>NC_092166.1:12905330-13582830 GCF_045791955.1 Oncorhynchus clarkii lewisi | reverse complement strand
CTTCTGTGTGATGTTTTGTTCAGGTTCATCAAAGAAAACAGTTGTTCACACAGGTATGTGCTGCCAAACATAGACAACGTTTGAGCAGCCTGGATGCGCAGCTGGGGCATTGTGCCGGGGAGGAAACGGGCGAACTCCGCAGCACCCACTGCCGCATATTTTGCCCTCAGTGCATCATTGCATTGGAGGTCAATCAACTCCATTTGGAGGTTTGGTGGTGAGCTTTCCACGTCAACAGCAAATGGGTTACCGAGCAGTTCCAACCTGCTTTTTTGTGCTTCAAAGTCAGCAAATCGGCGTCGAAAGTCAGCGGCAAGCATACCTATTTTATCAGCCAACTGTGTGCTCGGGAACGCACTGGTAGAGAGCTTCTCTTTCATGGTCTGGCAGCTGGGAAAGTGGCTCAAATTTTCTTTCCGCATCTGCGTCTCCCACAGAGTCAGTTTGGTTTTAAATGCCTTCACTGTACTGTACATATCAGAGATGACACGATCCCGACCCTGCAGCTGCAAGTTTATTGCATTCAGATGACTCGTAATGTCACACAGAAAAGCCATTTCACACAGAAACATTTCGTCTCGGAGTTGTGTTGTGTCTTTCCCTTTGCTGTCCAAGAACAGACAAATCTCCTCACGAAGCTCGAAACATCTTTGAAGCACCTTTCCCTGGCTTAGCCATCGCACCTCTGTGTGATAAGGCAAATCACCATGCTCCGTTTCTAACTCCGTCAGAAATGCCTTGAACTGGCGGTGATTCAAACCTTTGGCTCTGATAAAGTTAACTGTGCGCGTGATGATGCTCATTACATGCTCCATTTTCAAGGCTTTACCGCACAACGCTTCCTGGTGTATGATACAATGATAAGCTGTCAGCTCACCTGTCGCGTTTTCCTCTTGCATCTTTTCCCGTATCTTCGCCACCAGTCCGCTCCTGTGTCCACACATCGCAGGTGCTCCGTCGGTTGTCAAACCCACGAGTTTTTCCCAAGGCAGCTCCATCTCATTTACACATCTTGACACCTCTTCATACAAATCATGCCCCGTAGTTGTGCCATGCATAGGACGTAAAGCCAAAAACTCCTCTGTCACGCTTAGGTTGGAGTCCACTCCGCGGATGAAAATTGACAACTGGGCAATGTCAGAAATGTCGGTGCTCTCATCCACAGCCAAGGAATATGCAATAAAATCTTTTCCCTTTTTCACAAGCTGCTCTTTTAGATTGATGGACAACTGGTCTACTCTCTCGGCAATGGTGTTTCTGCTCAGACTCACATTTAAAAAGAGTTGCCTTTTTTCTGGGCAAACTTCGTCACAAACTTTAATCATGCAGTTTTTGATGAAATCCCCCTCCGTAAATGGCCGGGCTGATTTAGCGATCTCTTCTGCCAAAATAAAACTGGCCTTGACAGTTGCGTCCGCGTGTGTGTCCGCGTGTTTCGTTTCATAATGTCGTCTCAGATTATACTCTTTCAGTACCGCCACACTTTCTCCACACAGAAGACACACAGGTTTTCCAGCTACCTTCGTGAACATATACTCCGACTCCCACCTTGTTTGAAACCCCCGGTTCTCAGTATCCACCTTCCGTTTTGCCATTTTTGATGGGTATCTGAAAGTTAATTTTACTGTGATGCTGACGACTGCTGTGCCAATAAATATTGAAATGAAGCAGCCTACTGCTCGGTGCGTCACCTTTGCATTGTGGGAAATGTAGTATTGGTGCGTGTAAAAGATCTGCGGGCTGCCGGCTTGCTGCGGGCCGGTTCTAATAATAAATCAAGATCATCCCAGGGGCCGTAAAAAACCTTCTTGCGGGCCGGATGTGGCCCGCGGGCCTTGACTCTGACATATGTGGGCTAGAGGAAGATGGAGAGAAAGAACTAAACCTTGGTACTTGAGCCCTACGGGTTAGGCTAGAGGAAGATGGAGAGAAAGAACTAAACCTTGGTACTTGAGCCCTACGGGTTAGGCTAGAGGAAGATGGAGAGAAAGAACTAAACCTTGGTACTTGAGCCCTACGGGTTAGGCTAGAGGAAGATGGAGAGAAAGCGGGGGAAGGGGGGGCAGTGGAGAAAAGAGCTATGCTCATTTGGCAGTCGTCAAAGTGACCGTGGACGGATGGCAAACAAACAAAAAAAGGAAAGGATCAGTTTGCAGAAGGGGAAGGGGAGGAGAGGGGGAGGAGAGGGGGAGGAGTAGCAGATATCCACTGCTTTTCTGCTGAACAGTCAGACCTCATTCCACACGTGTGGACATAAATAATAGCCAGAATTGACATGGGGGTGGGGGGGGAGGGTGGAACAACTTTGGACACGAAACAGTCCAACTCCACCTCTTTCTCAATTTTCAAACAGAAATAGGGTGTGTCTTTGGTGGTTCATCGATGTGTTCTTCGAATTAGCTAGTTTGTTAGGTAAGCGAGCCAGCCACTTGCTAAGCGAGCCACTTGCTAACTCCTCCAGTACGTGTTCATGCCATTTCACCAGATTTGTTTTTGGATGGAAGATGTAGAAATTGTTAAGAAATGACACATCTGTAACCAAATATCTTATTCATCCATTTGTTTTTAAGAATTAAATGACGATGTATTGATCAGTTAGTGTTTAAACAGGTGGATTTCTGGTAAGGATAAAATATTTATGCTCATTCTCACAATTGTGACACACAAATGGGTGTTGTAAAGTTTTCCACTACACATACAATTGAAAAACTGATTATAAGTTATCAAATTAGAGTGCTTGAACCTCAATCTCCATGGCACCCACACGGACCTGCAACCTTCATTCTGGCTTAGAAGTTACAACCTCCTACACACACTACCTGGGGGGGGGGGGGGGGGGGGGGCTTTATTTCCTAACTCCTAACTAACTATTTTCTCAGCAAACTTTTCTTTTCACATTTAGCAGCTGACATTCTCTCGTGAGTGAGTCAATTATTTTTCACTGAGATTGAATCCTTTTAAACATTGCTGGGCAGAGGACAGCAGGTGACTTTTTCTCTGACTATCTTAAACTGACAGATTTATATTGGGATATTTGTATTATGCTAATTAGATTTCCGCGGGTGTGTGGACATTGACTCTCGGGGGTTAAAGTCGTTACTTTTGCATACGGTTTAACCGCAAGTTAAAGACGACACAAGACGCTATTTACCTCAATTTCTTTTAATTAATATTCTTATTTTACTTACACAAAAAACATATGTGGTATATTGGTTAATAAAACAATGTGTGATCGGAGTCTTATAACCACAATATTACTGATGAGATGATTTCCACCTTCCCCTTTAAGGGTGGTAGATTACCGTAGTAGCGCGACTAGTCATTTGTGTGCCTGTGAGATTGAGTCTGACTAGACGTCTTCTCTTCCCTAGCATTAGAAACTCCCTAGCTGTAGAAACTCCCTAGCAGTAGAAACTCAAAACATAGAAAAACAACCTAGCTTGTGAACAAAACAATGTAAATAGCCAAGAAACACAAGGACAAAGTCTCACTTCAGTAGACCTTCGTTTCAAGTACACTACCAGTCAAAACTTGACACCTATTCATTCAAGGGTTTTACATTTATTTTAACATTGTCTACATTGTAGAGTAATAGTGAAGACATCAAAACTATGAACTTACATATTTGTCCATTTCTCTTGACAGTTTTGCACACTTTTGGCATTCTCTCAACCAGCTTCATGAGACAGTCACCAGGAAGGCTTAATTTGTGGAATTTCTTTCCTTAATGCTTTTGAGCCAACCAGTTGTGTTGTGACAAGGTAGGGGAGGTATACAGAAGAGCCCTATTTGGTAAAAAAACAAGTCCATTCAAAGGCAACAACAGCTCAAATAAGCAAATAGAAACGACAGTCCATTATTACTCTAAGACATGAAGGTCAGTCAATGCCGAAAATGTCAAGAAGTTTCTTCAAGTGCAGTCGCAAAAACCATCAAGAGCTATGATGAAACTGGGTCTCATGAGGAACGCCACAGGAAAGGAAGACCCAGAGTAACCTCTGCTGCAGAGGACAAGTTCATTAGAGTTAACTGCACCTCAGATTGCAGCCCAAATAAATGCTTCACAGAGTTTAAGTAACAGATACAGCTCACCATCAACTGTTCAGAGGAGACTGTAAATCAGGCCTTCATGGTCGAATTACTGCAAAGAAACCACTACTAATAGGACACCAATAAAGAGAGACTTGCCTGGGCCAAGAAACACGAGCAATGGACATTAGACTGGTGGAAAAAATAGGGAAAAGGAAATATCCCATTTATATAAGTATTCAGACCGTTTACTCAGTACTTTCTTGAAGCACCTTTGGCACAGACTACAGCCTTGAGTCTTCTTGTGTGTGTGACGCTACAAGCTTGGCGCACCTGTATTTGGGGAGTTTCTCCCATTCTTCTCTGCAGATCCTCTCAAGCTCTGTCAGGTTAGATAGTGAGAGTTGCTGTACAGATATTTTCAGGTCTCTCCAGAGATGTTCGATCGGGTTCAAGTCCAGGCTCTGGTTGGGCCACTCAAGGACATTCTGGGACATGTCCCAAAGCCACTCCTGCATTGTCTTGGCTGTGTGCTTAGGGTTGCTGTCCTGTTGGAAGGTGAACCTTCGCCACAGTCTGAGGTCCTGATCGCTCTGGAAAAGGCTTTCATCAACGATCTCTCTATACTTGGCTCCGTTCATCTTTCCCTCGATCCTGACTAGTCTCCCAGTATCTGCTGCTGAAAAACATGCTGCCACCACCATGCTTCATCGTAGGGATGGTGCCAGGTTTCATCCAGATGTGATGCTAGAGCATTCAGGCCAAAGAGTTCAATCTTGGTTTCATCAGACCAGAGAATCTGTTTCCCATGGTCTGAGAGACTTTAGGTGCCTTTCGGCAAACTTCAAACGGGCTGTCATGTGCCTTTTACCGAAGAGTGGCTTCCGCCTGGCCACTAACATAAAGGCCTGATTGGCGGAGTGCTGCAAAGATGGTTGTCCTTCTGGAAAGTTCTCCCATCTCCACAAAGTAACTCCGGAGCTCTGTCAGAGTGACCATCGGGTTCTTGGTCACGTCCCTGTCCAAGGCCCTTCTCACCCCCCCTCCCCTCCCTCCCCTGAGTTTGGCCGGGCGGCCAGCTCTAGGAAGAGTCTTGGTGGTTCTAAACTTCTTCCATTTAAGAATGATGGAGGCCACTGGGTTCTTGGGGACCTTCAATGCTGCAGAAATGTTTTGGTACCCTTCCCCAGATCTGTGCCTTGACAACATTCCTGTCTCAGAGCTCTACGGACAATTCCTTCGACCTCGTGGCTTGGTTTTAACTGTGACATGCACTGTGTCATGACTGTCCTGATACAGGAGACCACAACCATACAGATTATTTCTCAACCCCAACAGAGGAGGAGAGATCTAGGGGTCTGAAGATGTGGGTTTTTTTATGACCTCTCACCCCCCTGGTAAATCTCAGGCCACAGACAAATTCCTTTGTCCTGTTACTATGGAGAACCAGCCTCAGAACATTAAACATGAAATAAAGCGACTTTGGAACAATGGTTTCCGTCAGCCACAATGGTGGTCATGACGATAGATGGAATATGAAAATGTATGCCATTTTCGTTTTGTTATTAAAGGTTAATAGATGACGTTATTACGAAAACATTGTAACGTGAAGAGTTTTCCTAGTATATGTTTGATGTTTATACATTGTATGTTGTATGGAAAATATCCATATCAAAGAGAATGTTTTGGGAAAGATGAAATGTGAAGTTAGTTGTCTAAAATTGGATTTGAGTAAAATCTAGACCTTGCCCTCATAACTTGGTACGCCCAGAGAATTGCCCTAAAGGCGGTTACGCCCACTTCTGACCCAAGGGTATAAAACCTGTGAGGGAAGAATTTACAGGGAAGACTACGTGACCCAAGCTGCAGCCAAGGTCTAAAAAGTCAACAAACCCAAAACGCAATGCAAGTTTGAAGACAAAGAAATCTTTTTCTACCCAAGCTACGGATGAGTAGCTGTGTCTAAGCGGGTGAATTCAAGTCGAACCACCTAGCCTCCACTCCCCATCGAATCGTGGTATTGACACTGTTTCATTCCAACGCTGTGAGCTCTGAGCTACAGAGCTGTCCGTCCTCAGAAGACCCCTTCCAGAGCAAGGGTGAGGAAACTCCTAAGCCAAAAGGACACTGATATCGGGAGGACGATCAGAGAGGTGCGCCGGAGAAGTGCGTCATCGAGCAGCTGAACAGTCCCTTGAACGGTCCACGCGGAGAATCCACAGAGAACTTCCCCACGTAATTACATCATTATATTCTGACCCATAAGAGCCGCAGTTTGGGGCAAGGCTAGGGTTACACTAGCATAGCTGACAAATTCACCCAAATGTATATTTCTCTCGTGTATTTTCTCTTTTTCCTCTCTCTTTGAAATCCCCATTTTGGGTAACACGCGCCATAGTGTGTTGGCCCGTTATACTAAGTTCTAATCAATAGCCTATAATGTGTTTTGTCTATGTGTATCTTTTATCATCATTTTAGCTTTTTAGTAAATAAATATTCAACTAAGATTGGTGTGGTAGGAACTCATTGGTGAGACCCGGGTCCGTGCAGATTCACGGGCTATACGACGTTCAGAACCAGATTGTAGAGGTAACTGGTTAATTAGCGGCTGTTGTAAAATCAATATTCTGATATTCTTTGAGTTAATTTGGGAAATGGAAACTCAATAAAAACAAGTTTTCCCATGGTGCCCCAGGTTAATGAGTTAATAATTGCTTGATTCAGTTAATCACGCAATTAGAAACTTTTAATCATTCGATGAACAACAGTTGTCACATTAACTAATACAACGTGACGACAACTGTCAACTGTGGGACCTTTTATTGACAGTTGTGTGCCTTTCCAAATCATGTCCAATCAATTGAATTTACCACAGGTGGACTCCAATCAAGTTGTAGAAACATCAAGGATGATCAATGGAAACAGGATGCACCCGAACTCAATTTCAAGTATCAAAGTAGCAAAGGTCTGAATACTTAAGTAAATAAGGTTTCTGTTTTTTATGTTTAAAACATTTAATACAATTTCTAAAAACCTATTTTCACTGTGTCATTATGGGGTATTGTGTGTAGATTGATGAGGAATATTTTTTTAATCAATTTTTTAATAAGTCTGCATCGTAACATTTGGAAAAAGTCAAGGGGTCTGAATACTTTCCGAAGGCACTGTGTATATATAGTGCAATTGGAAATTATTTAGACCCCTTGACTTTGAGATTTTGTTACGTAGATTATTCTAAAATTGATTAAATTGTTTTTCCCCCTTCATCAATCTACACACAAAACACCCCATAATGACGAGCCAGAAACAGTTTAGAAATATTTGCAAATCGATTTAACAAAAAAAATGAAATATGATGATATACTGTGTGTGTGACATCAGTTTGTTTTCAGGTGAATATGATTGGTCGTTGAGTGACCGACTGAAAGGGAACTCCTTGTTCCAGTTTTAATTGTTGAATGTCTACCGGGCAAGAGTTGTTCCTTGCAATTCCTTGATAAATTCAATCAATTAAGTCTAATTTACAAAGTGCTTTTTTACAGATGTGTTTGTGGCACATCAATGTTTACAAGCTTGTGTGTATCGACAAACGCATCTGTAAAAGACCTTAAGCAAATACGATTTAATTGAGTCAATGAGGAAAATCTTCTTTGGTTTTGAAATCTGTTTTAACAAACACTGGTTCCGAGAAGGCAGCACACATACAGACAATACCAAGCCACTACTACAGCAGCCACTGCAAACAGACTACATATACAAGCACAATAGGGAGTGACAATATTATTGGGTACGGTAGCATAGTGGTTAGAGCGCTAGGCCAGTAACCGAAAGGTTGCTGGATCGAATCCCTGAGTTGACAAGGTAAAAATCTGTCGTTCTGCCCACTGGATGTCGATTACGGCAGCCTCCCGAACCTCTCTGATTCAGAGTTGTTGGGTTAATGTTAAATGCATACAGTTGTACCCCCTTTACCTAATATGTTGAGTCATCAAAGTAATCCTATCTATTCTACAGTATACGTATCTATCTGTAAAGTGAGTGTCTATGAGAGTGACTATCTGTGTGGATGTTTGCTGCCAAGGGAGAACAGGGCAGGTAACTCAAGTCCAAAGCCTGGGATGGTGGTGAATGAATGAGAGAGAGAGAGAGAAGGGAGTGAGAGAGGAAGAATGGCAGGGGACAGCATTGCTGCCTAGCCTCTCTGAAATATTCAGGGCAGAGTCACTGGACAGGGGCACGGTGCTATCAGGTTTCACCCTACATTCACCAGGTTTAGGAGGCTTACAGTGAGCAGGCACTGTGGCACTGTGTGTGTTTTATCCACTCAAGTGTGTGCCCACTAAGCACTGTCCCAGTTACATTATTTACTTGGTTTATCGGGGTCAATGCAAATAATCAATGGGCAGCTGACAACACCATACCAGTGGAGAGCTTGTGTCATACATGCTGCTATTGACCTAGTTTCACTGTGTGTGCATTTCTATATAAGCCAACGTATTGAAAGAGAAGACTATTGAAACCCTTAGGGATCAATGAAATAATCTAAAGGGCTGTTTACACTACTGATCAGGACTGAGGCGAGCCATACTGTACTGAGCTGAGCCATACTGTACTGAGCTGGCATGATTATGATTATAAATGTTAAATAAAAATAAAAAAAATGTAAAAGTGTGAAAAGGTTGAGGACTGGAGGTGCCTACCCCTGAAATAGGTCATTGGAGTAGTCTGCTATACACTTACAATAATCACCAATTAGTTACAGTCGCCCAAACCATGGGACAGCAACATTCACATACTAACAATACACTTCCGAATCAATTGGTCAGGCAAGAATCAAACAAGATAGAGGAATGTGTTACCTGTTGGTTCTTAGGAAAGCCACATCTACAGTCTGAAGGTGAGACTCAGGGTTCAAAGTTGAAAGAGCAATCCAATGTGTGGTGTGAGTCTGCAACAGAAACAAGAGAGGGATAGAGTTAACAAGGAAAATACACAGAAAAAAAAACACAGGAAATATTTAAGCAATAAGGCACGAGGGGTTGTGGTATACACTACCAGTCAAAAGTTTAATCTCTCTAGGGTATGTTAGGTCAGTACCTAGTCCCAGAAAAACACAGCAATTTTTCAAGCCAAAGAGAGGAGTAACAAAAAGCAGAAAGAGATCAAATTAATCACTAACCTTTGATGATCTTCATCAGATGACACTCATAGGACTTCATGTTACACAATACATGTATGTTTTGTTCGCTAAAGTTCATATTTATATCCAAAAAATCTCAGTTTACATTGGCGCGATGAGGAGACGGCCTAGAGAGGAGGCGAGGGCTCTCGGAGTGTGGTGTCAGAAAAATAACCTCACACGATGTCAACAAAACAAAGGAGATGATCGTGGACTTCAGGAAACAGCAGAGGGAGCAGCCTCCTATCCACATAGACGGGACAGTAGTGGAGAAGATGGAAAGTTGCTCGGCGTACACACGGACAAACGGAAATGGTCCACCCACACAGACAGGGTGGTGAAGAAGGCGCAACAGAGCCTCTTCAACCTCAGGAGGCTGAAGAAATTTGGCTTGTCACCAAAAACACTCAAACTTTTACAGATGCACAATCGAGAGCATCCTGTCGGGCTGTATCACCGCCTGGTACGGCAACAGCTCCGCCCACAACCATAAGGCTCTCCAGAGGGCAGTGAGGTGTGCACAACGCATATCACTGGGGGAAAACTACCTGCCCTCCAGGACACCTACACCACCCGATGTCACAGGAAAGTCAAAAAGATCATCAAGGACAACAACCACCCAAGCCACTGCCTGTTCACCCCGCTATCATCCAGAAGGCGAGGTCAGTACAGGTGCATCAAAGCTGGGACCAAGAGACTGTTAAATAGCCATCACTAACATTGAGTAGCTGCTGCCAACAGACTCAAATCTCTAGCCACTTTAATAATAAAAAATTGGATGCAATAATGTATCACTAGTCACTTTTAAACGATGCCACTTTATATAATGTTTACATACCCTACATTACTCATCTCATATGTATATACTGTAATCTATACCATCTACTGCATCTTGCCTATGCCGTTCGGCCATCGCTCATCCATATATTTATATGTACATATTCATATTCATTCCTTTACACTTGTGTGTATAAGGTAGTTGTAGTGAAATTGTTCGATTACTTGTTAGATATTACTGCACAGTTGGAACTGGAAGCACAAGCATTTCGCTACACTCGCATTAACATCCGCTAACCATGTGTATGTGACAAATAAAATTTGACTTGATGTCCAAGACAGAATCAGGTCCCATTCAATAGAAGCAATTTTTCAGATTATGTATCCATTGATTCGACTGTTGTGTGCCCAACGTATTGGGAGAAAGGTGTGGTTTTGGGTTATGGTTTGGGATGTGGAATACATAAAACAATGTCATCCAGATATGAATGTGGGCACCAATCCCAGTGCCTGACAGATGGTTCAGTCCCAGAGGCTGACAGAGGTCGTTGGCTGAAGTGCATGTGAATTGGGCCCAGAGCAAGTGGACAGTAAAGAATCACGAGGAGAGAAATTCATGGGCACTAAAATATTAATGACTTAATCTTGCTCAAAATTTGTGAGGCGGTGGCTTGTCTACATTAGGGAGAATAAACACTGGCCTGAGACAGGATGCTGTTCAATTAGATTCTCAATAGATAACTTCACAGGTAGAAGACGTGTATGTGTGTGATGTTTGGCAAATATGGAACGGTAGGTTAATCTCATTCGCATACATAAACACAGATGTTTTTGTAAAGTGTCTTTTCATAAGAGTTTCCACATAAACACAGATCTGTCTGTCAAGGAGGCTTTTCAGATGGGGGCTCTTTGCACCACACACACACACACACACACACACACACACACACACACACGAGAGAGAGAGAAAACGCTGACAAAACTCAGAACTTTGCTGTGCAGGCCAGGCCTAGGTAAAGCCCTGGAGGACAGACAGGAGCTTTGTACCAGCAGGGCTGCTCTCTACCACAGGCTGGATGGCTGGCTGGCTTACTTACGTTTTTTCCATTTCCTCAAGACTGAGTTGGGCTGGGGAGCTAAGTAAACAACTTTAACCTGGGAATGGGGGAAAGGAGGAGTTCTCTCACACACACAGATCGATAACTATTAGAAAACGCTAATTTGCTAGAAACCGCTAACTTCCTAGAAACAAAACATTCATATGATGACTATCTCTGAAACTCACTTAGATAATACCTTTGATGTTACAATGGTAGCAATACACGGTTACACCATTTACAAATGAGATAGGAATGTCAATGGCTGTGGTGTTGCTGTTTATATTCAGTTATATTTCTGTAAAGCATAGAGAGGATCTCATGTCAAATGCTGTTGAAGTAATATGGCTACAGGATCACCTACCTAACCTAAAGCCTATTGTTTTGGGAAATTTCTATAGGACCACCAAGTTCTAACAGTCAGTATCTGGATAACGTCTGTGAAATACTTGATAATGTATGTGATATCAACAGAGGTATATTTTCTGGGCAACCAAAATATTGACTGGCTTTCATCAAGCTGTCCACTCAAGAAAAAGCTTCAAAGTGTAACCAGTGCCTGCAACCTGGTTCAGGTTATCAGTGAATCAAATCAGGGTATTAACAAACAGCACAGGTATGAAGTCATCCACATATATTCATCACATCTTTACTAATGCTGCAAAAATCTGCTCTAAAGCAGTATCCACATCCATCAGACTTAGTGATCAAAATATAGTATCCATATATAGGAAAACCAACATTCAGCATTTATGAAATTGCTTATTCCAGTTTCTAATAAGCACGCACTCATTAAGACAATACCTGTACAAACTATTAAATCCCTGTGGATTGATGTCGAATTGAAAAATTGTATGGTTGAGAGGGATGAGGCAAAAGGAATGGCAAATAAGTCTGGCTGCACAGCTGATTGGTAGACATATATTGTCTATTAACAATGAAAAGTCACCTGGGTGTGACAACATGGGTGGAAAATGACTGAGAATGATGGCGAACTATTGTCATCCCTAATTTCCATCTCTTCAATATAAGCCTACAAGAAAGCATGTGCTCGCAGGCCTGGAGGGAAGCAAAATTCATTCCGTTACCCAAGAATAGCAAAGCACCCTTCACTGACTCAAACAGCCGACTTATCAGTTACCATTACCAACCCTTGGTAAATATTTGTTTGACCAGATTAGAGGTCGACCGATTAATCGGAATGTCTGATTAATTAGGGCCGATTTCAAGTTATAACAATCAGAAATCTGTATTTTTGGACACCAATTTGGCCAATTAATTTGTTAATGCCTTTATTGACTTTATTTAACTAGGCAAGTCAGTTAAGAACACATTCTTATTTTCAATGACTGCCTAGGAACAACTGCCTTGTTCACGGGCAGAACGACACATTTTTACCTTATCAGCTCGGGGATTCAATCTAGCAAACCTTACAGTTAAACTAGTACAACACTCTAACCACCTGCCTCTCATTGCACTCCACGAGGAGCCTGCCTGTTACACGAATGCAGTAAGCCAAGGTAAGTTGCTAGCTAGCATTAAACTTCTTAAAAAAACAAAAAAAACAATTAATCATAATCACTAGTTAACTACACATGGTTGATGATATTACTAGTTTATCTAGCATGTCCTACGTAGCATATAATAGATGCGGTGCGTATTCGCGAAAAAGGACTGTCCTTGCTCCAATGTGTACCTAACCATAAATACCACTGCCTTTCTTAAAATCAATAGACAGAAGTATATATTTTTAAACCTGCATATTTAGCTAAAAGAAATCCAGGTTAGCAGGTAATATTAACCAGGTGAAATTGTGTCAGTTCTCTTGTGTTCATTGCACGCAGAGTCAGGGTATATGCAACAGTCTAATTTGCCAGAATTTTACATAATTATGACATAACATTGAAGGTTGTGCAATGTAACAGGAATATTTAGACTTAGGGACGCCACCCGTTAGATAAAATACGGAACGGTTCCGTATTTCACTGAAAGAATAAACATCTTGTTTTCGAGATGATAGTTTCCGGATTTGACCATATTAATTAATTAATTAATTAATTAATTAATTAATTAATTAATTAATTAATTAATTAATGCTCGTATTTCTGTGTGTTATTATGTTATAATTAAGTCTATGATTTGATAGAGCAGTCTGACTGAGCGATGGTAGGCACCAGCAGGCTCGTAAGCATTCATTCAAACAGCACTTTCGTGCATTTTGTCAGCAGCTCTTTGCTGTGCTTCAAGCATTGCGCTGTTTATGACTTCAAGCCCATCAACTCCCGAGATTAGGCTGGTGTAACTGATGTGAAATGGCTAGCTAGTTAGCGTTTCAAACGTCACTCGCTCTGAGACTTGGAGTAGTTATTCCCCTTGCTCTGCATGGGTAACGCTGCTTCGAGGGTGGCTGTTGTCGATGTGTTCCTGGTTCGAGCGAGGAGAGTGACGGAAGCTATACTGTTACACTGGCAATACTAAAGTGCCTATAAGAACATCCAATAGTCAAAGGTATATGAAATACAAATGGTATAGAGGGAAATAGTCCTATAATTCCTATAATAACTACAACCTAAAACTTCTTACCGAATATTGAAGACTCATGTTAAAAGGAACCACCAGCTTTCATATGTTCTCATGTTCTGAGCAAGGAACTCAAACATTAGCTTTTTTACATAGCACATATTGCACTTTTACTTTCTTCTCCAACACTTTGTTTTTGCATTATTTAAACCAAATTGAACATGTTTCATTATTTATCTGAGGCTAAATTGATTTTGTTTCTGTATTATGTTAACTTAAAATAAGTGTTCATTCAGTATTGTTGTAATTGTCATTATTACAAATAAAAAATACAAAAAATAATAATAATAATAATAAAATGGCCAATTAATCGGTATCGGCTTTTTTTGGTCCTCCAATAATCGGTATCGGAGTTGAAAAATCATAAATCGGTAGACCTCTAGACCAGATACAATACTATTTCTCAGTAAACAAATTTAGAACAGACTTTCAGCACGCTTATTGGGAAGGACACTCAACAGGTTACACAAATGAGTGAAATTGATAAGGAGATGGTTTGTTAGACCTCAGTGCAGCATTTGACACTATCGATCATAATCAGCTGCTGGGAAAAAAAGCTTTACATCCCCTGCTATATCAAGGATCGAGAATTACCTGGGGCAGCAGGTAGCCTAGTGGTTAGAGCATTGGGCCAGAAACTGAAAGGTTGCTAGATCGAATCCTCGAGCTGACAAGGTAAAAATCTGTCATTATGCCCCTGAACAAGGCAGTTGACCCACTGTTCCTAGGCCGTCATTGTAAATAAGAATTTGTTCTTAATTTAACTGACTTTCCTAGTTAAATAAAGGTTAAATTAAAAAAAATAAAAAAAATACCTGTAACAGAATACAGAGGGTGTTCTGTAATGGAAGCCTC
This sequence comes from Oncorhynchus clarkii lewisi, assembly GCF_045791955.1. NCBI lineage: Eukaryota > Metazoa > Chordata > Actinopteri > Salmoniformes > Salmonidae > Oncorhynchus > Oncorhynchus clarkii. Next base: position 13,568,313 of record NC_092166.1, on the reverse strand, counting down.
TTCAACAAAATCCAGGAGGAGTCAGGCATTCCCCAGGGGAGCTGTCTAGGCCTCTTACCTTTTAAAAACTTGACTAATGACCTACCACTGGCACTGAGTAAAGACTGTCTATGTATGCTATTGACTCAAGACTATACACATCAGCTACCACTCTTCACAAACTACCACAGCAGGTGAAATCACTGCAACACAACACAAAGCTGCAGTCAGTTTTAGAATGGGTGGCAAGAAAGAAGCAAAAGGTTTTAAAATAAAAGCATTATATTTGGTACAAATCATTCACTAAACCCCAATCCTCAACTAAATCTTGAAATGAATAATGTGAATATTGAGCAAGTTGAAGAGATTAAACCTCATGCTAGCAGATACCCATACACTTCCAGTCATTGTGCTAATGCTAGTTAGTATTGGCTCACAAAACTACCTCTAACTTCCATCATACTGGACACCGACATACAAATGGTATCCACAAGTTCATCCGACTATGGGGAAGTAGAAAAATGGCCTCATTGCCAAAAATTCTTGAAGTATCCCTTTAAATGTACATGGTGAGCTAACATCAATAACAGGAGATTGACTGCATCACTACTTGTCTTTGTGCGAGGTGTTGAAAGCACCGAGCTGTCTGTTCAAACGACTAGCACACAGCTCAGACACCTATGCATGCTCCACAAGACATGCCACCAGAGGTCTCTTCACAGTGCCAAAGTCCAGAACCGACTAAATGGAACACCATTCCACATAGGAGACATGACTAAATGGAACACCATTCCACATAGGAGACATGACTAAATGGAACACCATTCCACATCAAGTAACTTATGCAAGCAGTAAAATCTGATTGGAAAAAAAGCAGTTAAAACTACACCTTATGGAACAGCACCGACTGTGAGGAGACTCAAACACAGACTAACACGCACTCTACACACACACACAGTACCAGTTAAAAGTTTGGACACCTACTCATTCAAGGGTTTTAATTTGTATGATTTTCTACATTGTAGAATGAGTGAAATTATCAACACTATAAAATAAAACATATGGAATCACATAGTAACCAAAAAAAGTGTTACACGAATGAAAATATATTTTAATATTTGATATTCTTCAAAGTAGCCATCATTTGCCTTGATGACAGCTTTTCACACTCTTGGCATTCTCTCAAATCCAAACTTTTGACTGGTACTGTACATTGTAATATTATTATATTGCTGTATTATGGATTGTGTGTAGTACATCATGTGTTGTGCAATGTTTTGTATGTAATCACCTTAAATCGTGTTTGCACCCCAGGAAGAGTAGCTGCTGCTTTGGGGATCCGTAACAAATAACTACAAATACACATACGTACAGAAACACGACCGCACAATCACTACAAAACAGATGTTATCAAAGATCTCAGATCACGGTTGTCTATAATGTTTAAGTAGCCAGTAGAAATACAATCAATAACCGTAATAGATCACGATTTGTGTGACAATGCATACAAGGCTCCTCATTTCAATTAGTGGCATACATGAATCCATACATCCATCTTAAAGCTACAGTATGAAACTCTGCTGAATATCCTGATGGGAGAAACAAAGGCGTATACCGTTTGTTATCCATCCCATCTAACGACCCCCTAACCCTATATGAGGAGCATGCTCTTCTAATGTTTCTATGACAACCATGGAGGAAGGGATGGCACACGCGTGTACTGTCGGGGATTGATGCGCGCTGAAGACGACTTCTCTCATGAAGGCAGGAAAGAGAGAGGGGGAGGGATGAGGGGATGAAAAGAGGGAAAGCAGAGGGAGGGTGAGGAAGTAGGCCAAATATAGGAACAGTATAATGAGCTGGGTTCTTATCATCTCTCCATCACATCCATGTCCTCCTCCACACTATCTTCTCTCCCACCTTTCACTTAATCCACATGCCCAACCAATTGAAGGCAGCAACCATCATCCCACTCACTGCTACATTTCCCAGAGGCCCCCTGCGGCAGAAAGAGGTATAGGCACGTTGTCATTTTTTAAATGTTTACATTTTAGTCATTTAACAGACGGTCTTATCCAGAGAGTCTTACACTTAATGTGACACAACCACATATCACAGTCGTAGTCAGTGCCTATCTCCTCAAAAATAAGTTATCAGCAAAGCCAGTTCTAGAGGCAGCGAGGAGAGGGAAAGAGGACGAAAATGCACTTGTACATTACATTTTATAGATAAAATAAGTAGCATATTGTTTAACGTGTTCATATTTTTCTTCTCCGACAACACAACAGCTGATTTAAAAGGGAGTGTGGCAGATTTTAAAAACTCTTGTGTGAAGGACTGACGATACTCAATGAAAGGTGGCTATCGAGGAGGGAAAGGGGGATACCTAGTCAGTTGAAGGCCACTCTTCCGTTCCCCTACTAATGAATTGACACTCTCCTTGACCACTTATTGGTTTCTGGGTCACGGAGGAGAGAGAGGAAAGACTTTTGCAAAAATTAGAAAAGGCCCTTGACAGTGTAGGTAGGCTAGGTTTAAAAAGGCTATTTGGAAAATGCATTCTTAGTACCTCCTTTAACAGCTGAGGATATCACCATCTACTGGATCCTTTCTTTCATCTATCCAATAGTGTGAGGTCAGTGATTACCTCAAGGAAGGAAGCATTTAAAAAGTATCATAACAGGGCCATAGGATTTTCCAATGCTTAAATGAAAAGAGCTGTGAATGTTTTGGGGGTTACCTTATCACAGTGTTTATCATGGACACGATTGAAGCGGAGCTGAGGCAAAAGTGACTGGGTCACAACCGCAGAGCTGATGGCTTCAGAGAGCAAGTTGATGAGCCTCAATCTAGTTTACTAAACTGGAGGCTAGTCAACAGGCTACATACAGTGGGGCAAAAAAGTATTTAGTCAGCCAACAATTGTGCAAGTTCTCCCACTTAAAAAGATGAGGGGGCTGTAGTTTTCATCATAGGTACACTTCAACTATGACAGACAAATGAGAATAAAAAATAAAAAAATAAAATCACATTGTATGATTTTTAATGAATTTATTTGCAAATTATGGTGGAAAATAAGTATTTGGACACCTACAAACAAGCAAGATCTGGCGCTCACAGACCTGTAACTACTTCTTTAAAGAGGCTCCTCTGTCCTCCACTCGTTACCTGTATTAATGGCACCTGTTTGAACTTGTTATCTGTCACGCCCTGGTCTTAGTATTTTGTGTTTTCTTTATTATTTTGGTCAGGCCAGGGTGTGACATGGGTTAATTATGTGGTGTGTTTTGTCTTGGGGCTTTTGTAGGTATTGGGATTGTGTTTATAGTGGGAATGTCTAGAAAAGTCTATGGTTGCCTGGAGTGGTTCTCAGAGGCAGGTGTTTATCGTTGTCTCTGATTGGGAACCATATTTAGGCAGCCATATTCTTTGAGTGTTTCGTGGGCGATTGTTCCTGTCTCTGTTAGTTTGCACCAGAATAGGCGGTTTAGGTTTTCACGTTACGTTTATTGTTTTGTATTGTTCGTGTTTATCTTTTATTAAACATGTATCGAAATAACCACGCTGCATTTTGGTCTTCCTCTCCTTCGACGAAAGAAAACCTTAACATTATCATTATAAAAGACACCTGTCCACAACCTCAAACAGTCACACTCCAAACTCCACTATGGCCAAGACCAAAGAGCTGTCAAAGGACACCAGAAATAAAATTGTAGACCTGCACCAGGCTGGTGCAGACTGAATCTGCAATAGGTAAGCAGCTTGGTTTGAAGAAATCAACTGTGGGAGCAATTATTAGGAAATGGAAGACATACAAGACCACTGATAATCTCCCTCGATCTGGGGCTCCACGCAAGATCTCACCCCGTGGGGTCAAAATGATCACAAGAGCGGTGAGCAAAAATCCCAGAACCACACGGGGGGACCTAGTGAATGACCTGCAGAGAGCAGGGACCAAAGTAACAAAGCCTACCATCAGTAACACACTATGCCGCTAGGGACTCAAATCCTGCAGTGCCAGACATGTCCCCCTGCTTAAGACAGTACATGTCCAAGCCCGTCTGAAGTTTGCTAGAGAGCATTTGGATGATCCAGAAGAAGATTGGGAGAATGTCATATGGTCAGATGAAACCAAAATAAAACTTTTTGGTAAAAACTCAACTCGTGTTTGGAAGACAAAGATTGCTGAGTTGCATCCAAAGAAACCATACCTACTGTGAAGCATGGGGGTGGAAACATCATGCTTTGGGGCTGTTTTTCTGCAAAGGGACCAGGACGACTGATCTGTGTAAAGGAAAGAATGAATGGGGCCATGTTTCGTGAGATTTTGAGTGAAAACCTCCTTCCATCAGCAAGGGCATTGAAGATGAAACGTGGCTGGGTCTTTCAGCATGACAATGATCCCAAACACACCGCACGGGCAACGAAGGAGTGGCTTTGTAAGAAGCATTTCAAGGTCCTGGAGTGGCCTAGCCAGTCTCCAGATCTCAACCCCATAGAAAATCTTTGGAGGGAGTTGAAAGTCTGTGTTGCCCAGCAACAGCCCCAAAACATCACTGATCTAGAGGAGATCTGCATGGAGGAATGGGACAAAATATCAGCAACAGTGTGTGAAAACCTTGTGAAGACTTACAGAAAATGTTTGACTTCTGTCATTGCCAACAAAGGGTATATAACAAAGTATTGAGATAAACTTTTGTTATTGACTAAATACTTATTTTCCACCATAATTTGCAAATAAATTCATTAAAAATCCTACAATGTGATTTTCTGGATTTTTTTTCCTTCTCATTTTGTCTGTCATAGTTGAAGTGTACCTGTGATGAAAATTACAGACCTCTCATCTTTTTAAGTGGGAGAGCTTGCACAATTGGTGGCTGACTAAATACTTTTTTGCCCAACTGTACATCTGGGTCGAGGTTCAGGCTAGAGACTGCCACTAAAGTACAGATGTGGAACCATAAAATAGAATGAATACATCCAAATGAAATGGATATACAGTATCTGTTCTTTTTTCTACTCCTTCCTCCTTTTGAGAAAACACCAAATTTGAGACTTAGAATGTTCTACCTGCATGACAGAGATTCCAAGGCAATTACACCAACATTTTATTCCGAATGTAAACTACAGTAGAATGTTTGCCATGGGAGATGTTAGGAGCCAAGATGGAGGATTGAGTTACTCTGTTTTGTATATACGTCCCTGCACCACCAAGCTTCCAGTGTTGTTTCTTCAAACTCTCCGGCTCCGGCTCCCTGGGGATTAAGTGGCTTTGTTAATCCCAGAGGGATTAGGGAGATTTGGGGATCTGGGGCAGTGGCCCAATCTGAACAGCCTCACAGCTCAATGAGACTCATAGATTTGACTAAATGAAATGGGAGCAGTTAGTAGATAGAGGTGAGAGGGTGAGGTTAGAAAGTGTATTTTTTCTTTCTTTTATAAACCATACAAAACATACCCATACAAACATCATTACGTCACACCTGCCCAGAACCACTATGTGATATTTAATTGTTTTTTGGGGAATATTTTTTACGAACCTGTTTTTGCTTTGTCATTATGGGCTATTGTGTGTAGACTGATGAGGGGAAAAAACTATTTAATAAACTTTACAAGAAGGCTGTAACTTAACAAAATATTAGGGAAAAAGTCAAGGGATCTGAATACTTTCCGAATGCACTGTATCTCCAATGCTTTCACTCTATAAATGTTGCTGACTGTCCATCTATTTCTACTCGCTCTTCCCATACAGTGCATTTGCAAAGTATTCAGACCCCTTCACTTATTCCACAGTTAACGTTACAATTAATTAAATTGTTGTTTTCTCAATCTACACACAATACCCCATAATGACCTAGTTTTTTGCTACTTGAGACATTTGTGCAAATGTATAAAATTTTTTTAAACTGAAATATCACATTTACATGAGTATTCAGAGCCTGTACTCAGTACTTTGTTGAAGCACCTTTGGCAGTGATTACAGCCTCGAGTCTTCTTGGGTATGACGCTACAAGCTTGGCACACCTGTATTTGGGGAGTTTCTCCCATTCCTCTCTGCAGATCCTCTCAAGCTCTGTCAGGTTGGATGGAGAGCATCGCTTTACAACTATTTTCAGGTCTCTCCAGAGATGTTCGATCAGGTTCAAGTCCGGGCCACTCAAGGACATTGAGACTTTTTTTCCGAAGCCACTCCTGCGTTGTCATGGCTGTGTGCTTAGGGTCGTTGTCCTGTCTCTCAGTCCCTGCCGCTGAAAAACATTCCCACAGCATGATGCTGCCACCACCATTCTTCACCGTAGGGATGGTGCCAGTCTTGGGTTCATCAGACCAGAGAATCTTGTTTATTAAGGTCTGGGAGTCCTTTAAGTGCCATTTGGCAAACTCCAAGCGGGCTGTCATGTGCCTTTTACTGAGGAGTGGCTTCCGTCTGGCCACTAACATAAAGGCCTAATTGGTGGAGTGCTGCAGAAATTGTTGTCCTTCTGGAAGGTTCTCCCATCTCCACAGAGAAACTCTGAAGCTCTGTCAGAGTGACCATCGGGTTCTTGGTCACGTCTCTGACCCAGGCCCTTCTCCCCCAATTGCTCAGTTTGGCTGGGCGGCCAACTCTATGAAGAGTCTTGGTGGTTCCAAACTTCTTCCATTTAAGAATGATGGAGGCCACTGGGTTCTTGGGGACCTTCAATGTTGCAGAAATTTTTTGTCCTCTTCCCCAGATTTGTGCCTCGACACAATCCAGTCTCGGAACTCTACGGACAATTCCTTCGACCTCATGGCTTGGTTTTGCTCTGACATGCATGGTCAACTATGGGACAGTATATAGACAGGTGTGTGCCTTTCCAAATATTGTCCAATTTTTTTGTCTAAATTTACCACAGATGGACTCCAATCAAGTTGTAGAAACATCAAGGGTGCTCAATGGAAACAGGATGCACCTGAGCTCAATTTCGAGTCTCATAGTAAAGGGTCTGAATACTTAAGTAAATAAGGTATTTATTTTATGTATTTTTTATCAATTTGAAAACATTTCTAAAAACCTGTTTTCGCTTTGTCATTATGGGGTATTGTGTGTGGATACATTTTAGAATAAGGCGGTAACCTAACAAAACGTAGAAAACGGGAAGGGGTCTAAATACTTTCCGAATGCACTGTACACCTTATTCAATGCTCTCATTTCTCTCTCTGCTGCCCTCCCCCCCTCCTTCCATCCCCATCTCCCCAGGCCAGCAGCAGTGTCCTCTGCTCTCCTGTAGGTAAAGGTAACCCTGCAAGGGTGAAATCCATTGACAATTTTCGAAATGGAATTAACGTGAGACTAACAAGGTGCTAGTGTAAGGAGAGATTCTACACTCACATGGTCTAAAAACAAGAGTTTGCAGGATGTGTATGCTTTTAGAGAATATAGTCACCTAAAAAAAAAAGCATAGAAATGTATTTGAGCAGCACCAGGTCTACAGATTTTGCTTTTAAATTTGTACAGTGTCACTATTTGGGAAAACACTGTTTTAAGCAGTGGAGGCTGCTGAGGGGAAGATGGCTCATAATAATGGCTGGAACGGCGTAAACGGAATGGCATCAAACACATGGAAGCCATTCCACCAATTCCGCTCCAGTCATTACCATGAGCCCATTCTCCCCAATTAAGGTGCCAACATCCTCCTGCGGTTTTACGTGACCCAGGAGACCTAGAGAAAAGCTATCCAGATGGGTTGTCTAGTGTGGAACTGACTCTGTGCGAGTGAGGGTTTTTGACTTGCTAAATTTCCTTTCACGGAAATTAGGTAATCTAACACCATCCAACACAACAATCAGCTTTCCGCATCCCAAAAACACATCCAACCTGACACACATTGTAACCTGCCAGGTGGGAAGCTAATAACATTGTTTCACCATTTACCCTTCATTAAATTGTTCAAGTACCAGCAGATGGATTGTCACGTCTGGCACTTAGCTGCCAGGGACTTTAATAGATTGATAGATTTTTTTATTATTTCCCTCCCTCTCACTTTCCTCTGTATCACACTATAGGGTCTGACCTAGATCCCTTTCCCAAAGGAAATGAATGAATAAATCACGAGTGCGGGATGTGCTCCATATTCTCTGAACCTGGTGCCCTCGCACAGCGCCTTGCTACTACACTGTCTGGGTGGATGGATACAACCTCTGAACCTGCTGCTCTCACACAGCGCCTTGCTACTACACTGTCTGGGTGGATGGATACAACCTACCTCAACATACCTGGGTGGCTCAATAGCAGGGCAGGGGTCAATTCCATTTAAATTCAGGAAGTATAATGACATTTCAATTCCATTTCGGAAATTAAATTTGAAAACGCCATATTTAATTCCATTTCAAACATTCCATTCCCAGCTGGGTGGGGCAAGCTTAAACCAGCTCAATGTATTACAAAGCAAGGACACATCATTAATTGCATATTAAAGTTATATAAAAAAAAGCATACTACACAAGTATTTATGGTTTAGGTAAATGTTCCATCATTTGTAGATTCTGCGGGTGAAGCAGTTGACATTTGCCCACGTGATGTAGCTAGCTAACTGGCTAGAATAATGTTTGCAAGCTAACAAGAAACAGAAATAGGTTTACTTTCTGGATTGACCACAACACTAATCTACAGTACCATCTCCAGCTAATGGAGACTACAGAAGGCAGTGGTGGTTTATCACACACACATAGACATAGAAATATATGGACACACACACTACAATTTTACATGTGCATACCCACCCACACACTCTCCAGCAGAGCTCATCTCCAATCAGCGGTGGGTTCTCACTCTCTCACACAAAACGCTCAAACTAGGGATTTGACAAGTGGAAATATTTTTTTTTAAAAACAGCCATTTTTTAAAACTGGTTTTCCGCTAAAACATTATTATTTTTTTTCATAAAATTCCACATCAATTCACAATGGATTACATATGTATGACCGCTAGGGCTGGGCATTGAAATTATATAATCCGTGACCCTTTACGGACATAGAATGCAGCTACAGTAACATGTCCATAATTGATCACTTCTCAGACAATTTTTTCAAAAGTGCCGCATCAGAAGCGCCTATACCTTTTCAGACAGTAGAATTCTGCTCTGGCATACAATGTTCTATTGTTTCCCTGACGACAATAAACGTTGCTGATTGATGTGCTGCTGTGTTGTTTTTATGCTGTTTTTTTTACGTTAGGGTAGCTAGATGTGTTCTCTTTCTACTAATGAACCAAGATGACGTAGCAGTGCAGATGTGGTTTGTCGTCCTCTCGTTTACTATTTGTATTTTTTGTATAAAACAATATGTTTTAAATAACACAGTTTGACGTGCCAAATAAGCTTGTTGACCAATCAGGACCTGAATATGACTGTGCGTCACAATCATTTAACGAGTTCATTAGCAAAACGACATCTGTTTCAGTAGCTATAGTTAGCTGGCTAACTAAATAGCTAGGTGTCATCTAAAATAACCATAATTTATAAAAAGACAGTTCTTATTTGATTAATGGTGGTCGGACACATCTATGTGAAGCTAGCCACAATAAGGATTAGCCACAATAGTGGACATTGTGGTTAGCCTTCAAAATAAAGGTATGGCATAATTCTACTATTTGTATTAATTTGCATCACTGTCAATTACACACTTTTATTTTGAAGGCAAACCGCAAATTCCACTATTGTGCCTAATCCTTATCGTGGCTAGCTTCACAACACATAACCTGGTCTGGTCAAGCCTCACTAGCCAGATCAAATCAAATTGTATTTGTCACATACACATGGTTAGCAGATGTTAATGCGAGTGTAGCGAAATGCTTGTGCTTCTAGTTCCGACCATGCAGTAATATCTAACAAGAAATCTAACAATTTCACAACAACTGTCTTAATAACAAGTGTAAAAGAATGAATAAGAATATGTACATAAAAATATATGAATGAAGCTAGCTGGCTGCTTATAACATTAACCCGGTTGCCCAAAGCTAAGTAGCTGGCGAGCCATTTATTTTCTTTAAACTGAAGTTCAATAGGCGTACAACAAGTGGCAACCTAGGCAATACTTAAAAGGATTCCTAAATCATTGCTAAGAATAATGAAAATAACTGCAGTTTCTACTGGTTGTTTTCAGGCTGGTTGTATTGGTGCTAGCCAGGTACCAAGCTAAAGCTAGCTACCCCAGAAGTCGCGGTCGAACAAATTAAGCTTTATTACCAACGCGGTATTGTAAACACATCGTTCGTGGCCGGTGTTTGCTGACTTCTTTGAACAGCGCTAGTGTATCTTTTTTGACATGCAAAAGAGACAAACGGTGTTCCATAGTATCGTTTGTCGAAAGCTAATAGCAATGACGCTATTACGTTGTAACTCCGGTAGGGCAACATCTGAAAAATAGCGCCCTTGGTAATGTGTACCGATGCTCGACCAGTCAGCGAAAGCCAACATCACCCACGACAGAGAACAGTTGATTGTCAAGGGCAATTAATTCCATTATCTTGGCTTTAATGGATTTCGTCTTTGAGTTGTCTCGCTGAAATGTTGTTACTCTTTCAAATGACTGCTCAATCCACACAGCAGACATTGTGGGCTAGGTTAGGAATGCTGTGTTGCACGTGTAGCCAAAAAGTTTACGTGGCGTCATTACGTCATGTACCTACCTACATTATATAGGTATGTACGTCAGCTTTGACATCGGTTTTGCACATTGGCGTTAAACTAGACATCGGCCGATACCGATGGTGGCATTTTTAGCTAATATCGTACGATTCCGATATGGTCACTGACATATCATGTATCCCTAATTGCAATGATTGAATAACGTGCGTGTACATTTATTTTGCACTGCAAGGGAGAGAGGGGAGGGGGCAGGCAGAACCGTGCACATATGTCTTGGTAATCTGCATGTCATAATGTCTTAATTGTCTTGCATGCCTCGCAAATTCCAACAAGTAGTCTAAAGTTTGCCTTATCCTCTAGTTATGAAAACTTTCCCCAGACCTTCATAGCCTATCATCTAGTTAGGCTATAACACAGAAAATAATGGTTTTGTGATAATGGCACTGTGATTTTAATGTGGTGGGGGACAAAGTTTTTCGGTTAGTGATTTTTCTTAACGATAAGGATCCCAACTTTGTTTAAACATTTTAACGTTTAAAAATTAATTCCCCTAGCTCAAACCACACAGTTACACATGCCCAGTTACGCCACACAAGTCTTCCTCGTAAAGAGAATATTCAGTGCTAATTGGGATTACATAATACCTTGGAGTCCTCAGTCTTTTTTAACACTATGCGAGTACGCCCCACAGTGAGAGGAGAGAGAATGTGTGTTTATGTTAATCTCTGGAACATTATAGGCCTATTTCATCGAAAATTAAGATTATAGCCAAGATCGTCATCATATCGAAATCAGATCATTCTGTAATAAAATAGCAGTTAATTCTTTATCATTCACTTACAGACACAAGTCTACTGAACTTATTGCATTCTTACTGTGAACATTGCTTCTGCATCTCTTCCCTTCCCTCTCTGAAAAATCTTAGACAGGGCTGCTGGTCCTAGACTAATCAAAGGCACTCTCCCATGACAGCTTCCACCCCAACATACTCTTTAACAGGACGTCACAACACATCTGGTCTGCATGTGTGTTACGCAAAGTGTGTGTGTATACGTACGTGCGTGGTAGACTAATGTAGGCTAACATATGGGAAGATTATTAATGGGTTATTATCATCATCATCATCATCATCATCCCAACTATGAGAAGTCTTATATGCTGGTCCCCGTCTCGTTCACTCTCCAGACAAACACCCTCCTCTGTCATCTCCTCATTGTCTAACAGTAGGGAGCAGATAGAACCAGCTGCTGCCCTAAACCAGGTGCATCATCCATTGCCTACTACTGACTGGTGGCAAGGTGTGTGTGTGTGCATGTGGCAGGGCGTGATCGAGTGCGTGTGTGTGTGTGTGTGTGTGTGTGGCAGGGCGTGAGCGAGTGCATGTGTGTGTGTACTTCCACCCCTGCAGTCCAGCCACGAGTCTCCACCGTCATCTTCTCTTTAGATCTAAATATTCATGACTATAAACACTTTCATGATACAGCCAGGGTTAAAAAGATGGACATTAGGATATATACGGTACTGCTGGATCATGTGTCCTGTTAATCTCAAATCACACAGTGCTAAGAGATAACATCAACACGGTCATATGGTGTTACTGTCAAAGACACCTGTATTTGGGGAGTTTCTCCAAATCTTCTCTGCAGATCCTCTCAAGCTCTGTCTCTCCAGAGATGTTCGATCGGGTTCAAGTCCGGGCTCTGGCTGGGCCACTCGAGGACATTCAGAGACTTGTCCCGAAGCCACTCTGTGTTGTCTTGGCTGTGTGCTTAGAGTCATTGACCTGTTGAAAGGTGAACCTTAGGACCTCAGACTGGGACTGAGCGCTCTGGAGCAGGTTTTCATCAAGGATCTCGCTGTACTTTGCTCCTTTCATCTTTCCCTCAAACCTGACGAGTCTCCCAGTCCCTGCCACTGAAAAACATCCCCACAGCATGATGCTGCTACTTCCATGCTTCACCGTAAGGATGGTGCCAGGTTTCCTCCAGACGTGATAATTGGCATTCAGGCCAAAATGTTCAATCTTGGTTTCACCACACCAGAGAATCTTGTTTCTTATGGTCTGAGTATTTAGGTGCCTTTTGCCAAACTACCATAAAAGGCCTGATTGCTGCAGAGATGGTTGTCCTTCTGGAAGTTTCCTCCATCTCCACAGAGGAACTGTAGAGCTCTATCAGAGTGATCATCAGGTTCTTGGTCTCCTCCCTGACCATGGCCCTTCTCCCCAATTGCTCAGTTTGGCCGGGTGGCCAGCTCTAGGAAGAGTCTTGGTGGCTCCAAACATCTTCCATTTAAGAATGATGGAGGCCACTGGGTTCTTGGGGAACTTCAATGCTGCAGATGTTTTTGTACTCTTCCCCAGATGTGTGCCTGGACACAATCCTGTCTTGGAGCTCTACGGACAATTCCTTCGACCTCATGGCTTGGTTTTTGCTCTGACATGCACGGTCAACTGTGGGACATCATATAGACAGGTGTGTGCCTTTCCAAATCATGGTCCTCTACTCTTTTCACCAATGACCTGCCACTGGCATTAAAACAAAGCATGTGTGTCCATGTATGCTGATGATTCAAACATATACGCGTCAGCAACCACAGCTAATGAAGTCACTGAAACCCTTAAAAGAGTTGCAGTCTGTTATGGAATGGGTGGCCAGTAATAAACTGGTCCTGAACATCTCTAAAACTAAGAACATTTGTATTTGTTACAAATCATTCCCTAAGTTTTATACCTCAGCTGAATCTGGTAATGAATGGTGTGGCTGTTGAACAAGTTGAGGAGACTAAATTACTTGGTGTTACCTTAGATTGGAACATGTCATGGTCAAAACATATTCAATGGTTGCAAAGATGGGGAGGTCTAGCCTTAATAAAAAGATGACACCACATTCCAAAAAGCAAGTCCTGCAGGCTCTAGTTTTGTCTCATCTTGATTATTGTCTAGTCGTGTGGTCCAGTGCTGCAAGGAAAGACCTAGTTAAGCTGCATCTGGCCCAGAACAGAGCGCCACGTTTTGCTCTTAATTGTAATCAGAGGGTTGATATAAATACTATGCATGCCAGTCTCTCTTGGCTAAGAGTTGAGGAGAGACTGACTGCATCACTTTTTACAAGAAACAATGTGTTGAAAATCCCAAATTGTTTGCATTGTCAATTTATACACAGCTCTGACACACACATATCCCACCAGACATGCCACCAGGGGCATTTTTACAGTCCCCAAATCCAGAACAAATTCAAGAAAACATACAGTATTATATAGAGCCCTTATTGCATGGAACTTCCTTCCATCTCATATTGCTCAAATAAACAGCAAACCTGGTTTCAAAAAACAGGTAAAGCAACACCTCGCGGCACAACTCCTCTCCCCTAATTGACCTATATAGTTTGTGTGTATTGATATGTAGGCTATGTAGTTCTGTCCTTGAACGGTTCTTGTCTAATGATGTTCTGTATTATGTTTCATGTTGTGTGGACCCCAGGAAGAGTAGCTGCTGCTTTTGCAACAATGGGGATCCTAATAAAATACCAAATGTCCAATCAATTGAATTGACCACAGGTGGAGTCTGATTAAGTTGTAGAAACTAGAGGTCGAACGATTATGATTTTTCAACGCCGATACCGATTATTGGAGGACCAAAAAAGCCTATACCGATTAAAATCGGTCGATTTTTTAAAATGTATTTGTAATAATGACAATTACAACAATACTGAATGAACACTTTATTTAATATAATACATCAATAAAATCAATTTAGCCTCAAGTAAATAATGAAACATGTTCAATTTGTTAAATAATGCAAAAACAAAGTGTTGGAGAAGAAAGTAAAAGTGCAATATGTGCTATGTAAGAAAGCTAACGTTTCAGTTCCTTGCTCAGAACATGAAAACATATGAAAGCTGGTGGTTCCTTTTAACATGAGTCTTCAATATTCCCAGGTAAGAAGGTTTAGGTTGTAGTTATTATGACTATTTCTCTCTATACCATTTGTATTTCATTAACCTTTGACTATTAGATATTCTTATAGTATTGCCAGTGTAACAGTATAGCTTCCGTCCCTCTCCTCGCTCCTCCCTTGGCTCGAACCAGCAACACAACAGCCACCATCGAAGCAGCGTTACCCATGCAGAGCAAGGGGAACAACTACTAGAAGGCAAAGAGCGAGTGACGTTTGAAACGCTATTAGCACGTGCTAACTAGCTAGCCATTTCACTTCGGTTACACCAGCCTCATCTCGGGAGTTGATAGGCTTGAAGTCATAAACAGCGCATTGCTTGACGCACAACGAAGAGCTGCTGGCAAAACGCACAAAAGTGCTGTTTGAATGAATGTTTGCGCGCCTGCTTCTGCCCACCACCACTCAGTCAGATACTTGTATGCCCAGTCAGACTATATGCAACACAGGACACGCTAGATAATATCTAGTAATATCCTCAACCATGTGTAGTTAACTAGTGATTATGATTGATTGTTTTTTATAAAGATACGTTTAATGCTAGCTAGCAACTTACCTTGGCTTACTGCATTCGCGTAACAGGCAGTCTCCTTGTGGAGTGCAACGAGAGAGAGGCAGGTCGTTATTGCGTTGGACTAGTTAAGGTTGCAAGATCGGGTCCCCCGAGCTGATAAGGTGAAAATCTGTCGTTCTGCCCCTGAACGAGGCAGTTAACCCATCGTTCCTAGGCCGTCATTGAAAATAAGAATGTGTTCTTAACTGACTTGCCTAGTTAAATAAAAGGTCAAAAAATATATATAATAATAAAATAAATAAATAAAATATGGGCAAATCGCCGCCCAAAAATACCAATTTCCAATTGTTATGAAAACCGATTAATCGGTCGACCTCTAGTAGAAACATCAAGGATGATCAATGGAAACAGGATGCACCTGAGCTCAATTTTGAGTCGCTTAGCAAAAGGTCTGAATACTTATGTAAATAGGGTATTGGTTTTTATATTTAATACATTTGTAAAAATTTATAAAAACCTGTTTTCACTTTGTCATTATCGGGTATTGTGTGTATATTACTGAGGATTTTTTTGTATTTAATACATTTAAGAATAAGGCTGTAACATAAGTCAATGTCAAAAAAGTCAAGGGGTCTGAATACTTTCTGAAGGCACTGTAAGTCTCTACGTGTTAGAAGAACACAGAGACATTATGAAACCACACTGTACATAATGACTACATACACCCCAGACATGGCAAACCACAGTCATTCACATACATGAGGTATAGCCTACTTACAGAGTACACACAATCACACACACACTGGTATTGGATCACACAGTAAATCATTTTGCAGCATTACACACATTCCATATCACACTGCAACACGCACATTTATTTTCCTTTATTTAACTAGGCAAGTTATGAACAAATTCCTATTTTCAATGACGGCCTAGGAACAGTGGGTTAACTGCCTTGATCAGGGGCAGAACGACAGATTTTTACCTTGTCAGCTCGGGGATTCAAGCAACCTTTTGATTACTAGTCCAACACACACACACATATGTACTATAGTACAAGTCAAAAGTTAGAACACACCTACTCATTCAAGGGTTTCTTTATTTTTACTAGTTTCTACATTGTAGAATAATAGTGAAGACATCAAAACTATGAATTAACACATTGGGAAGCATGTAGTAACCCCCCCCCCCCCAAAAAAAGTGTTATTTCAAAATATATTTTAAATATTAGATTATTCAAAGTGGCCAAACCTTTGCATTGATGACAGCTTTACATACTCTTGGCATTCTCTCAACCAGCTTCACCTGGTATGCTTTTCCAACAGTCTTGAAGGAGTTCCCACATATGCTGAGCACTTTTTGGCTGCTTTTCCTTCACTATGCGGTCCAACTCATCCCAAACCATCTCAATTGGGTTGAGGTTGAGTGATTGTGGAGGCCAGGTCATCTGATACAGCACTCCATCACTCTCCTTCTTGGTCAAATAGCCCTTACACAGCCTGGAGGTGTTGGGTCATTGTCCTGTTGAAAAACAAATGATAGTCCCACTAAGCCCAAACCAGATGGGATGGTGTATCGCTGCAGATTGCTGTGGTAGCCATGCTGTTTTTTTAAGAGTAGCTTGAGGTGGGGGTCGCCTCAGTCATCAAAATGCAAATGAGAACTGACGTCACTAAATAATTTTTTTATTCTCTGTGTATGAGAATAAATTAGTGTTGCAACTGAGGACAGATGTGTACACGCTACGTGCTTCAGCACTCGGCATTCCGTTCTGTAAGCTTGTGTGGCCTACCACTTTGCGGTTGAGCCGCTGTTGCTCCTAGACGTTTCACTTCTCAATAACAACACTTACAGTTGACCGGGGCAGCTCTAGCAGGGCAGAATGTTTACAAACTGACTTGTTGGAAAGGTGGCATCCTATGACGGTGCCACATTGAAAGTCGCTTTTCCGTAAGGTCATTCTACTGTCAATGTTTGTCTATGGAGATTGCATGTCGGTGTGCTCGATTTTATACACCTGTCAGCAACGGGTTTGGCCGAAATAGCCGAATCTACTCATTTGAAGGGGTGTCCACATACATCTGGTCATGTAGTATAGTCTTGCAGGCAGCCATAACTCTTTGTCATAGGTGCAACATTTCATGCCAGGTGATTTTGTGCACTCAATCATTGTTCAACAGTTAGTAAAGAGAGAGAGAGAAACACATACAGACGAAAGAGAGAGACAGAGAAAAAGAGCAAGAGAGTTGGTTTGAACACCTACAATGGCTGTGTGTTTGTGCGCCACTGTATATAAAAGCAACACCAGATATAAGCATGAGTCTTCGAGGAGGAAAAACAATAATACACCCGTTGACATCTTCACATACACTTTACATTCTGCCCTCCTGCTGTGCTAACATACAGCCCTGGTGGAAAAGCTATGCAAGTATGTCAACTAAAACAACAAACTAGCTAGAACTGGTACCATCTGCCAAGTCTCACATGAAAAGACAGTATTCATCTCATGACTTCAGGGACCACATCGGAAATACTGTAAGTCACTGACCATTGTTCTGTCCCTGTCATGAAAATATATGTACTTTGTGTATACGCATTTTTTTTTACTAACTAATCAATTAAATTAATCAAATCTGACAGGACCTTTATGCTAAATTTAAGCAGACACCTGAAAGATAAAATGATATAACAATGAAATTGTACAAATGATATAACATAGATATGCCCATGTTTATTGGGCTTCAGTCTTGTAATAGGAGGGATAGTAGCTGGTCCATTGGGCTATTAACTAAACCCCGTATGTTAACTAAACATCTCTCCTTAATACATTCTCATAACTTTAGCTGTGAGAGACAGAAAATAAGAGAGAGTGTGGATAAGAGGGAGACAATCTGAGATTGAGAGAGCATGAAAGAGGGAGGAAAATACAAAAGAGAGATGACAAGACAAATGAAAGAAGTAAAAAAAGAGAATAAATGCTACAGGGAAGTGAGTTGGATAGCATGAGAATGAGATGGAGGGAGGAAATATAGTTGTGCACCGATATGGTGGCAAAGACAGAGAAGAGGGTGGATGGGAGGAAAGAACAAGAAAGAAAGTTGTGGTATGGTAGATTGGCTGAGAGGAAGGACAGTGATGAAAACAAAGAGAGCGCTGCGGGGGTGTTGAGGCAGGGAGAGCGCTGCGGGGGTGTTGGGGCAGGGAGAGCGCTGCGGGGGTGTTGGGGCAGGGAGAGCGCTGCGGGGGTGTTGGGGCAGGGAGAGCGCTGCGGGGGTGTTGGGGCAGGGAGAGCGCTGCGGGGGTGTTGGGGCAGGGAGAGCGCTGCGGGGGTGTTGGGGCAGGGAGAGCGCTGCGGGGGTGTTGGGGCAGGGAGAGCGCTGCGGGGGTGTTGGGGCAGGGAGAGCGCTGCGGGGGTGTTGGGGCAGGGAGAGCGCTGCGGGGGTGTTGGGGCAGGGAGAGCGCTGCGGGGGTGTTGGGGCAGGGAGAGCGCTGCGGGGGTGTTGGGGCAGGGAGAGCGCTGCGGGGGTGTTGCGGCAGGGAGAGCGCTGCGGGGGTGTTGGGGCAGGGAGAGCGCTGCGGGGGTGTTGGGGCAGGGAGAGCGCTGCGGGGGTGTTGGGGCAGGGAGAGCGCTGCGGGGGTGTTGGGGCAGGGAGAGCGCTGCGGGGGTGTTGGGGCAGGGAGAGCGCTGCGGGGGTTTAAGACAGTAAATGAGGCAGACAGAATGAAAGACTTTCTTTTTTTAATGAGACATGCTCATGTGTTTAAAAACACCACAGAGAAAGTCAGACAGAGAGAATAAGAGATGGAAGAGAGAATGAGAGATGAAGGCACAGAAGAGAGAGAGAGCGCTGCTAAAACAGACAGACTGTCCTGAGGTGCCTCTGGTCTCCCGTAGTGACTGGCTGGGCAGATCCAGCACACAGATAAATGACTCCATGTCACCATATCCCTCTTCCTCCCTCTTCCTATCCGTCATTCTTGCCGCTCCTCTCCAATACCCTTGACAAGGCATCAATCATCCCCCCCCCCAAAAAAAATGTATCCTTATTTTACCAGGTAAGTTGACTGAGAACACATTCTCATTTACAGCAATGACCTGGGGAATAGATACAGGGGAGAGGAGGGGGGATGAATGAGCCAGTTGGAAGCTGGGGATGATTAGGTGGCCATGATGGTATGAGGACCCACACAGAGCTCCAGACTAACATTTTCCCACTGGTGGCACTAAGTTTTTCAGTTTGTGGCACCAGCCCATGATTTGGTCACACCCAAAAAATATATATAATCTGCTGTCACGCAATAGAAAATATGAGTATCATTCTCAGTGCTTTATTAAAAAGTATAATATACTGAGATGGTATTGAATAAATACTTTGTTTCATCAACTTATGTTGTGATTCAAAGTATTTTAATGTGCAACCTATTGCAGTGATTGAAATGCATTGTGGGTAGACAATTATGCTATTGTTGTTATATTTTACTGTTAAAATAAGGCTCCAGAATGATATATTTTTGGTTAAATAGAGATGAATTTGACTACATCTTTATGTGATATAATATCATAGGCAAATTTATTTGGGGCTAATTCATCACCCAAGTTGGCCTAAGTGGAAACTCAAAACTCATTACCTAGATCAAACTCCAAAGATAACAGCCACTGCTAGTAGCCATGTATTAATTACCCTCTACAGACTAAGCCCTGACATTTGACACTACAGTGAAAATGGTTAACTTTTTTAAAGCATGGCCCCTGAACTCTCGTGTATTTTCTACACTATGCAATGATATGGGCAGCGACCATGTAAGACTTATAACATACAGAAGTGCGCTGGTTATCAAGGGGCAAAGTATTGACATATTTTTGGGAATTTAGAGACAAGCTTAAAAGTTCTTTACTGACCATCATTTCCACTTGTCTGACCACTTGACTGATGAGTTTCTCACAGGACTGGCCTATCTGGATGATGTTTTTTCCCCTCGCCTGAATGATCTGAATCTAGGATGGCAGTGACTCTCCGCAACTATATTCAATGTGCAGAATAAAATTGAAGCTATGAATAAGAAGTTGGAGCTCTTCTCTGTCTGCATTAACAAGGACAACACACAGGTCTTTCCAACATTGTATGATTTGTGTGCAAATGATCTCAAGCTTACGGACAAATGTCAATGTGGTATAGCGAAGCACCTGAGTGAGTTGGGTGCACAATTACACAGGTACTTTCCCAAACCCGATGACCCAAACAACTGGATTCGTTATCCCTTTCATGCCCTGCCTCCAGTCCACTTATAGATATCTGAACAAGAGTGCCTCATCAAAATTGCAACAAGCGGTTCTGTGAAAATTGAATTTAATCAGAAACCACTGCCAGATTTCTGGATTGGGCTGCACTCAGAGTATCCTGCCTTGGCGTATTGCACTGTTAAGACTGATGCCCTTTGCAACCACATACCTATGCGAGAGAGTGGACTCTTGGCCCTCACTAGCATGAAAACTAAATACAGGAACAGACTGTGTGTGGAAAATTATTTAAGACTGAGACTCACTCCAATACAACATTGTGTGTGTGTGTGGGGCAGGCTTACAATGATGGCAAAAAACAAAATTTGAGAGTGCGCTGACCCTCGTGCTAGAGGAGGTACGCAGCTGGAGGTTGAATGTTTGAAGGGGTACGGGACTATAAAAAGTTTGGGAACCACTGTACTAAGCTACAATGGCAAGAAAAAGTATGTGAACCCTTTGGAAATACCTGGATATCTACATAAATTGGTCAACAAATTTGATCTGGTCTTCATCTAGGTCACAACAATAGACAAACAGTATGCTTAACTAATAACACAAACAATTATACGTTTGTCTTTATTGAACAGTGTAAACATTCACAGTGCAGGGTGGGGAAAGTATGTGAACCCTTGGATTTAATAACTGGTTGACCCTCCTTTGGCAGCAATAACCTCAACCAAACGTTTTCTGTAGTTGCAGATCAGCCCTGCACAACGGTCAGGAGGAATTTGACCAATCCTCTTCACAAAACAAAACTGTTTCAGTTCAGCAATATTCTTGGTATGTCTGGTGTGAACTGCTCGAGGTCATGCCACAGCATCTCAATCAGGTTGAGGTCAGGACTCTGACTGGGCCACTCCAGAAGGTGTATTTTCTTATGTTGAAGCCATTCTGTTGATAATTTACTTCTGTGTTTCGGGTGGTTGTCTGGTTGCGTCACCAAACTTCTGTTGAGCTTCCATTGGCGGACTGGTAGCCTAACATTCTCCTACAAAACATCTTGATAAACTTGGGAAATAATTTTTCCGGCGATGATAGCAAGCTGTCCAGGCCCTGAGGAAGCCCCAAACCATGATGCTCCCTCCACCATGAGGTTTTGATGTTGGTGTGCTGTGGCTTTTTTTCTCCACACAGTGTTGTGTGTTCCTTCCAAACAACTCAACTGTAGTTTCATCTGTCCACAGAATATTTTTCCAGTAGCACTGTGGAAGATCCAGGTGCACTTTTGCAAACTTCAGACGTGCAGCAATGTTTTTTCTGACAGCAGTGGCTTCTTCCATGGTGTCCTCCCATGAACACTGTTATTTAGTGTTTTAAGTAACGTATACTCGTCAACAGAGAGCATGTTTCAGAGTCTCTCTAGGACTCTAGGATTCTTTTTAACCTCACTTTGCAAGAGCACAGCACAGAATGCTGTCATCTTTGCAGGACGGCCTCTCCTAGGGAGAGTAGCAACAGAGCTGAACTTTCTCCATTTATAGACAATTTGTCTTACTGTGGAGTGATGAACATCAAGGCTTTTAGAGATACTTTTGTAACCCTTTCCAGCAAGTCAACAATTCTTAATCTTAGGTCTTCTGAGATCTCTATTGTTTGAGGCATGGTTCACATCAGGCAATGCTTCTTGTGATTAAAAAAAACTCAAAATGTGAGTTTGCTATAGGCCAAAGCAGCTCCAATCTCGTCTCATTGATTGGATTCCAGGTTTGCTGACTACAATTAGCTTTTGGAGAAGTCATTAGCCTTGGGGTTCACATACTTTTTCCCACCTACACTGTGAATATTTAAATGATGTATTCAATATAGGCAAGAAAAATACAATAATTTGTGTGTTATTAGTGTAAGCACACCGTTTGTCTATTGTTGTGACTTAGATGATCAGATCAAATTTGATGACCAATTTATGCAGAAATCCAGGTAATTGCAAAGGACTCACATACTTTTTCTTGCCACTGTATATGCAATTGTTTTAAGGTCATACCAAGGATCATTTAGACATTTTCATTTTGAATTGTAAAACCCCTTGAAGTATAAAAAATTAAATGTCATTTGGCCTTACTGCTATTAGCCCATACAAATGCATTGAACAACATATTCAATACATAGAACAGATAAGCCCCCCCACAAAAAAGTTGTCAGAACAGCTGTAAAAACTTCAGACAAGTCCCAATATGCTTGTTGGGGGTCATAGAGCAAAACTGAGAGTGACATCTTTCCATAGGGGGTCATAATAGTTTGTAGGCAAAACCGTTTGGACGCTGCAGACGATTTTGTGAGAAGACGGATTTTCTGGATGTGGCATGGTCTGTCAAACACTGCTTTAGCTCTGTCACACACTGCTTTAGCTCTGTCACACACTGCTTTAGCTCTGTCACACACTGCTTTAGCTCTGTCACACACTGCTTTAGCTCTGTCACCTTTCACCACAGATGCGGAAGTGCAACATCGGCGGATGGAGTGGATTAAGACAACAACAAAACATCTCTAGCTTAAAAATACCGATTTGTATGGGGATTTTATTATGCTAATTAGATTTCCGCGTGGGAGCGGACATAGACTCTAGGGTTTTTTAGTCAAACAGTACATTTTATGTAAATTTCAATTGCAGTTGTAGCCTACCGTCAAATGAGGCTATGCACTCGCAATGACCAATGTGCATTTCGCAAAGCCATATCAAATATCTTGTTTGTAAAGCACAGTGCTTTCGGAAAGTATTCAGACCCCTTGACTTTTTCCACATTTTGTTACGTTACAGCCTTATAAAATCAATTAAATATTTTTTTTTTTTTACTCAATCGACACCCTATAATGACAAAGTGAAAACAGGTTATTAGAAATGTTTGCAAATGTGTTAAAAATAAAAAACAGAAATACCTTATTTACATAAGTATTCAGACCCTTTGATGAGACTCGAAATTGAGCTCAGGCGCATCCTGTTTCCATTGATCATCCTTGAGAGGTTTCTACAAATTGATTGGAGTCCACCTGTGGTAAAGTCAACTGATTGGACATGATTTGGAAAGGCACACACCTGTCTATATAAGGTCCCACAGTTGACAGTGCAGAGCAAAAATCAAGTCATGAGGGTCAAAGGAATTGTCCATAGAGCTCCAAGACAGGATTGTGTCGAGGCACAAATCTGGAAAAGAGTACAAAAAAACTGTCTGCAAGTATTGAAGGTCCCCAAGAACACAGTGGCCTCCATCATTCTTAAATGGAAGAAGTTTGGAACCACCAAGAGTCTTCCTAGAGCTGGTCGCCCAGCCAAACTGAGCAATCGAGGGAGAAGGGCCTTGATCAGGGAGGTGACCAAGAACCCAATGGTCACTCTGACAGAGCTCCAGAGTTCCTCTGTTGAGATGGGAGAAACTTCCAGAAGGACAACCATCTCTGCAGCACTCCACCAATCAGGTCTTTATGGTAGAGTGGCCAGACGGTAGCCACATGAGAACCCGCTTGGAGTTTGCCAAAAGGCACCTAAGGACTCTCAGACCAAGAGAAACAAGATTCTCTGGTCTGATCAAACCAAGATTGAATCTTTGGCCGGAATGCCAAGCGTCACCTCTGGAGGAAATCTGGCACTATCCTTAAGGTGAAGCATGGTGGCAGCATCAGCACCACTAGTCCGGATCGAGGGAAAGATGAAAGGAGCAAAGTACAGAGAGATACTTGATGAAAACCTGCATCAGAATGCACAGGACCTCAGGCTGGGGCGCCGAGTTCACCTTCCAACACGACAACGACCCTAATCACACAGCCATGACAACGCAGGAGTGGCTTCGAGACAAGTGTCCGAATGTCCTCGATTGGCCAAGCCAGAGCCCGGACTTGAACCTGATCGCACATTTCTGGAAAACCCTGAAAATATCTGTGCAGCGACGCTCCCCATCTAACCTGACAAAGCTTGAGAGGATCTGCAGAGAATAATGGGGTGTGCCAAGCTTGTAGTGTCATACCCAAGAAGACTCGAGGCTGTAATCACTGCCAAAGGTTTCAACAAAGTACTGAGTAAAGGGTCTGAATACTTATGTAAATGTAATATTTCAGTTTATTTCAAACAAATTGGCAAAAATGTCTAAATCTGTTTTTGCTGTCATTATGGGGTATTGTATGTAGATTGAGGGGAATAATTTAACAACATCAATTTTGGAATAAGGCTGTAACATAAGATGTGGAAAAAGTCAAGGGGTCTGAACACTTTCCAAATGCACTGTAGTTGCTATTGAGTTGAGAATTGAGAAGTAAAAAGTATACCTACAGAAAGCTGACGCTCCTCTCCAAGCATGACAAGAGGATAGTGGTGTTTTCCCGCAATTGGATTTTAAAATGTTATGCAATCAGAACTAATTGTTATATAATCAGAAATGGGAGAGAGTGGCTCACTCAACACAGCAGCAGGCCCCAGCAAAACAGGTAACATTATCCTACAGGGGAAGGCAGGCAGACCCTTTCATTACATTAATCATGAGGATAATATACTTTACCGTTTGACCAAATCAGGGCTTTAGCCTCCTATAAAAATAGAGGATGTTGAGTGCACCAAGGCGACCAATACATTTTAAAACTTGCACAGCCAAGTCAAAGGGTTGCAAAATGCTGGCCGCCCACCATACACACACTTAGTCAAATTAAAGTAGTGTGTGTACATGTTGCACCTGGTCCCCTCCCTGTGGACCCCCCCAGTACCCAGCTGTTCAGTGCCTAAACCCTCTCTGGTCAATGACTGCCTGGCAGCCAGCTGCGCCAGCCTCTGAACCCAACCCGGGGCAGAGGGCTTTGACAATTACCAATTCCATGTAACAGAGTGATGCTGAGACTCTTGATTATTTTACTTGTCAAACAAAAACCACTCATTGCAAAGTTAAACAAACCATATCGCTATGCACAAGGACTACTTGTAACAATGTCCACTAAAATACAGTGCAGATGCAAAGTTTGCTCACATAATTACGTGTTTTGCTGTTTATGCAGTCAATCTGTTAAAATGACGGAATTTATCGCTGAAGCCAAGACGCTCGCACTGTCTATGTTGAAGCTATGTAAACATTAGAACACCGCCGAGAAGTCAACTTCAAATCGACAATTATGTAGAATGTCAACGCCACAGGAAACTCGCAAAGTTGTTAAGCATTCAAAAAAAACGGTTGATATGAATACAATTTTAACAAACGTAGCAACTCACCGTCTTCGATTGTAACTTCAGAACCGCTCCAGCAGTCGATGCATTGTGAATATCCATTCACCTCGTCTAGAACGCTTCAACGAGGTAGGTCATCGACCACAACACACAAGTCAAGAGTGACGCGATTGGCTAGGTTATTTGTGTGTCCTCGTGTCTGCCCGTTCCGCGCTTCAATGGGCGTTTCTAAACCGGGTACTTTTGATTCCTGGATGCTGATTCATGTGTATCAAACAATTTACCACGGGTATAACGCAAAAATACTTGTTTACTGTTGTATTTATGTTTAACTAGTTTATAATGTCAATAAGGCACCTCGGTGTTTGTGATATATGGCTAATATAGGCTACCACGGCTAACGCCTTGATCACACCGACAGGTTTTTGCATTTTAGTACACCATAAGTACATTAATTTCCAATGGAAAGCTGCATTTGCCCTACAGCGTTGCACTGCTTTCTGTTCTGTGTGGTGCATACCTAGGAATTATCTAACTGTATGCATCAAACTGTGCGTAGACGGCTTGACAGAAATGGTAGCAGAAGGTGAATGTTGAACTTTGTTGTACACATATCCAGATGATGCTGCATACCATTTTGCTCATTACACTACCGGTGTGATCGAGGCGTAATGGCTTTATCCATACACCCAAAGCAGAGAACTGACTCAATCACACTGACAGCATCATTGCATTTTGGTACACCAGAAGTACATTCATTTCCAATGCGACACTGCATTTGCCTTGCAGCATTGCGTTGCAGAGTCAGTAGCAGTGCATTCTGTGTGGTGCATATGTTGTATTTATTGAATGTATGCATCAAATTGTATGTGTAGACAGCTTGACAGAAATAGTTGCAGAAGGTGACTCCTAGATCACACCTACAGCATCATTGAAAAAATTGTATGCAGCATTATCTGGATATGTGTGCAACAAAAATTAAACATTGACCTTCTGCTACCATTTCTGTCAAGCTGTCTACACATACAATTGAATGCATACATTTGATAAATCCAACATATTAGTGACACAGAATGCACTGCAATTAACCGTGCAAGTCAAACACAGCGTTCCATTGGAAGGGAATGTACTTCTGGTGTACCAAAATGCAATGACGCTGTCGGGGTCATCGAGGCGTGAATGTTGAACTTTTGTTGGACACTAATCCGTACCATTTTGTGCAAAAACACTGTAGGTGTGATTGAGGTGTTAAAGAACAGCCCTTAGCCGTGGTATATTTAATGCTGCTTTCATAACCAAGTGAGAGGTGGTAATTAAAAGTTGTGAAGAAGTGAATAGGACTTTGGTGCATTCATGTTTTGAACTGGGAAATACCATCAAACATGGAGGTCATTTAAGGCTTGTGATCGTAAACTCAGCAAAAAAAGAAACGTCCCTTTTTCAAGACCCTGTCTTTCAAAGATAATTTATACAAATCCAAATAACTTCACAGATCTTCATTGTAAAGGGCTTAAACACTGTTTCCCATGCTTGTTCAATGAACCATAAACAATTAATGAACATGCACCTGTGGAATGGTCGTTAAGACACGGTAGGCAATTAAAGAGGTCTTTCTACTGACTCTGAAAAACACCAAAAGATAGATGCCTAGGGTCCCTGCTCATCTGCGTGAACGTGCCTTAGGCATGCTGCAAGGAGGCATGAGCACTGCAGATGTGGCCAGGGCAATAAATTGCAATGTCCGTACTGTGGGACGCCTAAGACAGCGCTACTGGGAGACAGGACGGACAGCTGATCATCCTCGTAGTCGCAGACCACGTGTAACAACACCTGCACAGGATCGGTACATCCGAACATCACACCTGCGGGACAAGTACAGGATGGCAACAACAACTGCCCGAGTTACACCAGGAATGCATAAACCCTCCATCAGTGCTCAGACTGTCCGCAATAGGCTGAGAAAGGCTTGACTGGGGGCTTGTAGGCCTGTTGTAAGGCAGGTCTTCACCAGACATCACCGGCAACAACGTCGCCTATGGGCACAAACCCACCATCGCTGGACTAGACAGGACTGGCAAAAAGTGCTCTTCACTGACGAGTTGCGGTTTTGTCTCACCAGGGGTGAGGGTGGTGTGTCACAACATCATCGGACTGAGCAATCTCAACGCTGTGCGTTACAGGGAAGACATCATCCTCCCTCATGTGGTACACTTCCTGCAGGCTCATCCTGGCATGACAATTGCCACCAGCCATACTGCTCGGTCTGTGCGTGATTTCCTGCAATACAGGAATGTCAGTGTTCTGCCATGGCCAGCGAAGAGCATGGATCTCAATCCCATTGAGCATGTCTGGGACCTGTTGGATCGGAGGGTGAGGGCTAGAGCCATTCCCCCAAGAAATGTCCGGGAACTTGCAGGTGCCTTGGTGGAAGAGTGGGGTAACATCTCACAGCAAGAACTGGCAAATCTGGTACAGTCCATGAGGAGGAGATGCACTGCAGTACTTAATGCAGCTGGTGGCGCCATCAGATACTGAATGTAACTTTTGATTTTGACTCCCCCTTTGTTCGGGGACACATTATTCCATTTCTGTTAGTCACATGTCTGTGGAACTTTTTCAGTTTTTGTCTCAGTTGTTGAATCTTGTTATGTTCATACACATATTTACACATGTTAAGTTTGCTGAAAATAAATGCAGTTGACAGTGAGGGGACGTTTCTTTTTTTGATGAGTTTAGATCCAGAGTTGCTTTGACTCTCTAACTCAAAAGGAAGATGAACAGAATAAATGTTTTATAAATAATTTGTATTTAGTTATTACAATAAACAATCATTTCTGAAGATGCCGCCTTGCCATCTTTTTTTGTTGACAATGACATCAGAGAGGTGCAATTGGGGAACTGAGCACAGGGATGATAGACGAGTTTCCCAGATGGAAGGCCGTTCAACTGGATTTTTCCCAGTCGTATGCGGTAAATTCCAGCTTTCCACTTGGTTATGAATATGAACGCAGCATAAGGCCCGAGGGGGTGTGGGATATTAAAGCAATAAGGCCCGAGGGGGTGTGGTACAGTGGGGAGAATAAGTATTTGAGACACTGCCGATTTTGCAGGTTTTCCTACTTACAAAGCATGTAGAGGTCTGTAATTTTTATCATAGGTACACTTCAACTGTGAGAGACGGAATCAAAAATCCAGAAAATCACATTGTATGATTTTTAAGTCATTCATTTGCATTTTATTGCATGACATAAGTATTTGATACATCAGAAAAGCAGAACTTAATATTTGGTACAGAAACCTTTGTTTACAATTACAGAGATCATACGTTTCCTGTAGTTCTTGACCAGGTTTGCACACACTGCAGCAGGGATTTTGGCCCACTCTCCATACAGATCTTATCCAGATCCTTCAGGTTTCGGGGCTGTCGCTGGGCAATGCGGACTTTCAGCTCCCTCCAAAGATTTTTTATTGGGTTCAGGTCTGGAGACTGGCTAGGCCACTCCAGGACCTTGAGATGCTTCTTACGGAACCACTCCTTAGTTGCCCTGGCTGTGTGTTTCGGGTCGTTGTCATGCTGGAAGACCCAGCCACGACACATCTTCAATGCTCTTACTGAGGGAAGGAGGTTGTTGGCCAAGATCTCGCGATACATGGCCCCATCCATCCTCCCCTCAATACGGTGCAGTCGTCCTGTCCCCTTTGCAAAAATGCATCCCAAAAGAATGATGTTTCCACCTCCATGCTTCACGGTTGGGATGGTGTTCTTGGGGTTGTACTCATCCTTCTTTCTCCAAACATGGCGAGTGGAGTTTAGACCAAAAAGCTCTATTTTCGTCTCATCAGACCACATGATCTTCTCCCATTCCTCCTCTGGATCATCCAGATGGTCATTGGCAAACTTCAGACGGGCCTGGACATGCGCTGGCTTGAGCAGGGGGACCTTGTGTGCGCTGCAGGATTTTAATCCATGACGGCGTAGTGTGTTACTAATGGTTTTCTTTGAGACTGTGGTCCCAGCTCTCTTCAGGTCACTGACCAGGTCCCGCCGTGTAGTTCTGGGCTGATCCCTCACCTTCCTCATGATCATTGATGCCCCACAAGGTGAGATCTTGCATGGAGCCCCAGACCGAAGGGTGATTGACCGTCATCTTGAACTTCTTTCATTTTCTAATAATTGCGCCAACAGATGTTGCCTTCTCACCAAGCTGCTTGCCTATTGTCCTGTAGCCCATCCCAGCCTTGTGCAGGTCTACAATTTTATCCCTGATGCCCTTACACAGCTCTCTGGTCTTGGCCATTGTGGAGAGGTTGGAGTCTGTTTGATTGAGTGTGTGGACAGGTGTCTTTTATACAGGTAATGAGTTCAAACAGGTGCAGTTAATACAAGTAATGAGTGGAGAACAGGAGGGATTCTTAAAGAAAAACTAACAGGTCTGTGAGAGCTGGAATTCTTACTAGTTGGTAGGTGATCAAATACTTATGTCATGCAATAAAATGCAAATTAATTACTTAAAAATCATACAATGTGATTTTATGGATTTTTGTATTAGATTCCGTCTCTCACAGTTGAAGTGTACCTATGATTTTAAAAATTACAGACCTCTACATGCTTTAAGTAGGAAAACCTGCAAAATCGGCAGTGTATCAAATACTTGTTCTCTCCACTGTATATGGCCAATATACCACGGCTAAGGGCTGTTCTTAGCACGATGCAACATGGAGTGCCTGGATACAGCCCTCTGCCATGCCATATATTGGCCATAAATCACAAACCCCTGAGGTGCTTTATTGCTATTATAAACGGGTTAACAATGTAATTACAACAGTAAAAATAAATGTTTTGTCATACCCGTGGTATATGGTCTGATATACCGCGGCTGTCAACCAATCAGTATTCAGGGCTCGAACCACCCAGTTTATAATTAAGCAATAAGGCACGAGGGGGTGTGGTATATGGCCAATATACCATGGCTAAGGGCTGCTCTTATGCACGACGCAAAGCAGTGTCTGGATACAGCCCTTAGCTGTGGTATATTGGCCATATACCACAAACCCCCCGATGTGACTTCATGCTATTATAAACTGGTTGACAATGTAATTAGAGCAATAAAAATACATGTTTTGTCATACCTGTGGTATACGGTCTGATAACCACGGCTGTCAGCCAATCAGCATTCAGGGCTCGAACCACCCAGTTTATAATAGACAGTATACCACGTGTATGACAAAGCATTTATTTTTACTGCTCTAATTAAGTTGGTAACCAGTTTATAATAGGCACCCTGGGGGTTTGTGGTATATGGCCAATATACCACAGCTAAGGGCTGTATCCAAGCATACCACACCCACTCAGGCCTGATTAATTATACAATCCGACTGTAGATTTTTTTTTTTTGTGTATAGAATATAGGTAGGCTACTCAATGTTTGATGGGATTTTATACAATAGAATTTCCACATACCATCAACTCTAATGACAAAGGCTATGGAATCGCTTTCTATTAACCTACCTCGCGAGGTAAGATTGGTTAAAGCGTCCATGTTAGAGCCTCTGTAACTGTCATGTTTATTATAAAGCTACCTACGTATACATTTAACCCACAACGTTGCAAGGTAATTACTGTTATTACTCCGATTTATTGTTGGCTACATGGTCTACTACCCAAGTTACTTATGGTCACAATTGTGAGTGCTTCAAATATTCTCGCAAAGACCAAAAACAGGACATCAATGCCTTTATATTGTTTTGAGGAGACAAAAATTGTAGCTCGACTAATCAATAGAATTTCAGGACCTCATGTTGTTTGGATGACACTTCCCATCGGTCAGGTTGGAAACGTACCTCCTTGCATCTAGTTATGGCGACAGAGCGCCACTGGAGTTTATGGTTTAATGGGATGTAAGGCAATACTGTCACGTTGGCTTTGCCTTTGCTGACACCTTGTGGTACAATGTCCTACAGTGTAAAACAGGCTCAGCATAAAATAGCCAACACAACAGCAGTCAAGAAAGTCCATAGTAAAATTGCCTGAACAAACATGGCCTTTGCTTTGCTTCTAGGCCATGTATATATATATATATAAATAAATTAACAAGCAAGCAATTTGAGTTACAATTTGGGTTTTATCGACTTTTGTACAAAAAGGAGGGATGATGATATAGGCGGCAAAGTAAAGACCATGTTAACCAACAGCAAACAGGTGAGATCGAAAGGCATTTCAGATACAGTCTGATGGCAGAGTCAAAACAACATATTTGAAATAAATGAGATCACTAGTAATCAATTTTTCTAATTTACACATTTTGAAAGATTTGACCTCAAGTTACCGTAGTTCTCCTTTAAATAGAGTCATCAAGCATCTGAGAAAAATATATGTTTCAGGCAAAAACATGGATACAACAAATCGCTTGAAACCGTCATCCAACTCAGAAACTTGGGCCTCTTTCTAGGGTTCCGCCTTTCCGACCTGAAGATCACCGATGTCATGATTACATTTTTTCCCCCGAGATCCCAGTTGTCTTTGTATACACCATCACCCAAGACTCTGTGGAGAAAGACAGCTCATGATACTGCAGATCTGATGACCTGTATAGTGTTTTATTTCCAATACAACAGAGTCTTGAATTGAAAGCAGAACAGGACAGTCATTTATATGCAAGCCTATGCTCTACAACAAAATACATCACAGTTGATTGTTCATGGAACTGTTGTTGGTTTGTGAAAATGATATTCCTTTGTACACTAGTTATTCAAGTCAGTATGACTATCAGGGCACTGACAGTAACGATTACACCTACGCTGTAGTCTGTGGGAAAAGGACTCCAGTATGTTCCTTCACATTGCGGTTTTAATACAGTATTTCAGTGGAAAGGAAATAAGTTGAAATTGGCATGAGAAAATGAGCAACTATTGTAGATAAAGACACTGTGCTTGAAAGCTTCCATGTACAGATGGATATTTACATCCATCTAAATTATACGCATCATAATCCCATGTAGCCTCTGCACTGCCGAAAAGTATTTAAATCAGGAATCCAGAATCAGTTTAAAACTACTTCAGGGCAACTTGAATGCCAAAACAATGTCATATTTACACTACAATAATATAAATATTCAGTAAGATTGAGCCCCATCTGTTTTTTATTTTTATTTATGAAAATGCCAGATTGAGAATTTGGAACAAAGGCACTTAGCCCTCATTGCTCATGTAAAATCGCTCTGGATAAGAGTGTCCACTAAATGACTATAATGTTAAGAGCTGATAGACTGCTTCAACATCCTACACACTTAGATATGGAGGTTACTATGGATAGCAAACGGGGTAAAAACAAAACAAAAAATTAAGTAAATTACACCAAATCCAATTATTTTATGAATGCCATATAATTAAAGACCATCTTTCAGCATCAAGCCTTACATGATGTAAAATTAAATACAATATTATAATTTACAACTTTAACAAAATAAAAATGTCAACACAGCATGTTGCAACAGGTTCAAACATCTTGACAGTAGTACACAAACAAAACAAATCATTTGCAACTGAACTGCAGTATAATACATGGATCTAAGTAAAATATACACAATAGTTGATATGCATAAACATGTACTATATAAACACACACAAATGAAAATCCTTTGCAAGATTAAGTACTCAACTGTACAATATCTGCAATGGGAACTGTTGAGCAAAATACAGTTTTTGCATAAACAGTAACACTATTCTTATAATACAAGATTAAAATGTCCCACACACACAAGAATGTTAATCACAAGACCCAAAAGGTCATAAATGTTGAGTTGGAAGCCACTGGTAAGGCAGGGCTCGGGTGTAGGAGCTGGGATGGACCACAAATGTACAGTAGCTCGGCCTTGCTCCTAACCTTAATGATCTACACTGAACAAAAATATAACATGTAAAGTGTTGGTCCCATGTTTCATTAGGTGAAATAAAAGATCCCAGAAATTTTACATACAGAAAAAGCTTATTTTTCTAAAATGTTGTGCACAAATTTGTTTAGATCCCTGTTAATGAGCATTTCTCCTTAGCCAAGATAATCCATCCACCTGACAGGTGTGGCATATATCTGATTAAACAGCATGATCATTACACAGGTGCATCTTTTGCTGGGGACAATAAAAGGCCTCTCTAAAATGTGCAGCTTTGTCAAACAATTCCACAGATGTTTCAGATTATGATGGAGTGTGCAATTGGCATGTTGACTGCAGGAATTGCCCACATGTTGCCAGATAATTTCTCTACCATAAACCACCTCCGTCATTTTAGAGAATTTAGCAGCATGTCCAATCAGCCTCACAACCGCAGACCACGTGTATGGCGTCGTGTGGGTGAGCGGTTTGCTGATGTCAACGAACACAATTGCATTTGATAAATTAATATTTGAATGCACAGAAATAATGTGACAAGATCCTGAGGCCCATTGCGAGGACCACTTCTTTTAATAAGGTATCTGTGACCAACCGATGCATATCTGTATTTCCAGTCATGTAAAATCCATAGATTAGGGCCTCATACATTTATTTCAATTGACTGATTTCCTTATATGAACTGTAACTCAGTAAAATCAGTTGCATTTATATTTTTGTTCAGTATACATGATTCACTTTTAGTGGGGGGAACTCTACCAGATATCAGGGATGTTCGCTCTCACCCCACAAACGGAGTCAAATGCACATCAACACACTTTCCCTCGCACACACTTATGGTCACAGTCCGAGTCTTGCAAACACTCAGGTTGGGAGTAGTGATGAAATAAACATTGACACAACCTGGTTTCAACACTTAAATGATCATCAAGTAGCGGCATCACACCGATAGATAGATCTCTAACCTGCTAAATGTTGGTACCCTTCTAGGGCAGTGAAGTCTAGTTCATTCATGAGACAACTAGGTCCTTCACAATGACTAGTATCAGAGAAACAATACCATTATAGAAAAACACTGAAATGATAGTCAGCTTTCAAAACAAATAAACCACTGGTTAAGTGTGAGGCATGTGTTGTGATCGGCGATCACTAGTCTTGTGCAGCAGTGCACCATTTGCATTGCTTCAGACTATAACGGGAAACTGGGACCTTCAGGGGAATGCTTGAAGACAAACTCGTTGTAGTGCATGTATGGTTTGCTTGCTATTTTCTTTTGATATACAGGTAACTGCCAAAATAAAGAAAACACTTGCGTAAATGAGGGATACAAAGTATATTGAAAGCAGATGCATCCACACAGGTGTGGTTCTTGAGTTAATTAAGCAATTAACATCCCATCATGCTTAGGGTCAGGTATACAAATGCCCAGTTTTTTCTCAGGGACTTCAAAAGAGGGGTTTCATATGAAAATAGTCACCAGATCTCAACCTGATTGAAGACTTATTGGAGATTATGGAGCAACGCCCGAGACCACATTTTCCACCACTATCAACAAAACACCAAATTATGGAATTTCTCCTGAAAGAATGGTGTCGCATCCCTTCAATAGAGTTCCAGACACTTGTTGAATCTATGCCAAAGCGCATTGAAGCGGTTTTGGTTGATAGTAGTGGCCAAACGCCCTATTAAGACACTAGGTTGGCGTTTGCTTTATTGTTACAAGGTTTTAAAGGCCCAGTGCAGTCAAAAACATGATTTTACTGTGTTTTATACACAATGGAGGTTGGAATATTGTGAAGTTGTAAAAATGATAATGCCCTTTTAGTGTAAGAGCTGTTTGAAGAGACCTGAAATTTCAGCCTGTTTAGGTGGGATGGAGCTTTGAAATCAGTTAATAGACCAATAAGAAAGAGTTCCAAACCTCTCTTCCAATAGTAGCAAGCTTTCCCCTCCCCACTCGCAGTCCTAGCAAAATTATTGCTTGAGAATGCTAAGCTTGTTTCAAATATTAGCTTACATACTAAATCCTAGTGAAAAAGCATTCATTTAATCAAATGCATCTACTGGAGAATTTTATGTAATGTTCAGTGTTATGACACCAGTTTTTGATCGATTGTTTTCAAGCATTCCCTTTCAGGTTGTAATTTCCGATACAGGCTAAAGCAGTTTGGTTTCATTCTACAAAAGACACAGCGACAAACTTAAAACTCTTTAAAGGCCACAACATGATATCCGTCTTTCCTTCAGAGACATCTCCTGTTTGACAGGCTCTATACAAAGACTGACCCAACTGTTTCTCTCTGTCCCCAGACCATAGAGCCCCCTTGAGGGTCAGCCTGTAGGATTAGGGTGTGAGGTTGTTGGATGGGGAGTAGAGGGGCTCCTGTTCTTTCTTCTTGGTTCTGGTCCATATCAGTTTTCCTTTGGTCTCCATCTTAGATATGCCCAACCAAGTCAGTCACTTCCTACTTTCTCTCCAGACAGGAAGGGGAGGGGCTAGCGTTGTAGCATGTAGACCACCATCTCGTAGGTGGACATCATGATGGCGGTGTTGGGGATCTGGCGGACCAGATGGGTGGTGAGACCACGGTACAGGGCGCGGTAGCCCTCCTCCTTAGGTACTGTCAGTAATGTCTGGAAGAAGGAGCGGTACTTGCTGCCCTCCTCTCGTAGCCGGGTGCGGATCACCTCTACAAAGGGAAGAGGACAGGAAATGGGGGAGGACAGGAGAGAAAAGGGGGAGGACAGGAGAGAAAAGGGGGATGACAGGAGAAAAAAAGGGGAAGGAGAAAGGGGAGAAAAAAGGGGAAGGGGGCAGGAGAGAAAAGGGGGGGGGGGGCAGGAGAGAAAAGGGGGAGGGCAGGAGAGAAAAGGGGGAGGACAGGAGAGAAAAGGGGGAGGACAGGAGAGAAAAGGGGGAGGACAGGAGAAAGGGGAGAAAAAAGGGGAAGGGGAGAGGAGAGAAAGGGGGGGGGGCAGGTGAGGAAAGGAGGAGGAGAGGATAGAAAGGGGGGGGGAGAGGATAGAAAGGGGGGGGGGGGGGGGGGGGGGTAGACTGATTGACTTATTAACCCCGATTCAGTTTAAAAATATGTATCATTGGCGATACAAATATCATATCAAACAATAACCATAAGAAGGATACAACATGCATACCGTGGGGGTAGGCGAGAGAGGTGGCACAGGTCTTGGAGGTGGCGGCGGCCAGCATCATGCCCACAAAGTCTGAGGCATCCCTCACCGACTCGTCCTCGTCCTGATCCATGCTGGCCTGGGCCCTGGACTCCATCAGCTTGCGCTTGATGCTCTCATAGATGACAAAATGGATGACCGTCTCGGAGATGCCGGCATACGAGGCAGACATGCCCCGATAGAAGCCCCGCCAGCCCTCCGCCTGGTAGACCCGCCGCACACACTCAAACGCATTCATGCGCCTCTCGCCACGGTTCCTGTGGTAAAAACACGTTTGGGGGAGGCAGGAGAGAAAAGGGGTCTTTATAGCTAAACGGGATACATTTGGCAAGTAAGTAACATGTTAAGGGATTCGCAACATCCAATAACGTAATATGCTCTACTAGTACTCAGAATAACACCTTTTCCCTTAGCACAATGAATTCAAACAATATTTTATTTTACCTCTATTTAACCAGGCAAGTCAGTTAAGAACAAATTCTTATTTGCAATGATGGCCTACTGGTGAACAGTGGGTTTACTGCCTTGTTCAGGGGCAGAACGACAGATTTGTCAGCTCGGGTATTCAATCATGCAACCTTTCGGTTAATAGTCCAAAGCTCTACCCACTAGGCTACAATAAGCATAAAAATGCATAACATACAGTATTTAGAGAACCAACAAAATATGAAACAGCTGTGGATTAACGTAAAAGCTTAGGGAATTTAAAATTGGCTGCATTCTGACTTTGGAGAATCAAAGACTTTTACAGCATGTGGCCTAGATACAGCCTCCCTCCTCAGTGCTTACCTGGCATCCAGCTGCAACCGGGTCTTGATCAACCAGATGGGATTGGTCGCCGTGATAGCAGTGAACCCTGGGAAGAAGAGTTCAGAGGTTCAGACAGGGGGAGTGACTGTGTGAGAAGGACTCAGCCTATCCAAGGACAGAGATATATACAGTGGGGGGTGTATTTCACAAAGCACCACCAATGAGTGAGCCAGCCATCTAACAACTGTATTTCCTGGATGATAAAGGAAGATCAACTTGAATATAGGGAAGGATATTACAGATTCAATACTTGCAGTAGTAACCCAACGACATTCAACTTCAGCTGGCTTTATGAACTAGAAAAGTAAGAGTTAGAACTGACTGCTGGCCTATCTATCGATCCTGCGTTTTGTGAAATACAACCCCGGTGCACTCTAAACATTTCCTTCTCAACTGGCAGCAGTGTGTGTAAGCTTTGTTGACATCTTTAAGCTGTGTTTATTGGCCTTTTATGAGCGGTTTATTTACGTATTGGCAATCTTGTAAAATATTTTCTTTTATCGCTGGTGCTCTGGTACCAGAGATTATAAAACATTTAAACTTGATTACCTTTGTTAAGGGCAGACTGTCCCTCACAGGAATGGTATTATATGGACTGATTAGATTCCTCAAGGTTATTACAGTACAGGCAAAAACTCAGCTTAAAGATACAGTCCACATTCTTCATATTTACAAGTTGCAACAAATATAACCAAGATATAGCCTATAATTACTATTCCGTAGTGTTAATAAACAAGGTGGGCCTGAATCTCGTGTACACGGAAGGCACCACAGAATGATATAGCATAGTGCTATGCTATTGTTCAGCCCCCTCAATGAACATCATTATTATACTTCACTCTGATTAAGTGTGCCTGATAAAATACTACCATTTAAATTAGTCAATGAATTGTGTAAATGTAGTTTGAACAATAGTAGCTAGCTCCCAGATGAGGTGAGCTCAGCCCTACAGTAGGCCTACATCTTAAGAGAAAGTCCTTGTATGAATGACGTCATGGTGTGAGCCTCAGCTGAAGGCCTCATTGGCTGCCAGGAGGAAACTAAATGGAGTCTGGCCTTCTTGAATTATTCAAGAGGACCAAAGCGGGGATTTTTTTCTTTTTTCGCAAAGTGGACAAGTAGGCAGATGTTATTTCCCTGGGAAACTAGGTGTATTTGTAAATACCAAAACATTTACTAGTTTAATAGTGTTATTAATAAGTGGCTTGTACTAAATTTGGGTTTGATTATTATTATTTTTTTTTTTAAATAACAGAGACCAATGAGTCCTCTGACAATGCAACAAGTCAGTATGTTAATTCACACAGGAGTGTTATGTCATATACATTACAAGGTATATGACAAATGTGTAAGGTGCAGGTCATTCTAGTGTGATCATAATGTGTGCATTTTTAAAAGACAGACAGTAAATCCTGCATATCACTTGTGCTCTGTACCGATGTGGTCAAGATACTAAACCTCCAAACAGGAACATAATTTAAAACATGACCATTTGAAAATCAACATACATTTAGATCACTATATAGCATCTTCTCTAAACAAGAAACCAGGGGACGTCTACAGTACAACACGCACGACTAGAGCTTCTACTGTATCAAGGGACACAGTCCTAAGGAAACTGCATGAAGAGGATGACAAGTCTGTTGAAGAAGAAGAAGAAGGAGATAGCGTCTATGGCGTGTACTCACAGAGTAGGGGCAAAGCTACTCCGCCTCACAGCTGCAGCTAGAAGCCTGCAGATATGGGGGGGCTGAGGTGGCGGGGGCTCTCCCCCCTCACGCAGGGGTGAAAGCTACAGTAAATCCCTAAAATGACCACAGTCACACACAGGCAGCAGTCAACCAACCAACCCACCCACAAACTCCCTTTATTTACATAGATGAAGAGGAAACCTACCGATCCTACCCAATCCCTGTATTTTTTAACAGGTAAAATAGGATGATAGGTATCACCCCCATCTCCCCCAATCTGATATAAACAGGTAAGATCCCCCTAAGCCTCCCCAAATCCCCCCTTTTATATATAAACTTAAGAATCCTCCCCACTCCCACATTTTTACCCACCCTTTTTTAAACCAACCAAGGTGGGAGAGGAGAAAAGGTGTGTGTGTGTGGGGGGTCACACCCCATCTCTTCCTCCCCACTCTAACCCTCAAACTCTTGACCTTACCCGACCCACACCTGTTTTAAAATGCAAGAGGCCGTCTCGTGTCGTTTCTCTCCCCTACGTTTTGTCAGGTACTGTATGTTGTTCTTGGTAAGGGAAGAAACATGCAAATCTGTCGTAAATGAACATCACCCCACTGGTATATTCATTATGTGCAGGGCAAAACAAATAAACGTGTGGTACACAATAATAAAATATATTTCAACAATGCTACAGGTGCCAATCATTGTCAACCAATGGCAGTAACTTTATTGATTCTAAACAGTAACGATGGGGTCAAATAAAAATGGGGGACAAAGTCAACAATGAAATAGTCACAATAAAAAAAAAAAAGGTCAAATAATGCCAGAGGGTTGAAATGCTAACCTTGTCAAGCAGACTTAAGTCTATAAAATGACGAGCTTCGTTAAGTGTGCCCGATTAAATTCTACCCTATAAATTAGTCAATGAATTGTGTAAATGTAGTTTGAACAATAGTAGCTAGCTCCCAGATGAGGTGAGCTCAGCCCTACAGTAGGCCTACATCTTAAGAGAAAGTCCTTGTATGAACGACATCATGGTGTGAGCCTCAGCTGAAGGCCTCATTGGCTGCCAGGAGGAAACTAAATGGAGTCTGACCTTCTTGAATTATTCAAGAGGACCAAAGCGGAATAAGTTAAACGGAATATCGCTGAGTGGAGAATTTGTTTCTCTGATACAGTGTTGTGATACGCCAATTCAACAAGACCACCCATTGGTTTCTGATCGCCTGAACAACTTCTAAAAGTTAAGCATTAATGCCATGTTTATGTTGGACAAAGGACTGTGTGGAGGCCAGATGTCTCAAATACATAGAAATTTTCCCCCAAATGAAACATATTACTGGAGTGTCAGCCGTTTCATATCTAAACTAATTCAATGGCGTGACCTAGTTCCAGTGTTATTACAGCACTACAGTCATCTGCTATAATGCAGTGTGCTTTAGGCTGAATGGGGCCCTCTATTAAAATATATGATAGATGTGATATCTGTGCACAAAGAGGGTCACATTATGCTTGAGGGTGTCAGAGTCCACAACCTAGTTCAAGGCTCTTGACATACTATGGGTTCCTGATCCAGCGTAAATTAACCACATGAACTAGCAAGTCTATACAGGAGGTCTATGGACAGAAAGAGACACTAGGCCCTGAGCAAACTGTGGTTGTGTTGAACTCAAGAGAAGGCATGAGTATGTGTGGCAACTCATACTCATGTGTTACATTTACTAGGGAAAATGGTTTAGATGTGCAGTTCTTAGCTCCACTCCTCAACTCCTATAGAGAGGGTTCAGGGAGTTGAATGACTGTGCAAAATGGGCATGATTTATAGGCCAGTAGTGGGTATGATTATGAATCAACACCAAGTATACCAAACACTAGGAACACCTTCCTAATATCGAGTTGCACTCCCCCCTTTTTCCCTCAGAACAGCCTCAATTCGTCAGGGCATGGACTCTACAAGATGTCGAAAGCATTGCACAGTTGTTCCAAGTTGGCTGGATGTCCTTTGGTGATGGACCATTCTTGATACACACGGGAAACTGTTGAGCGTGAAAAAGCCAGCAGTGTTGCAGCCTGGCACCTCCACCATACCTTTTGTCTTGCCCATTCACCCTCTGAATGGCACACATACACAATCAATGTCTTTATTGTCTGGAGGCTTAAAAATCGTTCTTTAACCTGTCGTCTCCCCTTCATCTACACTGATTGAAGTGGATTTAACAAGTGACATCAATAAGGAATCATAGCTTTCACCTGGAATCACCTGGTCAGTCATTCATTGAAAGAGCAGGTGTTCTTAATGTTTTGTATACTCGGTGTATGTTGTCTAAATTAAAATGGTCTATTCATTCTACATCTGTAATTGAAAAAGTCAGTAAGCATGTTTCTATAATTTGTACTTGGAGAACTGGCACTATATCAAATTTAAAAAATGATGACTAAAAAATATCTTTGGGTAATTATTCTATATCTGCATGTGTAACTGAGGGTTAGGATTCAGGTGTTTCAAATCATTTTGGGAGTGCCATAATCCGATAGGGATTTTCTAGTGTCTGGAACTAGGTTGTCACCGATATACGTATGTCTATATACAGGATATAGGCTGTTACATGAGTGATATCTACAGCACAGTGGACAGTATTGTCATCAGACGAGGGCAGATGTAGGTTATTTAAGTTCAGCGATGTACATCTGTGGTGTCAGCGGTTCAAGAGTAAATGACGATGAACCAAATAAGGACCCTCAAACCTAATAGTGACAAGGTTAGCATTTCACTTCATATGCCGACTAAGAAACATCTAAAAATGCTTATTGTTCATGTACCTTCAGTGGGGGTGGGTGGGGGGGTAAACAGGCTGGTAAAAAAGGGGGAAGGGGTACAGTGTATCAAGACTGTGCAATCATGTAGAAGTTAAAGGAGATGAAAGAGCTGCAAACCAGCTAGTGACCTATAACCAGCATCATCATTATTAGCATCAATAGCATCATCATCATCATGGTCATACCAGTGAAAGGAAATGGAGTGCTACCTGAGGCGTCCGGCCGGTGTGTCGCCGCGAGGCGGGGGGCTCCCGCAGTGAGGGCCCTGACATGTTAGCACCCTGGGGCCTTTACTACTGTACACACACAGCATAGACAGCGCTTGAAGGGCCAAACTCACTGTTTAGCAACAAACTGGTACGTTAACACAATTTAGGGTCCTTCGAGAGAGTCGAAGAGCCTCATGAGAAAAAACTGGGGAAAGTGGGGGTGGGATGGAAAGCACAACCCAAACTTTGAGGATGTTATTTATTGTATTGCTGGAACAGACAGCTAGCTAGTGGTAAGTCTTGTAGTTGTATGTAGTAAAGTGTTGGGCCTCTGCCAAGTTGGCTGTATATAATTGTAGGACAGAGGCAGTAATGTGGGTCAGTGGGTCTATTTGCCATGTGAAATCACAAGAGCAGTTCACTATATGAGTGGAAGTAGTAGAAAATGTAACTGACAGTGTTAACTCTGTGCTTTGTCTTTTCTTACTAAGTGCTTTGACAGAACACAGATTATTTTTTTCACATACAACTTAAGAACTACAATATTGAAGGGCAGAATAACCTCTTCACTTTCACTATAGATATAAAGTAGGGTTTATACTAGACTGATCCTGAAAGTCTTCAATTGTGCTTTCGGGCAAACCATCTGTGGTTGATATTCAAAACACTGGAAAACGTCCACAAGGCAACCCATATAGTGGCAATGTCTAACACCTAGCTGGATAGAGGCTAGAGCAACGTTAATAAAATATTGAATTCTCTTCAAATTAACAGGAAACCCCATAAAGCAAGATACAAATGTATAAAACAAACATTTAATCAAATATGGCCAGTTACTTTAAAAAACAAAAACTAAATATCTTTAAATAAATACTTAACATATCCCCTTTTCTATGTAAACAGTCAAAATAAAATAAGTAGCTGGAAATGAATTGTCTAAACAAGTCAACTTTGAACGTAGCAACAAGCAGTAGAAACTGCACTGACAAGCAGGCTATAGACAGCAGAGGAGGAGTTTGTGGAACAACTGTTACCTGCTAGGCCTGCAGACACCATATGGACCTGCGTAGAGTCGGGCTCAAACACGCCGTTCAACTTCTCTTTGGCAGTGGAGTAGGATGCAAAGTAGATGGCTCTGTTGATACAGGAGGGAATAGATGTGAGCTAATAGAGCGAATCAATCAATCAATAACGATATCGTAACTCTGAGCCGTTACCGTTAAACTAGATTTTTTTGGGGGTCATGACGGTCGATACCAATATGGCAAAAAAAAATGTTTCATTTTTGTGAGATTGGGGCAAAATTGCACAGTATAAAGCACAGGCAAATGCCCTCTGTCCAAATTGACCCACTTCAACTTGCTGAATAGATCCACAGATGATGCAATCGCCATTGGACTGCCCTATCCCATCTGGACAAGAGGAATACCTATGAAAGAATGCTGTTCATTGACTACAGCTCAGCATTGAACACCATAGTACCCTCCAAGCTCATCATTAAGCTTGGGGCCCTGGGTCTAAACTCTGCCGTGTGCAACTGGGTCCTGGACTTCCTGACGGGGTGCCCCCAAGTGGTGAAGGTAGGAAACACCTCCACGTCGCTGATCCTCAACACAGGGGCCCCACAAGGGTGGGCGCTCAGCCCCCTCCTGTACTCACCGTTCACCCA
Source organism: Oncorhynchus clarkii lewisi (assembly GCF_045791955.1). Classification (NCBI taxonomy): domain Eukaryota; kingdom Metazoa; phylum Chordata; class Actinopteri; order Salmoniformes; family Salmonidae; genus Oncorhynchus; species Oncorhynchus clarkii. Next base: position 13,524,566 of record NC_092166.1, on the reverse strand, counting down.
TGAATGCGTAGTCACACACACGACTCCAACTCAATCATCAAGTTCGTTAGATGACACAACAGTAGAAGGCCTGATTACCAACAATGACAAGACAGCCTACAGAGAGGAGGTGAGGGCCCTGGGAGAGTGGTGCCAGGAAAATAACCTCTCACTCAACGTCAACAAAACAAAGGAGCTGATCATGGACTTCAGGAAACAGCAGAGGGACCACAAGCCTATCCACATCGACGGGACCACAGTGGAGAAAGTGGAAAGCTTCCACATCAATGATAATCTGAATTGGTCCACCCATACAGAGTGTGGTGAAAAGGGTGCAACAGCTCCTCTTCAACCTCAGGAGGCTGAAGATATTTGGCTTGGCCACTAAAACTGTTACAGATGCACAATTGAGAGCATCCTGTCGGGCTGTATGACCGCCTGGTATGGCAACTGCACCGTCCGCAACCGCAGGGCTCTCCAGAGGGTGGTGCGGTCTGCCCAACACATCACTGGGGGCAAACTACCTGCCCTCCAAGACACCTACAGCACCAGATGTCACAGGAAGGCCAAAAAGATCATCAAGGACAACAAACACCCGAGCCACGGCCTGTTCACCCCGCTATCATCCCATCAAAGCTGGGACAGAGAGACTGAAAAACAGCTTCTCTCCCAAGGCCACCAGACTGTTAAATAGTCTTCACCAGCCGGCTTCCACCCAGTTACGCAACCCTGCACCTTAGAGGCTGCTGCCCTATATACATAGACTCATAGAATCAATGGCCACTTTAATAAATGTTTACATACTGCTTTACTCATCTCATATGTATATACTCTATTCTATTCTACTGTATTTTTATTTTTTACAGATCTTACATTACTCATATAACATGTATACATGCACATATTCTCATTCACCCCTTTAGATGTGTGTGTATTAGGTCGTTGTTGGGGATTGTTAGATTACTTGTTAGATAAACTCAGCAAAAAAAGACATGGCCCTTTTGCAGGAGCCCATCTTTCAAAGATAATACATAAAAATCCAAATAACTTCCCAGATTGTAAAGGGTTTAAACAATGTTTCCCATGCTTGTTCAATGAGCCATAAACAATTAATAAACATGCACCTGTGGAACGGTCATTAAGACACTAATAGCTAACAGACGGTAGGCAATTAAGGTCACAGTTATGAAAACTTAGGACACTAAAGATGCCTTTCTAGTGACTGAAAAATCACCAAAAGAAAGATGCCCAGGGCCCCTGCTCATTTGCGTGAACGTGCCTTAGGCATGCTGCAAGGAGGCATGAGGACTGCAGATGTGGCCAGGGCAATAAATTGCAATGTCTGACAGGACTGGTACATCCGAACATCACACCTGCGGGACAGGTACAGGATGGCAACGACAACTGCCCGAGTTACACCAGGAAAGCACAAACCCTCCATCAGTGCTCAGACTGTCCACAATAGGCTGAGAGAGGCTGGACTGGGGGGCTTGTAGGCCTGTTGTAAGGCAGGTCTTCACCAGACATCACCGGCAACAGCTTCGCTTATGGGCACAATCCCATCGTCGCTGGACAAGACAGGACTGGCAAAAAGTGCTCTTCACTGACGAGTCGCGGTTTTGTCTCACCAGGGGTGATGGTCGGATTCGCGTTTATCATTGAAGGAATTAGCGTTATGCCGAAGCCTGTACTCTGGAGCAGGATCGATTTGGAGGTGGAGGGTCCGTCATGGTCTGGGGCGGTGTGTCACAGCATCATCGGACTGAGCTTGTTGTCATTGCAAGCAATCTCAACGCTGTTCATTACAGGGAAGACATCCTCCTCCCTCATGTGGTACTCTTCTTGCAGGCTCATCCTGACATGACCCTCCAGCATGACAGTGCCACCAGCCATACTGCGCGGTCTGTGCGTGATTTCCTGCAAGACAGGAATGTCAGTGTTCTGCCATGGCCAGCAAGAAAGCCCGGATCTGAGCATGTCCGGGACCTGTTGGATCGGAAGGTGAGGGCTAGGGCCATTCCCCCCAGAAATGTCTGGGAACTTGCAGGTGCCTTGGTGGAAGAGTGGGGTAACATCTCACAGCAAGAACTGGCAAATGTTCCTGCCTAGTGCCTGTGTCTGTCTGTTACTGCACTCGCTCACGTGTACAATTCATCCCCAACCAGGCACCCAAATCACATGTCCTGCTTTAGCTGGAGATTCATCTCCCATGCAACTCCTACGCTTCCACTACTAAACTCAAATTCCAGAGGATTAACGCAAGTAAACATATCCGCTGTGGGGATTAAAACCCAACGACCCGCCAGCGCTTGGCTCGCTCACCCTGCCCTTAGTGTGCAAGTGTATGTTTGTGAGAGTGAGATTATGTACACTGTGCATGTGACAGACTGGGTGCATATTCACACGTGTGTGTTAAGTGATGGCCGATCTTAGTGGTGGTGACGCGGACTCATCTAAAGCTTGTGATGTGGAGTGTGGTGTAGATGAACAGCTGACTGCCCAGCCAACCATGCTCTAATGGCAAACAATATGCTCTGCTGGGCAGCAGGCTGCAAAGGCCAAGGGGGAGACCAATCAGCCAGGACCTTTCCACAGCCATGGCACGCAACAGTGTTACAGTCACTTCACTGTCTGGTTGGATAAGGTTCCTTGCTGTGTTAATGTTGGTAAAGCCTGGTGAGCGTCTAGTCGCTGGCAGGGCTTATTGAGGAAATGGCATTGGTGTTTTTGCTCTGTTCCAGTGCAACATTGAGGAGAGTATTGAAGAACAGAACCCTGAATGAGTAATGAAGGATGATTCATTATTCTCCCCCTTTCCACTGCAGTCATTTTTATGGCAGTGTGCGCTCAGGTCAGTCTGTCTCCTTACCCTCTCCCTCCCTGCCATTCTACCTCGCTCCTTCCCGGTTTCTCCGACCCATCTCCCCCCCAGACTCTCCAGAACCCCCGCTCTCCCTGTCCTCCCCGCTCTCCCTGTCCTCAGCTACCGCTCCACTTCACTGTCCTCCCACCTCGCTCTCCCGTCCTCCTCGCCTTCCTCCTACCTCGCTCTCCCGTCCTCCTCGCCTTCCTCCCACCTCGTTTTCCTCCCTCCCCCCTCGCTTTCCTCCCTCCTCCCTCGCTTTCCTCGCTTTCCTCGTCCTCCTCTCCATCCCTACCTCTCCCACCTCGTTTTCCTCCCACCTCGTTTTCCTCCCTCCCACCTCGTTTTCCTCCCACTTCTCCATCCCTACCTCGTTTTCCTCCCTCTCCCCGACCTCCTCGTTTTCCTCCCTCTCCCCTCAATCCCCCCGCCCTCCTCGTTTTCCCCTCTCCTCGCCCTCCCTACCGACCTCTCCCCTCCCTCGTTATCCCCCCTCTCCCCGCCCTCCCTACCTCTCCTCGTCCTCCTCTCCATCCCTACCTCTCCCACCCTACCTCTCCCTCCTCGTTTTCCTCCCACCTCTCCATCCCTACCTCGTTTTCCTCCCACCTCTCCATCCCTACCTCGTTTTCCTCCCTCTCCCCGACCTCCTCGTTTTCCCCCCTCAATCCCCCCGCCCTCCTCGTTTTTTCCTCTCCTCGCCCTCCCTACCTCTCCATCCCTACCTCCCTGCCCTCCACGTTTTCCTCCCTCTCCCCGTCCTTCTTGCTTTCCTACCTCGTTTTCCTCCCTCCCTACCTCACTTTCCTCCCACCTCTCCCTGTCCTTCTTGCTTTCCTCCCTCCTCGATTTCCCCCCTCTCCACGCCATCTCCCCGCCCTCCTTGTTTTCCCCCTCTCCCTACCTCCTCTCCACCCCTACCTCTCCCCGCCCTCCTCCCATCCCTACCTCTCCCCGACCCCCTCTCCCTACCTCCTCTCCATCCCTACCTCTCCCCGCCCCCCTCTCCCTACCTCCTCTCCATCCATACCTCTCTCCGCCCTCCTCCCACCCTCCTCGTTTTCCCCTCTCCTCGCCCTCCCTACCTCTCCTTCTCACCTCTCCCTCCTCGTTTTCCCCTCTCCTCACCCTCCCTACCTCTCCCTCCTTGTTTCCCCTCTCCTCGCCCTCCCTACCTCTCCATCCCTACCTCCCCGCCCTCCACGTTTTCCTCCCTCTCCCCGTCATTCTTGCTTTCCTACCTCGTTTTCCTCCCTCCCTACCTCACTTTCCTCCCACCTCTCCCTGTCCTTCTTGCTTTCCTCCCTCCTCGATTTCCCCCCTCTCCACGCCATCTCCCCGCCCTCCTCGTTTTCCCCCTCTCCCTACCTCCTTTCCATCCCTACCTCCCCGCCCACCTCTCCCTGTCCTTCTTGCTTTCCTCCCTCCTCGATTTCCCCCCTCTCCACGCCATCTCCCCGCCCTTCTCGTTTTCCCCCCCTCTCCATCCCTACCTCTCCCCGCCCTCCTCGTTTTCCCCCTCTCCCTACCTCCTTTCCATCCCTACCTCCCCGCCCTCCACGTTTTCATATCTCGCTTTTCTCCCACCTCTCCCTGTCCTTCTTGCTTTCCTCCCTCGCTTTCCTCCCTCCTTGCTTTCCCCCCTTCTCCCCGACCCACCTCGCTCTCCCCACCGTCCTCCCCACTCTCCATGTCCTCCTTCCCTACCTCTTCACCTTTTTTGCGTTCCATTCCAGGGTTCCAACCAGCAAAATACATTTATGAACCAGTTCTAACAGCAAAAAAGTATTGGTTTACATCGTTCCTTTCTGTTCCTATTTAAAAATAATTACATTTAGCGTAACATTAAATTACTTCAATCTGTGCGGATGGAGTAGCTTGCTGTGGAGCGGGTAAGCGATTTAAATCGGTATAGGTAAGTCGTTAAGAGCAAAATTGTATTTTGCCATAACAGTATGGTTTAATCATAATGAAAGACAAACACACACACACACCAGGTACAGTGTAGGCCGAGAGATGCAACTGAAATTGAGGGTGAGGAGAGCACGAGAGAGGATGGAAGAAGCTTGCCTTGAAGCACTGGGCATCCTTGTTATGACGTGCATGATCAGAATTAGGCCCACAGAATTATACCTACAGAGGAGCCGCTTCTATGGAGGAGCTTTGAATAAATTTGGGCTTCCGAGTTGGTTTAATGTTGGACCAGAGCAAACATTAGCTAGCTAGTCAACAAGCCTGTGCGTGCGGAGTAGCACTAGAATTAAAAACATCTTATCTTTTTGTAGTTAATAAATCTTTTGTGAAACGTGATAACTATAGTATCCTTAACTAGCATTAAAAAAGTAGATCCATAATTTGTGTAATTAAAACATCTCTCCCTAATTTCTGAATTACACTTATAACATCGTCAGTAGGCTACAGCAACCTATGCTTCAGAACGGAGCGGGAGGTAACCCACACACACTTCGAGCTGGCAGGCAGACGTTGGTTATCGTTAGTTGGTTGTAGTTATACACATACTGCTTTTCAAGTTTTCAAGTTCCGACTAGCACGTGAACGTGGCATAAGTTTGAGTGACAGAGGGCTTGGCATAGGCTCTTTGTTGCAATTTCTGTGGGAATGTAAAATAAAGTTAACTGGTTCATATGCTTCTAAAATAACGGTTCTGATCCGGGAAGAGTATAGATCACCCTCGTTTTAGGTTAGGGTTCTTTTCTTCAAACAATTTCATTATTTTCCAGTTTTTGGTTCTGTCCTTGAACCGGTTCCAACCCTTGGTTAAAAGTAAATTACTGCGACATCAGCCTATGCCATATGGTCACATTGATACACTGTGATCCATTGGCGACTAAAGAAATGAGCGTATGGAACGCAGCAGTAGGCCTATAACTTCCATTGCTCTTTCACTGAGAGGATTGGTGATTATCAAGAGGGAGATTGTTGTAAAGATTTTTCAAATAGCTTAGTGTGAGGAACAATTTCTATATATTATAATTTGCAATAAATAGAAAAAATAGAAAAGGACGCTTAAAAAAAAAAACACTTTCCTACATTTCCAGGCAGCATATTAGTGGATTCGGCTATTTCAGCCAGATCCATTGCTGACAGGTGTATAAAATTGAGCACACTGCCATGCAATCTCCATAGACAAACATTGGTATTAGAATGGCCTTACTTACGTTGCCCCGTTAAGCTCAGTGACTTAACGTGGCACCGTCATAGAATAGCACTTTCCAACAAGTCAGTTCGTCAAATTTCTGCCCTGCTAGAGCTTCCTCGGTAAACTGTAAGTTCTGTTATTGTGAATTAGAAACGTCTCGGAGCAACAACGGCTCAGCCGAGAAGTGGTAGGCTACACAAGCTCACAGAACTGGACCGCCGAGTGCTGAAGTGCATAGTGCACCATGCGCAATGCCAAGCGTCGGCTGGAGTGGTGTAATGCTCGCCGCCATTGGACTCTGGAGCAGTGGAAACACGTTCTCTGGACTGATATATCACTTTACCATCTGGCAGTCCGACAAGATGAATCTGGGTTTGGCGGATGCCAGGAGAACACAACCTGCCCCAATGTATAGTGCCAACTGTATAGTTAGGTTCGGGCTAGGCCCCTTAGTTTCAGTGAAGGGAAATCTTAACGCTACAGCATACAATGATAGTCTAGGTGATTCTGTGCTTCCAACTTTGTGGCAGGCCAGGCCATTTCCTGTTTCAGCATGACAATGCCCCCATGCACAAAGCGAGGTCCATGCAGAAATGGTTTGTCGAGATTGGTGTGTTTGAACTTGACTGGCCTGCACAGAGCCCGGACCTCAACAAACACCTTTGGGAGGAATTGGAATGCCGACTGCGAGCCAGGTCTAATCGCCCAACATCAGTGGCCGATCTCACGAATGCTCTTGTAGCTGAATAGAAGCAAGTTCCCGCAGCAATGTTCCAACATTTAGTGGAAAGCCTTCTCAGAAGAGTGGAAACTGTTATAGCAGCAAAGTAGGGGGGGGACCAACTCCATGTTAATGTCCAGGACTTTGGAATGAGACGTTCGACGAGCAGATGCCCACGTACGTTTGTATGTAATAGGGAATTGATAAAACCAAAAAGGGCAAACAATTCACACAACGAATGCAAAATAAATTAGAGGGAGACCGCTGAACCATTCTGGAGAGACTTGCCTATATAGTCACCACACACACCACTCTCCTTCCTCGTCTCAACATTTTAAATTATACCCAAGACACATTAGTCACATATTTTTTAGATGGTTTTCACTGAAAGCAATAATCAACTAGGCCTATTGCCTCACGCACTGCCCAAATTATCCGCTTCTCAAATAAGCATAGGCCTATGAGCTTGTAACTTGAAACAATCCACAACAACAAAAAATTAAGAAACAAATGATCCTCGATTCCTCTGTGGCAAAGTCATTCTTTCTGGTGAAGTATTTTGAATTATTCAATTTATGTATAGACAGGAGTAATTATATAATTTTGGCAAATGCATTTCCATTTACTTCCCTATTGGACCCACCACTATGACATTTTTCTCCTGTTCTATTGGTTTTCATATCAACATTATTTCATTGTCCAGAAGCCGAAGGCACAACCCTCGTCACTAACAACCCATCCTAGTTGTTGGATCTTTAGATTCCCCCTCTTTCTAAGTTATGGAACATCTGCAGGTGCACTGCTTGAATCGTGTTTTTCCAAGTGCGCTGTTTAGAATGGCATTTTTGGCAAATGTTTGAAAATTCAGTTTTATTGTCTGCTTCATCACAGTAGTTGCATGTTCTGTTCAGATGTATTACCACAGTGTAGATGTGATGTCTGTTATTCTGAGCACCGTGGGTGGATGCCCTAATGGGTTAAGCACGCAAAGCAGACGGCTCCGGTACATTTCTCAAATGGCTGGTAAATTTAAATCTTTCCAGGCATGTTGTCCGGCTTCACATTTTCCTAACGGAAATCCCTGTCACACACACACAGACGGAAACAGGGAAGACCGTCAAGGGCATTTAACGCCCCACAGAGGACCAGACTAGCAGAACGAGAGAGATGATCTACATACAGAGAAGGAAAGAGAAATTCAGATACTCAAAGAAAATTGACAAAGCGCATTTTTTGCATTTTAGCTAACCCCAACCCTTTTCCTAACAACCTAATTTGAATAACCTGTTACGCAAAGTCAAATTTGTTGTTAATTTGACAAAAGCTGTATCCCTTCTAGCCATGACCCGGTGGACAGCCGATACTCTGCCCACAGTGACTGTGATTAACAGACTGGACCAGGAGGCTACTGTTGCGTAATAGGGCTAACACTCAGAACAGTCATTTCAGTCTGGGTTCTACCACTAGGGAGTGTGAATAATGCCCCTGTGGAGATGGAAGATGAAGACAGGGAGGGAGTGGAATTTTACTGGCAATTAAACTACAGAAATTCATTGGGGGGGGGGGGGGGGGGTATGTAAAATTGTGGTAATTGTGTCGTCCTCCGATGTGGTTACAAAAAGGAATTGCTATCAAGGTCAAATAATGGAAAACCAAATACAAAATAAATCTAGGTTTCCTAGCCACACCCCTTTACATCTGAAGCCAGAAAAAAACTTCATAAAGTAGCCTACACAGAAAGACAAGAAAATGCTAGCAGAAGCCACAACAGGACAAATTACTGCACAGGAAGGGAGGTCATACCTGGAAGGAGCCACACCCACCAGGTTGGGCCCAAGGCCTCTGAACAGCGAGCGCGGTCCCTCCTTCTCCAGTATCAACCTGTTGAGGGAGAGAGGAAGAGGTGTATGAATAGCTAGCATAGCGCAAAGTGTTGATTACTGATATGCTGAAACATAAGAAAAGATGGCTATCAAGATAGTGGGCTAGTGCCAATGTGGATAATCAGTCTGCCATGACCATAGCACATCGACCATTGCCTAAATTTGTCCATTGGCGACTAATACAGTAATAAACAGATGCATTTATGGTACATTTCCTGATACTGTGTTTTTGCAAGATGGATGAAAGGAACCAAAAGTGTCAAAACAGATCAATATAGCTAGCTGATGATGCATTACATTAGATGATGGATTTCAGCATTTGTGTATGTGACCTTTTTTTTTTGTGTGTTTTGTTTTGATCCTGAATGCTGTTTGGTTAAAACCGCTTTTCCAGCCGGTGTCTATTCACATACAACGATCTGATCTGATCTGGCTCAGTCAGCTAGGGTTAGGTGGCCTCCCGACCAGTTAGCCCCAGGTAAGACAGCAGGCCTCGTTATTAGGACGGCTGGTAGCCTAGCGATTAAGAACATTGGGCCAGAAACCGAACAGTCTCTGGTTCAAATCCCTGAGTACACTAGGTGAAAATCTGTTGTGCCGTTGAGCAAGGCACTTAACCCTAATTGCTGCTGTAAGTCACTCTGGATAAGAGCGTCTGCTAAATGACTAACATGTTAATGTGAATTATAAAAGGGTCAGCAATGCAATGAGCTGCTCTACGTAACATGGTAATGGCTGATGGGGTTCATGTTGTTTAGTGTCACCCAAAGTTACTCCACCATTAACTTCATTCATGGAGATATTCAAAGCAGCGACAGAGCTAAGCTTCAATTCAAGGATTAAGACCTCTAAATTCAACTGCGACTTCAGTCTACTACGCAGTCAGGACTGCTCATACAGAGCTACTCTGTTCTAAATGCGATTTGGCCTACGCTGCAGTCGGTGGTGACCCACTTCTGCAAGTTGTTTTCCTCTCCCTGTGCTGCTTAGTGGTGGTGTTGGGTTTCAGTTAGTGCTTCCAGGGCAAAAGCATGGTGATTGACTGATGGAGAAAAGGGGGGTGGGTGGGGGGGGGAGCAGGCCCAAGAACACTGCAGCAGAGCGGTGATCCAACAGAACAAAGCCTTCAGCCAAAACCTGACTTTAGCTATCTTAATAAAACAATAAAATGTAGAAAAACAAGTAGCTTCATCGATATTTCACTAGAAGGCAAATCTTTGTATCTAATCAATGAACTGGCTTTTATGGTGATGAGGCAATTGATGATACAGTTGAAGTCAGAAGTTTACATACACTTAGGTTTGACTGTTTTTTTTTTTTCAAATGACTCCACAAATTTCCTGTTGACAAACTATAGTTTTGGCAAGTCGGTTAGGACATCTACTTTCTACTTTTTTCCAACAATTGTTAGCAGACAGATTATTTCAATGTATCACAATTCCAGTGGGTCAGAAGTTTACATACACTAAGTTGACTGTGCCTTTAAACAGCTTGGAAAATTCCAGGAAATGTCATGGCTTTAGAAGCTTCTGATAGGCATTTGAGTCAATCGGAGGTGTACCTGTGGATGTATTTCAAGGCCTACCTTCAAACTCAGTGCCTCTTTGCTTGACATCATTGGAAAATCAAACAAAATCAGCCAAGACCTCAACAACAACAAAAAATGTTGAGGTTTACAAGTGTGGTTCATCCTTGGGAGCAATTTCCAAATGCCTGAAGGTACAACGTTCATCTGTACAAACAATAGTACGCAAGTATAAACACCATGGGACCACGCAGCCGTCATACCTCTCAGGAAGGAGACACGTTCTGTCTCCTAGAGATGAACGTACTATGGTGTGAAAGGTGCAAATCAATCCCAGAACAACAGCAAAGGACCTTGTGAAAACGCTGGAGGAAACAGGTACAAAAGTATCTATATCCACAGTAAAAACGAGTCCTATATCGACATAACCTGAATGGCCGCTCAGGAAGGAAGAAGCCACCGCTTCAAAACCGCAATAAAAAAAGCCAGACTACGGTTTGCAACTGCACATGGGGACAAAGATCATACTTTTTGGAGAAATGTTGTCTGGTCTGATGAAACAAAAAAAGAACTGTTTGGCCATAATGACCAAATCAAATCTTATTTGTCACGTACACATGGTTAGCAGATGTTAATGCGAGTGTAGCGAAATGCTTGTGCTTCTAGTTGCGACAATGCAGTAATAAGCAACGCGTAATCTAACCTAACAATTTCACAACAACTACCTTATACACACAAGTGTATGCACACCATCATTATGTTTGGAGGAAAAAGGGGGAGGCTTGCAAGTCGAAGAACATCACCCCAACCGTGAAGCACGGGGGTGGCATCATCATGTTGTGGGGGTGCTTTGCTGTAGGAGGGACTGGTGCACTTCACAAAATAGATGGAATCATGAGGAGGTAAAATTATGTGGATATATTGAAGAAGCAACATCAAGACATCAGTCAGGACGTTAAAGCTTGGTTGCAAATGGGTCTTCCAAATGGACAATGACCCCAAGCATACTTCCGACATCGCGGCAAAATGTTTTAAGGACAACAAAGTCAAGGCATTGGAGTGACCATCACAAAGCCCTGACCTCAATCCTATAGAAAAAGTGTGTGAAGCAAGGAGGCCTACAAACCTGACTCAGTTACACCAGCTCTGTCAGGAGGAATAGGCCAAAATTCACCCAACTTATTGTGGGAAGCTTGTGGAAGGCTACCCGAAACATTTGACCCAAGTTAAACAATTTAAACAAGGCAATGCTACGAAATACTAGTTGAGTGTATGTAAACTTCTGACCCACTGGGAATGTGATGAAAGAAATAAAAGCTGAAATAAATCACTCTACACTATTATTCTGACATTTCACATTCTTCAAATAAAGTGGTGATCCTAACTGACCTAAGACAGGGAATTGTTACTAGGATTAAATGTCAGGAATTGTGAAAAACTGAGTTTAAATGCATGTAAACTTCCGACTTCAACTGTACATAACTAGTTGAATTCAAGGTTAATATATTAACTGAAAATTTGAGACACCTAATTTTGTCTAAAAAGAGTATGTTTGGATGGTCAAGATTTGTTGAACAGACCTTGTGAAGAAAGTTATATGCCCATACAACTACAAGGTCTATGGCCCAATGTATTTGGTATTACCCCTCAAACTGTATGTAGGGCTGTGAGTCAAGGAACTTTGGATGACGGTTATTTGTCAGCCAAATGACCATGGTCATCGTTATATGACCATGGTCATCAGTCAAATAACCCAAAAATATGCATATTTTCTCCTCTCCAGACTGTATGTGCTGCAGGGGGAGGTGTCCTGTGTTTACTGTTTAGCTAAGCTGACAGCTAGTAGAGGGGATGGCTTGAAGATATGTCTGTCAGATTGGGCCCTGTTCTTGGTAAGCCATTGGGTGCATGTATTTCATGACACAGTGCATTCAGAAAGTATTCCACCCTTCACTTTTTCAATATTGTTGCTTTGCAGCCTTATTATAAAATGAATTGAAAAAAATATTTAAAAATACTCAACCTACAATGCACACACACATTTGCCACAACACCTTGCTAAAACAAGAAGCAACAATTTCATCACGTCATAAAGAGTCCACGTTACCGCGGAAATGGAGCCAACCGCATGTCTGGCCGTCTTCAGTCAGCTGTTCATTCCACACACAACATTCTAAAACTGGATATTCATGTCTCTCCTCTTGCCTTATTCAAAAAATAAACAATGGCTATTAGATGTGAACCAGGCTTACTTTTACTTTACTGCTGTTGGGTAGTTTGTCAACTTGAAAATATATATTGTTTTGTATTAAAACAAGGTATTTTAAATGTCATGACGGTCTTTGTCCATAATCGTTGGTTACCAGATTACCGTTCCAGCCCTAGCTTTTTGCTCCCTTTACTACGCCAATTATGAAACTGGTTGTGCCTCCTGGCCCCGTGGTGTGGAAATTGTTTAAGGTGAGGGCATCTAAACAGCTGTTGGTAAGAGGGACATTCATTCACTGTGCCACTGTCCACATTACATTAACAGCTGCAAAGAACAACGTGTCTATTTCCTTGTCCTCTCTATGTATTTCAGCCTCTATTCTAGTCCGATAAGCAGAGAGCTTTTACAGAGCAATACGAAAGGAGAAGATTAAGGGGTTAATGTTTTCCCTTAGCAATATGGAGGATAGGAAGGAGTTGGAATAGTCACAGTGCAGTGGTATAGACTAAATGTTTTAAAAAACTAAGGCAAAGGAGAAAGTTGCCCTCTACGATACTTACGTGGGTAGTTCCACAGCAAACCAAAACAGAACCACAGTAAGCCCTGTTCTCATTCTATTTTTACAAGTGAGTGATGCAGATTTAAGTATGCTATAGAACAACATGTCCAATATGATAAGGGATATTTTAGCCTTAGCAATGATGACTGCTAAACTACATCCCCAATCTGAGATTATAGAACCCCACTATGTGGTTCAATATATGTGGGAGAACCATATTGATGCAATCAAAATGCTGAAATGCAAAGCAAGATTCCCAGACCGTAGTCTATTATGACAGTCTTGCTTTGCTATGACAAACTGTTGTTGCCTTTTGGGGGGGTGGAAGAGTAAACTTTAACCTTAGAGGACAATAAAAAAGACAACCTCTTCATGACCATTAAAAAGGAAAAGTCAAGATGTTTGTCTGACAACACTTTTCTACAGAAACTCATCTTTGACTCATTGGGTGTTAAGTGTCAAAAGGGCATGTGAGATACTGGAGGGGGCCTTGAGTGAAACGTGGCGAGAAACTTCTAGTCTTCCTGAAACGGTGACCCAACAAACCCTGTCCAAACAATGGAATGTGTAGGCTATTCTCTGTGACCCCTGTGTGTTAGTGAACTTACTTGAGGCAGTGGAGGGGTCCCGGGGGGGCCATGCGGGCCACACTGGCCCCATTGACGGTGCTGAGCTGCACCTCAGAGATGTAGAAGGTGACATGAGAGGACTGTAGTCTGGTCTTTACCACTTCCAGTGGACAAGTCAGAATAGCACCCACTGTTCCCCCACACCTAGATGGGTTGAGAGAAAGAAATAGGATGGGAAGAAGACAAGCAGGTCAGAATAGCCAGAGTACACAAGGCTGTTTATTATTATTTTTTACAAAAACAAGAACCCCCATAATTGCTCTCAGATCACTAAGATTAGGATCTGTATTTATCCATTTCATAATTGTTTATTGACCAGATATGCTTTTTACCACAATTTCCAACACAAAAATTCTCATTACAGCAACAGTTTTCGAAGTCCCAAAAATAAACTAAATCTATGTAATATTTTTTACATTGCTCACCTGATGAAATGGCCTGAGTAAGACACTGAAAGCAAATATATTTTAAGTTAAATTATTAAATTGTATTTTGTCATTTCACTCTTTTACCGCAACACTGAATCTTGTTTTTCTTGTCTTAATTACTTGTGTAATATATATATATATATAACTAAATAAATAAACTGGGTGATAATGGTACAATTGGAAATCAACAATGTTTGACCGTCATCGTTATTTGACAGACGATAGTTTAGCCTATTTGAACTTGACTGGCACCGCTGGAGTCGGGCAGCGCACAGCTGGGCGACATACCAAATGACCTACCTATTCCCATAGCCTATTTCAATAAACATGGCGTAGGTAGGTAGCCTGTTATTAACATAATGCAATTCATCTAGGAGGCCAGTAACCAAGTTCTCAGAAAGTTGTGTGTTGTGAATAGCCAAAATAAAAACATGGTATGGTAATGGGAGAACATTTTTGCAAGAGAATAATCAGTTTGGAAGTTTCTGCCGTCCACCTGACCTAAGCCTTAGTTTTTTCCTAAGTGTGCCGCCGGAAAATCCCTCCTTGCAAACCAATCAGCCAATAATATTGGCCTATACTAGGCTACGGTCAATTAACGTGGCAGTAAAGGTTACCTGTGTAAATTAAACTTATCACCTAACATTTATTTTATTGTCGAAGTGTTTATTCATATCCTTGAATTGCACACTTGGCATTAGCCTATAAGCTCCCACAGTAGTGTTTTTGATCAACGGGAACAAAAAATAAATGATTTGTCAGAGTTGTCACAAACAAATGTATTTTGAATAGCTATTATGAACAGTGCATTTATTTCAAAGCCATCAATCACATTAAACAAATAATTTTTTATATAAAGCGAACAGGCCTATCAAACTTGCGCTTTGTTGACTATCGAATAGGAATGCAAAATAATACGACTATAACAAGTATAATCCACATTTGAATAGGCTACCAAATAGATCAAATAAGTATGAAATTAAACAAATAAATTACAATGCAAATTAGTAGGGGAGAGCCGGCATTTAAGTAAAACTGGGCAAATGTAACACCCCGATTTTCTCAGATATCACAGAAGCTAGCATGCTAGTAGATAGCCCAATGGTTGGAAGTCTATGGGTAACGCTCAATAGCATTGGCTTGCGAAACTACCTCTAAATTCCTTTATACTGGACAGAGAGACATACAATAGTATTCACGAGTTCATCTGACTCTGGGGAAGTAGATACAGTGCATTCAGAAAGTATTCAGACCTTTTTCCACATTGTTACGTTACAAACAAGAAAACTTGAGCGTGCATAACTATTCACCCCCCCAAAGTCAATACTTTGTAGAGCCACTTTTTGCAGCTATTACAGCTGCAAGCCTCTTGGGATTGTCTCTATAAGCTTGGCACATCTAGCCACAATCGGAAATCGGCATTTTTGTACGCCGATTACATTGCATTCCATGAGGAAACTGCGTGGCAGGCTGACCACTTGTTAAGCAAGTGCAGCAAGGAGCCAAGGTAAGATGCTAGCTAGCATTAAACTTATCTTATAAAAAACAATCAATCTTCACAATCACTAAACTACACATGGTTGATGATATTACTAGGTTAACTAGCTTGTCCTGCTTTGAACATAATCAAATGAGGTGCCTGTTAATTTATCATCGAATCACAGCCTACCTCGCCAAACAGGGGATGATTTAACAAAAGCACATTCGTGACAAAAGCACAATCGTTGCACAAATGTACCTAACCATAAACATCAATGCCTTTCTTAAAATCAATACACAGAAGTATATTTTTTAAAACCTGGATATTCAGTTAAAAGAAATTCATGTTAGCAGGCAATATTAACTAGGGAAATTGTGTCACTTCTCTTGCGTCCATTGCACGCAGAGTCTGGGTATATGCAGCAGTTTGGGCCGCCTGGCTCGTTACAAAATAATTTGTCAGAATTTTACATAATTATGACATAACATTGAAGGCTGTGCAATGTAACAGAAATATTTAGACTTTTTTATAACCACACGTGACACTTCGATTGCACACATGTGGACTTTATTTAACTAATTGTGACTTGAGGTAATTCGTTGCACCAGATCTTATTTAGGGGACGCACCACTTTCCAATTTTCTATTCTTTTTTTATATTTTTATTTAAGTAATTTCTTTCACTTCACCAATTTGGACTATTTGTGCATGTCCATTACATGGAATCCAAATAAAAATGCATTTAAATTACAGGTTGTAATGTAACAAAATAGGAAAAACACCAAGGGGGATGATGTATTTATACTTTCTGATGCTTTTTTGATACTAAAATGGCCATAACACCTCTTAAGTTTTAATGGTGATCATTCACCGTTGACTTCATTGAGGAAAGGTCCAACAATGCTGTTGAGAAGTAGGGAAAGACCCACCCACATCTAGACCTGATATTTCTGGAAACAACTAGGTTGATTTTCATTGAGCTCCCTGCTAGCAGCAGCTGGATCTGGGCCAGATAAAGAATACAGACTACGCAACTGGAGGTGAACATAAAACGTGCAACTGTAAATACAGACAAACAGTGGTAACCTGCGGAGACTTTGAACTGGATTTACTCGTCTGTGACAGTGTAAACTGAGGTGGTGGCCCTTCTGCCTGTAATGAACGCCTTGGCATGTTATGTCTGTTGGTGTAGGCTGGCGTCTGTGGTTGCTAGGCTACAGGCTTTCCCACCTCTGCTTTCAAATAATATTTGTCAATGAACCTCAACATGGGCTGTGTAGAACACATACTCTTTGGGCGCAATCACACTGCTCCTTAGCCCGGGGCTAAGGGAGATTTTAGCCCGGGCCTAAGAGAGTGTTCGTACTTGCACATTCTAATGTGAGCTAGCATCAACCTTAGCCCAGGGATAGCTGGCCCTGCAGCAGAGTTAGCACTGCCTTTTTGGCGCTATCCCCAGAAACATTGTGCCAAAATATCCAGTGTTAAACAGGGTCAAAATCAACGCATAGATTTTTTTTTGCTGTCTAATCAATTGGTCAACATTTTAAAACGTGTATTTTTCCATATATAGAAACACTGAATAAAATCAACTAAATGTAGGCTACTGAGCTTGTCTGTTGCTTTGAGCACTGCGATTAAAACTGAAGACAAATTACTAAAGAGAGCTCCAGAGATCAGTATAGCCTAACATGCTCACCACACCGCTCACGTCGCAAAATACATTTAAACAAACATGTTATTCAATTATTTCGCTCACGTGCACCAACGAGTGTCTGCGTTGCGCTAAAATAGAAGTCAGTTCTCTATCTGACACTGAACGCGGTGCAAGAACTGCCTCGCCCATCTCCTCATTGGTTTATAGAAGCCAATACCCATGTGCCATCTCATGTGTTATACCCACTTGGGTGATTGAAAGATGAATTGAGTTCGGTCGGTCGTCGTGGTATCTATGAAAGTTAGATGCCAATCGCCAAAAAATGTCCAAAGAAGAAAAAGCCTGGAAGGAGTAGAGATTAGAGGTCGACCGATTATGATTTTTCAACGCCGATTCCGATTATTGGAGGATCAAAAATGCCGATACTGATTAAATGGCCGATTAATTTTTTTTTATTATTTGTAATAATGACAATTACAACAATACTGAATGAACACTTTATTTAATATAATACATCAATAAAATCAATTTAGCCTCAAGTAAATAATGAAACACGTTCAATTTGGTTTAAATAATGCAAAAACAAAGTGTTGGAGAAGAAAGTAAAAGTACAATATGTGCTATGTAAGAAAGCTAACGTTTCAGTTCCTTGCTCAGAAAATGAGAACATATGAAAGCTGGTGGTTCCTTTTAACGTCTTCAATATTCCCAGGTAAGAAGTTTTAGGTTGTAGTTATTATAGAAATTATAGGACTATTTCCCTTTATACCATTTGTATTTCATTAACCTTTGACTATTGGATGTTCTTATAGGCCCTTTAGCATTGCCAGTGTAACAGTATAGCTTCCGTCCCTCTCCTCGCTCCTCCCTGGGCTCAAACCAGCAACACAACGACAACAGCCACCATCGAAGCAGCGTTACTCATGCTAGCTAGCAACTTACCTTGGCTTACTGCATTCGCCGTAACAGGCAGTCAGTCTCCTTGTGGAGTGCAACGAGAGAGAGGCAGGTCGTTATTGCGTTGGACAGGTTAACTGTAAGGGTGCAAGATTGGATCACCCGAGCTGACAAGGTGAAAATCTGTCGTTTTGCCCCTGAACGAGGCAGTTAACCCACCGTCATTGAAAATTAGAATGTGTATTTAATTGACTTGCCTAGTTAAAGGTATAAAAATAATAATAAATAATAATTTTAAAATCAAATTTTAAAAAACGGCAAATCGGCCCCCAAAAAAATACCGATTTCCGATTGTTATGAAAACTTGAAATTGGCCCTAATTAAATCGGCCATTCCGATTAATCGGTCGACCTCTAGTACAGATGACAAGAAACGATTCATTTGACCATTTTGTGTGTCGATTAATTGTCGGAGTAGAGGACCTTGTGCATTTCAGGTAAAATAACTCAATATCCCAGGACAAAATAGCTAGCAACTGCAAGCTAGCTAGCTAAATTCCCATAAATGTTTAATGCTTTTCGACCTGTCCCCAAATTAATATAAATGGTTCAGAGTTTGTTTTTATAATTTAATCTACGTGTCATGATCGCGTTTGGTGTAGGGGGACGAAATCAATTTGCCTGCGGACAGTTTGGGTATGGTGTGACCAGAAGGGATTTCACTGATTTTAAAAAATTTATATAAATAAATAAAACTTAAAAAATTGTTCCCGACTCTCCTTGCTACCTGAAGTTACCAGTAATAAGCTACACCAACCTTTTCCCATTTGGAGTGTCAAGTTATCGTACCATTTCTACTGATCTGTGTGCCAGTTATGATTTTCATACATACATTTTTGTGGAACAGTTTAATTTATAATAAGTCTTCATCGCTCAAAATCGATGTTGTGTGGTAAATCAAAATTATATCTAAAATGATTATACAAATCTAAAAGGAACTTATATTGCCAATATGTAAAGAATAGCCTACATAAAGCCAACAAATAAAAACATTGCAGCCCGCAGGTAGAAAATGTCCTGATAAAAATAAATATCCCATTAATCACATTGGCTACGCATGGCCTGTCTGCAAGGAACTTGACACATGCAACACAGCATTCCTAAACTAGCCAACAATGTCTGCTATGTGGATCGAGCAGTCATTTGAAAGAGTAACAACATTTCAGCAAGACAACTCAAAAGGCAAAATACATTAAAGCCAAGATAATAGAATTCATTGCCCTTGACAATCAACCATTCTCTGTCGTGGGTGATGATCAAGCACCGGTACACACTACCAAGTGCGCTATTTTTCAGATGTTTCCCTACTAGAGTTGCACAGTAACGGAGTCTTTGCGTGTAAAAAAAAAAGATACAGTAGCACTGTCAAAGCTGTACAAAAAAAGTCTGCAAACAAGCAAACACCAGCCGCGAACGATGTGCTTACAATACCACGTTGTTAATTAAGCATAATTTGTTCGACCGCAACTTCTGGAGTAGCTAGCTTTAGTTTGGTACCTAGCTAGCACCAATACAACCAGCCTGAAAACAATGACCAGTAGAAACTGCAGTCAATTTTATTATTCTTAGCAATGATTTTAGGAATTCTTGTGAGTAAGTATTAGCTAGGTTGCCACTTGTTGTTCGCCTATTGAAATTGAACTTAAATTGCTAGTCAGCTCCTGTTGGCCAAAGCTAACATTATAAGCAGCCAGCTCGCTTCATCTGTCTAGTGAGGCTCGACCGCACCGGGTTGTTGTGAATCTAGCCACAATAAGGATTAGGCACAATAGTGGAATTTGCGGTTTGCCTTCAAAATAAAAGTATGTAATTGAAAGTAATTCAAATTAATACATATAAATTATGCCATACTTTTATTATGAAGGCTAACCGCAAAGTCTACTATTGTAGCTAATCTTTATCGTGGCTAGCTTCACATAGATGTGTCCGACCACCATTAATCAAATGAGAAACGTCTTAAATTAGGGTTATTTCAGATGACACGTAGCTAGCTAACTATAGCTACTGAAACAGATGTGTTATTTGACACATCAAGTAGTATTATTTGAAGTGTATCTTTTTTGACACGCAAAGACCCAAATGGCGTTCCATAGAAATCCTGGTTGAGAATGAAACTGAACAAATAAACAACGAAACAGCACAGCAAGTAAGTGAAAGAAATTGTTTTTGATTATGTTTTACTGGTAATGGGGACATATGTAAATACCAACAAAATAACGATTTGGTCAGTGTATGTGTAACCTTTATTATCATCTACAATGACGACGCTGGGCAAATTGTGCGCCGCACTATGGGACTCCCAATCAAGGCCGGATGTGATACAGCCTGGATTCGATCCAGGGACTGTAGTGACGCCTCTTGCACTGAGATGCAGTGCCTTAGACCACTTTGTCCATGTGTGTGTGTTAACTATTTAACTGTACTAGAATGCTTAAAAGGCCGCTAAAGTTGTAAATATCGGTATCGGGCAAAAATGTCACATCGGTGCATCACTAGAATAATCCTTTGGCGGCTTCTGCTGTGCACAAGTGACATAGTGATGTCCCATTACCTAGGGTTATTTCTCTCCCTAACACTAGTAGCTCCGTTTGAGAGTCACTCCCCCAACAAGGGACACTCGAAAATGAGGGGGAAGGCTAAGGGGGTTATTGGGATTGAGGCCGTTTACCGCTGCTGCCTTTCAAAAGACCGAACCAAATACAGGCAAGAGCGACCTTCGGCCCAGATTCAGGGGGCTGTTCCAGGTTGCTGCTGCTGCCTGCGCCTGAGCCTGTGTGTACAACCAACAGACAGTGAGAGGAAACAAAACACAGGCCTTGAGACCTGTTGTGAGGAACATCAAGGGGCTTTAGAGATCATTATTTGCTTCTCGCTGAAGTAACTCAATTTGTGCCCCTAACATTGTGTTTTCAGAACTCAATTAATAAAAAATAAAACATCTGGTTCGACAAGATGGGCCTTACTTGTTGACATTTTTAAAGTTTGCCCAGAGGCTGATGGAAAACAAGACAAAGGGGAAAAGATAAAAGGAAGAAAATATGCTGGCACTGCAATGGAATCAATCTAGCCTTTCTCTGAGGTAAAAAAAATATATTAAAAAAGACTATCTAGTGTTAGGCTATCCTAAGACTTGAGCCAAAACCATACTAGAATTCGATTTCCATGACAAGTAGGCATATTCTTGTCCAATTGTGAGAATGGCTCCAATAACCAACAGGTTGCTTTTCAATGACACTAAGCTTATTGATTAAAATCTACAATCTCAATTTACTTGGAGCAGTCAGACATTGATTTAAAAAAAACTAAAAACATGTAAATTCAGCAATCTAGGCTTCAGACAGGTGCCCTTCAACCCTTCCAATGTCCTCATTGTCGACATAATGTATTGAATGTGAAAGTCTACAATGTAGTAAAGGTAGAACATGACTTCAGTATCACATTAACACAGAAGATGCCAATGATGTACAGGAACGGAAACAGACACTCCGGTAGTGTGGTCAAAGTCGCAACAGACGTTCTTTTTGTGTTTTTCCTACAATGAGAATGAAAAATAAGCTAGCTACTGTACATTGACACTTGACGATATCTCCGGGACACCTGTGTAAACTGTGTAAACACAATATTTCCACTGACATGCAGATCAAGCCTATCCTGTGAGTGTCAAATACATGCCTGAGGACTACCTGGCATGATGACTCCTTGCTGTCCCCAGTCCACCCGCTGTCCCCAGTCCACCTACCTACTGTTGCTCCAGTTTCAACTGTTCTGCCCGTGGCTATGGAACCCTGACCAGTTCACCGAACGTGCTACCTTGTCCATTACCTGCTGTTTTAGACTAACGCAGCTGCTGTCTCTAACTCCGATTGATCGGCTACGAAAAGCCAACTGACATTTACTCCTCAGGTGCTGACCTGTTGCACCCTCTACAACCACGGTGACCCTGCTGGTCATCTATGAACTTTTGAACATCTTGGCCACGTACTGTTATAAGCTCCACCCGGCACAACCAGAAGACAACTGGCCACCCCTCAGAGCCTGGTTCCTCTCTAGGTTTTTTCCTAGGTTCCTGCCTTTCTAGAGAGTTTTTCCTAGCCACCGTGCTTCTACATCTGCATTACTTGCTGTTTGGGGTTTTAGGCTGGGTTTATGTATAGTACTTTGTGACAACGGCTGATGTAAGAAGGGCTTTATAAACACAATTGATTGATTGATGTAGCTAGCTATATTGAATCCAAACCTGTGTTTTGACCTGACCTTTTCATCCAGTCCATTGAAAACCTCGGAAGGCAAATAAGATAGATATTGCTGTAGGTTAGTGGTTGATACAGGGAATAGTGGTTGATACAGAGGATGCATTGCATAGGCCAAGACATGTTCTCCATCTTTCAATGGTGTGTTTTATAAGGCCTATCGGAGTATGCCAAAGCACAAAGTGTCAAGAAATGTAATCATAATATTCGACGATATAGCTACTCGGTCAACGGCTGCTCGAGGACAACAAAGGCTCGTGCGTCACTGTCGTGGACTTCATTCACGAGCATACTCATCTGTCGTAAGGCAAACCACGAACCCTGTGGAGTGTGATGTGTACTAATATCAACCTGTTTTCGGTCGAATTTAATAATGCGATGTGTAATAAACTAGTGGCTAGCGCCTGGCTACCTAGCTAAACCGTGGTTGCCTATTTTGATGCTGCAAGACAGAGCTAATTTGCTAACTAGCTGCTGAGGATGGCAAAGGTAGTGACAGCTGCTAATGTTACATGCACGCGCGTCTGGAAAAATGTCTTGTTTTCTCCATGCAAGCTTATTTTGACTCTATAAAAGACAGTCAGGTCATGTTAACCAGCTAACATTATTCCTAACAAATAACTCACCCTCCGGCAAACAAATGAACCAGGGTATCCCTTTGACTCATTCTTTAGCATTCTCCGAACCAGTACACTCTTCGGACTGCGTCAATGAGGAAGACCGGGTTGGATGACGATATGCGCACTTCGTAATATCGGCGACGTCGGTTATAAAATCAGTAAAACTGATTTGATTGCAGTTGCCCAACGTTAGCTAGTCATCTAACGTCACACAAACCCTTCTGTTTCGTACAACCCCCTCTTTGAACGGACAGGTTTTATTTTAATTCCTATGTACGTTAAACTACAAAACATGAGGAATTCTAAATTAACATGTTCTGTGTATTCTCAGTTCTATCCATCGGTATTTGCTACAGTCACCCTCGCTCGCATCTCTTATCTGTTCATCGCTGCAATGAGGGAGGATAGGTCACAGTATGTACTGTAGAATAGGCTGCAAGACAGAGTCGGCTATTGGCCAGTTAGCGTAAGTACGTCACTTTGTCTCCGCCCGATCACGCATCTTTCACATGATCACGCCGCGATCAATCAGCCACAGGGCAATAAACAGGGTGCAGTTTAGGCTTTATAGGAATAAATAACTGATTAACTTTTTTTCTTTTTTTAACAGTATTGTTGTGAGAATATGGCTGGTGGTCATACCTGACTATTCAAAATGTTTTGCTGATGAACCTACTGTATGGACATGTCATGCACACTGCATGAATGCATAAGGACCCTACAAAATTGACTTTGATTAACCTCATATTTGCTAAATACTCCAGAGAAATATTGAGTATTTGCTTTGGATATTAGTGACCACTGTCCTATTGTATGTGTCAGGGATATATGGATGCCCAGAGCCATACCTCGTTTTATCAACAAGATTAATCTTAAACATTTCAATGAACAGGCTTTTTTTGTGACCTTTATTTTGGTGACTTTGATTGTATTGCATCTATACAGTACCCAGAGTTGGCTCTGAACAAGTTCTCAAATGTTTTCAATTGTATTGTAGATAAACATGATCCCTTTAAAAAACTGAGAATTAAAAATAGGTCTTGCCCTTGGTTCAGTCCAGAGCTATCTGAAGTCATACACAGATGCCTGCCTGGGCTAAAGCTAGATTCACAGACTTGGACCCAGATTGGCAGTCTTTCAGGCAATTGAGGAATATGTGTTAAATTAGTTTAAAAAAGCTAAATCAGATTCTTATGTTAATACACTATCTGAATGTACAGGGAACTCAGCTACATTTTGGAACGCTGTTACATCACTGAAGGTTTGTGTCTCCTCTTTTCTCCACCCAGAAATTAATTTAGCTTCTGCCTATTACTGACAGAATTTATATCATTAATGCATTTAATCACAATTTTATCTCGTGGGCTATATATTTGAACGCATTTCAAAGCTTTGAAAATAGTAGTTTGGAGGTTGATGGGGAAAATATATTGAATGATACTGAAAATGCTGGTCAGGAGTTTTCTTTTCGGGAAATTCACTGATAAAGAAGTCCTGGATGCTTTGCTAACATTAGACAGACAAAAAAACATCCACAGGGCCTGGTCATTTGGAGCCTGGTCTGTTTACGTGTGCAGCTCCCCTTATTGCTGGCTCAGTAGCCCACATTTTTTATTTAACATTGTTATCAGGAAGTATTCCAGAAGCATGGAAATCTGCATACCACTCCATAAGGGTGGGAATATAATTGATATCGACAATTATGGCCCTATTTCAAGACTACCTTGTTTAGTTAAGATTCATGAATCCTTGGTAAATGTACAACTTCATTCCTTTTAATCTGATAATTGATTCTTAATATAAACCAATCATGGTTTAGGCCTGGGCATAGTACTACCACAACAACCACGCTAGTTGTTAATGATATTGTCAATGCCTTGGATGCTAAAATGAGCTGTGTTGCCTTGTTTATTGACCTGTCAAAGGCTTTCGACACTGTCGATCATTCTGTTTTGCTGAAGAAGTTATCAGGAATAGCCCTGGGATATACAGCCTGTTTATGGCTTCAGATTTATCTTGGCGACATAACTCAGGCCATCTTGACAGGTTAAATCTGAATTTCTTAAGATTCAAAAAGGTGTTCCTCAGTGTTCGATGCTGGGTCCATTATTATTCCCCTTGTATATTGATGACATAGGAAACACTGTTAATACTTGTAACATTAATCTCTATGCAGATGACACAGTTTTGTATTCCTGTGCCACCTCAGTGCTGCAGGCCATTCGTGAATTTCAGCATGACTTTGATTCAATTCAGAAATCACTTACAGATCTTAAATTAGTGTTAAATACAAGTAAAACTAAGCCCATGCTGTTCTCTAGGTCACAAAATGTTGACCCTGAGAACCTGCATATTTTCACTAAAAATTGAGGCCTAATTTGGCTTGTTTCTCAATATAAAGTAGCAGTAAAAAGTATGGGAACCCTTTGGAATTACCTGGATTTCTGCATAAATTGGTCATCAAATTTGATCTGATCTTCATCTATGTCACAACAATAGACAAACAGTGGGCTAAAACTAATAACACACAAATTATTGTATTTTTCTTATCTGTATTGAATACATCATATAAATATTCACAGTGTAGGGTTGGAAAAAAAGTATGTGAACCCCTAGGCTAATGACTTCTCCAAAAGTTAATTGGAGTCAGCTAACCTGAAGTCCAATCAATGAGGTGAGATTGGAGATGTTGGTTAGAGCTGCCTTGCCCTATTTTTTACCTTTATTTAACTAGGTAAGTCAGTTAAGAACAAATTCTTATTTTCAATGATGGCCTAGGAACAGTAGGTAACAGAACGACAGATGTTGTACCTTGTCAGCTCGGGGATTTGAACTTGCAACCTTTCGGTTACTAGTCCAATGCTCTAACCACTAGGCTACCCTGTCTTGCCCTATAAAAAAACACTCACAAAATGTGAGTTTTTTAAAATCACAAGAAGCATTGCCTGATGTGAACCATGCCTCAAACAAAATAGATCTCAGAAGACCTAAGATTAAGAATAGTTGACTTGCATAAAGCTGCAAAGGGTTACAAAAGTATCTCTAAAAGCCTTGATATTCATCAGTCCACGGTAAGACAAATTGTCTATAAATGGATCAAGTTCAGCACTGTTGCAGTGCAGGAGTGGCCGTCCTGCAAAGATGACTGCAAGAGCACAGCACAGAATGCTCAATGGAGGTAAATTTGTATTTATTTAACCAGGTAAGTCAGTTAAGAACAACTTCTTATTTACAATGACTGCCTAGGAAAAGTGGGTTAACTGCCTTGTTCAGCGGCAGAATGACAGATTTTTACATTGCTAGCTCGGGGATTCGATCTAGTAACTTTTCAGTTACTGGCCCAATGCTCTAACCACTAGGCTACCTGCCGCCCCGAAAGAAGAATCGTAGAGTGTCAGCTAAAGACTTACAGAAATGAGGACACCACGGAAGAAGCCACTGCTGTCCAAGTTTATCAATACATTTTTCAGGAAAATGTTAGGCTGTCTGCCAATTGAACCACAACAGATGTTGGGTGATGCAACAGGACAACAACCCAAAACACAAAGTAAATCAACAACAGAATGGCTTCAACAGAAGAGAATATTCCTTCTGGAGAGGCCCAGTCAGAGTCCTGACCTCAACCCGATTTAAATACTGTGGCATGACCTCGAGAGCAGTTCACACCAGACATCCCAAGAATATTGCTGAACTGAAACAGTTTTGTAAAGAGGAATAGTCCAAAATCCTCCTGATCAATGTGCAGGTCTGATCCGCAACCACGGAAAACATTTGGTTGAGGTTATTTCTGCCAAAGGAGGGTCAACCAGTTATTAAATCCAAGGGTTCACATACTTTCCCCACCCTGCACTGTGAATGTTTACACTGTTCAATAAAGACAAACGTATAATTGTTTGTGTTATTAGTTAAGCATACTGTTTGTCTATTGTTGTGACCCTAGATGAAGATCAGATACAATTTTATGACCAATTTATACAGAAATCCAGGTATTTCCAAAGGGTTCACATGCTTTTCCTTGCCACTGTAAATACCTTGGTGCCTGGATTGATGACAAGTTGTCCTTGGTAACGCATATAGAAAATCTGACTAAGAAGCTAAGATCCAAGAGTTTTTTTATATCAAAATAAATCATGCCTCTGTATTGACAATAGGAGAAAGATTGTTCAAACACCACTTCTCCCTGTATTGGTTATTGTGATATTGTTTACATGCATGCGGCAACAAACTCTGTTTTAAAACCCTTGGACGCAGTCTACCATTCTGCAATCCGTTTTATCACAGGGGACCATGTCAGGACTCTTTGTAGTCTGTATAAAAATGTGGAATGGACCTCTGTCGGTGAGAAGTCTATTTTATTTATTTACAAAGCAATCTTACAGAAACTCCCTCCATATGTTACTTCATTAATGAAGTTAAGATCATAAATTACCAAACCCGTTCTTAGAACTGGATAACACTAGAGATCCCTTAAGTCTCCACAGATTTGGGAAAATATGTGTTTTTGCCCCTAATTTGTAGTTCACTGCAGTTAGATGCGTCTCTCAAGCGGTTTAACTTATTGAGGACCTCTATGTAGTTGAGCGTGATTGCTTTTATTAAATATTTGTAATGAATTCGTTTAATTATTCAATTATTATAATGTATACAGGTCTCTTGTAAAATATTTGTAATCTCAATGTGGCTCCGTTTAAATAAAAATACATTGTCATTCTTAGTCATATTCTCATAGGCTGCGTTTACACAGGCAGCCCAATTCATTATTTAGCCCAAATGATTGGCAAAAGATCAGAATTAGACTGCCTGTGTAAATGGAGCCCGTGTGGCCTATTGCACATTTATAACAAATACACCATCTTTAGGTTTACCTACACTGCATTTATCATTTGTATGCAAATTGTGTGCTTTATGGGATGCCATAAAAACTACACTGTTATTGAAAATATATGGGGGAAAACATTTATGCCTGGAAGTGGTAATAAAAAGGAGAATTGGGGCATGGGAGCCAAAGCTATAGCCCTATAAAGCATGCTTCCTGCTATAGCCCTATAAAGCATGCTTCCTGCTATAGCCCTATAAAGCATGCTTCCTGCTATAGCGCTATAAAGCATGCTTCCTGCTATATCCCTATAAAGCATGCTTCCTGCTATAGCCCTATATAACAGTATAAGTTTAAACCGTCCCCTCGCCCATACCCGGGCGCGAACCAGGGACCCTCTGCACACAGACAACAGTCACCCTCAAAGCATCGTTACCCATCGCTCCACAAAAGCCGCGGCCCTTGCAGAGCAAGGGGAACAACTACTTCAAGGTCTCAGAGCGAGTGACGTCACTGATTGAAACGCTATTTAGCGCACACCGCTAACTAAGCTAGCCGTTTCACATCCGTTACACTTATAAAGCATGCTTCCTGCTATAGCCCTATAAAGCATGCTTCCTGCTATAGCCCTATAAAGCATGCTTCCTGCTATAGCCCTATAAAGCATGCTTCCTGCTATAGCCCTATAAAGCATGCTTCCTGCTATAGCCCTATAAAGCATGCTTGCTGCAGACTGGCACTGATGCGAAACTCTGAGTAGAGAAATGTATTTAGAGAGTTGGGCCAATGTGGTTTCTGCATTGATGCATTTATATGACACCAACATTCTATGGCAGCCATGTTAGCTCCCCATTAATATTACATTGGGAATATTTAAACAATGCTATGTAACTGAATGTCTAAATTTAAAACAATTTTCTAAATTCTCAAAGTTGGCCTTACCGCTCCCCGCTGAACCCCAAGAGGAGTGCTGAGCGAATACTTGCTTCACACAGGTGGGACAAACATGCCTGACTTCTGTCTCTTACCGTCATCTTGGTGACAGTTTGAGGTAAACTGTTATCTGTGTTTGAGGGCTTGATTACAATTTACAGTTAAATTAGAAATAAGAGGTCCAATCAAAATGTGAAATTGACTTGACTCTGGACAATTGTCACATCCCACCTGCAACGCTACACCAAAATGCAGTGGAGGCTGCTGAGGGGAGAACGGCTCATAATAAATGGCGAGAATTGAGCAAATGGAATGGTATCAAACACCTGGAAACCATGTGTTTGATGTACAGTTTGATACCATTCCACTGATTATGTTCCAGTCATTACCACGAGCCTGTTAGCCCCAATTAAGGTTCCACCAACCTCCTGTGTGTTGTAACATCCATTATGGGAATATTTGGTAGGCTGAACTCATATGGAATGAATGGATCTCATGGTTTCTTAATTGGAGGCACAGTTTTACAAGTTGAAGTCACATGCATGGAGGCTAACGTTATTTATGAATCTCCTAGCAGACTAAAACAAGATTGGCTCATCTGTATAGATTATATAGCTTATGCTCCCACCATGTACAACGGTCTTGAAAGACTGCAACAATGAAAATAGCCAACACTTAATTCATATCACTTTTCCTTCCAGAGTTAGTAAAACATTAATATTCAAAGAGGACCCATGTGATCAGGTCTGCAATGTGTGAGGAGAAGAAGCCTATAGTTTTCCTGGGCACCAATCTCTTAATGGTTAGTGCTATCTGGGATCCTTGGGATGTCCCTACCCTATAAACCCCTAACCATAACCCTTACCCAACCCTAATCGTAACTGTTTTAAATGTACACTTTCAGAGTTGGACATCCCAGGGAAACAGTTTAGACTTTTCCTTTAAACAATATCCAGCTCCCTTTGTTGTTATCTCGCACAAGTCAGCAACAAGGGACACTGCAGTACAGTGATAGTGGAAAAGGCAGTCTGGTGACAAGCTGGCAAACACGATACAGGGCATGAATAAGGGGTTATGGGTTCCAATTGACAGTTGAGATGAATAGTGATGGTACCAGACTGGCAACCCAGATAGATAAATCTGGGCTGACAGATCAAAACCTTGATCATAATTCTACATTTACCCACCCAAGTGAGGTTCTTGGCAAGAGTAAATATATAGCTAAAATAATCATGGTTTCAATGTACATTATGTAAGTCACCTTGCTGTGAGGACGATTGCACAGTAAATCAATTAAATAGAATTACATTTTTTACCACTACGAAGTTGTCCGCAGTCGCTCACAGTTCAGGAGAATCACGAGATTGCAGCAGTGGAATTATGTGATTAAAAGGACATTTTACTGCATTGTTAGGTAACCATTATCTCCACAATTTTGTGTGGAAGATATAGAAACACAAGAAAGTGGCTGTGTGTATGAGCTTTTGTGTGTGTGAAAGAGATACTATACTTAGGATATACTTCATCCACTGTGTGTAATGCAGACAGCAGCTTTGTAGTACTTCTATAAATAGGGAGATAAAGTCACTGGGTTATGTTTACTTCTGATTCATGTATACATTGAGTCATTGCTGAACAAATTGCAGACTTACCCCAGACCTCTTGATATATAACAAATTGCTCATGGGAACATTTTTGACACAATGAATCCATTCATAACCTAATCATCACAAATTCAATTACTTTGAAGATAATTTAAGAGGGAACACCATAAGTGGATTGATTATCTACTGTATGTTACAATTGAGACATAATAGAGCATTCAATGGAAAGACACAGAATGCCATTTGACATAGTTATGTTATTATCACGAGTGGCTTCACTCGTTAGACATACAATATACAGCTTGATTCCGGGGAACCGACTACCTACCAGGGCCCAGATTGGATGAACTTAACCTTAAGATGCTTTAGGGAAAGCGGGAACTGGGCTATTCAATCAACTCTTGGTTGTTGATCAAGTGTATTACACATGAAAGAAAGTGAGATGGGTGTGTTACACTAAGTGCTAACACACTTCTCATTAATATTCTCACACACACTGAAACTTCATGCTCCAGTCCCTTGACTCGCACTGGACTCTAAGGAGACACCATCTAATGGGTAGCTTGCTCTTGAGAACCCAAGGTGGTGTTCTGCCTTATTCCTAGGTTGGATACAGGATACCACGACAGCCCTCAAGGAACTACACCGGAATGTACGCAAACTGGAAACCACATATCCTGAGGCTGCATTTATTGTAGCTGGGCATTTTAACAAAGCAAATTTGAGGAAAGCGCTACCGAAGTTCTACCAACACATTGACTGTGGTACTTGCTCTGAGAAAACACTCAACCGCTGCTGTTCTCGCTTCCGGGATGCCTACAAGGCCCTCCCCCGTCCTCCCTCTGGGAAATCAGATTGCGACTCCATTTTTCTCCTCCCTTCCTAGACTCAAACAGGAAGTACTCATACTAAGGTCTATTCAATGCTGATCTGACCAATCATAATCCATGCTTCAAGATTGTTTTGATCACGCGGACTGGGATATGTTCTGATTAGCCTCTGAGAATAACATTGACGTATATGCGGACATAGTGACTGAGTTCATCAGGAAGTGTATAAGGGATGTTGTTCCCACTGTGACTACTAAAACCTACCCAAACCAGAAACTGTGGATAGATGGCAGCATTCGCGCAAAACTGAAAGCGCGAACCACCGCATTTAACCATGGCAAGGTGACTGGTAATATGGTCATATACAAACAGTGTAGTTATTCCCTCAAATGCAAGCAAAACATCAGTACAGTGTGGTATCCCAGGATGTCTACCCCGGGGGGTGGTAATACAGGGGAGGTACGTGATGCAACGTTGGCGCCCTCTGCTGGGAGTACAGGAGCTGGGCACACCGACACGGATAGCTCCAAGTGGAGTTAATTATGGGAAACGTCCCAACCAGCCGTGGAGACCATATAAAAGGAGCACTGTGGCAGACCGTGAGAGAGAACTGGGAGAGACCGACACATAACCAAAGCTGAGAAGAAGGACCGAGCTAAACCTACGTGATTTTCTTTGTTTATTTCATGGCCTAGTAAAGTTGTGTTTGAGGACTAAAACCTCCTCGTCTCTGTGTTAATCTCTGCACGCTCAACCCAACACCCCACAGTTTACCACAGAGACAAAGTGGAGTCGCAATTCAACGGCTCAGACATGAATTCAATGGCCCAGACAAGCTAAACACCTTCTTCGTACGCTTTAAAGATAACACAGTGCCATCGACATGGCCCACTCCCAAGGACTGTGGGCTCTCCTTCTCCGTGGCCAACGTGAGTAAGACATTTAAGCGTGTTAACCCTCGCAAAGCTGCCGGGACAGAAGGCATCCCTAGCCGCATCCGCAGACCAGCTGGCTGGAGTGTTTACGGACATATTCAATCTCTCCCTATCCCAGTCTGCTGTCCACACTTGCTTCAGGATGCCCATCATTGTTCCTGTACCCAAGAAAGCAAAGGTAAGTGAACTAAATTACTTCCGCCCCATAGCACTCACTTGTCATCACTGAGTGCTTTGAGAGGCTAGTTAAGGCTCATATCACCTCTGCCTTACTTGACTCTAGACCCACTTCAATTTGCTTACGCCCCAATAGATCCACAGACGATGCAATCGCCATTGGACTGCACACTGCCCTATCCCACCTGGACAACAGGAATACCTATGTAAGAATGCTGTTCATTGACTATAGCTCATCCTTCAACACCATAGTTCCCTCCAAGCTCATCATCAAGCTCAGGGCCCTGGGTCTGAACCCCGCCCTGTGCAACTGGGTCCTGGACTTCCTGACGGGCTGCCCCCAGGTGGTGAAGGTAGGAAATAACACCTCCATTTTGCTGATCCTCAACACAGGGGCTCCACAAGGGTACGTACTCATCCCCCTCCTGTAGTCCCTGTTCACCCATGACTGTCTGGCCACACATGCCTCCAACTCATCAAGTTCAGACGACACAAACCTAATAGGCCTGATTGCCAACATTGATGAGACAGCCTACAAGGAGGAGGTGAGGGCCCTGTCGGCGTGCCAGGAAAATAACCTCAACGTCAACAAAATGAAGAAGCTAATTGTGGACTTCAGGAAAAAGCACACCCCTATCCACATTGACAGGACCACAGTGGAGAAGGTGGAAAGCTTCAAGTTCCTCGGCATACATATCACGGACAATCTGAAATGGTCCACCCACACAGACAGTGTGGTGAAGAAGGTGCAATAGCACCTCAAACTTTTACAGATGCACAATTGAGAGCATACTGTTGGGCTGTATCACCGCCTGGTACTGCAACCGCAGGGCTCTCCAGAGGGTGGTGCGGTCTGCCCAACGCATCACCGGGGGCACACTGCCTGCCCTCCAGGACACCTACAGCACCAGATGTCACAGGAAAACCAAAAAGATCAAAGGACATCAACCGCCACGGCCTGTTCACCCCGCTATCATCCAGAAGGCGAGGTCAGTACAGGTGCATCAAAGCTGGGACTGAGATACTGAAAAACAGTGCTACTGCACGGTTGGAGCTAGGAACACAAACATTTCGCTACAACTGCAATAACATCTGCTAAATATGTGTATGTGACCAATACAATTTGATCTGAGCTTCTACCCCCAAGCCATAAGACTGCTTTACAATTAAACAAATGGCCACCTGGACTATTTACATTGAACCCCCACCCCCAAATTTGTTTTTACACTGCTGCTGCTCGCTGTTTTATCTATGCATAGTCACTTTACCCATACCTACATGTACAAATTACCTTGACTAACCTGTACCCCCGCACATTGACTCGGTACTGGTACCCCCTGTATATAGCCTCGTTATTGTTACTTTTTATAATTTTTTACTTTAATTTGGTAAATATTTTCTGCATTGTTGGTTAAGGCCTTGTAAACATTTCACCTGTTGTATTCAGCACATGTGATTTGAACTGATTACTTTAGTTTATTTGACATTTTAGGATCCTAGAAATATAAAAAACACACTACACAATACAGCAGCGTTTCCCAAACTCAGTCAGTACCGGTGCCCCCTGTATAGATACCTAGACAGTTGTACACCTAGTTAATTATTTTAAATAATCCATGTAGAGCTAGGGTAAAACCGAAACATGCACCCCTTGGGGTCCCCAGGACCGAGTTTAGGAAACCCTGAATTACAGTGAAGGCCGCTACTTCACATATATCTTCTGTTACAACCAAATGTGTGATTGAACATAGGATCACATATTATGGACAGCATTTTAAACAGTAACAATGTTGACGGACATCTTATTTATTGGACATGGTCAGCTTGCATCAAGGTTTGCTGTGGTGTTCTACTCAGCCAATATTCTTGTCAGACCATTCGTGTCACACGTGAACCTGATTGCCAGGGACTTTATCAATATTTGAGTCCAAAGGGGTGACTAGACTAGAATAGAATTTACAGGCTTGGCAGCAAGGCCTACATAGTCTGTTTTGAACTCGACCACTGGAGTCTCATTAATTGTCATAGAATGTCATGAAGGATTTCTTTGAACACCTATGAATTTCCTTGTTTTGTCAATCTCTTGACTACTTTTTAATTTCACTAAAGCACTTATAAATGCATGAAGTGGCAGTTTATTATTGAAGTGAAAGGACGCTTCATGGGCATCTCCTTCCTCATTGGAGAGAAGGAGGCAAGTTCCTCTGGTGGTGGTGTAGACACTATGAACAAGAGGAAGTGGCTTTAAAAAAAAAACTGATTATAGCAAATACCGATCATGCACAGAACTACCTGTGTTTTACATCTCACTCTGGATGATCAAAAGGGCATCCTTGGTGGTCTCACCCTGAATTGCCTAAATGGGCGAGAGATCCACTTACAGTTTTGTTGATAAAGATCTTCGGAAGCTTCATAATAGAAACTAATAGATAAAGGAGAGTTTTGGAATGACAGTTTTGAAAGAGTTGAAAGGACTGGTTGACAAATGAAAACATTCTTGGGTCTCTCCTCCCTCATTGAGTAGGAGGGAATATCCTCTGAGTTGCCAAATCAGTGTAGAAGACTGACAACAGCAAATAACAGTAGGACTGAGTTGAAATGATTGGTTATGGCGGTGTAAAAGGACTGCGTCTTGAGCCTCTACTTCCTCGTAGTGGAGTAGGTGACGAGATGGTCCTCTGGTTGTGTTGCCAAATAACCAAAAGGACATTTCTACTGACACTAGCTGTTGTCATGCCTAGACATGGCAGAGTATACCCTGATTAAAAATAATTGGTTATTTGGCCTCTCCTTCCTCTGAGGAGCAGGAGACAAGATCTTGCTCTTGTAATGGTGCATTCTCAGTGTTGGAGTAGTGCAGAATATTGTGAACAAAGGATGTGGCTTTTGAAAGCAAAGATAGTAATCGATTAGATACATACTATTATAGTCAACATCAGCAGGATCCTTGGTGGTCTCAACAGGAGCGATATCCCCTTTGTTGACTTTCTTTCTCTGTTAAATGTGAAGAAATTAGAATTCAAAGGAGAATGTCAAACAAGCTTGATTGCAGTCAAATACCAATACATTTACTGTACAAGTTGATCTCAATGCCTTGCCCAAAATAATGAACACCTTCCAGCTCAAAAAGCAGAAGAAAGAGGATTTCAACTCCCACCATCCCACATTTTTCTGAAATAGTTTGTTAGAAACAGATAAGATTAGCATTCCTTTAACACTATGTTGTTTAATTATCTCTGAGAAATTAAGCTAATTGATTGCACCCAAATCATCTCTAGCTGACATCTTTGCTAACAGGTAGTGTGTAAATTTAAAACTTGCACAAGACAGTTCACATAATTGTCATCTTAAAGAAATGTAGCCAATTTATTCATTACTACACTTAGTTAATCCAGAGACTCTTACCTTTGCCTCAATTCGGCAGTCTCGTCCAGATCATCGTGACATTTGTAGTTCTTTATGATAGCCACATTAGCATTTCATTTTTGGGGGGGGGAAAATACAGGCAACTATATAGATTTTTTTTTCAATCACCTTGTCATAGAGAGATTTACATGGTTATCAAAACATCACGCAAGAGATTACACAAAACGCAGCTTATTTTAAGAATTTATAAAATCCCCTATAGGAAAATTTATTGTGGGAATACAATTGGAATCTTTTCCTTGTTTGACTGCTAGGTTTTATGGGTATTATGACTCATACTGTGGTATTCTATGCTGAAATGTCAATACACGGGTGAGTCAGTGCCATATTTTCATTTGTCCCGAAATTAAAGTTATCTTGCAAATTCAGCAGGCTATGGTGTGAAATAGGCTTTTAGAAGCGCCGTCTTTATTTTATTACTTATTATTAATGCTGTCTTTGTTGTGCTTATTAATGCACCATCACCTTTTTCCCCACTCCTATCACTTATTTTATCTGTGGAATTGTGGCCATAGACACAATCCATAGAAGGGTTTTGGAACCTCTAACTCTGGCAATATGACTGTTAAACTCATGGATACGCTTGCAATGGCTGTCAGTCTTGAATGGGAATTACCATCTATGGATTATATGTCTATGGTTGGGTGCGTTGTCAGTTTGCCTTAAGCAAAATACAATTGGGCGAAAAACATACAGTTTGGAAAGTAAATGCTGTCATTACTAAATATGTAATGTGATAGGTATTTTAACATGATTTTTTTTTTTTTACACAAAAACACATTTAATAAAATATTTAAATCAGTTGTCTTCCTGAAATAAATGGGATGATGACACAATCTTTGTGAGAGGGAGGATATTTGATTTCATTGGTGCTTAACTTGTGGTAGACACTTCATTTAGGATAAAACTTGAGTTATCCGAGTTAGCCTGCCCCAGAGCAGGTTAGTTCTCAAGGATTCGTAACCAAAGAAAATATACCTGGCTAAAAAGATGAGCCACCTCACTAACTCCTCAAACCTGATTCGTAGTATAGGGCTCTGGTCCATAGACTGCTTCAAGGGTAAGAAAACCAATATGTAATTTTAGAATTTGGGTGAACTATTTAACCATGGGGGGATCCTTATAAAAAAAATATGTTTATATCACCTAATAACAGGAACAGCCCCATCTAGTGGTCAGAACCTGGTAACAGGCTGTAGGATGGGACATAAACCCAAGAACTGTTGGGGTGAGATTGACATGGGTGTGGGGAGTCCGTGGATGGCTTTTGAACACGACTTTGGATTCCTCATGTCTTACTCATTGTTAGAAAAATGTCCAAATTGGATGTTAGGTTGCCTGGCTACCCAGACTCCGTGCTCTGGCCAAATGCTATGCCACGCCCACGGATGTTAGTTTCTTCTCCGCAATGAGTCTGGATCTGACAATTTCTAGAACGCAAACACATTCTAACCGTTCTGATTAGTCCCAGAAACCGATGAGTTGTGCCAGAGCCAGAACACATGAGGGTATGCAGCGTTTAGAAAATGTGTCATTGACTTTCATACTCTGATTGGTTAGAGATGATCCAATCGCTAATTACTTTGTTTTGTCGTCACCACAAATCAGCGACTTCAGCGATGGCACTCCGACTGAAGTATGTCGCGAACATTGAAAAGCAGAAGAATTCAGTTTGAGTCGTCAGGCAAGATTTTACGTACAATAATTATTGAATATTATAGAATCCTATAAATTAAAATGGCCAATTCGGGTGTAATCAATTAACTTTATTTTGTAAAAATATAATTTGATCAGAGAAATAAAGCTTCCTTCCTCATTGCCATCCCCATCTCCATCTGCTGTAGGGGTGATCAAAGGAACTCTTTGGCCCTCAACCACTGTCACGTTGGTAGGAAGGATCGGAAGACAGACGCAGGAATGCGTAATAGTTTTTTTTATTAAACCCAAATTACAGCGTGACATGTAAAGGCACCGGAACGAAGACCAAACAGACACGTAACATAAAACAGTGTTGAAACCCAAACAAAAGAGTGAGGAGTACCTCGAATAAATAGCACGCGCACAATGATTAACACACGGGACGAGACCTGTAATCATCTGCGCAATCCACAAGGGCACGAAATCCCAAAACACACAGCACAGGTACTCACAAGCACATTGGTTTCCATTGGGTGGTCCATTATTGTTACAAAGGGCACACTTATACAAGTACTAATCAGTGGGAATAGGGGGCAGGTGTGCATAATGAAAGTTCCGGAGGGATCTGTGACAACCGCTGCCAGCCCATCTTTGCAGATCCCACTATAGCAAGTAATTGGGTTTGTTGGAGAGCCCTGGACAGGGCGGCATTGATCTGCTGCACTACCGCCTTTACAATGGCTCTAGCTTGCCTGTCAGAGACACTCTGGAATAGCTGTTGCTCTAGCTGGTTAGCCGCCAAGTAGATGTCCTGCAGCACTTCAATCACTCTATCCTGGACATCTGTGTATATATCACATCCTGAGTGATCCCAAAAAGCTCCTCCGGAGAGTCAATCAGGATTCGGAGGCTCACTTTTTTTGCCTGAGCTGTGTGCAAACTGATCATGTGCCTCAGTGGAGATAAGGAATATGCAAAAGACTATGAAGAACATACAAATAGTTTCATTCCAAAAAGCCATATTAATCAGTAATATAATACAGTCACACAACTGGGAGGGTGGTAAAGTCTCCTCTTACAATTTGCACCAATTTTCTTATTTCAGGCTTTTATTTGTACAAGCTTTCAGTCGTCACTGTATATTTGACAGTTTCGTGTGACATTTATGTTGACAGCAGGTTTTTTGTCTTCTCTGTTTTCCCCGCAAATGGTATATGGGAAACGGGCGCGAGAGAAAAAGGAAAATAACTTAACGTTGTTCAAGCGTCCAAGAAACAACGTCAATCTTAGGATCTAGTTGGAAAGAGAACAATGAATTCACTGTGTTTCAATATTGGTCTTGTTTCAGAAATCTTTCTAATTCTTTTGAACGTGTACTGAACGGATATTTGTATGAGAGGTGACCATTCAGCTGGGTATGCTACACTTATATGGCGTATGTATTTGTTAAACATTGGATATATACCGCTTTGCAACTAAACACGTTTTAAAGCTAAAATCTCATTAAAAATCTGAGAATAATATAGTAATATTTTACACACAAAGGCGATAAAACACATGAGTGTGTGGATAGTGCGTTTCGAAACAAAACTCTGACTATCAGATAAGTGACTGTCATTGATCTGTTTAGGGCCTGTTTTCAAGAATGGAATGAATAACGTAGTCAAACTAAATTTACTTACACTCTTGACTGGCGACCGTACACTACTGCAATACGTCTTTGCGCTTCCATTCCTCTCGGGAATTGGTCTGGTTTCAAGGTGAACTGTTCTCGACATTAGGGCGGTGCACAATTGGCCCAGCGTCGTTAAGGTTTGGCCAGTGTAGGCCGTCATTGTAAATTAGAATTTGTTTTTAACTGACTTGCAGAGTTAAATCAAATAAAAATGTAAAAACAGGGAGCGACAATTCACCTTGTCCATGTCCAGCACTCTGTCGTTCTCCTGAAGAATACTGGATAAGGAAATCCGGTTCAGGGTGAATGAAGCGAATTCGATATCGAGCACCTTGACCTCCACCTTCTTTTCAGCCCGGTGTTGCGTCAATAGATGTAAGGGATCTACACTAGACAACAACATTTGGTTTATTCAGATAACTTATATAAATCTAGGACTTGTTTTCAACTTTCACATTTCAAATTAAAGTAAGAATGAGAAAAGCATAGGCATGTCATAGGATGGGTTAAAAAAAAACAAATACTTATGGTTTTGAAGGGGGTGGCCGTGCGCACACCACTGCAATATATATTTGCGCTTCCACTCCTCTCCTGAATTAGGCTGCGTTCAAAGCGAATTGTTCTCGAGAGACAATCCAAAGTGTCCATGTCCAGCAGTCTGTTCAACTCCTCCTGAAGATTCCTCAGGAGGCTATCTGGTCCAGCGCTGTCGAGGAGTCACAGTCAATGTCTACTGGCACCTTGACCTCC
Organism: Oncorhynchus clarkii lewisi; assembly: GCF_045791955.1. Lineage (NCBI taxonomy): Eukaryota > Metazoa > Chordata > Actinopteri > Salmoniformes > Salmonidae > Oncorhynchus > Oncorhynchus clarkii. The sequence goes on along the minus strand of NC_092166.1, from coordinate 13,484,864 downwards.
ACCTCATCACACGTATCCACCCTCAGGACCCCTTGGTACTGCAGCTCCTCTAGACTCTACCCTGAGTTGTTACCCGTGTTTTCGTAGACAGTGGTGGAAAAAGTACCCAATTGTCATACCTGAGTAAAAGTAAAGCTAGAAAATGTCTCAAGTGAAAGAAAACACAGCGGCCTCTACCGCATGTTTCTATGTTAAAGGGACACTTTGGAATTTTGGCAATGAGGCCCTTTATCTACATCCCCAGAGTCAGATGAACTTGTGGATACATCTTTATGTCTCTGTGTCCAAAATAAAGGAAGTTGGAGGTAGTTTCGCGAGCCAATGCTGGAAGTCTATTGGTATCTACTAGCATGCATTGGTGGAAAAAGTACTCAATTGTAATACTTGAGTAAAAGTATAGATACCTTAATAGAAGGTTACCCAAGTAAAAGTTAAAGTCACTCAGTAAAATACTACTTGAGTAAAAGTCTAAAAGTATTTGGTTTTAAATATACTTAAGCATAAAAAGTAAACGTAATTGAGTATTAAAAGTACAAGTATAAATCAAACCTTTTCTGCTTGAAGGTATGAATCTCAACCTAAGAACCTCATAGACAAGTAGCAGTATTCTACAATGTCCAAATATAAAACTGAGATATGAAATATTTGACAATAGTGGTGTCACCTAGCGGCAATATATATATATATATATATATATATATATATAAAACACTTTTTGTATACCATCTTGCATTGTTTTCTCTTGCCAATAGTGTCTTAGGACAGTGGCTACTGCCACTTCAGGGTGTTCACATATTAGCCTAATTTGTATAATAGTTGGTACCATATGAATAATCATGCTACCCTTGTATGGTGGTAATAGTGATGCGTCTACAGACACGGTGATCACGTGACCCTAACGATACAGTCACTGCACAGCTGAGAGAGATGCGAGCAAGTCAGCTGACTGTCATAAATCCGTGAATAATACACCGTTTCTGCAAGAAGACGGGGAGATGGTTACGAACGAATAAATTATCCAGCCAATGCAGCAGATACACGACTTGCCATCATGTATTGTATTCCTCCCAAAGCATCGTTTTCTGTCTAAATGTTAATGTCATTCTCGTCTCTAGCTAGCCAACTAGCTAGCTAAGGCCAGGGGGAGCTGGTGTCGACGGTACGTTATCCCTTGTTTAGAAACGCTATCTAGATAACTGTTCATCATACATAGCTTTCATTGTATTGATTTATTTAGATCGCTTGTTAACTAGTGGAAATGTCGTAGCTAGCTAACGTTAACGTAGAGAGGATGTGAAAACATGAATGCTTAACAGTAACGTAGTTAGTTAGCTACAGTAACTAGACAGCCAACCATTTATCCTGTCTGGCTGTGTCTGTTGTTCATTTATTGATTCACTGGAGCCGAGCTTTGTCTATAGTTGCTGACAGTCAGTTTTATCTTTTGATGTTGATGACCCACCAAGCTTGTCAAAATGAAGTATGCACCTGGCTATAAAGAATGTCCCCTTTAATTCGAGTCCTCTTTATTACATAGTTCCCCGTGTCAAATCCTGTTTTGACATTGTCAGCAAAGCCTTTGCCAAAGGTTTTTGTCATGATAAAACGATGATCAATAGAATATGGATTCTATTTCTATGGACTGATCAGCTCACATGTCATGAACCATCACAAGTAACTTGTAACAATATTACATTCTTACATTGTCACTCAGTCCAAACAGTTGCCCACAGCAGTGGGAGGAGAGGCGTGTCACCCACACCAGGGCGCCATGACTACACCAGGCTGCTGCCACCTGCCTGGCTCCCTGTGTGACTACTCAGGCAGCGCTGCCGACCTTCCCAAGGAGGTAGAGGAGCCAGATGCCGGCCAGGCCCAGTACGTCGCTAAGGTTACAGCCAAAGATGGCCGCCCACTCTCCACTGTTGTCAAGGCTATGGGCTCACAGAGGTAAGCAGGTTCTTCGAGAGGGTTCTTATCTTTCTTTGTAAATATGGATGACTGGGAATGTGACCCTTGGCTTTGATCTGATAAAAAAACAATTCCTTGAATGGAGATAAACGATGGACAAATAGATCTTAAAGCTTATAGGAGAGGGCAACATACTCATTTTCAGATTCAGCATATCTGATGAAAAAAATATTGTATATTGATGAAAATAATGTATTTTGTTTATAGTGCATTTAATGTGTCATTTGTTTTGAAACGAGTGGTCACCAGGCACAATTTATTCCCCTATTTGTCTAGTAATGAAGGCATGTGTCGGATCTGCCACGAGGGGGCCGGTGGTGAGATGCTGCTCTCCCCTTGCAGTTGCACAGGGACCCTGGGTAAGGTGCACAAGAGCTGCCTGGAGAAGTGGCTGTCCTCCTCCAACACCAGCTACTGTGAGCTCTGCCACACCGAGTTCACTGTCGAACGGCGACCCCAGCCCCTCACACAGGTAAAATGGCAGTGTGTGTGAGTGAGTGACAGGTTGATGGGTAATCCTGTTTAAGTCCTCCATCACCATAGTAATGACAGAATAATTAGCATATTAATAATGAACATTTCCTTGCATCCTCCCAGTGGTTGCGGGACCCAGGCCCTCGCAGTGAGAAGCGCACGCTTCTGTGCGACATGGCCTGCTTCATGCTCATCACGCCACTGGCGGCCATATCTGGCTGGCTGTGTCTGAGGGGAGCCCAGGACCACCTGACTCTCTACAGCCGGCTGGAGGCTGTGGGCCTCATCGCCCTCACCATTGCTCTCTTTACCATCTACGTCCTCTGGACACTGGTAACTAACACACACACACCCCTTATCACCATTACCATGGATTACTTTACTCCACCTTTGTTAATTGACAGCATATTTTTGCAGTGTAAATGTGTGCTTTACAATCGCTATTATTACAATTGTGAGACAAATTAGACATTTGTGGCGCATCGTTTGTTTTGTTTTCTTGTTTATGGTATTTTGTGCCTTTCCCAATTTATATTCAGGGGAGACAAGTAATGTGCCAGCATCTTTTTTTTGTCTGCTTACAATAGTTACACAATCGTCAAATGAAGCGGAACCATTTTGCAGACCAAATACAAATTTGTCATGCAATATGTCTAACTTTGTATTTTGCGTGCCTGTGATAGCAACGGTATATTTAATGAATCTGCAGTGCATATGAAACCGTCTGATAGTTTTGTTGACGTCTGTCTCCGTGCACCTCAGGTATCGTTCCGTTATCACTGTCAGTTATACTCGGAGTGGAGGAGGACCAATCAGAAAGTGCGCCTGCTCATGCCTGAAATTAAAGGAGCGCACTCTACCCAACATTCCGTCCCGACCAAGTCGACCAAGAAAATGACTGACGAGACCATTGTATGAGCGCTGTGGTCTCACTTAAAGTGTAATATATCTTGAACTTCTGCACTTGTGGACCATTCTGGGGATTATTTCTCCATAATCTCTATTATTTGAAACACTTGAGCCCAGATATGAACTATAACCAGTGGTTTTGGGACGTGTTGGACTCGTGGAATGAAGTGTCACTGATGTCATCGCTGGATTATGAACACTGGCCTGGAAAATCAGGACACAAATGGAAGGACACAGTTAATGTAGCAGGATGTAACTGATGCAGCATGTTAATACAGTATATCTGAAATATACTACCCCCCCTTCACAATGTATTTAGCTGTTTTTGGAAAACTGGCATCCAATAGCCCTATGAATTTACTCTCTCAGAACAATGACCACGTGAACAACCAAGTCTAAATATGATGTTTTCTGTTGTTAACTCTTTGCCCTTTGGAAGAAGTGGGAGAGAGAGAGAGAAGAAGGGAACAAACTGCAATGTTTTGGAGTGGGCTTTGGAGTGTCAGTCAATGTATGCTAAATCATTTTATGTTGCACTCCCTTGAGTAATCTGGGTCATTGTGCAATAAAACATAAGGGACTCTTGGTCTTTGCAGTCGGCACATCTGGAATGCATGTGTGCTGAATCTGAGTTACTGATATAGGAGTATTAGATCGGTAAAGATCACTTGATGCAGTTGACTGCACCAAACATACCACCATCTAGTGGACATTTAAGGGACTACACTCCTTGCAAGTGGTCCAGAATGTAGGAGCATACAAGTAACATGAGAGATCCACTCAACTACTGTAATATTGTAAAATTTTATTTTATGGCATTAATATAATGTGAGTTGACAAGCTATCAAAAACAAAAGTATATTACACAAAATGAAGAATGTTTGCGCCAAAACATTGAGATGACAGAAAGGGGAAGGTAAGCGTCATCATGGGTTACAGGTTCTGACAGCACTGCAGTTTGTTCCCTTTCTGGTCCGTGGTGGGCGGAACACTTATGTCCACCACATTGTTTCCAGGGGACTCGTCATGGGCGGACCGCTCAGCGATCTGCTTCTGCGATACGATGCGATAGATTTCTGTGGAGAGTAGACTAGACTGTTGTGGTGCATCTCAATACTTCAAAAGAGGATTTTCTAGTTTACTTCATCTTCACTATGTCAAAGCAATTGGCTTTCCAGACAGTCCTTTTGTTGTTATACTGTACCTGTAAGGATATTCTTGAACGCTTCCTCTACATTTGTTGAATCTAAGGCTGAAGTTTCAATAAAGGATAGAGTGTTCTTCTCTGCCGGTTTAGAGAAAGGGGGAAAGTGAGTCACACAATCATTATTAAACAGTTCCTGGGAGGGAAAAAAAAATAAAAAATTACATTTTAGTGATTTTTGCAGACACTGTTTTCCAGAACCAATTAGGGTTAAGTGTCTTGATCAAGGGCACAGACAGGTTTTTCACCCAGTCACCTAGGGGATTCGAACCAGTAACCTTTCAGTTACTGGCCCAACGCTCTTAACTGCTAGGCTACCTGCTGCCACATTTCACATTAAAGCTGCCTCAATACCATTTGCATTACACATTTAGGCTGCTAAATATAGCAATACTGTCCCAATACAATACCCTCCTCCCATTCCCTTGTGATGATCACTGATATAAAAGTTCCAGATAGGTGAAAGCAACTATATGCAGCTGCTCTCATTTTACTGTCCTCCTATCCATCTCTTCAAAATCAGTGTTCCCTTAGGACCACTTAATTAAGCCAAGAAGGCTGTTCCAAGATTATGTACCCCTTAGCCTGGTCCTATATTAGTTTGTGCTGTCTTGGCAATGACCATAGGAGTTGGCAAGACAGCACAAATAAATCTGGGACCAGGCCATGTTCCCCATGCCAAAAGACCAGAGTACCTGCAAAAGCCCGGGCCTCATCCATGGGCACGGCCCTGAGGTGGCGCAGGTCGCTCTTGTTGCCCACCAGCATGATGACAATGTTGTTGTCTGCATGATCCCTCAGTTCCTTCAACCAGCGCTCCACGTTTTCATAGGTCAGGTGCTTGGCGATGTCATACACTAGGAGAGCACCCACTGCCCCTCTGTAATAGCTGTAGGAAAGACTGCTTATCAATCTCAATGCACCAACAGACAAGGTATGGGGCTCCAGTGAGGCTCCAAGTCAGACACTCTTGATTGGTGATGAGGCTCGTGATCGGCTAGTGCTCACCAAACCTGATCCTGGAGAGATATATTTATTGTCATGATTCTTGCCCTGGCGGCATTATGGAGTGATTTCCGATAGATGGGTCAGCTGCAAAGTCAAAATTGGCTATATTGTAAAAATTCATGAAAACAAAATTGTCTTAATTTAGGGTTAGGCATTAGGGTTGGCAGTGAGGTTAGGCATTCGGGCTAGCAGTGTGGTTAAGGTTAAGCATTAGGGTTAGCAGTGAGGTTAGGTTTAGCAGTGTGGTTAGGCATTAGGGTTAGCAGCGAGGTTAGGCACTAGGATTAGCAGTGTGGTTAGGTTAGGCATTAGGGTTAGCAGTGTGGTTAGGCATTAGGGTTAGCAGTGTGGTTAGGGTTAGGTTAGCAATGAGGTTAGGGTTAGGTTAGCAATGAGGTTAGGGTTAGCAGTGAGGTTAGGCATTAGGGTTAGCAGTGAGGTTAGGCATTAGGGTTAGCAGTGTGGTTAGGCATTAGGGTTAGCAGTGTGGTTAGGGTTAGGTTAGCAATGAGGTTAGGGTTAGCAGTGAGGTTAGGCATTAGGGTAAGCAGTGAGGTTAGGATTATACATTAGGGTTTGAAGTGAGGTTAGGGTTAACAGTGAGGTTTGGGTTAACAGTGAGGTTAGGCATTAGGGTTAGCAGTGTGGTTAGGTTAGGCATTAGGGTTAGCAGTGAGGGTTAGGTTAGGCATTAGGGTTAGCAGTGCGGTTAGGGTTAGGCATTAAGGTTAGCAGTGAGGTTAGGGTTAGGCATTAGGGTTAGCAGTGAGGTTAAGGTTAGGCATTAGGGTTAGCAGTGAGGTTAAGGTTAGGCATTAGGGTTAGCAGTGAGGTTAGGGTTAGGCATTAGGGTTAGCAGTGAGGTTAGGGTTAGGCATTAGGGTTAGCAGTGAGGTTAGGGTTAGGCATTAGGGTTAGCAGTGAGGTTAGGGTTAGGCATTAGGGTTAGCAGTGTGGTTAGGGTTAGGCATTAGGGTTAGCAGTGTGGTTAGGTTAGACATTAGGGTTAGCAGTGAGGTTAGGGTTAGGCATTAGGGTTAGATTAGGCATTAGGTTTAGCAGTGAGGTTAGGCATTAGGGTTAGCAGTGAGGTTAGGGTTAGCAGTGAGGTTAGGGTTAGGCATTAGGGTTAGCAGTGAGGTTAGGCATTAGGGTTAGCAGTGTGGTTAAGGTTAGGTTGGGCATTAGGGTTAGCAGTGAGATTAGGGTTAGCGGTGAGGTTAGGGTTAGATTAGGCATTAGGGTTAGCAGTGAGGTTAGGGTTAGGCATTAAGGTTTGCAGTGAGGTTAGGGTTAGATTAGGCATTAGGGTTAGCAGTGAGGTTAGGGTTAGATTAGGCATTAGGGTTAGCAGTGAGGTTAGGGTTAGATTAGGCATTAGGTTTAGCAGTGAGGTTATGGTTAGGCATTAGGGTTTGCAGTGAGGTTAGGGTTAGGCATTAGGGTTTGCAGTGAGGTTAGGGTTAGGCATTAGGGTTTGCAGTGAGAAGTTAGGGTTAGGAATTAGGGTTTGCAGTGAGGTTAGGGTTAAGCATTAGGGTTAGGTTAGGCATTAGGGTTAGCAGTGCGGTTAGGGTTAGGCATTAAGGTTAGCAGTGAGGTTAAGGTTAGGCATTGGGGTTAGCAGTGCGGTTAGGGTTAGGCATTAAGGTTAGCAGTGAGGTTAAGGTTAGGCATTGGGGTTAGCAGTGAGGTTAAGGTTAGGCATTAGGTTTAGCAGTGAGGTTAGGCATTAGGGTTAGCAGTGAGGTTAGGGTTAGGCATTAGGGTTAGCAGTGAGGTTACGGTTAGCAGTGAGGTTAGGGTTATGCATTAGGGTTAGCAGTGAGGTTAAGGTTAGGCATTAGGGTTAGCAGTGCGGTTAGGGTTAGGCATTAAGGTTAGCAGTGAGGTTAGGGTTAGGCATTAAGGTTAGCAGTGAGGTTAGGGTTAGGCATTAGGGTTAGCAGTGAGGTTAAGGTTAGGCATTAGGGTTAGCAGTGAGGTTAGGGTTAGGCATTAGGGTTAGCAGTGAGGTTAGGGTTAGATTAGGCATTAGGGTTAGCAGTGAGGTTAGGGTTAGGCATTAGGGTTAGCAGTGAGGTTAGGGTTAGCAGTGAGGTTAGGGTTAGGCATTAGGGTTAGCAGTGAGGTTAGGCATTAGGGTTTGCAGTGAGGTTAGGCATTAGGGTTAGCAGTGAGGTTAGGCATTAGGGTTAGCAGTGAGGTTAGGGTTAGGCATTAGGTTTAGCAGTGAGGTTAGGCATTAGGTTTAGCAGTGAGGTTAGGGTTAGGCATTAGGGTTAGCAGTGTGGTTAAGGGTTAGGCATTAGGGTTAGCAGTGTGGTTAAGGGTTAGGCATTAGGGTTAGCAGTGTGGTTAAGGGTTAGCAGTGTGGTTAAGGGTTAGGCATTTGGTTTAGCAGTGTGGTTAAGGGTTAGGCATTAGGTTTAGCAGTGAGGTTAGGGTTAAGTTTCAAATCAGATTGTATGACTTAGTGGCTGTACCAGCTAGTGACCACTCTGCAGAGCTACTTCCAGAACAAGATTCATGACGAAAACGCTAACCTGCTATAGGGTGTGTAGGTTTATGTTCCACACTTCAACCCAGCACTAAAACACCTGATTTTAGTCATCAAGGAAATGAGCAGTTCATTGATTAGTTGAGTCACCAATGTACCTCTCTGGGACTAAGATCTGACAATCATTTACTTTTCAAGAGGCAGCCATGAGGAATCCCACCCGACTTACGCGGAGGTGATGGCTCTGTAACGTTCCTGTCCAGCCGTGTCCCATATCTGGGCCTTTATCGTCTTCCCATCCACCTGGATGCTGCGGGTGGCAAACTCCACCCCGATGGTGCTCTTACTCTCAAGGTTGAACTCATTCCGTGTGAACCGAGAGAGCAAGTTACTCTTCCCGACACCAGAGTCCCCAATTAGCACAACTTGATAATGAGACAGAAAGAGAAATGAGAATGAGAAAGACAGAAATGCTGAAATTCTTACAGCCGAACTGTCAGATGAGCTAGCCTAGTCAACAAGTATGTCATAGATGTACTAGGATCCAGGATCCTGGGTTAGACCTTGGATCAATGCCTGCATTCTTCATCATTATGTGACTTGGCCCTCTCACCTACAACTGTTACATAATGCAGGTTGTCATTTCCAATCACATCCATTGACAATATGTTTTATTTATTTGACCCTTATTTAACTAGGCAAGTCAGTTAATAACAAATTCTTATTTTCAATGACGGCCTAGGAACAGTGGGTTGACCGCCTTGTTCAGGGGCAGGATGACAGATCGGGGATTGATCTTGCAACCCTCCGGTTACTAGTCCAACGCTCTAACCACTAGGCTACCTGCCGCCACTTGAATAAGTGGATGGCTGAAATCGACCTATTTGAAGTGGTATATGTCTTTATATACTTCTGTAAATATTTCTCCGAGCTTATGGGTCTTTTGTTTAATTGGTTACCCCTTAACCAAGGAGACAAAGTAGTTGGTGTCTAATTGATGTTCAGTTTGAGTGAAATTCTAGCATGTACAAAGTTGGGCCCCTTAAGAGCACTGCTGAGAAACACTGAACTCAAATGATACAATTTTACTATTAATAATATTATTATTATTACTTTTACTACAATAACAGGCTGACAAACGGCCTATTCTACTGTATTTAGCCGACAGTAAAACATTGAGGTGACAGGAGTAGGCCTGGCATTCACAACGGGGCTGTCGAGGTGGAGCCCTTTTGTATTCTCACAGTACAGTAAATACAGCTGAACCTTGTCCCTGTGGCATCACTGCTGCTGCAGGAAGCTGATAACATGCTCCGTCAAACCTAAATCGACAGTTTTGGGCCACTTTTGGCTTTCCTGTTTCAACAGGGTTTCTAAATGATGGTGAGGGAGGAAAAGGAGAACCCTTTATCGGCTGATGTCTACTCCACAGAAGATACTCTGTATCACTTCATAAATAGACCTCTATACAGGGTGTCGCTGGCGAGCTCAATGGAAATCAAAAGGATGACATTCTAGAATAGATCAAAGGGGGATTTCTTGAGATTGAACATAGTAGTCACAGTGTTATATGGTCCTTGGACACGGGTCTACATTGCCAAGTTTTACATTTCCTTTCACTAATTCTATCAAAAATCTACATGAATTCAACATTTGTATAATCAATAGTCCCACATTAAATAAAATATTAAATCATCTATGGGATATGGGAGGCTACAATTCACAATGAAAAATAAAACTTCATATAGCTCTTTTAACCATAAATTGGAAAACAGCATTCTTGTCAGTAACCTATTGATAAACAGTTCCTCTTTTATGGTTTCATCAGTGTTGATAGAATCAACCGCAGATAGGGTGTTGCACCTTACCTAAAAATATAGCTGTGGGCGTTGTTACAGTGTTACAATGACAGCATTTATGTAGCCATAGTAGCAAACGTTTTCCACCAAAGAGACGCATACAATGTTTATTTCTAAAACATTTATCCAGACTATTTGTTATTATTCGTTCACACTGATGTCTGATTTGTCATTGGACAGAACGCAGCAATTATAGAATTATTGAAGGTCCTGTGAACGGGCGAATGCAGTCATCAAAATTTACCTTTGAACAAGAAATCGTATTCATCGTCTCTGTTCCCCATTCTAGACGAGGCCTCTCCAGCGCTTGTTCCCGAAAATAATGTGCAAAATTGTATGCCTCTGAATTATCGGTATGTGCGGGATAATTGTCTTTATAAATGTGTGAAACAATGCGCTAATGTTGTCTGTCAAACAAGGCTGACCGCAGGAAGAGAGATCTCAGAACTCTGCACTGGGGAGGAGTCCCTGTTTCCATACCTTCCACACGGTGGCGCTGCTGGCTGCCATACTAATAGGAAACAAACAGCACAACCTATCCCTGCTGAGGGCCATTGAAAGAGTGTTAGATGCTCAGTTTGTTTATCACTCAACTCTTCATCCTTGTAGTTCATATCCTAAGTTAGCAGTGGGCCCTTGTGCATATGGTTGATCAATATTTACATCACTCTAAAACAAATCAATATTAATTGCATACTAATAATATTCAGGTATAGTCTCTCTCCTCATCACGTTCAGAAAGTCAGGTTGAGAGGTGAAGTCTTGAACAGACGGCTATTATGTCATTCAGTCGACCTTTTTACATTGACATTTTATTCATTTAGCAGACGCTCTTATCCAGAGCGACTTACAGTAGTGAGTGGATACATTTTCATACTTCTTGATTATGGTGATATTATTTATCAAAGTGCAGCTGCTACTACTCTTACACCTTTGGACTCAGTTTACCATAGTGTCCTTGGTTTTGTAACAGGGGACAGTTTTGATACTCATCACTGCATCCTGTATCAAAAGGTAGGCTGGACTTCGCTAATGACCTGTAGATCTCTACATTACTCCCTTTTTGTTTACAACGAGCTACTTCATAAATGCCGTTTTATCTAACTTTGCTGTTGAAGTATAGACACTGTAGTTGCCTAACCCGTTCACAGGATTGGTTAACTTTTGAGGTTCCTAGGGTCTCCGCCGAGCTAGGTAGATCTTATTTTAGTTTTAATGCACCGTATTGCAGGAACAACATTCTAAATACATTTAATCTTGATGTCCTAGTGCCGTTCGGGCAATTTAAAGTATTGATTGGGGACTTATTTGTGAAAGACTAATGGTTTTTCTGGGTGATTTGTCATGTTTTATTTGTGCTTCCTATGACTGTTTGTATTTTAATATATACACTACTGTTCAAAAGTTTGGGGTCTTTTTTTGAAAGAAAAGCACTTTTTTGTTCATCAAAATAACATAAAATTGATCAGAAATACAGTGTAGACATTGTTAATGTTGTAAATGACAATTGTAGCTGGAAACGGCTGATTTTTTATGGAATATCTACATAGGCATACAGAGGCCCATTATCAGCAACCATCACTACTGTGTTCCAATGGCAAGTTGTGTTAGCTAATCCAAGTTTATCATTTTTAAAAGGCCAATTGATCATTAGAAAGCCTTTTTGTAATTATGTTAGCACACCTGGAAACTGTTGTTCTGATTAAAGAAGCAATACAACTGGGCTTCTTTAGACTAGTTGAGTATCTGGAGCATTAGCATTTGTGGGTTCGATTACAGGATCAAAATGGCCAGAAACAAAGACCTTTCTTCTGAAACTCGTCAGTCTATTCTTGTTCTGACAAATGAAGGCTATTCCATGCGAGAAATTGCCAAGAAACGTAAGATCTCGTACAACGCTGTGTACTACTCCCTTCACAGAACACCGCAAACTGGCTCTAACCAGAATAGAAAGAGGAGTACATTAGTGTCCAGTTTCAGAAACAGATGCCTCATAAGTCTTCAACTGGCAGTTTCATTAAATAGTACCCTCAAAACAGTAGTCTCAACGTCAACAGTGAAGAGGTGACTCTGGGATTCTGGCCTTCTAGGCAGAGTTCCTCTGTCCAGTGTCTGTTCTTTTGCAAATCTGAATATTTTAATCAGCCAGTCCGAGATATGGCTTTTTCTTTGCAACTCTGCCTAGAAGGCCAGCATCCCAGAGTCGTGTCTTCACTGTTGACGTTGAGACCTGTGTTTTGCAGGTGCTATTTAATGAAGCTGCCAGTTGAGGACTTGTGAGCTTCATTAAATAGTACCCTCAAAACACCAGTCTCAACTCAACAGTGAAGAGTTGGAAAGAAAAAGCCATGTGATATATTCAATGCCCATAATATGAACATGTAAATAGTTTTTAGCATAGACGTCAATGCCAAAGATATCTAGATTTTCTAATCAAACTTCTGTCTAGAAATGGCAGACTGGTCTCATAGTATGACAAAACATAGCAAATGTAATTCCGGGACACTGAAATTAGTATGATAAGTTACGTTTGGTATGGTTACATAAAATAGTTACTTCAGTTAAGGCAAAAACTAAAGGAGGGTATAACGCGAACTAGTGGTGCGCAGGTTAGCTGTTTCTTCACCCGCGCGCAATTGTTAATAACTCATGCCATGCACAACCGGCAGACTATATGTGATAAAGTGAAAATCTGAGGCCCGCAACCAACCCTAACCTGCGAATATATAAAATGCGCTTTAGGCTACAGTCAAATATGACAGAACGATTTTTGACAGAGATATGTTTCTGCTTATAATTTCCGACATTTTGGTAGGCTATTTGTTTGTCAACTTTCTCTTTTGTCATCATACGTTGCCCTAGAAGACTAAATAAACCTTTGCTCAACAGAATAATGTAATAGATCGATAGAATGAATCTTCAGTCTAGTTGACATTGATTACATTTTCTGTCATCTTTCGCGGAGCAAAGACGTTTAGGGACCGGGGAGAAAATACAACGCACAAACAAAGGGAAAGATTTTCTGTGCAAAATGTCCAAATTACATCAGTTTGACCGGTTGTAAGGAAAAATAAAGCTATGAAAACAATGCAACGTGTTTCTGATAAGATTTCAGTTAGGCTTCGATGCATATTTTATGTGGTTGAAAAAGCCTACTATCAGCTTTTATGATGAAGACATTACCTTTGCATATTGTATCTAACTGAGCATTGCATTCTCTCAAGATGCAGAAAGAAAGAAATCATATTTCTCCACTCCTGTTCCCATGTCCAAATTTTGCCTACATTTGGTAAATAATTTTACTACAAGAAATGCTTAATTCTGCAGGAGTTATTGTTAAGGCTGTGTGAGAGGTTATAGACCTACAGCCAGTGTCCAGATTTCAGATTCCATTTAACCCATCTAAACAGCAAGCTACAGTTCCCTTGACATGCCACAGGCCTATTTGAAGTCCCGTTTTGTGACTGTCGATTTGTATATTGCCTCACAATTACCACACATACCACTGCTATCATCCTCTTTTACCACTTCCCCAAATCTTTCCCAGACTTTACTTTTCTGGCACTTGCTCACCTTTATTTTCAACTCTCCTTTCACAGCTTTTGTCTTATAGAATTTAACTTTGACAAATTTTTGCCTCCGTGGATTTTTTTGCCCATTCCCAAAGCATTATTTGGAGATTGGCTTTGTAGGCTTTTTGGCGTGCGTACAGTTAAACCCTAAAGTTTAGGCTTATGCACTAATACCAGATAGCCTAAAATAATGAAAGAGAAACCTCAATGTATCCTATATAAATTGCCCAAGAATGATCCATTCATGGATTTTCAACCTGCCCGCCACCAACCCGCCCTTCAGCCACACAATATTTAATTACCCTAAACCCCTCCTCCCGCTGATATAATCATTAGCAACCCAAAGGTTGTGTGTTTGAATCTCATCACAGACAACTTTAGCATTTTGCAACTACTTTGCAACTATTTACTACTTTTTAGCTACTTTGTAACTATGTTAGCTAACCCTTCCCCTAACCTTAACCCTTTAACCTAACTCCTAACTCCTAGAGCTAGCTAACATTAGCCACAACAAATTGGAATTCAAACATAATACATTTAGCAAATACGTAACATACCACAGCATACCACCCTGCATCCCACGGCTGGCTTGCTAAGCAAGATTGGTCTCCCTGGATGGGAGACCAGATGCTGCTGGAAGTGGTGTTGGAGGGCCAGTAGGAGGACCCTTTCCTTTGGTCTAAAAAAAATATCCCAATGCCCCAGGGCAGTGATTGGGGACATTGCCCTGTGTAGGGTGCTGTCTTTCAGATGAGACCTTAAACAGGTGTTCTGGCTCTCTGTGGTCACTAAAGATCCCATGGCACTTAAGAGTAGTGGTGTTAACCCTGGTGTCCTGGCTAAATTCCCAATCTGGCCTTCATACCATCATGGCCACCAAATCATCCCCAGTTTACAATGGTCTCATTCATCCCTTCTCTCCCCTGTAACTATTCCCCATTCTGTTGCTGTAAATGTGTTCTCGGTCAACTTACCTGGTTAAATAAATAAAAACAATGAATATTTGGTAAATTCATAACATATTGTACAAATTGCAATTTGTAACATATCATACGAAATGGATGATGGACATCCACAGATTAATACAAAACGTAACATATCATACAGAAATACGAAATGCTCAGAGACCAGGTTGCAGACCTTCCTTACTGATGCTAGGGAAGGCAACTTGACAGCAGGACACACACTCACCTCCTCAAGTTAGTCTCCACCCATTGGATCCGTCAGGAGGTCAGCTGCAGCGGAGTCGCACGTGCTCCATCAGAGACACTTTTAAGGAGATGGGAAACTCCATTGGAATCGTATTAACGCCCATTGTGTTAGTTGCCCCAGCTCCTTCAAGGAGTGAATGGGAGTCAATTGGGCGCTAACTCAAAAACCCAACATTAGCATAAATTTCGTCAACAAGAAGTACAACATTACAAATATTTTCCGTGATGTGATATGATTAACTTGCTATCTGTAATATTGTACAGCTTTTGAATCGTGACATTACGTACTTTCGAGGAAAACAGGCACGTTTCCTGATTCATACCCTGACTTTAAAAAGGGATTGCGTGACGATTAGTTTTAGCAACCGCGTGACGCAGCATAACAACCTGAGCGCGATTGGTCGACAGTCTGCGGGGTGGGGCGTTAGACGTTCCTCCATTCATTGCCCCATGCATTCAAGATCAAGATGGCAGCCTCCGTGTGTCGGTGCTATGAGGTGAGATTTGTTTTAGTATAACTCCCCCTTGCTTGCACTGGCAATCGATGGATATTGACTGATTTGTTTTACAGCTCAGTATTTAACATTCGACGATATTTATTGAATAACGTGACATTTTATTATGTCATTATGACAGTTATGAAATGGGCCATAGCCCCCCCCCCGGTCGGTGTTCATGAACATTCTAGCTAGCTGAACATATCAGGCATTCTTCATAGCCTATTATTTCTATATTTTACACCATAACGCTAGAATAGGTAGATATGTATTGTTATAGCTTCAATAGGAATGTTTGGTTATAGCCCATGTAATTATCTTCAGCTGTTCGGAAGACGTCTTCTACTCCTGCCATCCCGTGCTGTCGTCTCCTCATTCAGTAGAGGAGATGCTTACAGGATATGTTGGTCTCCGGCTGTCCCTGTGCAGGTAGCTATGCATTATCCTACTCATTATCCTTGTTGACTTTCAAATAGTGATGGATCTGGTGGTAACTAACTAGCCAATACACCAACTGTTAATATTCTGTCATTCACTTATATTTTAAGTGCCCTCTTTCTCTCAGGTGCGGTATGCGTCAGAACGACCTAGTCGTAAAGGCTTCTTCGGGGAGTTTGTGGAGAACCTGAGGCAGGAGTTTGGGAAGGACAAGGAGATGAAGGAGAATATCAAGAAGTTTAGAGAGGAGGCCAAGAGGCTGGAGGAGTCGGATGCCCTGCAACAGGCTCGGAGGAAATTTGTAAGCTCTAATTTGGTTTTGGAGTGTAATGTCCCTTTAAGCCCATGGTCACTCACCTTGGTTGTGCAGACTTGTTTCAGCCCAGTACTAACCTTCAACTAGTGAAGGTCTTGATGACATGCTGCCCAGAACTAGGGTTGGTGACAAGTTGACTTTCATCTGTGTTCCGAACAAACACTTGTGATGTCATGCACACTTGATGCTTGACTAATGTGACGTCTCATCCATGTCATCCGTTTCTTTCTGCCAGAAAACAATTGAATCAGAGACGGTAAAGACCTCTGAGGTGTTCAAGAAGACCCTGGGGACTCTGTCTGAGACTGTGAAGGAGGTGAGTCATTGTAACACTCTTGAAAATGATGCATGGAACAAAGGTCATTGACATTATCAGTTGAAGTAAACCCTCAGAATGAATCCTAAATGCAAATGTTTAATCCTTGTTATGTACTCCTTTGAGAGCATCAGTGGTGTAAATATGTTTTTATATTCCTCTTATAAAATGTTTATTTCAGCTGAGGTATTGGACAGCTTATGAGTTAAACTTCACTTCTATATCAGTGCTAACCCAAAGATGACATTCATGTGGAACTGTTATTTATAGTAGCTTGCCGCTAATCTGCCTGAAGTAAAGTCATTATAACTTGTTGTGGTCCATGTCTGTCTGTCCAGGGCTTTGAGGAAGTGACCCGTACAGACCTGGGGAAGAAGATCAAGGAGGGGGTGGAGGAGGCAGCCAAGACGGCCAGGCACTCTGCTGAGTCTGTGTCCAAGGGAGGAGAGAAGCTGGGAGCGACCAGCGCCTTCAGGGCCATCTCACAGGTCAGAGACTGGCATTTCAAATAAGTAACACAACTCTCCATTGAAGGGAATTGGTTACGCTTTATTATTTGATTATTTTGTCTGCTATTTACCCAGTTCCTGCTTAAAAATGGGTTTACTTATCATTAATTGTGTTGAATGATTCTAAATAAGCATAAGAATGTAGCAGTTGTAACCAGTTGTTTTGGGGTAAATATCAGCTGGTGAAGGACTTTTTAAGAAACATTGAAGCATCAAATGGAGGCTGAAAATGAATTCTATGGAATAATTTTACTGATATACTGATCTCCTTTTCCCCTTCCCTCTGTGTGTGTACAGGGGATGGAGTCAGTGAAGAGAGAAATTGATGTGGTAGACGATGGTACCTATAGGGCTCCTTCTCAACTCAGGAAAAGAAGTGAATTCTCCTTCAAGGGAGGGGAGAGTGAGAACCGTGTCTTTGAGGCCAATGAGTATGTCCCTTTTTACTTGTTCATAACCATGGCCTGGTATGTTTTCCCATTCGCCAACAATGCTATGTGTGTCCATTCAGCCATACTTGAAACTATTAGGAAATGCAACCAATTGATATAAATGGTCTATTTTGATTTACAGAGAGGACATGGGTGTTGTTCTGCACAAGGATTCTAAGTGGTACGCACAGTGGAAGGACTTCAAGGACAACAATATGGTTTTCAACAGTAAGAGAATGTTACTGTATTTCATCAGATAACATGGGAGTGATGTAATCATAGGTCACATTCATGGTTGTGTGCACTTCACTGGCCAGTCAACAGGTGGCACTATATTCATTATATGGGCAAAGTGGGATTTTTCCTGATCAAGAAACACTTTCTCTTACATTGTATCTTATTTGATTTTCTGTGGAGGGTCCCAGAGTCTTAGAAGTCTTTGTGATATTTGCAGTTCAGCATTTCCTATATTACCTCTTCTCACTCCTCAGGGTTCTTTGAAATGAAAATGAAATATGATGAGAGTGACAACGCCCTTGTCAGAGCATCTCGAGCCGTGACCGACAGAGTCACCGATCTACTAGGTAAACAACCTCTCTTTTAAATGATGTCCCGGTTTAATCATTATATCACTCTGAGGGGATTACTGGGTGTGCACAATAGTTTCTCTGTTATATTGTCTGGTGTGTCAATAGCCACAAAGTGACTACCCTCTTTTCCTTCGGATGTTCTGATGGATGGTTGGACTACATGGGTTTCCACTATTTTTACATCAAATCCTTGTTATTTGGTTGGCAGGTGGTCTCTTCTCGAAGACTGAGATGTCTCAGGTGCTGACCGAGATCTTAAAGGCAGACCCCAGCTTTGACAAGGACTCCTTTCTCAAACAGTGTGAGAAGGACATCATCCCCAACATCCTAGAGGTAAGGGCACTAACACTTTCAAGCACTTTTTTTTATTTTTATCGTTAGTCATGAGCACTTGGAGCTTTTGAAATGCTCACCAGAAGTGTAATCCATATATCACTGGAATTGAATGTATGTTGGTTAGCTTTGTTATAAGAGAACTGTACAGCTCTGCAGTAACGAATGTTTAGGAATGCACCTATGTGGCTCTGTTATGCAGGCTATGATCCGTGGAGAGCTGGATGTCCTGAAGGACTGGTGTTATGAAGCTGTAAGTAGTTTTATACAGGCTGCACTCGATTCCTCTTTTCTATGTTTACTGATGTCTGTAACAACTAATGTCTGTACAAAAGCGTTTACTTGGCATGCTTTCTTTTCTCAGAAATATAGTTTTTATTAGATTTTCTTATCACTATCGGGGTGAAAAATACTTTCAAATAGCATTCTTCCTTCCTTTTGACCCTCGTCTCTCTCTGTCCTCAGACATACAGCCAGCTGGCCCACCCTATCCAACAGGCCAGGGCCCTGGGTCTAATGTTCCAGTCCAAGGTCCTAGATATAGACAACATAGATGTAAGTACCTGAATGTGTCTGTCAGGCCCAACCAGGCCATGTCATTACTCTGTTTGAGCTACATATACAAGTCGGTCACCAACATTTTGGTAGCCAGCTGATTTGTCATTATTTCAGGTTTAACATAATTTCCTTCCCCAGCTCCCTCTCTGCCATTTCTTCATTCCTTCTATTATTCTCTCTCTCAGTTGGCGATGGGGAAGCTCATGGATCAAGGCCCTGTGCTGATCATCACGTTCCAGGCCCAGGTGGTCATGGTGATTCGTAGTCCCAAGGGAGACCTGGTGGAAGGGGATCCAGTGAGTTACCATGGTTACAACCTCTGATATCTATTCTACCCATCTCTCTCTATCATGGGTCATTTTGCTCCTAAGCCTGTCCATCTCTCTAGCCTTTGATGGTAATATGCGGTCTGATACTCTCTAATGTGTGGTTAGTCACTGGGAGTAGACGGATACCGGACTGCACTCTGGTCAAAGACTATTACAGTAAACAGTCATGTCAGCAGTCTCTCTACACAATTTACAATAAGAGAAAAATAACACCGTAATTCCTCTCAGGAGAATGAACAGTTACACCAACTGGTATGCTAATCACATATTACAACATGGTAAAAACAAACTGGTGAAGAAAGCTACCTCTCTACATACACATTACTTGTATTTACATATAACAATAGGAAACTTATAGCATTTTAATAAGTATTTGTTACCACATACATTTGGTCAAAAACGCACAAATATCCCTGGTCTCCACAAAAGCCAACTGAAAACTGAGAAATAACTTTTAATTTGTTTTTTATCAATAGGTTGCCATGGCCATCAAATGCCATCAAATAATAATAATTGTTAGGACACATGAAATGAAACATACAGAGTTTACCAGAATCTCAAATTGAATTTCACAGGATTTTAAATCTAAATCTAACAGGCTTTTATACAGATGGTATCTTTTGTCCTACTTCCCTAGACCTCTTTCTAGCCCTGTTTCTTCTAGCCCTGTTTCTTCTAGCCCTGTTTCTTCTAGCCCTGTTTCTTCTAGCCCATTCCTGCTTCCCATTCATTAACCTTTATCTTTTTTCCCATTCTTCTAACCATTGCCCTGTCTTCTTTCTGGTGATATCTCTTGTTCTTCCAACCTTTCCTTCTCTCTCCTAACCCCCCTCCCAGGAGAAGGTGTTGAGGATGATGTACGTGTGGGCTCTGTGTCGGGACCAGGAAGAGCTCAACCCCAACGCAGCCTGGAGACTACTGGACATCTCTGCCTCCAGCACTGAGCAGGCTCTCTGAGAGACCAGGGAAGGAGAAGAGACAGAGGGACACTCTTAGGACACACACACTCAACCCAGTATACATACATACACACACTTAACCCAGTATATACACACACACACACTCAACCCAGTATACACACACACACACTCAACCCAGTATACATACATACACACACTTAACCCAGTATACATACATACACACACTTAACCCAGTATATACACACACACACACTCAACCCAGTATACACACACACACACTCAACCCAGTATACACACACACACACACACACACACACTCAACCCAGTATACACACACACACACTCAACCCAGTATACACACACACACACACACACACACTCAACCCAGTATACACACACACACACACACACACACTCAACCCAGTATACATACATACACACACACACAACTGAGTGTATATACACACACATGCACACAACCCGGTATACGCACACAACCCAGTATACACACACACACACGCGCACACACACACACACACTCACTCACTGACACAACCCAGTACATACACACACACACACACACACTCACTGACACAACCCAGTACATAAACACACACACACAATCCAGTATACACGCGCACACACACACACACACACACACACACAATCCAGTATACACACACACACACACACACAATCCAGTATACACACACACACACACACACACACAATCCAGTATACACACACACACACAATCCAGTATACACACACAAACACACACACAATCCAGTATACACACACAATCCAGTATACACGCGCACACACAATCCAGTATACACACACACACACAACCCAGTATACACTGCAACATCACACAGCCCGTCAGGAGGACACACACAGGATGTGGCAGCATGCCACTCTAAAGAAGCACACTGGAGAACAGAACAGTGTGTATTACGGACAGAGGAGGAGGTCTCGATGTAAAAGGACAGTTTGTTTTCACCAAGTGACTAAAAACAAAGCGCCTGTGCCCCTCTCTCTCTCTCGCTCTCTCTCTTTTTTCCTCTCTCCATCTCTCCCAGTGGAAGAGTCCATGCTCTTTCATGCTGGTTGCCTGTTTTGGAGCAGAGAGATCCTTCGAATAGTCATATTTAAGCCTATTTATGGTTAAAGCTCCATCCTGTCATGTGTCTTCAACAAGAAGAAACTTAGTGTATTTTAAATGAATATGTCAAACACCGCTTCTTAGCAAGCTAGGCTGAGACCACAGTCAGGCTTGTCATAAGGCCACTACTACTTCAGCTGAATAATTGCCATTTCACCTTTTGCACTTATGTTGTCAATACCTCCACATGTACGTATAGGGTACAGTACAGAAGATGGCTGCCAGCTACAGATACATTCCTACTTTTTATGGTTTGTTTTTCAGATTTTTTTATTTATTACATAAGTTTGTCTGACTGTATTACAAGGTTTTCACATCGGGAAACCAGAATACTGGCAATTGAAATGATTATTTTTGTTATCCATTTGAGTTTGAATTATGGATATTTCTGAAGTGGTGGTTGGTTGTAGCTAACTGATTTCAGTGTTTAATTCAATGCGTTTAACGTTGCAGAACAATGACCATCATTATGATGTGAAGTGGTGGTTGGTTGTAGCTAACTCATTTCAGTGTTTCATTCAATGCATTTAACGTTGCAGAACAATGACCATCATTATGATGTGAAGTGGTGGTTGGTTGTAGCTAACTCATTTCAGTGTTTCATTCATTGCGTTTAACGTTGCAGAACAATGACCATCCATATGATGTGAAGAGTTGGTTGGTTCTAGCATGAAGAAAGCATTTAGAAATGGACAATCGTATTTCAGCCATCTATATAAATAACACGTACATGTAATACTCTGAGCTGGACTATTCTACAAAACGATGACCACATTGTATAAAGTAAGGTTAAATATGGCTTGTAAAGGAAAGGATATAGGACCTGGAGTTTTTATGGAACAACTTGGACCATGAATGTGTTGACACAAGGTCAGTTTCTAACTGAATATAGTTCTGTTTATAAACTATATTAACCAGATTTTTCAGGTTTAGTTGTTGACAGATAAGGTCAATTTGAAGGCCTAGAATCAGATTTCCCTATGCCCAATCCTATATGTAACATTTATGTGGTATAAATATATCTGATCCTGGAACAGGGGTTGGGGAAACTCCTCGAAGCTCACAGGAAGTTGAAGTGATCAGCCCTTGTAGTGGCAGAAACCTCATACTATACAGTATATCTAAGAAGAGGGTTTTTTAGTGTAAAATCACCTGATTCCACTCTTGGTTGAATCCTAACTTGAGACACTCATGCTCAACTCTGGCTCATGCAAACATGAATTCATGTTGATGGGAGATTTGTGGAAATTTAGGTATACGCGTGGATCTCGAGTTAGGATTCAACTGCGAGAGGATCACATTTGTTTACATCCATCCACTTAATTTGAGTCGACCAAAATAAATGTTTGTATTTTTCCCATTTTTGTTGTTGTTGGTTTTCAACAATGACATAAAACAATGTGTTCTGCCATGAATAAATAATGCTGTATGATGCTGAAGCTTTGTCCCTGTTTTTCATTAGCCGTCATTCACAAAGTTCAGTCTTTAGGGGTTTATTAATAGTCTGTTGTAATGCATCACACACAAACTCAGCAACAAAAAAGAAATGTCCTTTCACTGTCACCTGCGTTTATTTTCAGCAAACTCAATATCTGTATATACATAAGTATTTGTATGAACATAACAAGATTCAACAACTGAGACATAAACTGAACAAGTTCCACAGACGTGACTAACAGAAATTGAATAATGTGTCCCTGAACAAGGGGGGGGGGGGTCAAAATCAAAAGTAACAGTCAGTATCTGGTGTGGCCACCAGCTGCATTAAGTACTGCAGTGCATCCTCCTCATGGACTGCACCAGAATTGCCAGTTCTTGCTGTGAGATGTTACCCCACTCTTCCACCAAGGCACCTGCAAGTTCCCGGACATTTCTGGGGGGAATGGCCCTAGCCTTCAACCTCCGATCCAACAGGTCCCAGACGTACTCAATGGGATTGAGATCCGGGCTCTCCACTGGCCATGGCAAAACACTGACATTCCTGTCTTGCAGGAAATCACACACAGAACGAGCAGAATGGCTGGTGGCATTGTCATGCTGGAGGGTCATGTCAGGATGAGCCTGCAGGAAGTGCACCACATGAGGGAGGAGGATGTCTTCCCTGTAATGAACAGCGTTGAGATTGCTTGCAATGACAACAAGCTCAGTCAATGATGCTGTGACACACCGCCCCAGACCATGACGGACTCTCCACCTCCAAATCGACCCCACTCCAGAGTACAGGCCTCGGTGTAACACTCATTCCTTCGACGATAAACGCGAATCCGACCATCACCCCTGGTGAGACAAAACCGCGACTCGTCAGTGAAGAGCACTTTTTGCCAGTCCTGTCTTGTCCAGCGACGATGGGATTGTGCCCATAGGCAACGTTGTTGCCAGTGATGTCTGGTGAGGACCTGCCTTACAACAGGCCTACAAGCCCTCAGTCAAGCCTCTCTCAGCTTATAGCAGACAGTCTGAGCACTGATGGAGGGATTGTGCGTTCCTGGTGTAACTCGGGCAGTTGTTGTTGCCATCCTGTACCTGTCCCGCAGGTGTGATGTTCGGATGTACCGATCCTGTGCAGGTGTTGTTACACGTGGTCTGCCACTGCGAGGACTTAGGCGTCTCACACTACGGAAATTGCAATGTATTGCCCTGGCCACATTTGCAGTACTCATGCCTCCTTGCAGCATGCCTAAGACACATTCACGCAGATGAGCAGGAACCTGGGCATCTTTTGGTGTTTTTCAGAGTCAGTAGAAAGGCCTCTTTAGTGTCATAAGTTTTCATAACTGTGACCTTAATTGCCTACCGTCTGTAAGCTGTTAGTGTCTTAACGACCGTTCCACAGGTGCATGTTCATTAATTGTTTATGGTTCATTGAACAAGCATGGGAAACAGTGTTTAAACCCTTTACAATGAAGATCTGTGAAGTTATTTGGATTTTTATGAATTATCTTTGAAATACAGGGTCCTGCAAAAGAGTTTATTATGTCTAAGCACATTCAGCATGTTGTCTTTGTTTTTCATCTGGTAAACTGACACGTTTTGACAGCCGTTAATGGATTTGGCCGTTGAGGCTAATGAATAAAGCTGTGGATTTGGCCGTTGAGGCTAATGAATAAAGCTGTGGATTTGGCCGTTGAGGCTAATGAATAAAGCTGTGGATTTGGCCGTTGAGGCTAATGAATAAAGCTGTGGATTTGGCCGTTGAGGCTAATGAATAAAGCTGTGGATTTGGCCGTTGAGGCTGATGAATAAAGCTGTGGATTTGGCCGTTGAGGCTCATACGGTTTTAATTAAAACCTGTTTTTATATTCACACACATAGTCAATAACAGGGGAGCCTGTTTCACTGCTGTCTCCTGTGATGAGGCCATCAGTCCTATTCCTCTGTCCGTCTTTCTCTTTAATATGTGTACCACATCGGGGTTATACACAAAACTTCACCTTTGAGTGGAGTTCACTCTGACCCTTTTAGACTGTGATCCTTTGAAGCCCTGATCCAGTATTTGCAACGGCACACTGAACCGAAGTGGAGTTGAAAGGAGTTTCATTCAGCAACCCCAAAGCCTTGCAGCTCAACGTTGGTTTTCACCCGCTACTAGAGGGTGACTTTACTATTAGTGACGACACACTACTGGCTGCATTCTGTGCTTTGCAGTAGGACATGTCATTCACTATAGGCCAAAGGGAGAACAGATGGAATCAATAGGGATGTTATCTGTTTGGCAAGCGCTGTCTAGCTCTCTCACTATTTAGCTGCTGTTAATGGTCCTGATTGGTTATGGTTAGGTTCTGCCCATTGACCCGATGGCTTGGTCCTAATTAGGTGGGCGCTGTCTACTTTCTTCAATGGTTAGATGGTTAGGTGCTTGCTGTCCATGGTCCTGACTGCCATCCCTCATAGCCTTTGGTCACATTCCTCTGCTCAGATGTTGCTGACACATGCCAGATCTTAAACGCCTCAATAGGTATTTTACACATCAGCTAACCACATCATTATGTTGTAGCACATTCGATGACGTGTCACGCAACCATTGGTTGATACATGCAACATCTGAGCAGGGGAACACAACCTCTGTTTGACCGTGTTGAATCTACAGTAAGTCGATACTGGTGTTGACAGGGTAACAGGTGAGAACAGACCCTCTCCAAGCTCAAGTTCTTCCTCCCAGCGCACCATCAATAATCACAATAATACTGATATCGACGGATATTGAATAACCTTTCTGCAAGCTGCGGGGTTCCTATCAATTATTATCCTCCATGGTGGAATACCTGGTGGAGCAGCTTGGCGTGAGATTATCTCCCATCATTAAACTGTCTGTAATGAACCAGGGACCATTAATTAAACCTATAGGGAGACCCCATAGAGATCTGAGACACAACTTTTAAGGACCCATAGTGTTTTTGAATCAATAATAGACTGTTATTGTTAAGTAGTAATTAATTTAACTGAGGATTCATTAATTAATTGGAAGCGAGAGCACCCTGAGATCCTTGTGCTGTACAATCTTTCTTCCAATTATGAGTTCTTCATAGGTCGTACAGAAAGTATTCAGACCCCTTGACTTTTCCACATTTTGTTACAATACAGCCTCGTTCTAAAATTGATTAAATCGTTTTTTTCTCTCTTTTTTTTCATCAATCTACATACAATACCCCATAATTACAAAGCAAAAATAAGTTTGTAGAAATGTTCGCTAATTTATTAAAAAATATATTAAAAAATTAAATATCATATTTACATAAGTATTCAGACCCTTTAATCAGTGCTTTGTTGAAGCACCTTTGGCAGCGATTACAGCATTGAGTCTTCTCGGGTATGATGCTACAAGCTTGGCACACCTATATTTGGGTAGTTTCTCCCATTCTTCTCTGCATAACCTCTCAAGCTCTGTCAGGTTGGATGGGGAGCGTCGCTGCACAGCTATTTTCAGGTCTCTCCAGAGATGTTCAATCGGGTTCAAGTCCGGACTCTGGCTGGGCCACTCAAGGACATTCAAAGACTTGTCCCGAAGCCACTCCTGTGTTGTTTTAGCTGTGTACTTAGGGTAATTGTCCTGTTGGAAGGTGAACCTTTGCCGCAGTCTGAGATCCTGTGCACTCTGAAGTAGGTTTTTAACAAGGACCTCTCTGTACTTTGCTCCGTTCATCTTTCCCTTGATCCTGACTAGTCTCCCAGTCCCTGCCGCTGGAAAACATCCCCACAGCATGATGCTGCCACCACCATGCTTCACCATAGGGATGGTGCCAGGTTTCCTCCAGACGTGATGCTTGGGATTCAAGCCAAAGAGTACGATCTTGGTTTCATCAGACCAGTTAATCTTGTTTCTCATGATCTGAGAGTCCTTTAGGCTGTCATGTGCCTTTACTGAAGAGTGGCTTCCGTCTGGCCACTCTACCATAAAGGCCTGATTGGTGGAGCGCTGCAGAGATGGTTGTCCTTCTGGAAGGTTCTCCCATCCCCACAGAGGAACTCTGGAGCTCTGTCAGAGTGACCATCGGATTCTTGGTCACCTCCCGGCGGACAGATCTAGGAAGATTCTTGATGGTTCTTCCATTCAAGAATGATGGATGCCACTGTATTCTTGGGGACCTTCAATGCTGCAGAAATGTTTTGATACCCTTCCCCAGATCTGTGCCTTCAACACAATGCTGTCTCTGAGCTCTACGGACAATTCCTTCAACCTCATTGCTTGGTTTTTGCTCTGACATGCACTGTCAGTTGACCTTATATAGACAGGTGTGTACCTTTCCAAATCATGTTTAATCAATTGAGTTTACCACAGGTGGACTCCAATCAAGTTGTAGAAACATCTCAAGGATGATCAAATGAAACAGGATGCACCTGAGCCCAATGTTGAGTCTCAAAGCAAAGGGTCTGAATGAACAGTTAAGTAAATAAGTATTTTATTTTTTTATACATTTGCAAAAAAAAAAAAAAGGTTTTCACTTCGTCATTATGGGGTATTCTGTGTAGATTGATGGCTATTTTTGTTTATTTAATCCATTTTAGAATAAGGCTGTAACTTAACAAAATATATACTTTCCGATCAACCAAGTTGTCCCTCAAATATCAAATAGGCTTAACAGAAGTTTGAAAGGTGAGGGAATAATAAGGGCAATTTTTAGTCCATATACTAAAAAGGACAGTTGAGCTTTTGAATGTTTCTAGATCTTTAAAATCAAAATCATGGGGATTTGGCATCTTTCATTATGCTACATTTCAAGTAAAGCGCTTCATTGTGCTACATGTCAAGTAAAGAGCTTATGTAAGTGCTTCCTGAATTGTAAGTTCTCGTGTGGTAGGCTATACTGGCAGAGCATTGTTGCGAGAGTGGCCCTGCTGGCGGTTGAGTGTCACTCATAGGCCTGGTCATTCATGTTACATGAGAGATGGCCTTTTAGCCCGAGGCACTTTATCATATGAACAATGATCTCCACCAACCCTTTGATCTCAACCCCTACAAAAATGTCCACTAATTATAATCCACATTATAATTAACATGTCCTGTTGCTGCAGGATTATTTTCCTGCTGTGAAAATCAAGGTCATATTAAATTAAGCGCATCTGTACATAAGAGTCTACCTTCACTTATGTATCTATGTACTAGCTGTTGAGAAAGTGGATGAGATGGGAGGGAATAAGTGGGATAGGGGTTGAACGCTTGGAGAGGCTGGCCCTTGGATAGACTGCGCGCAAACATATAGGACACCGCGAGCAAGAGCGGTGATAAAAGGAGCGCTGACCGTGGTGCTGAATACACGACTTCACAAGGGATTCCAGTCAAGTGGACCAGAAGACTTGCGCATCCGCCGCAACCAAGAGACTTCACGAAACCGAAGTAAGTCAATCAATTCAACAGTTCAATTCTCGTCAGTTATTCAGGGTTCTGAGAGACTTGGTCCACTTTATAGACGTTTAATAACATACAGATGCCGACGATATAGGAAAGAAATTGTATTGAATACTTTGATTCGTTTTGCATGCAAATAACGGGTGTCTATGGCTGAAAACACTGTTTTCGAGGTGTAAATGTCTACGTGTTTTCGGGCCAACTAATCTTTTATAAGTTATATTTCGTTTAGGCTACTATTTAATTTAGGTCACAATTCTGTAAACTACCATACAATATAAACATTTTGGTTCAGACAAAAAAAAACATATAGCTGCCACTGGCAATGGAATTTACATTTGAGGAAATGTAAAGCCGAGGCCAAAGCCACTGACGTCAAGTGTTTTTACAGTATGTGATGCACATCAGCACATGTAATAACTTAGAGATCAGAGCTCAGGGGCAGACTGGTCATCTGGCATTTCGGGCAAATGTTAGATGGCACAGCGATCCCATTTTTTAGGGGGCTAAATTATCATAATTGGGCTAATAATGGGGGGCTCAGGGGAAAAATTGGGCCTGTGTGTTAGAAATGCCAGGGCCGATTTCTGGTCCTAGTCTGGCCCAGGATCAGTTTAGTGGATTTGTAGCCTTCTGTCATCTGTATTCATGACCATGGCTCTGTAATGCTGCTGTAACCATGGCTCTGTGCTGCTGCTGTAACCACGGCTCTGTGCTGCTGCTGTAACCATGGCTCTGTGATGCTACTATGACCATGGCTCTGTGCTGCTGCTGTAACCATGGCTCTGTGATGCTACTGTGACCATGGCTCTGTGATGCTGCTGTGACCATGGATCTGTGATGCTGCTGTGACCATGGTTCTGTGATAATGCTGTGACCATGGATCTGTGATGCTGCTGTGACCATGGCTCTGTGATGCTGCTGTGACCATGGCTCTGAGTCTTGGTGTGTTCAAGTGCACATCTGGACAGCCACCTAAATGATTGATCTAATGCTTAGGAACCAGAAGAAGGCGGAAGCTGTATTTGTTTGCTTTTCAAGACAATCACTTTAATGTGGTTATTCCAAACATTCATGGTTGTGCTCTGTTCTGTTTTCTTTACACCCCTGCGCTCATATATATTTTTTGCATGAATATTTTCTTACATATTTTCCTTACTTTTCGGTCCTGTTTTCAAGTTAATAGAAGTCAATAGAACTTTCCCCTGGCCCATTACTGTTCAGGATTGAGATTTCCTATCGCCCTTTCTTTGCCCTGTAGTCATTCACCACGGAGTCTGACATGTTGAATTTAAGCACTCAACGTTGATCAAGCGTTTTATTTTGGTTTTCTCAACTGTCCAACCCTATATGCTGGAGCTATTTGATAAATGACAGGACCAGGGTATTATCTCCTTATTTTATCCAGTCTCCATTAAAGCTTTCAGCCTGTCCTGAGCCCATGCAGGGCTATTAACTTGTCTTTGTGAGGAGCTGGAGAGGAGGAGAAGCCTCATGGAATAGACATAGCAGACTGCAGTGAGCTGCTCCTGCTAAGTTTACATCACCCATTAAAATGGATTGGCTTTTCTGGCATCACAAGGATTTCACTGGGATCAGTGTTTAGTCCTATGCGCATTGTGTTGCTGACTTTCTTACGCCAGTCTGAAGTGTTTGAGACAAATGTTTGAGTTCATCCTCCGAGATGAAATACACAGAAGTGTTGGACTTGCAGACGTTTGTTTGTGTTATCTGAAGTCTGAACATTACTTTAAATCATGCCTTCATACAGTAGAATAAACCAAGCTCCTCAAGTTGTTCACTTCATGCTGGGCACTGATTGACTGTAGTGTTTTGTTTGACTCGGTTGCTTTTTCTTTCAGGTTGTCCGCTGAAGAGTCCCAAATGGAGACACACAGCATCGTTGGAGCGAATGATGAATGACCATGGCATCCCCAACAGAGAGGAGCAATTATTCAGCCCAACAGTGAAGAGATGTCTCTGACTACTCTATTCCTGTTCAAGCTGACCTGTCAATTAGACCGTGCAATCACTCTTCAATCATCTTTCTGGCAATAACCAACCAGGCGTTTTAACTACTGACCCAAGGATAAGAATTCATAGCAATACAATACAGACATTTCCTGTGTTACAGTACTTCTAACTTATTGGTGAGCCCAGTCAGAAATATCAATGGACTTTATGAGTCGGTTATAATGTTATTATTAGTTTGGGGATAAGAAATACTCTCTCTTGTCATATTGGCCCACAGAGCCAAGCTTCTTATGAAAATCTCTCACTCCACTTACCCTGACCTGAAGCTTATTAAGCTGTGAACCTTTGAACATACAAGCACTATATACTAGGTCATTGATCCACAATTCCTCTTCAACCACTCAGTTAGATGTATCCCCCTTGCCCCGCCTCCTGTTTCTAATTATTCACAAGGCCCCCGGCATAGTTGGACCATTGCTTAAAGAAGTAGATTTGACAGGTTAGAGAATCTACAATTGCCAGTGCAAGTGGTATGCGGGGAGGACTTTGGTACAACTGTCACATTCAGCTTGTATGTACTGTACAGGTCTGTGTCCCTTGGCTGTTACAATCCAACATGGACACCAGAACACGACAAGTCCTTGAATATGAATTAAGCCCCTTAAGTGTTCATGAATCCATAGGACTGCTTATCATCATGTCATCCCTGTTTGGCTTCTATCACTGTTGCTGCCTATGCGGCCAAAGGGTGAACTGAATTGACCCCCAAATACCCCCTTCCAATCCACACAAAGGCACCTTTTAGATGATGACCGATACCCAAACTGTTTTTCATGCCCAAACTCTGTTTTCTACCTTAATTCGAAAACAAAACAAAATAATCTTAACAGCAAATGACATTTTTCAGTGTAGGTCACATTTCTGACACTCCAACTCCAAGATGAGTGATGTGCCCTCCTGGCTGGACTATGAACACTATGAACTGTTGTCCCCGACCCCAGCAAGTTTCCCCAGGGGCCCCTCAGGCACGGGGCTGCTGCCCGTAGCAGGCCACGTGGAACAGGGTACGGCCCTGTGCTTCGTGGGCCTCCTGCTGCTCCTCCTGCTCTTCCTGATAGTGCGCTGCATCCGCATCCTGCTGGACCCCTACAACAGTATGACTGCCACCTCCTGGACCAACGACCCCAGGGACCCGTTGGAGAGGGGTCATTTTGACTATGCCCTGGTGTAGGAGGGTTTGGGAGAAGAAGAGGGATGTGGAGAGTTTTGGGACCCTGAAACAGGTTCAAGGGGGATGTTGTCCTAACCTTCGGACAGACCTTGATGAGCAAAAAAAGTAGCTACATATGTAGGATCTTAATTTGATCACCCTGTTGCATGAGAACTTGTAGTGTATTTGAGGTTTAAAAATGCTTCTGAAGTTTGACATTTCCCTTACGAAAAATGTATCAACCCCTACAAAAATATGAATTATAATCCACATAATAATTCACATTTTCTGTTGCTGCAGGATTATTTTCCTGCTGCAGCAAACTGGGTCAAATTAAGATCCTACATCTGTAGCTAGAGAAGGAGAACACGTGGATGGAATTTGCTGTCCCTGTCTCATTGAAAACAATTACATCCGGTTTGGTCCTGTCATCATGAGTAGCCTATTTGAATGCAGTATTAGATAGTCTGCTTCATAATAATAATATAATAATAACTTTATTTGCATAGCGCTTTTCAATACAGGTCACAAATAATACAATTAAATAAAAGTACTAACAAAGAAAGGAGGAAGGAGAATGACTTAAGACAGCTCATTAAAATCATACATTGTAATCCTACATTAAAAACATCTTTATGAACGTGTATCTTCAGCAGTCATTTTATCAGCAAGCACTGAATCTGCAAGCCTGCACTCCTCTGGCAGACCATTCCAAGGTCTAGGGGCTCTCTGGCTCAGATGGTTTGGGAAGAAGAAGTGGACTTTCGTGAAGCAGCTTGTGGGAAGGACTGAGTCTCAAATCAATGCAATCCGATTTCCAATATAGGCGACAACAGTGACTAGGGTCTGGTAGATGTGACCCTAGGTGACAACAGTAACTAGGTTCTGGTAGATGTGACCCTAGGTGACAACAGTAACTAGGGTCTGGTAGATGTGACCCTAGGCGACAACAGTAACTAGGGTCTGGTAGATGTGACCCTAGGTGACAACAGTACCTAGGGTCTGGTAGATATGACCCTAGGTGACAACAGTGACTAGGGTCTGGTAGATATGACCCTAGGTGACAACAGTGACTAGGGTCTGGTAGATATGACCCTAGGTGACAACAGTAACTAGGGTCTGGTAGATATGACTCTCTTTGTAACTTTGATAAGGGATGGGTCATCTTCAGACAGACAACTCTCCCAACAAATCACGAGGCAGACGGGCCAAAAGTCGCGACTCAAAACCAAAGTTTGCAGGCAAAACCTTTGCAGTGGTTTTTAAAGAGTGTGATCTGCACTCTTTCAAAGTAACCTCTGATCTCCATCTTGATAGCTACTTATTATGCCAGGGGATGTGGCCAAGAAGCAGATGAGGCAGTGATGTAGGCAGTGACATAGGCAGTGATGCAACCAGAGATGTAGGCAGTGATGTAGGCAGTGATGTAGGCAGTGGCGTAGGCAGTGATGCAACCAGAGATGTAGGCAGTGATGTAGGCAGTGATGTAGGCAGTGGCGTAGGCAGTGATGCAACCAGAGATGTAGGCAGTGATGTACTGTAGGCAGTGATGTAGGCAGTGACGTAGGCAGTGATGCAACCAGAGATGCAGGCAGGGATGTAGTTCCTCTATGCTATACCTTATTTCATACAGATGTGTTAAGCGTCTATCATAGTCCAAAACATGAATGCGCAGGCACAGCAGTGTTGTACAGTATTTGACCTTTGGCTTTCATACTTTTTAAATTCTCAAGCAATTTCTCCAACTGTCGCGGAGCCGCATTGGTCGGAAATTGTAGGGAGGAACTGTGCGTCTCCCGAGGATGATGCAGAGCTGTGTAGCTATGTCATAATGGGGCGCTGGACTATCGAGTCTCAGCGTCTGTGGACTATGATTTAGACTTTAATGCCCAATTGCCGCCAGATGCATATGCGTTTTGTTTTACTGACTGTGCAGGCTGCATTTTCTGTACTTGACGCACTTCGCTTTTCAACTAGCTAAAAGCTACTGTAGTTAGTTGGAGTACGTGTGTGTACTTCAGTTTGTACCACCGCATGGTAACGCACAAGTGGAAAATATTGAACATGTGCAGTTTAGTGCGGAACCCCCAACGTAGTGTTGCGGACTGATCCTTTGACAATTAATGACTTATTCCGGAATGCAAATAGTTGGATGCATGTGGTGGACGTGAGGCGCAAGATGGAACATTGAAACATTACGTGAGACAACCTGTCTGGTTCCCAACTTTTTCCCGGTTACTGTACCAGCAAGTGAAATCTGCTCTGCCCGGAGTATCCCCTCACATGCATTTTACCAGTAGGCCTATGGTCTCATGAGTCTTCTCAAGTACCTCCTTGAGTCCTGGTAGCCCTGGTTGGGAACCACTGGTCTAGAGCGACAACACTATACCGTGAATAGGGTGCCATTTGGGATGTAGCCTGGGACAGGAAAGAGCAGAACATCTGTCCACTCCTTGATCCATGTAATTGTGACCCCTGGCATCAGTAATTTATGGATTGCAGGACTCCGAGAAACAGTGACCCTTATTTCTGAGAGGGAAATCTTTGATGGAATACAATTCAGTGAAATGTAATGAGTTTAGTCAGCTGATGGACAGAGGTAGTCTGTAGCCATGTTAGACATGAAAGTCACTCAGAGAGAGGATACTGAGAAAAAAAGCAGAGATTTCACTGCTTGTTACTCGTTTGTTAAACCCCTGGCTTTTAAGGGAAGTGTTACCGCATTTGTGGAGATCCCATAAACGTTGCAGATGTCGGCTTAATTGGAAATGACCTTTAAATGTGAAGCGTGCTTTAGCGCGGTTTCGTATTTAATCTAGGCCCTTGTGGTGTATGGCCTGTCTATCTCCTTGCATATCAATAAAATAGATGCAACTACTCCATTTACATTCCACAAACATTCGCTGTTCTTCCGGTTAATACATGGTTCACAGGAACTGATACACGGACTACTATTGATGTCATCCAATGTGTTGTTACCGTGCCAATCTGTGAACATTGAGATTCGTTTTTTTATTTCCCCTGTACCGTTAAACCATAGGTTATACTGTCTGTAAGTGGGGGCTTTATGACAGCATGTTCTGTATGTCTATTGGTTATTGTGTTCATGAAATGTCACGTCTATCAACGTCATCACTCGTCATCCTCTACCTCTTTGTTTAGCCTAGCCTTGGTGAACTATATAGTGACCAGCATTGTCTTTCAGAACACTAGAGGCTTTTTCTGTAGTATTTTTTTCAATACACTTTTGTCATCTAAGTTGCCAGATAGTTGGAAGGTAGATCATCTTGATACTGATTGTCATATAGACTTGGCATTATGTACCACTTATGTTTGCTTGAAGAGTAGATGTTGTTCCTACTGTTGTTTTCTCAATAAACATTCCTATAATTATATAAAACCTGTCATTTTACAGTCATTTTTATTGAATCCTCTTTGCACACACACACACACAACACACACACACACACACACACACACACCAAGCCTCCATGACATTTCTGATTTCCTTTTAGAACAGGTTGTCCCCTCTGTTGTTCTCTATCAGTAGCAGTGAGATTTAAAGCAAACGTAATCTATTGAATAATCTATAGGCACCTCATAAAGCTAATTCCAGAGGATCAGCACTCCCAGAGAGACAGATCACCCTCAGATAAGATACTGTATGGAACTGATGCTTGTAAGCAGCCTCTACCTCCACCTATATGGTATCATGATTTGTGAACAGCTTGATTGTTAGATTTTATGTATTTGATCTTAATAAATTGGTCCCAATATGAATGATATTAACTTGCTTAGTAGCAAGCATTAGTCTTGTCTTATCCTCTTGTGTCAAGTCAGGACAATTTCTAGAGGTAGACAATGTGTTCTTTTTCTGCTAACCGAGGACCTCTTCTGGTAATCTGGGGTACTTGCAGCTCCATTCTGTGCCAGTCCTTCGTTGTTTGTGGCATCTCCAGCATTGTTTTGTGTGAATGCAAACAGAAACCCATGAACTCATTACATGTGATGATGACGTTGGCATATAAACACCATGTGACGTGACCAGGAAAAACTCTCTGCCCTGACTCAAGACATTTCCAGTACAATTATCAGGTAAATTGGTGTACACACTTCAAACTCCAGGAACGTAATTCGAATATCTATCCTGCAATTCCACCTCCTAGTGAGTGACTGACCTACAACAATCAACAATGGTCCTCTGTGAAGGTATATCCATTGGCCCTTTGTAATTACACCTTAAACAATGTAAATGAATGGCGTGTTACCAGTGAAACATGCTGCTATTGTAATATGAAACATAGTTATAACCAAATTAAAATTGCATGCTAATTGCTTCCAGTTGAAGGGTGCCCAATAGGCTGCTCTGAATAACAGCCGCACCTCTCATCTCATTAGGCAAACAATTACCGATGCAGATTGTGCCACAGTGGGTTCACACAATGTAGTAACCTGGTAGGCACAACGCCAATGGGGCTCTTCATTCACTACCGCAGACCAAAGCATTGACACACTGTATAAAATAATACAGAAGTCTTGAAACATTTTGCATGGCTGACATGCTTAGAAAATACATATTTCAGTATGTATTCCCTATAAAAATAAGTGATATATATGTGCATAACTACTATTTAATCAACGCAACATTGACATTATCCCACCCCTAGTTAGACACTATTAGCTTAAAATGCTAAATCTAAATACAATAAATGCCAATTAATTTCTAGCAATACTGCTCCTGTCTGCCTGTGTGGTGCGCGTGTTTGTCTATCACTTCGTGGTGATGTTGATGGGATAACTGTCGTGGGTTGACAGAAATACTTTCCCTAAAACCTTATCAATTAAATTTTAACTACCAAGTAGTCTCACCTGGCAGGAGTATATTATAAGTACATAATTTGTATCTATTATTTGTTGTTTGCTAACTTTGCCATGAAATGTGTAGCATCAGACAGAACCATCGTTAGACCGGCACATTCCTCCCTCAATAGATGCACAATTAAAGGGGAATTACACAAAGAAATCTACATTTGTTCGTTTTCTACCAGACCTAAAAAAAAATGTATCTTTGGATGTGATTTAAGCATTGACATGCACTCAGAACATCAAATTTCGTTGTTTCTCTTTGAACAATTGTAATTTTGAGAGTGAAAAACAAAACAAATCTAAAACCAGGAAAAATAAAACTGAGAAAAGAGAATATGGCAAACTATAAAACAGTATTCTGGGGGGGGGGGGGGGGGGAAATCACAGATGTATAGGGACCCCCTTAGAGTAGTTTATTAACCATTCTTTTTGCAAGGTATATTGACAGAAAACAAAAGGCCAGCGCCGGCCCTGCGTGCCTGGTGGGTATTCCACCATACTACAAGAGGCTAGCGCCGGCCCTGCGTGCCTGGTGGGTATTCGACCATACTACAAGAGGCTAGCGCCGGCCCTGCGTGCCTGGTGGGTATTCCACCATACTACAAGAGGCTAGCGCCGGCCCTGCGTGCCTGGTGGGTATTCGACCATACTACAAGAGGCTAGCGCCGGCCCTGCGTGCCTGGTGGGTATTCGACCATACTACAAGAGGCTAGCGCCGGCCCTGCGAGCCTGGTGGGTATTCCACCATACTACAAGAGGCTAGCGCCGGCCCTGCGTGCCTGGTGGGTATTCGACCATACTACAAGAGGCCAGCGCCGGCTTGACATAACCTTCGGCCTGGTTTCAAGGTTGGACAGTGTTATCCTCAAAGAAGTTGTTGTGGATAACCCAATAACAATCAATATTCTATTATTGCAAATTTCATTCACATTTTGCAATTACTGACAGATAGACTCATTTTTCCTCGCTGATTAAGAGTTCTTACAACCATTACTGTTTTGCCCCCTTTTTCCCCACTTGTCCTCATTCCTAAGTAGGCTGCATTAACTGAACACGCCCCTTTTGTTAACGCTTGGGCAACAGTGGAATCAAACGTTCACAGCACAGTTGTTAATCTGCTATTGATCACCAGAGAGGAAAAACGTCCAGTTATATTGATTCATCGGTGATTCGTCTTTCTCTTTGGCAACGCAATCCTCAATTACTGCATCAAATCTCTGACAGGTAGGTCGTCGTAATAACTGTTCTTGTTGCAACTGTTTTCACCTGAAATATTAGTTCTCAATATAAATATAGTTATTCATAGAATCACCAGTCAACAAATTTAACAAACATGAATAATATATCTTTCATATAGGCCAACCTGGACAGATACAGTTGCATATTTGACTCCACTATAATAACAACATGGATTGATCTCGTTAATTACCTTTGTTTTAACAAAAATGGTTGCTTCTCATGATCGCATGATTTCTTTTTAAAATGATGTCAAACTGTAGCCTGAAGTTAACTTTTCAGCAGTACTGATGGGTTTTTAATTGTTAAATCAATGACCCCTGCAAACCATAGCACAGTCACATGATTCAGTATTTGATTAAACGTCAAAGTACTGAGCATCAAGCTAAATTCTTGCATAGCTTAAAATAATCACAAAGTCATGAATACAGGTACACACGCACTCACACACACACACACACACACACACACACACACACACACACACACACACACACACACACACACACACACACACACACACACACACACACACACACACACACACACACACACACACACACACACACACACACACACACACACACAGAAAATGGCCCTGGGATACTGAAGTTTATTCTGCTCCAACTCATTCAGCAGTAATCAATTATATATCATTAAGCCACTTATCCCTCTTTCTGTCTCCATCCAGCATGGACCTCTTGCCTGATCTGTGGAAGCATGAGTACTGGCTGCCTCCTGGGGTCACCTGGAGAGACATGGAGCAGATGGAGGAGTATCCGCCACCCTGTGACCTGCTGTTTGCCTTGCCTCCGCTATGTATTTGACAGGTAACTTTTTAAAAACGACAGTATGGACTCCCATCTTGGATACCTTCATGTGGGTTTGCAACAATACTTTGGCTGTGGTCTTGTATGGGTCAGTTGGTAGAGCATGGCACTTGTAAAAGCCAGGGTTGTGGGTTTGATTCCCATGAGGGACCAGTATGAAAGTGTATGCACTCACTACTATGGTTATTTAAAAACAATGTAATGAACAAAGGAATGTGTGTCTGAAATATGAGTCAGGGATTTTAAAAAGGGGAAGATTCAGTCAAACTTTATTTGGATAATCCTGATAGTAGATGCTCTGGAGATCGTCATACTATAAACAAACTATCTGTTGATAAGCAACTGCTTGCTAAGTTTACAGTTAGGGTTAGCGTGAGGTTTAGAATAAGGATTATGGTTAGGGTTAGCGTTAGGTTTAGAATAAGGATTATGGTTAGGGTTAGGGTTAAATTAAGGGTTAGGATAAGGATTAAGGTTAGGGCCAGAGTCAGTAGATAGTTAGTTGAAATGTTACTAAGCATCTACAGATGGACTAACCAAAAAAGTGTTACCAATTCAACTCACACAGAGGAGCAATCTGATTGTACACTGCAAAACTGCACCCTTCATTGACATCAAGATTACTCTAATTTTGTTTACTTTCACCCAGTGAATATGTTTGAGTAATGGCACACCGGTATCTAGCATTTTTATAGTTGAATAATAGCATGATTTTTCCGCAGTGTGACTGTCAATCAAAGGTTTGATTGAATTCTTGTCACGCCCCTTCATGAGCTCTACATCCTAATTGGAGTCTCTGGTGGTACAGCTGGCACTGCAGTACAGCGCCCTTAACCACTGCGCCACCCGGGAGGCCGAAATATGAATTATTATGTGGATTATAATTAATGGATATTTTTGTATTGGTTGATACATTTTTTGTAAGGGAAAATCAAGTCTGAAATGTGAAAGTGCATTGAAATATCAAACTTCAGGAGCCTCTTTAAACCTAAAACACACTACACCGTTCTCTGCAACAGGGGCATCAAATTAAGATCCTACATCTGTAATGCCTACAGGTGCTCTGGCGGGTATTGTTATTGGTAGCTCAGGTCAGTTGGGAATAGTAGAGAGAACAGGTGTGAGCGGTTTGCTAAATTAGAGAACAGTAGCAAGTAGAGTGGAGAGAGGATGGGCTCTGTTGCTACAGTAGCTGTTTCCTACGGTAACCTGAGAAGCTTTCTCTGGCCTAATAAATGGCTTAAAGAGGGTATTACAGCAACACAGACACAAGCACATATTTTCTGTATACAGACACATGGTGTGAGCGCACACATGAACATACTGGTACACACATACACACACACACACACACACAAACACGTCATGTATAGATTAACAAAGAGCTATAGAGACACACACCTATTGTCATATTGTAATATTTCACCTCTTGTCAAGGAGATCAATAACTGTGTTTATGTTTTCCTCACTGCCAGGGTTGTGGCTCCAATCCTTGGGCAGATATGTGGGGTTGCAGAACAGATCTCACATGGCTGCCACTCCTTCTCCAAAGCTTGAGTCCTTCTACACCCAACAAAATCGACAACCATCACAGGTTAGTGTCAGAAACATCAAACTCTGATAATGATATATGCCAGTCTTGATCTCTTACATCAACATAGCTACTGGAAGTGTTGGCGCTGTGGGAATGGAACGGTGATGGGGGCATGCCTGCTAAGATGGTGAAATAGATGCTGCATAAGCATCCTGGTCTACGAGTTCCTGGAAAATATTGGTGCAAGTGATACCACTTTGAATAAAGTTACTGTGTACCTACACTGGAATAGCGATTACATAGGAAAACTAATAGGTTTGGACTAATATATAATAACTTTTAGCAGGAGCTGTGCACTGTAAAATCCTGTTGTTTTTACAGTAACTTACTGTCAGTTTAACAGTACTTTGGTTAACAGTACATTACTGGAATTTACAGTTACATACTGTACTTTAAAAACATGTTTTACAGTAACTTACCGTAAAAACAACAGTTTTTTTTACCGTGATTTATTACATTTATAGCTGTAATAATGTTCTCTCTATATCCCTTCATATTTAGAGTGAGGTGGTCAGTCTAATGGCACAATGTGACAAAACCCAGAGACAAATTGAGACCTGGTTCCGTCACTGCAGAAATGAAGACAGGCCTAGCCACACCAAGAGGTTCTGCGAGGCTTCGTAAGTCCTTTCCTTTAGCTTCTATCACTTGTGTAACCACTTAAAAAAAAAAAACATATTTAACCTTTGTTTAACCAGGCAAGTCAGTTAAAGATATGCAGAAATCGCTCCACCATTTCCTAGTTGCTGAAATTAGAATATTTTGCCAAATTTCAGTTTATGTGGCTAAACAAGCAAGTATAGTGTAGAGAATCAATGTACCATCTAAACCGCTTTGAAATGTATTTTCCATAACCAAAAATATTGTACTTTCAGTTGTTTGAAGCTGGTGTAGAAAGCTGAAAGTAAAAGACACAGAAATGTTACTTAAGAATGGGAAGCATAGAAATAGCACATATAGAACAGATCTTCCACTTCTTAGACTTGCTTTAAATGAGAATAACATATCTATAATATCTATGTGAAATTGATTGGGTCGCACAAAAAGTTACATATTGCAGCTTTAAGAATAAATTCTTATTGATTTACAAAGGCACCTTGGTCATCGGGAAAAGTCCTGTGAAATTCAATACTTAATAAGTCATTCCATGTTCACATGTTGCCAATGCAGCTCTAGTTGTAAGACCTTAAATTGTAACTCTAAAACCAACTCATTTTGCAGTTGGAGGTTTTTCTTCTACCTCATAGCATTCCTAGCTGGACTCCGAACTTTGATCAATGTAAGTATTAGTATGAACCAGTATTGACATTTTGGGACTAGTTTGGGACAGCATTGAATTGTAGGACTATGGACTTATTTTCCTTATGAATCAATGCTAAAATAACAATGACTGAATCGTCAGCTACTGGTCGAAAGTTAAGTTATACTTTTGTAAGGAGGCTTGCTGTTTTTTAAGTCATAGAGCTCTATTCAATCCGGAGCGCTGAAGATCCGCTTATAGCACGATTGACAATTAAAGGCAGTGTTCCCGTGGTTGCGGAGACTGCATTCACGGCAAACGTTGCACATGTTGGCTCAATGGAAAATTACTTTTACATTTTAATGCAATACTTTGGCGATAGGGATTGAATCTAGCCCTTACTTATTGCTCATCTTTAGGTCACGTGATTAATTTGCAACTTGTTTATTCCATCTCCTTGCCCTACAGAAGTCCTGGTTTTAGGACCAGAGGGAATGCTGGATAGGATATCCACAACAAGTGAGCTCACATGATCTGTTTTCCCTTCAATTTAACTTACAGAGCACAAATATGTACTTTTCTGTACTGTTTTTGTCCCTCTGGTGTATAGTGACGTCATGGTATAATTTACTACAGTGTGGAATTATTCTCTATTAGATCATACTGTATCTCTGGCAATCAATAACCAGGCATTGATATTTTGTGCAGAATCATGATGGAACAAGACATCACTGACCAGGAGAAAACTCATGGCCCTACCTAAGTATGGGAAAGGGAAATCGGAGCCGTTGTTGTTGAAGTAGTACAGTGTGGTTGAGTCTGGTTGGGAATTCCCACTCATTCATTTCCACATTAATTCAGAGGTGGATAAAGACATTCCACTCAAAAGACTTCGCTCTCATAGCTATGAATTGTCAGCAAGAAAAGGCACACTTTTGCTGTAGGTTCCCAAGTGTGCTTATAAACCTACTACACTGTACATGCAAAAGTATGTGGACACCCCTTCAAATTAGTGGACTCGACTATTTCAGCCACACCCGTTGCTGACAGGTGTATAAAATCGAGCACACAGCCATGCAATCGCCGTAGACAAACATTGGCAGTGGAATGGCCCTTACTAAAGAGCTCAGTGACTTTCAACGTGGCACCATCATAGGATGCCACCTGTCCAACAAGTCAGTTTGTCATATTTCTACCCTGCTAGAGATGCCCCGGTCAACTGTAAGTGCTGTTATTGTGAAATGAAAACGTCTAGGAGTAACAACGGCTCAGCTGCGAAGTAGTAGGCCACACAAGCTCACAAAAAGGGACCGACGGGTGCTGAAGCACGTAGCGCATAAAAATCGTCTGTCTTCGGTTGCAACACTCACTAGCTGCCCCAACGCATAGTGCCAACTGTAGTTTGGTGGAGGGGGTTAATGGTCTGGGGCTGGTTGCATGGTTCGGACTAGGCCCCTTACTTCCAGTGAAGGGATATCTTAACGCTAAAATCAAATCTAATTTTATTTGTCACATGCACCGAATACAACAGGTGTTGTAGACATTACAGTGATATGCTTACTTACAAGCCCTTAACCAACAATGGAGTTTTAATAATAACAAATAATTATAGACCAGCAGTAGATAACTGCTACATCATACATTGACATTCTCGGCCGATCTGTGCTTCCAACAGTTTGTGGAAGCGCCTTTCCTGTTTCAGCATGACAATGCCCCTGTGCACAAAGCGAGGTCCATACAGAAATGGTTTATTGAGATTGGTGTGGAAGAACTTGACTGACCGACACAGACCACTGACCTCCACCCCATCGGACACCTTTGGGATGAAGTGGAACTCCGACTGCGAGCCAGGCCTAATCTCCCAACATCAGTGTCCGAGCCTCACTAATGCTCTTGTGGCTGAATGGAAGCAAGTCCCTGCAGCAATGTTCCAACATGTAGTGGAAAGCCTTCCCAGAAGAGT
Organism: Oncorhynchus clarkii lewisi; assembly: GCF_045791955.1. Taxonomy (NCBI): domain Eukaryota; kingdom Metazoa; phylum Chordata; class Actinopteri; order Salmoniformes; family Salmonidae; genus Oncorhynchus; species Oncorhynchus clarkii. Next base: position 13,441,997 of record NC_092166.1, on the reverse strand, counting down.
GGAGGCTGTTATAGAAGCAAATGGGGGACCAATTCCATATTAATGCCCATGATTTTGGAATGAGATGTTCGACGAGCAGGTGTCCACATACTTTTGGTCTTGTAGTGTACAGTTGAAGTCGGAAGTTTACATACACCTTAGCCAAATACACTTAAACTCAGTTTTTCACAATTTCTGACATTTCATCCTTGTAAAAAATTCCCTGTGTTTAGGTCAGTTCGGATTTTAAGAATGTGAAATATCAGAATAATAGTAGATAGAATGATTTATTTCAGCTTTTATTTATTTCATAAACATTCACAGTGGGTCAGAAGTTTACATACACTCAATTAGTATTTGGTAGCATTGCCTTTAAATTGTTTAACTTGGGTCAAACGTTTCAGGTAGCCTTCCACAAGCTTCCCACAATAAGTTGGGTGAATTTTGGCCCATTCCTCCTGACAGAGCTGGTGTAACTGCGTTAGGTTTGTAGGCCTCCTTGCTCACATGCACTTTTTAAGTTCTGCCCACACATTTTCTATAGGATTGAGGTCAGGGCTTTGTGATGGCCACTCCAATACCTTGACTTTTTTGTCCTTAAGCCATTTTGCCACAACTTTGGAAGTATGCTTGGTGTCATTGTCCATTTGGAAGACCCATTTGCGACCAAGCTTTAACTTCCTGACTGATGTCTTGAGATGTTGCTTCAATATATCCACATAATTATCCACATATTTTTCCTCCCTCATGATGCCATCTATTTTGTGAAGTGTACCAGTCCCTCCGGCAGCAAAGCACTCCCACAACATGATGCTGCCACCCCCGTGCTTCACGGTTGGGATGGTGTTCTTCGGCTTGCAAGCCTCCTCCTTTTTCATCCAAACATAATGATGGTCATTATGGCCAAACAGTTCTATTTTTGTTTCATCAGACCAGAGGACATTTCTCCAAAAAGTACGATCTTTGTCCCCATGTGCAGTTGCAAACCGTAGTCTCTTGGTTATAATTGTTTTTTCATTACATTATAATACAATTAACATCTTTAAATTATGTGCAATTGTGAATGTATCAGTACTGATATTTGATAGAGAATGCAACACTACTTAAACATATTTATTGATTACTTAATTGTATCAAGGCAACTAAGTCGGCCACCTAATCCAGAACAATGTTTGGTCGAGCAACAATGTAATAAACAAAATGTCTTAGAATATGATAATTTACAAACTGGAATGCTTTGAATTGACTTCTAATCATTGCATGAATTACTTCCTCTTCCCCTCCCTGCCTTGATTTCTAGAATAATCCACACAACCCTTATGCTGTCCATGGAAGTATTTCAACCCTTCACTAGCTACAATTTTTTCAATGTTCTTCTGATGGTGCAACAAGCACTTCATGTATCCTGGGCTGTGTTAATCCTACAGATGGCCTACAGGCTTCTCTTCTTGGGCAAGGTGAGTATATAGGGTCACAAAATGACCAAAATACAAGTAGTCTAGCACATGTTCCATGAGTGTTAATGATGTGTATATGTTTGTGTCTTCAGCTGGATAAAGATGAACTCAGTGATGAAGAGAGTGAGCCGGAAAGGGGGGAGGATGACAAGGGAGACGGGGAGGAGGAAGACGAGGAGAAGGAGTAATGTTGGGAGAGAAGTAAAGATGGTCTAAACGCCAAACTGAAAATGCTGACCAATAGCTGTGTCTTAAACAACCTAACAAATCACAGAGCTGCTGTTGTGAGAAAGATACGCAATGCGCAGTAGAACTGTGAACCTAGACAGAGTTCAACGAAGATTAAAGGCTTTAAATACGGGATAGAGTTAACCATAACCATCTAAGCACAATACAGCTGTAACTCCAGTCACATATGCCCATTAATTGTCCTACTGTATAAAATGTGAATAGGAAGTACCCTATGTATTTTTATCATTTCAAATAAATTTTTTCCTCCATCTATGGGTTCCTTGGCCACTATTCCTCTCAGCATAGTCAACTTGATAACAATAGACCTGCCTATTTCCGTTTTTTTAGGACTGGCAGAGTGTATGAAAGAGATTGCTTTACCCTTTTTGAATAAAGATTACTTGTTTGATTAAGAAATGAATACTTCAGTATACTGAATGTATCTCAAAGAAAGGTTTGATATCGCTGTAAGAATTGTTTTGAGTGACCGTTTTTGTAAATGTCATGTTTTGTCATTCTGAATGTAGTTTTTAAAAAGAGGAGGATGGGCTCATTGTGATGGCTGGAATGGAATTAATGGTAGGTGTCAAACACGCAAACATATGGAAACCACCTATTGGACTCCTTTCCATTGATTCCATTCCAGCCACTACAAGGAGCCTGTATATAATTGTATGACTTGTCAGGGATAAATGGTCTGTTAGAGTAGGCTACACTGTTGTTCATAATATGGCTATAATTTATGTAATGTAATTGCAGAAAAAAACATAGTCTAGCTAGCCTATAACAAGTCCTACAATCTTCTATCACAGAGTGTAATTGGTGTTATTTTCATGTGACCAATTTATACTAATGCTGATATACTGATATGCTAATGCTTTGAGTTTCCGATGTTTGATGACCTTGTGTATTTAATTTATTTAATTGACCTTTGGGGGAGGGGTGCAGGTTAGTGGGTCATACCAAATGCTTGGCCTAATAAACATAATTTTGGAAATGAATGCCTTCAGTGACTTCCATCATTTTAGTGGTGAAACTTTGAATCATATGCAATGTATTAATTTTAGCATGTTATAGAACTAAGGATAACTCATACATGTGTGTTTGTATGGTCCCACAGACTAGGCATACTTATTTTCACTAGGCTATGGGTTTTCCCGCCTTCGGGGTTCACTTTAGAGGAACAAGGTCTTTAAACTGTGTGAATTTGACTAGCCTAACGTGATTATATTTGGATGAAGTGGTATTAAATGTCAGTCTTTATCCATATTTTATGTACGACTCAAGAAGCAGAACTTTACCTTTGACTGAAGAAGCTAAACTTGACCTGAGCCGCATCGGCCCCCTCGGCTGGCGGCCATACACACACCTGCACCACCAGGTGAGTGAGCGCTGAAAGCAAAGGCTATGGATTCCCACAGTGGTGTCAAAATACCCATAAAACCTAGCGGTCAAACAGGAAAATGGTTCCAATCGTTTTTACACCGTTCATTTTTCCCATAGGGGATTTTAGAAAACACTTAAAATGAGGGCTGTGTTTTGTGTAGGCTTTCCCTGGAGTGACGTTTTAATAACCATGTAAATCTCTCTCAGACAACGTGACTTGTATCAATATATTTGGCTCTATTTACTCTCAGATTCGAAAATGCTAATTAGCATCAAAGTAGACATGCAAGACTACAAATCAGAAAGGTTGCTAGATCGAATCCCCGAGCTGACAATGTACTAATATGTTGTTCTGCCCCATTAGCAAGGCAGTTAACCCACTGTTCCCTGGGCGCCAATGTCGATTAAGGCAGTCCCCCGCACCTCACTGATTCAGAGGAGTTGGGTTAAATGTGGAAGACCATTTCAGTTGAATGCATTTAGTTGTGCAACTGACTAGGTATCCCCTTTCCCTTAAATAAAGGTTCAATAAAAAAATAAAAATAAATCCTTCCCTGCAAGCACCTGCATGTAATCTCTAGCTGACTCCTTTTCTAACAGTTATTGTGTAAATTTAAAACTTGCTCAAGACAGTTCACAGAATTGTCAATTCAAGTAAATGTTGCCAAAATATTAATTACTGAATTTAGCCAATACAGACATTCTTACCTTGGCCTCAATTCGGCAGTCTCGTCCAGATCATCATGGCATTTGTAGTTCTTTATGATAGCCACATTAGCAGCTAATTAGCGTTTCATTTTGATAAACTTCACCTTGTCCTAGAGAGATTTACAGTTATCAAAATGTCACACCGGGGTAAGCCTACATGAAACACAGCCCTTTTATTGTAAGTGTTTTCTGGTGGAATGGTGGAAAAACGTCTGGAACAATTTCCTTGTTTGACCACCAGTTTTTTGGGTGTCATGAATCATACTGTGGTACTCTATCGATCTGTTGTTGGTGAGTGTCAATCTTACGGAAACCTCAAAGGGGAGACATTGCAACACATATGACATCTACTTGCAGGATTGCTTTCCAAAAACAACACAGATTTTTTTTAAACAAAGCCCGGGAGAGCATTTGTAAACGGATGTAGGCAATTATCTTCCTCTTGCATGGCATGACTTGCAATCTTATCCGTGTTTACCGCAGGAGAGGTAGCTATTAAAGAAATCGTTTTTTCTGGTGGTCAACGCGCCAACTCCGCCAAGAAGCCTCCAGACCAGTAGATGGCGGTAATGTGATGCGTGACGTGTGAGTTTGGGAGCCCAGCAGGGTTGCCATGGTCGTCGTTTTCCGAAAATTGGGCTATATTGAAAACGATGTTGCGGGAGAAAATGTATTGTTCGTGGGTGTCGCGTTTTTGGTGTACTTCTAAATTGCACCGCGGCCACCATGGCATTTTTCTTAATATATATATTTTTCACTGTGACCTGCTGCTGATTGAGTGAGTGACTGAACTTTTGTGAGTGTAATGTTTACTGTTTATTTTTTATTGTTCAATTCACTTTTGGTTATTATCTATTTCACATGCTTTGGCAATGTAAACATATGTTTCCCATGCCTATAAAGCCATTTTAATTGAATTGGGGGAGGGCCAGAGGAGTGTGTGTGCATTGAGAGCACTGAGTGTGTGCTGCAGGCTGAGTCACGGAGACTGAGAAGCAGTTTTAGCAGTTGTATGTAGGCTATTTAGATTGGTCATTATGGATACACTTTTTCCATAAAGCATATTAACGCGCTAGAACTGATATAACAGCGACAACGCATTGGAAAATAACTTTAGGCGTACTAGAGCGCTTTCGATCAATTCGATCAGAGGTGAGTAAACTGTATTGTAATGTCGACTTTTCTCATGGATAACCATATCAAGCGAAGGGTCTTACTCATGCTCAGTTCCAGGGTCTGGAGCGCTGCGCGAGTTGACATGGAAGTTTAAATGGAAGTTTTGGAACTCCCTCGCGTGCTTCTGTTTTTCGGAGTCCACAATAAAAATGACATTTTAATTTTTAGCCATCAAGTAGGCAGACTATGTATTACTTTGTATGCCATTGTAGGCTACTGTATAGCCTACCATTTGATATAATATATATGTTGAAATGACGATAGGGCTCCCGAGTGGCGCAGCGGTCACTGCATCTCAGTGCAAGGGGTGTCCCTGGTTCAAATCCAGGCTGTATCACATCTGGCATTGATTGGTCCCATAGGGCTGCGCACAATTGACCCAGCATTGTTCAGGTTTGGCCGGCATAGGCCATCATTGCAAATAATTTGTTCTTAACTGACTTGCCTAGCTAAATGAAAAAATATATAGGCCACTTGTGTACCCTACCTGGAGCTGGCAAAAGTATTTAATAAATAGCTCAGTTTGTTGTAGCCTTGTTATTATGCAATTGATCATGGTCACAGCTCTATGGCAAATGTATAATTCTCCACATATAATGTCAGATGCATTGTGGACATTCCCTGAAATGACATGTTGGCCTACATCTAGCTAGGCAAACCATGGCAAATTGAATTGCATTATAAACCCAGATTTTAGTCAGTAGCCTATGCCTATTGAAATAACAAGTCAATCTCGCAAATAGACCATTTATAATGGTTTGTAGTCTTAACATCTGGCACACAATATTTATTTATTTTGATTGAACCTTTATTTATCCAGGAATGGCTCAGTGAGATTTGAAATCTCTTTTTCAAGAGCTCCTGGCCAAGATAGGCAGCAAAAAGTCATTACACAATTACAGACAGACAACATGAAAAACTATAGGTAATCTAGTAAAAAAAAACATAGAATTCACAAGAGTATAACATAATCATAAAAAAACATTGACAGGTCAGGGAATCAGCCTCAAAATCCCTCACCAATAATTTAAAAACACTCTGAACAAGTTCTTCCAGTTTAAAAGTATTTTGTAAGGTATTCCAAGCCAATGAGACAGAGTACATAAAATACCCTTTACCAAATTCAGTTCAGACATTTGCAACAGTTAGCAGGATAAAGTCCTGCGAACGAAGAGAGTACCCACCACATTTCTGAACAATAAAAATGCCCAAATAAAATGGTAGTAAACCCAAAATGGCTTTGTAAGTAAAAGTATACCAGTGACTGAGCCTACAACTGACTAGAGAAGGCCAGCCCAACCCTTGTATATAAAGTGCAGTGGTGCGTAATGGTTTTGCAGTTTAAAATAAATCTCAATGCTCCATGGTAAAGGGTGTCAATTCATCTTAAACACTGAGTGGAAGCATTCATATATAAAATATCCCCATAGTGTTGTAAAGGCATAAATGTAGCTTATACTAGCCTCCTTCTGGCTTCAATAGAAAAACAGGCCTTTTGTCATTTAAAAGAAGCTGTCATCAATTAAAGTTCCAAGATATTTATATGAGGTTACAGGTCTCAATCTCATTGCCCCAACAGTTAATAATAAGTGAAATGTTCAGAGGTCTATTTATTGCTTTAGAAAACACCATTAGTTTAGTTTTGTCGGTATTGAGGATAAGCTTCAATTGACACAAGGTATGTTGAACAGTATAAAAGCCGTTTGCAAGTTCTGGAAAGCTTTTGTAAGAGACGAGGCACAACAATAAATAACAGTATCATCAGCATAAAAGTGAAGTCGTGCATTTTGCAAATTTTTGTCTAAATTATTTATAGAAATAGTACAGAGCCCTGGGGCACACCATTACAGACAGACAATTTAACAGACATCAAATCAAATCAAATGTATTTATATAGCCCTTCGTACATCAGCTGATATCTCAAAGTGCTGTACAGAAACCCAGCCTAAAACCCCAAACAGCAAGCAATGCAGGTGTAGAGCCCATCAAATTGAGTGCACTGAGTTCTATCAGACAGATAGTTAGCAAACCATGCAACTGCATGCTCCGAAAGACCTACGCTCGACAATCTCTGCCTCTGTATAATAACAGCACAATTTCCAGAAAATAGTGCAACATTTGTTTTTTGAAGTTCGTCCAAGTGTTTCTTGCACAGAGATTTCGAGATCCTCTGTCCAACTTTCATCACTCATCAACTCTCCTGTTGGATTTATCTATAGTTATGCACATGTCCAGGCAGGATTTATTTCCAATTATTAACAGGGTGGTTTGAGCCCTGAATGCTGATTGGTTTAAAGCCATGGTATAGCAGACTGTGTATCACGGGAATTACCAAAAAATACTTTTTTCTATTCTAATTAGGTTGTTAACCAGTTTATAATAGCAATAAGGCACCTCAGGGATTTGTGGTATATGACCAATATACCACAGTTAAGGGCTATGTCCTTAGAATAGCCCTTAGCTGTGGTATATTGGCCATATACCACGCCTCCTTGGGCCGTATTACTTAATCATAGCTGTCAAAATAAGTTAAATTGATCTGGAGAGTTTAATATGGGTGATTTATCTTTTCTCTTGGGACATATTCTTAAACTTGCAAGAATTATTATATTGATGGAAAACCGAATTTTGCTTCCTAGCCTATGTCGTTAAAAATGAAGAGGAAAAAAATCATTCTTAATTCGCTCGATATGTTATAGACTAAGGGTTTCGTGGATAAATGTGGCAACTCCTCTCTTGCTACAAAAAACCCCCAAAACATTAAAGACCTAGTTGTCTGCCTTGTTGCGGGTTTTCAGAGGTCAATACCTCGAAATTTTAGCTAGACCTGGCAACCCTTAGCCGAAAGTAGAATGATGAAAACCATCAAGTTCCTGCTTTCCTGTTCTCCAGAAGCAGTTGTCTGACGGTGAGTGTTGTTTAACCAGCTAAGCGTATCTTCAACATTATGGATATATTTGTATATTTTGAGGTTTGACTATCAGCGACTATTTTATGTCTAGATATCTGACATTAATTGACGACTGACTGTTCATTAGTGTGTGAGAAACGGGACTAATAGCTAGCTAGCTGTGTGACATTAGACGGTAGCTAACGTTAGCTTGCTAACAACCGTGGCCCTGTGTGCCATGTGCCATTTCCAAATGGGTTAGCTAAACGCATAACGTTAGCTACAGCCATATTACTAGTGTGTAGCTAAAGCATTACAAACATGTTATCCAGTACTGTAATTGTCAGATGACACGTGGCTGGTGAAATAATTGACTAACGTTATTCAGACATCATTAACTTACTATACAGCCCACAACGTACAAGTATTGCCCGTTTGATTAACGGTAGCTAACTAACGTGCTAGGTGTATGAAACTAGTAATTTAGTAGCCTGCTGATTTTTAAAGCTAACTAGTAAAATATCTTCCGTTGAGCATGCATTTCACTCCAGGACCACGCTTAATCTGTGTCCAGGAAACTGGCCTATAATGTTTACCCGCCTTGTTTCAACAGTCAACAAAGATGCAGATCTTTGTGAAAACGTTGACGGGTAAAACCATCACCCTTGAGGTGGAACCCAGTGACACCATCGAGAATGTGAAGGCCAAGATTCAAGACAAAGAAGGTAACACTCAATCTCAGCAACAATACAAATTGCTGGGCATTGATCTAGGGTTAGTTTACCTTCCACCCGAGAACCGAAAATCGGCATAAGATATGTGTATATGGGCAACTACTCCAGTTGGTGTGATGTGGATGGTTTGATGGCAAACATACTTAGTTTGCTGCCTTCCCTTTCAGGTATTCCTCCTGACCAACAGCGACTCATCTTCGCTGGCAAACAGTTGGAGGATGGCCGCACATTGTCAGACTACAACATTCAGAAAGGTACTTCTTGACTAATCCAATGATGGAGATCATACTGTTTGTTCAGACAATGACAGACAAGTCTTCAGTGTTTACACTAATCTGTCATGGCATTGAGGCTTATATCACATCTTAGTCCATGGGAACGTGAGCAGTCTGTCTGGGGTGCGGCAGGTAACCTAGCGGTTAAGAGCGTTGAACCAGTAAATAAAAGGTTGTTGGTTCAAAATCCCCAAGATGACTAAGTGGAAAATCTGCTGATGTGCCCTTGAGCAAGGCACTTAACCCTAATTGCTCCTGTGAATCGCTCTGGATAAGAGCGTCAGCTAAATTACTAAAATGTGAAATATTATGCATGCTGTAATAGTCATGCATCACATATTAGCAGTTAATGCCCCTGGCCCTAAACAAAAATTATAAATAGTTTATATAACAAATATATATATAAGGCCCTAACAAACAATTTATTTTATATAAGGCCCTAACAAAAATACAAATGTTTATCTAAAAATGTCAGTGCATATTTTCAACTCTTAGAAATACAATTTGTGATACTACCTGGAAAACAGTGGCATGTGTTACTTAGTGGACTATCCTGGCTAAATAAATTCTACTGTGTAATCTTGTTGACGTGTAATTTGTTAATGTGTCACTACTTTGCTTCCCAGAGTCCACTCTGCATCTTGTGCTGCGTCTGAGAGGAGGTATCATCGAGCCTTCCCTGAGACAGCTGGCACAGAAATACAACTGTGACAAAATGATCTGCCGCAAGTATGTCTGCTTTCATTAACTGAACACAAAATACACTGAACAAAAATATAAACACAGCATGTGACAATTTCAAAGATTTTACTGAGTTGCAGTTCATTTAAGGAATTCAGTCAACTGAAATAAATAAATTAGGCTCTAATTTATGGATTTCACATGACTGGGAATACAGATATGCATCTGTTGGTCACAATACCTGAAAAAAGGTAAGGGTGTGAATCAGAATACCAGTCAGTATCTGATGTGACCACCATTTACCGCGCAACATATCTCCTTCACATAGAGTTGATCAGGCTGTTGATTGTGGCATGAGGAATGTTGTCCCACTCCTCTTCAATGGCTGTGTGAAGTTGCTGGTTATTAGCAGGAACTGGAACACGCTGTCGTACGCGTCGATCCAGAGCATCACAAACATGCTCAATGGGTGACATGTCTGGTGAGTATGCAGGCCATGGAAGAACTGAGACATTTTCAGCTTCCGGGAATTGTGTACAGATCCTTGCGACATGGGGCAGAGCATAATCATGCTGAAACATGAGGTGATTGTTGTGGATGAATAGCACGACAATTAGCCCTAGGATCTCGTCACGGTATCTCTGTGCATTCACATTGCCATAGATAAAATGCAGTTGTCTTCGTTGTCCATAGCTTATGTCTGCCCATACTATAACCCCACTTCCAACATTGGTCACTATGTTCAAAACGTTGACGTCAGAAAATCTCTCACACACACCGTCTGCCCGGTACAGTTAAAACCGGGATTCATCCAGCGTGCCAGTGGCCATCGAAGGTGAGCGTTTGCCCACTGAAGTTGGCTACGACGCCGAACTGCAGTCTGGTCAAGACCCTGGTGAGAACAACAAGCACACAGATGAGCTTCCCTGAGACGGTTTCTGGCAGTTTGTGCAGAAATTCTTTAATTTCATTGGCTGTCCAGGTGGCTGGTCTCAGATGATCCTGCAGGTGAAGAAGCTGGATGTGGAGGTCCTGGGCTGCCATGGTTACATGTGGTCTGCAGTTGTGAGGCCTGTCAAATTATCTGAAACAACATTTGGAGTGGCTTATGGTAGAGAATTGAACATTACATTTTCTGGCAACAGCTCTGGCGTGACAACTGCACATTTTAGTGGCCTGTTATAGTCTCCCAGCACAAGGTGCACCTGTGTAATGATCATGCTGTTTAATCGGCTTCTTGATATGTCGCACCTTTCAGGTGGATGGATAATCTTGGCAAAGGAGAAATGCTCACTAACGGGGATGTAAACAAATTTGTGCACAATTTTAACGTTTTTGGTGAATATGGAACATTTCTGGGATTTTATTATTTCAGCTCATGAAACATGGGATCAACACTTCACATGCTGCGTTTTATTTTTGTTCAGTGTAGAATTACAGACATCTACTGACCCAGGTCTGTGGACTTAATGATGTTGGTGCACTCTCTGTATTACAGATGCTATGCACGTCTTCACCCCCGTGCAGTCAACTGCCGCAAAAAGAAGTGTGGGCATACCAGCAACCTGCGCCCCAAGAAGAAGCTGAAGTAAACTTGCATCCTTACAATCTTTTGTCAAAGGTTTTCAATAAAAGAAAATGGAAAAAGGAAAGGCTCATTCTTGCTGTCACAAACCTTGACTTACTACATAGCACAAGGCAGTTTTGATCACATTATTCTATGCCCTTTTATTTTTTAGACAGTTTCTTTTGAACAAGGCTCATGAAAAATAACATTTTGCTCCACTTCACTTGAGTGCCTTAATCTAAATATCATGTGTGCAATGAAACTTGCAATTTCATCACGGATCATTTTTTTTTTTTACAGTAAATGCAAATACATACAACCACTTACAAGGCCTATAGCATTGTCTCCTATAAGATGAACATCAAGCCCCTTCTACTGCTCTTAATGATTACATATGCTGGAGGGAAATAAGAGCTGGTCAAATGCATTCATTCAAGTCTCAAAGATAGTTATATTTACGTAAACCTCATGAATGAAGAGCTCAGTTCAATCCGTAGCGCTTTAGCATTTATGATGTACATTTTGAAGGTCATTTCCGATTGCGCCGACATACAACGTTATAGCGCAGATTTTCAGCGCTATGGATGGAACGGATTATATTTTTAGTTATCAATTATTAGACAATCTGGCTAGAGACAATGGCTCTTTGAGAAGTCTTAATTTAACATTGACTTTTTGCAAGAGCAAACTCTTAAATGTCTTAAATCTTATCGCTCATCTAAATCATCTACCAAATTATCAGGACTTATCTAGCTTTAATTTAACATTCTATAAACACAAATGAGAATCTGTTGAGTCAAGCTTTTGAAAGCTCTTACTTTGAGAACTCAACTCCCTTTGGTGCCTTTTAGTTCTTAGATGGTTGGAACATATTTGCATGTATGCAAGTTACCCTCCCATGCCTCATACATCACACTATTACCAGCATGCCATAGTACCAATAAAGTTTTATATATTTACAACTGGTACCCGTAACACGGACACATCTGACGTTTCTGTCAATAAACATGTTTCTTTACAGATTGTTTATCGCTCAGAGCACTTCACATGCATTGTTTTTTTTTAAGTATACAATTATCAGACATGAGTCGTTAACATATCACAGGTTAAATAAAGACTAACAATCTGTAGTGCTGAAGACCTGCGCTACGAGCGCAATAGAAATTGAAAGGAGAAGTACATTTCAATCGCGCTACAGCACAGATCTTCAGTGTTACGGATTGAATCGAGCCCTGACTACGTTAATCATATTGATGTCCCGAGATTATTACAGAGGCATATCTTTTGGTCTCTGTGACACTAACTTTGCTCCGATGTATAAAAAACAGAATATTTTGATAAGGCTAAATCTTTACTTTCTTGTTATTGAATACCAATTATCTTGAGTTGTATGATCATTTGATGTGAATACTGTCAGCCACATTTTTTAAAATTATTTATCTGCTTCATGTAATGCTCCTTTCCAAATACATGGTTGCACTGAGATCTCCCCCCAAAAATAAAAATAAACTCCTCACTGGAAAATTAAAATAGATAATCCACATTGCTCATTATACCATTATATTACCAAATTTGTATAAAATCAGTTGAATTCAAAATCTACAAGCACCTAATGATGTCATTGTTCTCATTCTTGACAATATTCCTAATCGCAAATAAACAGCCAAGCACTTAAGACTATTGCCTTGAATGTTGCTTAAGAAAGCAACATGAAACGCAGCACAACACCGGACACAGCAGATACACTGCCTTGGTCAGTGTTTCCGAACCCTGGTTCTCCAGTATCCCCAACAGTACACAGTTTTGTTGTAGCCCTTGACAAACACACCTAATTCAACTCAGTGAGGGCTTGATGATTAGTTGACAAGTTGAATTAGGTGTGCTTGTCCAGGTTACAATAAAAATGTAGAATGGAGGACCTGGGTTGGGAAACACTGCCTAGGTAACACCACAACATATTGCTTAACAAGCTGGAAAGTACAGTACAGCGATGCAGCAATCTTCCCACAGCAGAAGCGGTGTTGTGCTTTATAGCAGGAGAGGACCAGCTCCATCTCTTTTTCCTCTCTTTGCATTGGCCATCCCCAACAGACTCTTCCTCTTTGGCATCATTTGTCAATCAGCTTGACAAGGCTCTGCCGGAGGTCGTTCAGGTCAAAGAGCTTGATGTCCAGGATCTCGATGGCCCTCTGCACCTCACTCTCTGTGCGGTCCCGCTCCTCTAGGGAGGCGGCCAGGTTCTGCTCGGCATTCTGCACCCGCCGCTCCAGCTCCAGGTTACGCATCTCCATCTCCTGAAGAACCACAGGGGGGAAAAGAAGACAATTTCACCCGTCTTAATTCACCCTTAGTGCATCCTACTTGCTGCTTGTTCCTGCAATGTTTCAGCAAGTATTTATTCAGTGTGCAGTTCTACCTGTAATCTATGTATGGCTTCTTCTCTCTCCTGCTCCATCTCATGGTATTCTGATTTCTTGTTCTGCAGAATGTGGATTTCCTGGGATAAAAAAAAACATTATCAATCGCACATTAGGACCTTTGCGATCAGCAACACAAAACAAAGGAAGTTACAGGTTTTCGCATCAGCCTTTATCTATTTTGTTTAAAGACCACAACTGATTTGAGATCAGTTGCCTGGTTATGCTATCTTTGTGATAAGACTGTTCTCCATCTATAATTGCATACAATTCCATTTCAACTCCAGCTACTTTTGATCTTGGTAACGTCTCCCCCTAACCTCATTTTATGCATAAGTTGCAAAGGGCAAACAGCTGTACCAGAGGAGGCTGGTGGGAGGAGCTAGGACAGGCTCATTGTAATGACTAGAATGGAATTAACGGAACAGAGTCAAATGTGGTTTCTATATGTTTGTGTTTGACGTTCCATTAATTCCATTCCAGCCATTACAATGAGCCCATCTTCCTATAGCTCCTCCCACCAGCCTCCTCTGTGATGTACCTACAATACCTCTCGTTTCCCCTGTATGTCTCTTGCCCTCTGACCTCGTCTTTAGCCTTGAGCAGGGCCTCCAGTTCCTCCAGAGACCGAGTCAGCTCGTCCTTTAGCATGTCACTAGGACCGTGGCCACCATGTGCTTCCAGATCAGCCACCTGCCAACAGACAATACGTTTCAGTCAAGACCAGGGGTGTATTCATCACGCCGATTATGTTGCAAAACGTTTTCCTGTTGCAAAACATTTTGCAACAGAAACCGTTCACTCCAAATGGAAAACGGTTTGCAATGAAAACGAGGTTTCTATTGGACAAATTCAGGAAGGTCCAATTTCCTTCTGTTTGCTTCCTTTTGGTTCTTACATGGTAAACAGTTTTTGTTGCAAGACGTAATGAATACACCCCAGGATAAATCAGTATAGACTTGACTGTTCTGCAGTTCTTGTCAGATCTCTAGAGGGAATGTGAACGTTATTGTGACGTGTTTGCCAGGACCCTTGTTGAAACTAGATTGAGCCTCTACTTGCTATGCACTCCTGAATGGTGCTATAATTGGGACAGGTGCTGGTCCAGAAAGGAATGATACCTTGCCTTTACAGCTTGCCCCTGCCATTAAATGTTATGTACATTTTCCTAAATGTTAACAGTGTATACCCAGTTGTGGTCATTTAAATCCGTCAGAATCTCTTTTCAATCAGCCATTCTAATTGTCCAGCAAGACAATGGGTCTGTTGTTCTCCAGGCCTTTCTTCATCAACTCAATTCACAACTGCTCCTCACACAAAATGCATCATATATAATATAATATAGCAGTACCACACTGCAAGTAAAGGAAAATCCAAATCCCTTTTCCCTGGCACCGGATAAAAAAGGTCCTACTTTTCTCCTTCCCCCCCTTCTGACACACAGGTCTCGACACACATCTCTGCATGCCTGGCAGATATCTCAGCTTGGATTTCGGCCCACCACCTCAAGCTCAACAAGACGGAACTGCTCTTCAAAGACCAGGAAGGTCTGCCCGCTCAAAGACCTCTCCATCACGGTTGACAACTCCACTGAGTCGCCCTCCGAGAGTGCAAATAACCTTGGCTTGACCCTGGACAACACCCTGAAAACATCAAAGCAGTGACTTGCTTCTGCAGGTTCATGCTCTACAACATCCGTAGAGTACAACCCTACCTCACACAGGAAGAGACACAGGTCCTAATCCAGGCACTTATCCTCTCCCGTCTGGACTACTGCAACTCACTGTTGGCTGGACTACTGCAACTCACTGTTGGCTGGACTACTGCAACTCACTGTTGGCTGGACTACTGCAACTCGCTGTTGGCTGGGCTACTGCAACTCGCTGTTGGCTGGACTACTGCAACTCACTGTTGGCTGGACTACTGCAACTCACTGTTGGCTGGACTACTGCAACTCGCTGTTGGCTGGGCTACTGCAACTCGCTGTTGGCTGGACTACTGCAACTCACTGTTGGCTGGGCTACTGCAACTCGCTGTTGGCTGGACTACTGCAACTCGCTGTTGGCTGGGCTACTGCAACTTGCTGTTGGCTGGGCTACTGCAACTCGCTGTTGGCTGGGCTACTGCAACTCGCTGTTGGCTGGACTACTGCAACTCGCTGTTGGCTGGGCTACTGCAACTCCCTGTTGGCTGGACTACTGCAACTCACTGTTGGCTGGACTACTGCAACTCGCTGTTGGCTGGACTACTGCAACTCGCTGTTGGCTGGGCTACTGCAACTCGCTGTTGGCTGGACTACTGCAACTCGCTGTTGGCTGGACTACTGCAACTCACTGTTGGCTGGGCTACTGCAACTCGCTGTTGGCTGGGCTACTGCAACTCGCTGTTGGCTGGGCTACTGCAACTCGCTGTTGGCTGGGCTACTGCAACTCGCTGTTGGCTGGACTACTGCAACTCACTGTTGGCTGGGCTACTGCAACTCGCTGTTGGCTGGACTACTGCAACTCGCTGTTGGCTGGACTACTGCAACTCACTGTTGGCTGGACTACTGCAACTCGCTGTTGGCTGGACTACTGCAACTCGCTGTTGGCTGGGCTACTGCAACTCGTTGTTGGCTGGACTACTGCAACTCGCTGTTGGCTGGGCTACTGCAACTCGCTGTTGGCTGGACAACAGGTTTTCAACCTTCCCAAGTTCTCTCATGTCACCCGTTATGCCACCTCAGGTCACTCTGTCCTGGCACCCCCCCCCCCCCAAATGTTTTTTTTCCCAATAAATAATAAAATATGTCATATATAATATCACCAAGTAGCAGTACCACACTCCAGGTAAAGGAAACTCCAAATCCCTTGTGTATATACAGTACCAGTCAAAAGTTTAGACACACCTAATCATTACAGGGGTTTCTTTCTTTTTTACTATTTTCTAGTACATTGTAGAATAATAGTGAAGGCATCAGAACTATGAAATAACACATTTGGAATAATGTAGTAACCAAAAAAGTGTTAAACAAATCAAAATATAATTTTATATTTGAGATTCTTCAAAGCAGCCTTTGCCTTGATGACAGCTTTGGACATTCTTGGCATTCTCTCAACCAGCTTCATGAGGTTGGAATGCATTTAAATGAACAGGTGTTTTGTTAATCTGTGGAATTTCCTTTTTAATGAATTTAAGACAATCTGTTGTTTTGTGACACGGTAGGGGTGGTAAAAGACCATGTCCACATTTATTTTATTTTTGTACCTTTATTTAACTAGGCAAGTTAGTTAAGAACAAATTCTTATTTTCAATGACGACCTAGGAACAGTGGGTTAACTGCCTGTTCAGGGGCAGAACGACAGATTTGTACCTTGTCAGCTCAGGGGTTTGAACTTGCAACCTTCCGGTTACTAGTCGCTCTAACCACTAGACTACCCTGCCGCCCCACATTAAGGCAAGAACAACTCAAATAACAAAGAGAAATGACAGTCCATCATGACTTTAAGACATGAGGGTCAGTCAATCCAGAAAATGTCAAGAACTTTGAAAGTTTCTTCAAGTGCAGTCCAAAAAACATCAAGTGCTATGATGAAACTGGTTCTCATGAGGACCGCCACAGGATAGGAAGACCCAGAGTAACCTCTGCTGAAGAGGATAAGTTCATTAGAGTTAACTGCACCTCAGATTGCAGCCCAAATAAATGCTTCAGAGAGTTCAAGTAACAGACACCTCTCAACATCAACTGTTTAGAGGAGACTGCGTGAATCAGGCCTTCAAGAAACTACTACTAAAGGACACCAATAAGAAGAAGAGACTTGCTTGGGCCAAGAAACACGAGCAATGGACATTAGACTGGTGCAAATTTGAGATTTTTGGTTCCAAACGCTGTGTCTTTGAGATGCAGAGTAGGTGAACAGATCATCTCCGCATGTGTTGTTCCTATCGTGAAGCATGGAGGAGGAGGTGTGATGGTGCTTTGCTGGTGACACTGTCAGTGATTTACAGTATTTAGAATTCAAGGCACACTTAACCACTTAACTGCCTGCCATTAGGTACCGAGATGAGATCCTCAGACCCCTTGTGAGACCATATGCTGGTGCGGTTGGCCCTGGGTTCCTCCTAATGCAAGACAATGCTAGACCTCATGTGGCTGGAGTGTGTCAGCAGTTCCTGCAAGAGGAAGGCATTGATGCTATGGACTGGCCCGCCCGTTCCCCAGACCTGAATCCAATTGAGCACATCTGGGCCATCATGTCTCGCTCCATCCACCAACGCCACGTTGCACCACAGACTGTCCAGGAGTTGGCGGATGCTTTAGTCCAGGAGGAGATCCCTCAGGAGACCATCCGCCACCTCATCAGGAGCATGCCCAGGCGTTGTAGGGAGGTCATACAGGCACGTGGAGGCCACACACACTACGGAACCTCATTTTGACTTGTTTTAAGGACATTACATCAAAGTTGGATCAGCCTGTAGTGTGGTTTTCCACTTTAATTTTGAGTGGGACTCCAAATCCAGACCTCCATGGGTTGATAAATTTGATTTCCATTGATAATTTTTGTGTGATTTTGTTGTCAGCACATTCAACTATGTAAAGAAAAAAGTATTTAATAAGAACATTTCATTCATTCAGATCTAGGACGTGTTATTTTAGTGTTCCCTTTATTTTTTTGAGCAGTGTATATATATATATATTTTTTTTAATGAAATATGACACGAGGAAACAATCAAAAGCAACATAAATAAAATAACATTTTAAATCCTTAGTGGCTGTCACGGTCTTCCTCCTCTTCATCTGAAGAGGAGAGGCGAGAAGGATCGGAGGACCAAAATGCGGCGTGGTTTGTGTTCATCTTGATATTTAATAAAGAAAACACTGAACACTGAAACACACTATACAAAAACAATAAACGAAATAACGACCGTGAAGCTAATGAGAACTGTGCTGACACAAGCAATCAACATAGACAATCACCCACAAACAAACAGTGAAACCCAGGCTACCTAAGTATGATTCTCAATTAGAGAACACTAATGACACCTGCCTCTGATTGAGAACCATACTAGGCCGAAACATACAAATCCCAAAATCATAGAAAAACAAACATAGACTGCCCACCCCAACTCACGCCCTGACCATACTAAATAATGACAAAACAAAGGAAATAAAGGTCAGAATGTGACAATGGCGATGTCAATTCTACCAGTATTGTACTATGTGATAGCTGTTGGAAAAGCATTCCTCATGAAGCTGGTTGAGAGAATGTCAAGCTGTCATCAAGGCAAAGGGTGGCTACTTTGAAGATTTTTGTTGGGTTACTACATGATTCCATATGTGCTATTTGATCATTTTGATGTGTTCAGTATTATTCTACAATGTAGAACATCTTCTAAATAAAGAAAAACCCTTGAATGAGTAGGTGTGTCCAAACTTTTGACTGGTACTGTACAGTATAGATAACACTAAACCAGCACTTGATCCCCCTCCCCAGCTCTGACTCTACTGATAGCTACGTTATTGAGGAAAATTGTACTTTCTATGCCTGTGATGGGGTTGTCCCACCTAGCTGTGTCTTCAGATTAATGCACTAACTATAAGTCGCCCTGGATAAGAGCGTCCGCTAAATGACTGAAAAGTCAGTCAGGGAGCCTGCCATCTTGGATCCTGGATCATTCCCGCATGATACACACCTCCCACCTCTTTATCCCACTTCAACCCAATCCAGTAGCAGCAGTGCCCCTGAGAATGCTGTTCCTATACATGCAAAACAGCAGTATCTCCTACTAACCAAACAACAATAGTGAGGAATTAATACACAAACCCCCCAATGCACAAACTGCCAAGCAACAAAACTGTAGTATAGAGTAAATAACAAAGTAAATAGCTGTCATTGGATGATAAAGGCATAATGTCTCCCTATCAGACATTGAGGTCTCAATAATACACACAACATACACCCTCCCCTTGATCCTCCTTTACCGTGGCCAAGGCTGCTGCCTTCCAATGAGCCAAGGCTGCTGCCTTCCAATGAGCAAGCCAAGGACCGAGACACCACCATTATCAGGTAACTGAGAATTGAAACCTCACTGCTGTGTCAACTCAGCCTGCAAAATACGAACAAAACTAAAAGGAGACCTTTAAAAGGTCTCTGCTTCTTGGAGAGTCTTGAGAGAGGCTGGATTATTTTTAACTGTGTGTGGTAGGAAGGGAGAACTAAATGAGAAGCTGCCAGCTTCCTCTGGTTATTTTTCATTTTTCTCCTAACTAGGGCATTGAAAGTAGGATATTGCTGTCCTACAAACCTCTCTCTCTTTCACCCCCTGGAGATGTGAACCATTTTCAGAGATGTGAACCATTTTCAGCCACTTCAGATCGAGAGAAAGAGAGAACTTGGTCCACCAGACCAGGGCCTGGTTTCCCAAAAGCATCATTAGAACCTTCGTAGGAGCATTGTTAAATCTCTGAACTGTTTCACAGAACCATCGTTATTAACGTTGCACTTAAACACTCTGAATCTAACGCCTGCCTCAGACCACTCATAGAACAGCTACTGAATCTAACGCCTGCCTCAGACCACTCATAGAACAGCTACTGAATCTAACGCCTGCCCCAGACCACTCATAGAACAGCTACTAAATCTAACGCCTGCCTCAGACCACTCATAGAACAGCTACTGAATCTAACGCCTGCCTCAGACCACTCATATAACAGCTACTGAATCTAACGCCTGCCTCAGACCACTCATAGAACAGCTACTGAATCTAACGCCTGCCTCAGACCACTCATAGAACAGCTACTGAATCTAATGCCTGAATCAGACCACTCATAGAACAGCTACTGAATCTAACGCCTGCCTCAGACCACTCATATAACAGCTACTGAATCTAACGCCTGCCCCAGACCACTCATATAACAGCTACTGAATCTAACGCCTGCCCCAGACCACTCATATAACAGCTACTGAATCTAACGCCTGCCTCAGACCACTCATATAACAGCTACTGAATCTAACGCCTGCCTCAGACCACTGATATAACAGCTACTGAATCTAACGCCTGCCTCAGACCACTGATATAACAACTACTGAATCTAACGCCTGCCTCAGACCACTCATATAACAGCTACTGAATCTAACGCCTGCCTCAGACCACTCATAGAACAGCTACTGAATCTAACGCCTGCCTCAGACCACTCATAGAACAGCTACTGAATCTAACGCCTGCCTCAGACCACTCATAGAACAGCTACTGAATCTAACGCCTGCCTCAGACCACTCATATAACAGCTACTGAATCTAACGCCTGCCTCAGACCACTGATATAACAGCTACTGAATCTAACGCCTGCCTCAGACCAATCATATAACAGCTACTGAATCTAACGCCTGCCTCAGACCACTCATATAACAGCTACTGAATCTAACGCCTGCCTCAGACCACTCATAGAACAGCTACTGAATCTAACGCCTGCCTCAGACCACTCATAGAACAGCTACTGAATCTAACGCCTGAATCAGACCACTCATAGAACAGCTACTGAATCTAACGCCTGCCTCAGACCACTCATAGAACAGCTACTGAATCTAACGCCTGCCCCAGACCACTCATATAACAGCTACTGAATCTAACGCCTGCCTCAGACCACTCATATAACAGCTACTGAATCTAACGCCTGCCTCAGACCACTGATATAACAGCTACTGAATCTAACGCCTGCCCCAGACCACTCATATAACAGCTACTGAATCTAACGCCTGCCTCAGACCACTCATATAACAGCTACTGAATCTAACGCCTGCCTCAGACCACTCATATAACAGCTACTGAATCTAACGCCTGCCTCAGACCACTCATATAACAGCTACTGAATCTAACGCCTGCCTCAGACCACTCATATAACAGCTACTGAATCTAACGCCTGCCTCAGACCACTCATATAACAGCTACTGAATCTAACGCCTGCCTCAGACCACTCATAGAACAGCTACTGAATCTAACGCCTGCCTCAGACCACTCATATAACAGCTACTGAATCTAACGCCTGCCTCAGACCACTCATAGAACAGCTACTGAATCTAACGCCTGCCTCAGACCACTCATATAACAGCTACT
This sequence comes from Oncorhynchus clarkii lewisi, assembly GCF_045791955.1. Classification (NCBI taxonomy): domain Eukaryota; kingdom Metazoa; phylum Chordata; class Actinopteri; order Salmoniformes; family Salmonidae; genus Oncorhynchus; species Oncorhynchus clarkii. Next base: position 13,420,403 of record NC_092166.1, on the reverse strand, counting down.
GAATCTAACGCCTGCCTCAGACCACTCATAGAACAGCTACTGAATCTAACGCCTGCCTCAGACCACTCATAGAACAGCTACTGAATCTAACGCCTGAATCAGACCACTCATAGAACAGCTACTGAATCTAACGCCTGCCTCAGACCACTCATATAACAGCTACTGAATCTAACGCCTGCCCCAGACCACTGATATAACAGCTACTGAATCTAACGCCTGCCTCAGACAACTCATATAACAGCTACTGAATCTAACGCCTGCCTCAGACCACTCATATAACAGCTACTGAATCTAACGCCTGCCTCAGACCACTCATAGAACAGCTACTGAATCTAACGCCTGCCTCAGACCACTCATAGAACAGCTACTGAATCTAACGCCTGCCCCAGACCACTCATAGAACAGCTACTAAATCTAACGCCTGCCTCAGACCACTCATAGAACAGCTACTGAATCTAACGCCTGCCTCAGACCACTCATATAACAGCTACTGAATCTAACGCCTGCCTCAGACCACTCATAGAACAGCTACTGAATCTAACGCCTGCCTCAGACCACTCATAGAACAGCTACTGAATCTAATGCCTGAATCAGACCACTCATAGAACAGCTACTGAATCTAACGCCTGCCTCAGACCACTCATATAACAGCTACTGAATCTAACGCCTGCCTCAGACCACTCATATAACAGCTACTGAATCTAACGCCTGCCTCAGACCACTCATATAACAGCTACTGAATCTAACGCCTGCCTCAGACCACTCATATAACAGCTACTGAATCTAACGCCTGCCTCAGACCACTCATATAACAGCTACTGAATCTAACGCCTGCCTCAGACCACTGATATAACAGCTACTGAATCTAACGCCTGCCTCAGACCACTCATATAACAGCTACTGAATCTAACGCCTGCCTCAGACCACTCATATAACAGCTACTGAATCTAACGCCTGCCTCAGACCACTCATATAACAGCTACTGAATCTAACGCCTGCCTCAGACCACTCATATAACAGCTACTGAATCTAACGCCTGCCTCAGACCACTGATATAACAGCTACGTGTATCGGCCCTCCCACATCACTTTATACACATATCTCCACTAAACATATAATCACATGGTTTATCCTTCTCTGTGATTGCTGATAACTACAGAACAAAGTTGACTACAAACCAGTGGTGTTATTAAAGTACTTAAGTAAAAATACTTAAATTGTTTTTGGGGGAATCTGTTCTTTATTATTTATATTATTGACTACTTTTACTTCACTACATTCCTAAAGAAAATAATGTACTTTTTACTCCATACATTTTCCCTGACACCCAAAAGTACTCATTACATTTTGAATGCCCAGCAGGACAGGAAGTTAGTCGAATTCACACACTTATCAAGAGAACAAGCCTGGTCAACTCTTCTGCCTTTGATCTGGTGGACTCACTAAACACAAATGCTTAATTTGTAGATGATGTCTGAGTGTTGGAGTTTCCTCCTGGCTATCAATAAATCAAAATACATGTAAAAAACTGTTTGGTTAATTTAAGTAATTTGAAATAATTCATACTATTACTTTTGATACTTAAGTATATTTAAAACCAAATAGTTTTACTCAAGTGATCTTTTACTGGGTGACTTCCACTTTTACCTGAGTCATTTTCTATTAAGGTATCTTAACTTTTACTCAAGTATGACAATCGGGTACTTTTTCCACTACAGCTACAAATACAAAGTTGTCAATGTCTATGCAATTGATACAAACAAGCGACGTATGAAAATATACTTCAAATGAAAACCGAGATGACTGCATTACAATATAAACAGGACCCGGTTTCCCAAAAATATCATTAGAACGTTCATAGTAGCATCGTTAAATCTCTGACATGTTTCCCAAACCATTGTTATTAACGTTGCACTTGAGCTTGTAAGAGCTGATCCATCGCCAGTATTGTGAAATAATTATAATGTTAAGGTAAGATTTGAATGGAGAAAGCTGATCTGAGCGCAGCCCTTCCTTTCTTTCGATCCAATCACTATCGACTCATGCTCCAATGACACACTTATAAACCGTTCTCTCTGCATGGTGTTTTTGGTAAATGCATGTCACATCTTCGTCTGTTGTAGGAAAGATTCATCGTTAAATCACTCGTAAATGTAGGTTTTATTGGGCCCTGGGTGGCTTGTCTTTTTAGAGGAGGTTTAATGTAAAGACGTGGAGGATACAAATCTTCTGGGACGACTGATATATATTCACAGTACAGTTAAACAACGACAGAAACATTGCATGAAATGGTAGAATAATAGTGGAGATCAATTTTATCGGGCTAGACTAGACATTATAAGCCCAGACCACTCAAACCATTGAAGTATTTGAATCCAAAGGTTTTTAATAAAAGGCTCGGAAACCAGCAAATTCCATAAGTTTTAAGCTGCCAGCAACCCTGAAAATACATTATATTGATGACATAGAAGTGTAAAAAACAGACAAAACACTTAATTGACTGGACCCATTTAGCATTGACGCAATGGAGAATGTCTCATCATCCACTTGTCTAGTAATCCTATGTATCACATGTATATCTCAGGGATGGGAGGTAAATGGGATTCCATGTGTACTCCAAGCCACAGATGGATGACATTCTTTGCATTCAGACTAATGACGCCTTAGAGAAATAGATGTGATAGTGAGAGCATGCAAAGAGCATGTTTATACTGCCCAGTAATCCAAACCAACTGACACACCTTGAATAAAGCTTCAGGGGAAAAGCCTGCAGCATGACAAGGACAGTGTTGTCAGAGGATGATAAAGTGAACTACCAACTGATGTGTCCTTCCACTTTTCTCCAAAGACTTTCACAAGACAAAAAAACAACAACATTGCATGAAAATGATGACCCAATCAAAAACCTGCATGACCTCCCCCCGGCAGAGAACCGGCACGCCGGAGACTTTCAAAAGCTGTCAGTGGCAGTGACTCATTAACCGATCACGTTTGAACAAGACTTTACTGCTACAGTGGCCCACCGCCTTCTCTCTCCTCTCGGTCCACTCGGACTGCAGTGTTTTACAGCACTATCAACATCTTACCTCCAGGTCACAGCGTGGAGATATTTATGGAGTGAGCGAAGGTAACATGAGGCGAGGCATCAGGCACGTGTCTATTCCTCAAGAGGCTGAAAATAACTTCAAATCTTCATGGTGCTCTATGGTAATGCTTTTACTTGTACTTTCCATTGCACAACTAGGAATGTAACATATCTTTACATTTCTACAAATGTATTTTCTGTTTTCTTGAGTGGTTGCATGCACTTGCATAAATACATTGAACTTTAACATTTACCTAGCATTCCACTGAGACTTGGTCCACTCAACATCTGTGGAAACGGATCTGACATGGCGTCCATAGTTCTATGCTAAAGAAAGTAAAGGGATGACAACACTCACCTGGTCTCGTAGCCTCTCCGTCTCCTCCTGGTAGGCAGCTAGCTGCTTCTTCCACTGCTGCACGTTGTTATTAGCTTCATGTAACGCTGACACCAGCTTGGAGTTGCTGTCCTGCAGGGTGAAGAGCTCTGCTTCCAGGTTCATCTCGCAGATAGACCTGGAAGACATTGGCAAAGACCTCAGACAAGCATTCTCTGGCCACTCTGGAATTGAAAAGAATGAGGGGACATTCACTACATGCTGGAGAGAGGCTCAATGGAAAAGACTGGCAATCAAGAGTGTCCGTATTTGTTCAACTCTGGGGTACAATTTGTGCAATTGGTCCATTAAATATGTTCCTGTTCCATGTTCTTAGATACCATGTTATTCTACGATTAGAAAGCTTAAGGTTATCCAATCATAGCAACTCACCATGGCAACCATAGAATAAGCCTTGTGTAGTAATAATGGACAACAGGGACAAAAGCAGAGTAGAACGAGTGACTGAATGGCAGGGAAATATTCACATTTGAGTCATTTAGCAGACTCTCTTATCCAGAGCGACTTACATGCATGTGGGTAACTTTCTCCCTCTGTGTGTGAGTCATCAAATTATCTTTGCCCCACTCCCTTTTGTCTTGTCTGGACCCTGTTTCCCGTTAACATGTTTATTCAATGGGAAAAACTTAATCAAAACAATCATAACTAAAGCAAGATGGCACCGACAGACATGGTCACCCTGTTCTTAGCTCCTAGTCAATTTTGCAGTATTTCGTTTTTTTGTGTGTGTTATTTCTTATATTATTTGCTCAGAATGTTTTTTGCCTTATTACCTACAGCCGAAAGTAACTTTTGAATATTAGATTGGCTGTCATTCACCAGCATTTCGACCAGAAATTTGACTTTCCAAAATTGGATCTTTTGTTTGAACTCCCTCGAGGTAATTCCATGAACGACATCACCGGAGAAGAGGAGCAAACTATAAACCGCATATCCTGAGGCTGTATTTATTGTACCTGGGGACTTTAATAAAGGAAATCTGAGAAAAATGCTACCGAAGTTCTATCAACACATCTCATGTGCTAATCACGCATTGAGCAGTCTTGAACATTACTACTCCCCCTTCTGGGACAGCTACAAGGCCCACCCCACCCTCCCTTCACCAAATCAGATCAAGGTTCCATTTTGTTCCTCCCCTCCTATAGGCAGAAACTTAAACTGAAAGTGCGAACCACCACATTTAACCATGGCAAGGTGACTGGAAACGTGTACAAACAGACCAGCTATGCCCTCCGTAACGCAATCAGAGAAGCAAAACGATTGTACAGGGACAAAGTGGAGTCGCAATTCAATGGCTCAGACACGAGACGTATGTAGTAGGGACTCCAGACAATCAATGATTATAAAGGGAAAGTCAGCCATGTCGCAGACACCGCTGCCTCACTCCCGGAAAAGCGAAACACCATCTTCGCACTCTTCGAGGAAAATATTGAGCTGCCGACGCGGGCCACCATAGTTCCCTCCAAGCTCATCACTAAGCTCAGGGCCCTGAGTCTGAACCTCGCCCTGTGCAACTGGGTCCTGGACTTCCTTACGGGCAGACCCTAGGTGGTGACACCTAGGGGTGACACCTCCACCACGCTGATCCTCAACATGGGGGCCCCACAAGGGTGCGTGCTCAGCCCCCTCTTGCACTCCCTGTTCACCCATGACTGCGTGGCCACACACGTCTCCAACTCAATCCTGAAGTTAGCTGACGACACAACAATAGTAGGGCTGATTAGCAACAATGATGAGACAGCCTACAGGGAGGAGGTGAGGGCACTGGCACAGTGGTGCCAGGAAAATAACTTCTCCATCAACAAAACAAAGGAGCTGATTGTGGACTTCAGGAGACAGCAGAGAGAGCACGCCCCAATCCACATTGACAGGGCCACAGTCGAGAGGGTAAAAAGCTTCAAGTTCCTCGGCGTGCACATCACTGACAACCTGAAATGGCCCATCCACACACAGACAGTGTGGTGAAGAAGGCACAACAACGCCTCTTCAACCTCAGGAGGCTGAAGAAATTTGTCTTGGCCCTTTAAAACCCTCACTAACTTCCACAGATGCACCATTGAGAGCATCCTATTAGGCTGTATCACTGCCTGGTATGGCAATTGCACCATCCACAGGGCTCTCCGGAGGGTGGTGTGGTCAGCCCAACACATCACCAGGGGCACACTGCCTGCCCTCCGAGAGATCTACAGCACCCGGTGTCACAGGAAAGCCAAGAAGATCATCAAGGACCTCAGCCACCCGAGCCACAGCCTCTTCACCCTGCTACCATGTAGAATGCAGAGACAGGCCTCCCGGGTGGCGCAGTGGTTAAGGGCGCTGTACTGCAGCGCCAGCTGTGCCATCAGAGTCCTGGGTTCGCGCCCAGGCTCTGTCGTAACCGGCCGCGACCGGGAGGTCCGTGGGGCGACGCACAATTGGCCTAGCGTCGCCCGGGTTAGGGAGGGTTTGGTCGGTAGGGGTGTCCTTGTCTCATCGCGCACCAGCGACTCCTGTGGCGGGCTGAGCGCAGTGTACGCTAGCCAAGGTGGCCAGGTGCACGGTGTTTCCTCCGGCGCATTGGTGCGGCTGGCTTCCGGGTTGGATGTGCGCTGTGTTAAAGAAGCAGCGGCTTGGTTGGTTGTGTATCGGAGGACGCATGACTTTCAACCTTCGTCTCTCCCGAGCCCGTACGGGAGTTGTAGCGATGAGACAAGATAGTAGCTACTACAACAATTGGATACTACGAAATTGGGGAGAAAAAGGGGTAAAATTTTTAAAAAAAATGTAAAAAAAAAGAATGCGGAGACAGTACAGGTGCATCTAAGCTGGGAGACTGAAAAACAGCTGTCTCCAGGTCATCAGACTGTTAAATAGTCACCACTAGCCCGGCCTCTGCCCAGTACCCTGCTCTGAACTTAGTCACCGCGATGCAGTGCCTTAGACCACTGCGCCACTCGGGAGGCCCTAGTCACTGTTATTAGCCAGCTACCACCCAGTACTCTACCCTGCACCTTAGAGACTGCTGCCCTATGTACATATGAACACTGGTCAGTTTAATAAGCTTTACATACTGTTCTACCCAGTTTATACTGTATTGTAGTCTCATCCTATATAACTACTGCTGTAAACACCTTTCCTATTGATATACTATCAATACATACCATTATATATATATATATATATATCCTCTTTGCCTAAATTATGTTTTTCTGTTTGAACCTTGGAGATAAAATGGAATACTTGAGTTTAACACCAAGAACATTTCTACAAAACATTCGGTGTACTTTCAGACAATGAAAAAACCCTGGCTTGAGTGAAACTTTGAGGACAAGAGCGTGTATAAGTGGGTTACCCTTCAGAAAGCATCTTTTTAATACGCTCCTTCTCAGAAGACAGTGTGATGTCTGCGCTTTGGCTGCGGAACATCTTGTCCTGAGGACCGTTCACACACATCACCGGCGGAGACTGGAGCTCGTCACCGAGGTCCTAAAACACAACACAAATAATACACTAAAAGGGGCAATCTGCAGTTGAAACAATAACAAAACACTATTTTGGTAAAAAGCTGAGGAAAGTGGCTGGAGAAATGTAACCACTCTCAAATTAATAGACTGGGCTATGGATGCAAGGAATGACCATCCATGATATAAAAATGATAGTTTTAACCATGTTTTGAGGCTAAATAGTGTTTATTTTATTGCCTTACAACCTGGAATTAAAATTGATTTTTTGGGGGGTTTGTATCATTTGATTTACACAACATTCCTACCACTTTGAAGATGCAAAATATTTTTTACTGTGAAACAAACAAGAAATAAGACAAAAAAACAGAAAACTTGAGGGTGCATAATATTCACCCCCCCCCCCCCCCCCCCCCCCCCCAAAGTCAATACTTTGTAGAGCCACCTTTTGCATAAATTACAGCTGTATGTCTCTTGGGGTATGTCTCTACAAAATTGGCACATCTAGCCACTGGGATTTTTGCCCATTCTTCAAGGCAAAACTGCTCCAGCTCCTTCAAGTTGGATGGGTTCCACTGATGTACTTCAATCTTTAAATCATACCACAGATTCTCAATTGGATTAAGGTCTGGGCTTTGACTAGGCCATTCCAAGACATTTAAATGTTTCCCCTTAAACCACCCGGGTGTTGATTTTGCAGTTTGCTTATGTGCTGGAAGGTGAACCTCCGTCCCAGTCTCAAATCTCTGGAAGACTGAAACAGGTTTCCCTCAATAATTTCCCTGTATTTAGCGTCATCCATCATTCATTCAATTCTGACCAGTTTCCCAGTCGCTGCCAATGAAAAACATCCCCACAGCATGATGCTGCCACCACCATGCTTCACTGTGGGGATGGTATTCTTGGGGTGATGAGAGGTGTTGGATTTGCGCCAGACATAGCGTTTTCCTTGATGGCCAAAAAGCTACATTTTAGTCTCATCTGACCAGAGTTCCTTCTTCCATATGTTTGGGGAGTCTCCCACATGCCTTTTGGCAAACAACAAATATGTTTTCTTATTTTTTTTCTGGCCACTCTTCCATAAAGCCAGATCTCTGGAGTGGTCCTATGGACAGATACTCCAATCTCCGCTGTGGAGCTTTGCAGCTCCTTCTGGGTTATCTTTGGTCTCTTTGTTGCCGCTCTGATTAATACCCTCCTTGCCTGGTCCGTGAGTTTTGGTGGGCGGCCCTCTCTTGGCAGGTTTGTTGTGGTACCACATTCTTTCCATTTTTTAATAATGGATTTGATGGTGCTCCATGGGATGTTCAAAGTTTCTGATATTTTTTTATAACCAACCCTGATATGTACTTCTCCACAACTTTGTCCCTGACCTGTTTGGCGAGCTCCTTGGTCTTCGTAGTGCTGCTTGCTTGGTGGTGACCCTTGCTTAGTGTTGCAGACTCTGGGGCCTTTCAGACCAGGGTTATACACTGCTCAAAAAAATAAAGGGAACACTTAAACAACACAATGTAACTCCAAGTCAATCACACTTCTGTGAAATCAAACTGTCCACTTAGGAAGCAATACTGATTGACAATAAATTTCACATGCTGTTGTGCAAATGGAATAGACAACAGTTGGAAATTATAGGCAATTAGCAAGACACCCCCAATAAAGGAGTGGTTCTGCAGGTGGTGACCACAGACCACTTCTCAGTTCCTATGCTTCCTGGCTGATGTTTTGGTCACTTTTGAATGCTGGCTGTGATTTCACTCTAGTGGTAGCATGAGACGGAGTCTACAACCCACACAAGTGGCTCAGGTAGTGCAGCTCATCCAGGATGGCACATCAATGAGAGCTGTGGCAAGAAGGTTTGCTGTGTCTGTCAGCGTAGTGTCCAGAGCATGGAGGCGCTACCAGGAGACAGGCCAGTACATCAGGAGACGTGGAGGAGGCCGTAGGAGGGCAACAACCCAGCAGCAGGACCCCTACCTCCGCCTTTGTGCAAGGAGGAGCAGGAGGAGCACTGCCAGAGCCCTGCAAAATTACCTCCAGCAGGCCACAAATGTGCATGTGTCTGCTCAAACGGTCAGAAACAGACTCCATGAGGGTGGTATGAGGGCCCAACGTCCACTGGTGGGGGTTGTGCTTACAGCCCAACACCGTGCAGGACGTTTGGCATTTGCCAGGGAACACCAAGATTGGCAAATTCGCCACTCGCGCCCTGTGCTCTTCACAGATGAATGCAGGTTCACACTGAGCATGTGACGCCGTGGAGAACATTCTGCTGCCTGCAACATCCTCCAGCATGACCGGTTTGGCGGTGGGTCAGTCATGGTGTGGGGTGGCATTTCTTTGGGGGGCCACACAGCCCTCCATGTGCTCACCAGAGGTAGCCTGACTGCCATTAGGTACCGAGATGAGATCCTCAGACCCCTTGTGAGACCATATGCTGGTTCGGTTGGCCCTGGGTTCCTCCTAATGCAAGACAATGCTAGACCTCATGTGGCTGGAGTGTGTCAGCAGTTCCTGCAAGAGGAAGGCATTGATGCTATGGACTGGCCCGCCCGTTCCCCAGACCTGAATCCAATTGAGCACATCTGGGACATCATATCTCGCTCCATCCATCAACGCCATGTTGCACCACAGACTGTCCAGGAGTTGGCGGATGCTTTAGTCCAGGTCTGGGAGGAGATCCCTCAGGAGACCATCCGCCATCTCATCAGGAGCATGCCCTGGCGTTGTAGGGAGGTCATACAGGCACGTGGAGGCCACACACACTACGGAACCTCATTTTGACTTGTTTTAAGGACATTACATCAAAGTTGGATCAGCCTGTAGTGTGGTTTTCCACTTTAATTTTGAGTGTGACTCCAAATCCAGACCTCCATGGGTTGATACATTTGATTTCCATTGATCATTTTTGTGTGATTTTGTTGTCAGCACATTCAACTATGTAAAGAAAAAAGTATTTCATAAGAATATTTCATTCATTCAGATCTAGGATGTGTTATTTTAGTGTTCCCTTTATTTTTTTGAGCAGTGTATATACTGGGATCATGTGACACTTAGATTGCACACAGGCAGACTTTATTTAACTAATTATGTGACTTCTGAAGGTAATTGGTTGTGCCAGATCTTATTTAGGGGCTTCATATCAAAGGGGGTGAATACATGTGCACGCACCACTTCTCCATTTCTTGTTTTGAATTTTTTTATTTTATGAAACAAGGTATTTTCTTCATTTCACTCCACCAGTTTGGACTTTTTTTGTGTTATGTCCATCACATGAAATCCAAATAAAAATCAATTTAAATGACAGATTGTAATGCAACAAAATAGGAAAAACGCCAAGGGGGGGAATACGTTTGCAAGGCACTGTATATTCTTCAAGAATCAATGGGTACATACATATCACTAATTTATAAGTCCAAAAATGTATGTAGCAACTGCAGATTTCCCCTTTAAACCAATACCAAAGAAGCCCGGGGGTGCAGTGTCTTCTGGTTTTTGTTAATTCTTTAGGTACCTGATTGGCTGATCCAGGTCACTTACCTGGTTTCCCAGGTTGAAATTAGTAACAGGTAAAAGGAAAAGGAAGAAGACCAGCTGAGGCTGCATGCAGTGCATTCGAAAAGTATTCAGACCTTCACTTTTTGCACATTTTGTTACGTTACAGCCTTATTCTAAAATGCTATGAGATTCGAAATTGAGCTCAGGTGCATCCTGTTGCCATTGATCATCCTTAAGATGTTTCTAGTCCACCTTTGGTACATTCAATTGATTGGGCATGATTTGGAAAGGCACAAACCTGTCTATATAAAGTCCCACAGTTGACAGGGCATGTCAGAGCAAGAACCAAGCCATGAGGTTGAAGGAATTGACCGTAGAGCTCCAACACAGGATTGTGTCGAGGCACATATCTGGGGATGGGTACCAAAAACTGTCTGCAGCATTGAAGGTCCCCAAGAATACAGTGGCCTCCATCATTCTTAAATGGCCTAGTTAAATAAAGGTTAATAAACAAATTCTTCTCCCGGGTAGCGTAGTGGTTAAGGGTGCTGTACTGAAGCGCCAGCTGCGCCACCAGAGACTCTGGGTTCGCGCCCAAGCTCTGTCGTAACCGGCCGCGAATGGGAGGTCCGTGGGGCGATGCACAATTGGCCTAGCGTTGTCTTGGGTTAGGGAGGGTTTGGCCGGTAGGGAAATCCTTGTCACATCGCGCACCAGCGACTCCTGTGGCGGGCCGGGCGCAGTGCGCGCTAACCAAGGTTGCCAGGTGCACGGTGTTTCCTCCTACACATTGGTGCGGCTGGCTTCCGGGTTGGATGGCGTTGTGTTAAGAAGCAGTGCGGCTTGGTTGGGTTGTGTATCGGAGGACGCATGACTTTCAACCTTTGTCTCTCCCGAGCCCGTACGGGAGTTGTAGCGATGAGACAAGATAGTAGCTACTAAAACAATTGGATACCACGAAATTGGGGAGAAAAAGGGGTAAAATTCATAAACTAATTCTTAAATGGAAGAAGTTTGGAACTACCAAGACTCTTCCTTATAGGTGGCCGCCCGGCTGAGAAATTGGGGAGGTGGGGAGTCAGGGAGGTGACCAAGAACCCAATGGTCACTCTTGACAGAGCTCCAGAGCTCTGTGGAGATGAGATAACTTTCCAGAAGGACAACCATCTCTGTAGCACCACCAATCAGGCCTTTATGGTAGAGAGGCCAGACGGAAGCCACTCCTCAGTAAAAGGCACATGACAGCCTACTTGGAGTTTGCCAAAAGGCACCTAAATGACTCAGGCCATGAGAAACAAGGTTCTCTGGTCTGAATCCCAAGCATCACATATGGAGGAAACCTGCCACTATCCCAACGGTGAAGCATGGTCCCGAGTGGAGCAGTGGTCTTAGGCACTGCATCTCAATGCAAGAGGCATCACTACAGTCCCTGGTTCGAATCCAGTCTGTATCACATCCGGCTGTGATTGGGAGTACCATAGGGCGGCGCACAATTGGCCGAGCGTCGTCCGGGTTTGGCCGGGGTATTTATTTATCTTATTTAACTAGGCAAGTCAGTTCATTCTTATTTACAATGACAGCCTTGGGGCAGTGGGTTAACTGCCTTGTTCAGGGGCAGAACGACAGATGTTTACCTTGTCAGCTCGGGGATTCGATCAAGCAACCTTTCGATTACTAGCCCAACTCTCTAACCGCTAGGCTACCTGCCGGCCGTCATTGTAAATAAGAATTTGTTCATAACTGACTTGCCTAGTTAAATTAAGGTTAAATAAAAAAATAACTTTTTTTAAAAATGGTGATGAAAGCATCATGCTGTGGGGATGACAGGAACTGGAAGACTTGTCAGGATCGAGGGAAAGATGAACGGAGCAATGTACAGAGAGATCCTTGATGAAAACCTGCTCCAGAGCTCTCAGGGCCTCAGACTGGGGCGAAGGTTCACCTTCCAACAGGACAATGACCTTAAGCACACAGCCAAGACAACGCAGGAGTGGCTTCAGAACAAGTCTCTGAATGTCCTTGAGTAGCCCAGCTAGAGACCAGACTTGAAGCTGATTGAACATCTCTGGAGAGACTTGAAAATAGCTGTGCAGCGACGCCCTCCATTCAACCAGACAAAGCTTGAGAGGATCTGTAGAGAAGAATGGGAGAAACTCCCCAAATACAGCTATGCTAAGCTTGTAGCGTCATACCCAAGAAGACTTGAGGCTGTAATTGCTGCCAAAGGTGCTTCAACAAAGCACTGAGTAAAGGGTCTGAATACTTATGTAAATGTGATAGTTATTTTTTTTAAATTATACATTTCTAAAAACCTGTTTTTGCTTTGTCATTATGGGATATTGCACGTAGATTGATGAGGGATTTTTTTTTAAATAATGCTGTAACAACACAATGTGGAAAAGTGAAGGGGTCTGAATACTATTTAGGGTAGCCTAGTGGTTAGAGTGTTGGACTAGTAACTGAAAGGTTGCAAGTTCAAATCCCCGAGCTGACAAGGTAAAAATCTGTCGTTCTGCCCCTGAACAAGGCACTACAGGATGGTAAAAAAAAAATATATATATATATAATGTCCTGACTTTACCATCCTTGATGGGAAAAGTATGAGTAATATACTATTGTAGTCTGGCGCTATCTAGAAAAAGTATTCCCTACCTGTCGTGGTTTTTACAGTACGTCATCCTTTCACAGTTACATCACTCCTATTTCAATTTCTCTGTAGTTTAGTTTTGCCATGGGGAGTGAATTACAGTGCCTTGCGAAAGTATTCGGCCCCCTTGAACTTTGCGACCTTTTGCCACATTTCAGGCTTCAAACATAAAGATATAAAACTGTATTTTTTTTGTGAAGAATCAACAACAAGTGGGACACAATCATGAAGTGGAACGACATTTATTGGATATTTCAAACTTTTTTAACAAATCAAAAACTGACAGAGAAGGTGTTTGCTGTTGTGAGATAAAGAACAGCTTGTTTTCCTCTGAGCGTCCACGCTGTGGACACCTTCCGAGGCACTGTAGCCCTCTGCCACAACAGGAGTGTCAGAAAGCCTGATGTCACCAGAAGGTATTTCAAGGACATCAATTTTAGCAGCATGCCAAGTCTTGAGGATCGTCCATTCTACTGCAATGTTCATCATACTCTGAGAAACTCAACCTCACGAAGACAAAGACCCTGGATTTGTTTGATTTGCTGGACTATTCTTTGTCATAGCGTAATGGTACTACAATTGGCCATTCTTAGACGTAAATGGCTATCAAACAAACATGAGACCCACCTGTGAGAACTGGAGGAGAAACCCCAAGTCATCCGATAGCAAGAGAGTAAAGAACACACCAATATAAATTTAACACACTGTATTGAAAGCAATAAGGCCCGAGGAGATGTGGTATATGGACAATATACCAAGGCTAAGAGCTGTTCTTATGCACAACGCAACGAGGAGTGCCTGGACACAGCCCATAGCTGTGGTATATTAGCCATATTCCACAAACCCTTATTGCTATTATAAACTGGTTACCAATGTAATTAGAGCAGTAAAAATTAGCATTTTGTCATACCCATGGTATACGGTCTGATATACCACAACTGTCGGGCAATCATCATTCAGTGCTCGAACCACCCAGCTTACATTAAACATTTTGTTAACCTCTGACTGCCATAATCATAATAGTCTAGTGATCAATGAAATTAAAATGTTTAAGAGAGTGCTAAATAGTAGAAATACATCTAAATGACTAGTTTTCAGGGGTTTGGTTTTTCATTATCGCCATTACAACACTAACTGTGCTGGATGAGGAATGAGAGACACCACTTGAAAATGACTCAGCCACAAAATTGAGGAGGGTTAGGCAAGTTTCTCATGATCAGGCAGATGGATAATTGTTCTCTATTGATCAATTGACCCGAGCAAGACTACATTTTCAACATTTCAGGGGCTTCTGCAGTGAGCAGACACAGCCAGCCAGGCAGAGCACTGGGCTGCATTGGATCATTTTACCATCGCCCTAGTTTTCCTTTCACTTTTAGAGACAAATGACCCAGTTCATCCTTCTTACGGCTCCTTCCCATCTCTTTCCCAGCCTGCAAAAAGACCTGGGAGATAGCAGATAGCAGGAGTTCCACAGACTCTCAAACGTTCGGCAGACATGGTTGTCTCAAAAAGATTTCTCAGAGGCTTTTCTCTTAAAAGCAGTTTAAATAGTCATGGAATAACTGGGCACTATACTTTGAACAATATTCCCAATGTTTCTAAAATACCTCTGGAGTTTTAGCACTGAAGCACTGTGCTTATGTCAGAGCTCACCTGTGGGGCAGCGATGCTGAGAGCAGTGTTGACCAACTCCATCTTATCCTGCGACTTTTCACGTGCAAGACGGGCAGCCTCTTTCACCTCCTTAAACCGCTCAGAAAACTGAGGAGAGACAAGAGATAAACGCTTGTCCATAATTAACTACATTATTTTAGGACACCAGACCCTTAATGTGGAGTGAATTGAGATCTTCACCTGGTGCAGCTGCTGCTCTGTAGCGAAGCCCAGGCCGTAGACCGTGTTGGCCCTGCTGTCTGCCCACTGGCCGAACTTCTGCGAGGTCCTGGTGAACGTCATGCTCGGTGTGATGGTGCAGTTGATGATGGCCTGCGGATAGAGCAGAATCGCAATAGTGGAAACCAAGACTGTTCTCAGAGCAGACCTGGTCGTAGCTAGATATGTTCGAGTTGTGTCAGGGACAATTTCAGCATTTTTCCAGACAAAATCATGACCTACTGCAGTAGCAGTTACTCACCTCAGCTGATGAAAATCAATAGCTATCATGCTATTCAAATAATGATTCATGTTTATGCCAAAGCAAGGACTTTTTTTCTCAGAAAATAAGTAAAACATTTGGGCTCATTACGGGAGCATTTGCTTGTATTTTCAGAATATCCCAACGGATGGTTGCAAATGCGTTGTACAAACAGATGTTTAAACAAATCTGGAGTCTAAAAAACCAGTTAACTCCTTTGGAAAGGTATTTTGAGCCTAATAACGTGATAATGTGACATACCCATATTTCAGATTGGACCGTGGGTGCATTGGCAATCTATAGTTTGCATTATTTTTCAGATGTAACCAAGAAATTACTCTTTCTTTGACTGACCTACCCTTTCAACAGATTAACAAGCATTGCATCAGGCAGCCGTAGACATGGCTACAGCCCCTCATTTTGTTTCAGGTCACATGAGAAAAAACATTAAGCAGACCTATTTATAACCTTTTGCGTCAGCTGCAGAATTACTATAATATAACTGACTTAAACACCCAGAATCAGAGGGCAAGGGCAGCTTAAAGAAGAGGAGGTTTTTTAACAAACGATTACGAGAGTCTGGGCCAACATGTTTCACATGACATGGTACAAAAGATTACCACGTTGCCAGACACAAGACAAGGGGAATTGGGCTGCTGATCACAAGGTCTGCAGGGAGTGGGGAATGTGGGTCAGACCAGAGGTGTTAAGGGGAGATCAGATAGATTCCAGGGTGGCATGGGGAGTTGATCCAAATCCAAAGCTTGTGAGGAAGACGAGCCTTGATCTTGTGAACGCTGTTAGGTGACATTGATTTTCTGTTCACATTCCAGTTCTTCTTGACTTAACAATGGTTTAATTGTTTTTAAATTAATAAAACGTGTAGAACCACTGCTTTAATGTCTAGCATCGTAAACAACTAAGGTCTGGAAGGATAAATAACTTTACAGGGGAAAGTAAGAGTGAACAGAAACAATCTTAAACAGGTCCAGGCTGACCTGTTACATATTCCAGACTCATATTTAGTGACTCTCTTTTCCATACTGGACTATGCTATATTGGCTAGAAGAAGACTTTTGTGAACTTGAGACCATATTCTTAACCAACCCACTCAATCCTGTGAAAATCCCTCAAAAAGGATGTTTTCCCTTAAATCACAGTTTTCAACAAGACACATTCACATAATCCAACCGTGGCATGCATTCATGTTCCAGAGTCAACCCACAACGCAGTACAGGGTTTCCACTAGTTGCCGCAGACACAAAGTCAAAATTGTCCATATCGTAAAAGTTCATCAAAATGAAAATGTGTTTTTTGGTCTTAATTTTAAGGTTAGCTGTGTGGTTAAGTTTAGGGTTAAGGTTGAGTTAGTGACACTTAATTGGGGAGAACGGGCTCGTGGTAATGACTGGAGAGGAATCAGTGGAATGGTATCAAATACGTCAAATACATGGTTTCCAGGTGTTTGATGCCATTCCATTTGCTCCGTTCCGGACATTATTATGAGCCGTTAAAATCACATTTTAAGAAGAGAAATTGTAAAAATAGGTGAGGTGGCTGTGGTACCTAGTGACGACCACAGTACAGCTGCATGGCTCACCTTCGTACCACCCACGCTGATGATGCGGTACACGTTCCTGTTGCCGTCGTAGAAGAAGGAGACGGTGACGGCATGCTTGCTGGCGGGGATCCAGTTCCTCTTGGTGTTTGGGTCGATCTGGAACACATGGGCCCTGGCGCTGAAGATTGGCTGCTCCCTGGGGAAAGGTGTGGACATGGAGCTAAGCATGTGAAGACAAATGGTGGCCAAGAGTTTCCTATTCCCTACAAAGCCCTGCAAATTTGAGTATGTGAAGACTAACGAAAAGACAACTTTGTTTCTGACTCACAAATAAAGATTTTTCTGAATAATTATTTTATTATTAGTGCAGTGGAAGACTGACACATTTCTTCCATTGTTTAAAATATTGAACACTGTTCACTAAACAAATTGACAATTCATACTTTCGGACAAACGCATTATATTCTAATCGAGACTTATTGTTCATGTTCTGATGAATAAGAAATATTAGCAATTTCTTTGTGCTTTCGGGGAGGAACAACAACCTCCTAATCCTCCCATAATGGGACACAGCTCCCATACTTGACTGGCTGCCATAATGCTACAGATGTTGGTGTCACCTTTGGCAGCTCTCTCAATCCAACCCTAATTTGCCCGTGGTTGTGGTTAGCATAAGACTGTTGACTAAAAAGCTCTGAACCTTTGCCCAAGTCCCCTCCCCATCCCTTCTTCTGCCAGCGTGACCATGCTAAGTATCCTAGATACGAGGTAAATATTTCAAAGCAACAATGTCACTGGTGTTCTAGTATGGTTTGGCAACTGTGGCATGGAAAATTTCAACCCAACCAAATCCGAATGACAACAGTGGAAAGACCTCACACAGAGGGAGAGTTAAAGTCCAGTGACTGTACGGAGCAGAGCAGACAATAGATCATAACCTACCTAAGTCTAACCTGTAAAAAAAAAAAAAGTCATTCAAAAAGCCATTGGATTACGTACACAGTAAAGTCAAAAGGATTATACCTTGATGCTACTGATTGATTGTTGCCCTTTTCACCTTCATCATATTCAATTCAAATCTGTAGAAGCTATGCAGGACAGAAAATCCACTGCAGTTAGAGGGTTGTTGGTACAAAGAAACCCACTAAATGTCATAGCAACATGACATGGTCTTAGGTGTCTGACTGTTTACTAGGTATGGATTAGCAGTAGTGGATGATTATAACAACATATGGTAGTGACGATCTTATCCATTTCATTGGCTGATGAAATCTAATAATTCAAATAAATGTATCACAAAAATCAAGTAGAAAATTGATGGATGATTTATGACATGGCGAATACCAGGTCACAGCGCACATTAAGCTGTATCCAAATTAAACTCAAGTTTGACCTCTTCAGTGACACACAAATCCAGTGATGGAGGTAAGCAGACACACGATCATACAATATCTTCGAAGGATGGATTTAAATGAATTGGATTTAATCGTTGTTCTGATTCTATATGCCAGGATCTCTAAATCCCAGAAGTTCTGGTGTTTTGGTGTACCATTTTAACTGCAAGAATTTGTTTACAATGACAACTATTGGTTGTCAGATAGTCTGTGCTATTACCTTCCATGTCAATACTTTGTCACTTTAACCCTACTGCAAATAACAACTATCACCATCAAAGACTCACAGACACACTCTCTCTCTCAAACACACGATGGGCTTGAGGAAGGAGACAGAAGAATTCTCTGTCTCATCACATGGTAATCCCCCTTTTGTCAGCTGATCTCATGCTTAATAACCAGCTTCTGTAAGGCAAACAGTAACCCCCAGGCTCAGACAGACACTGATCAGAAGGTTGGCCAGACAGGGGACAGGAGCAGTACTGTGGAACAGAGGGTTGGCCAGACAGGGGACAGGAGCAGTACAGTAGAACAGAGGGTTGGCCAGACAGGGGACGGGAGCATTAATGTGGAACAGAGGGTTGGCCAGACAGGGGACAGGAGCATTACTGTGGAACAGAGGGTTGGCCAGACAGGAGACGGGAACATTACTGTGGAACAGAGTCAGCAAGATAGGCAACAGAGTTTGGCAGACTCACGTTGAGACATGAAAAAGTAAAAGCTACCATGTTGGTACTTGGCACCAATGCTTCCCAAATCATTAGCTTACATATGATGCAATTGACTGACATTGTTGGGTTAAACTAAAATGCCTCTCTCTACGGTAAAGCTCTTTTCAACGTGGAGCGATGAAACTCACATAAATTATGAATACACAACTATACACTTACCTCCTACCGTAAAATGTGCTAATTATGTTGGCAGCCATTTAGAAAAAGTTATCCAGGTCACACCACCACGTGATATCATTGAAAAGCGCAGAATGTCCTCTCAAAGGAACAAAACACAGTGGCATGTATGGCCTCAAAGAGAAAGGCCATGAGAGACCTGAGGAAATGTGTCATGTTTTAGACGATTGTCTTTCTGTGGAAGCTAACTGGATAACGGATCATATTAACATGTTAAACAGATGGACATGGCTAAGTAGGATGTGGTGTTGTGTGTACATATACTACACACACACACGACCAGGGTTCGAATTATACATTCACTCTTGGGGTGTTGAAAATATTTGACAATTTTGCGGGGGGGGGGGGGGTGGGGGGGGGGGGCTCACATTGATATTTCAATTATTATAAGAGGGCCTTGTTATGGGGTGCCCAGCCTCTCTAATTTTAACCCTGCACACAGTTTGAAAATATTGATTGGTTTAATTATATTGTATATGCTCCCGCGGTTAAATAGGTGAGCAGAACTCCACCATGATAGGACATAGCGAGAAGATCCCATTTCAGATAATTCAATTACTACATATTCTGGCAATGGAAATTCCACAACACTGCTTTATCGATAAATGCATTACCTAATAATCTATTACGGTTTACAACTGCTTTAATTCATGTTAATTAATGTACCCCTATTGTAGAAGTGTTATCACTCACACTATCCATTTCTAACAGGTTATTACAGTTTATTGTTCTACACGCTGTAAACAGAATAATTGACATGGATGCTCTTCTAGAGGAGATTCTGGGGCACACAGCGCTGGGAGAACTTCTCTCCTTGATTTAGTACAGCAATAATAGGTCAGGGCCTCAGAGTTATTTCAGAAATGTACTGCTCAAATAAGGTAGTGGTGGTCTCTGCAGTACCACTAACATCATGTGGGATAAACAGATAAACAGCACAAAAACTAACTGATTTACTTTCAAAATCAAGTTTGAAGCCACTTAATATCAATATAAGATCAATAAACAATATAGCTAGTGTGATAATGTTCTTAGATGCAAATCAACATCACTCCAAAACATTGATATGTAATTCCAGAGCATTACTACATACAGTCGGAAGTTTACATACACTTAGGTTGGAGTCATTAAAACTCTTTTTTCAACCACTCCACAAATTTCTTGTTAACAAACTAGAGTTTTGGCAAGTCGGTCAGGACATCTACATTGTGCATGACACAAGTAATTTTTCCGACAATTGTTTACAGACAGATTATTTCACTTATAATTTACTGTATCACAATTCCAGTGGGTCAGAAGTTTACATACACTAAGTTGACTGTGCCTTTAAACAGCTTGGAAAATTCCAGAAAATTATGTCATGGCTTTAGAAGCTTCTGATAGGCTAATTGACATCATTTGAGTCAATTGGAGGTGTACCTGTGGATGTATTTCAAGGCCTACATTCAAACTCAGTGCCTCTTTGCTTGACATCATGGAAAAATCAAAAGAAATCAGCCAAGACTCCAGAAAAAAAAGTGTAGACCTCCACAAGTCTGGCTCATCCTTAGGAGCAATTTCCAAACGCCTGAAGATACTACGTTCATCTGTACAAGCAATAGTACGCAAGTATAAACATCGTGGGATCACGCAGCCGTCATACTGCTCAGGAAGGAGAAGCGTTCTGTCTCCTAGAGATGAGCGTACTTTGGTGCGAAAAGTACACATCAATCCCAGAACAACAGCAAAGGACCTTGTGAAGATGCTGGAGGAAACAGGTACTAAAGTGTCTATATCCACAGTAACACGAGTCCTATATCGACATAACCTGAATGGCCGTTCAGCAAGGAAGAAGACACTGCTCCAAAACCGGCATAAAAAAGCCAGACTACAGTTTGCAACTGCACATGGGGACAAAGATCGTACTTTTTGGAGAAATGTCCTCTGGTCTGATGAAACAAAAATGTAACTGTTTGGCCATAATGACCATTGTTATGTTTGAAGGAAAAAGGGGGAGGCTTGCAAGCTGAAGAACACCAACCCAACCAAGAAGCATGGGGGTGGCAGCATCATGTTGTGGGGATGCTTTGCTGCAGGAGGGGCTGGTGCACTTCACAAAATAGATGGCATCATGAGGGTGGAAAATTATGTGGATATATTGAAGCAACAGCTCACGGCATCAGTCAGGAAGTTAAAGCTTGGTCGCAAATGGGTCTTCCAAATGGACAATGACCCCAAGCATAGTTCCAAAGTTGTGGCAAAATGGCTTAAGGACAACAAAGTCAAGGTATTGGAGTGGCCATCACAAAGCCCTGACCTCAATCCTATAGAACATGTGTGGGCAGCACTGAAAAAGTGTGTGTGAGGAAGGAGGCCTACAAACCTGACTCAGTTACACCAGCTCTGTCAGAAGGAATGGGCCAAAATCCATCCAACTTATTGTGGGAAGCTTATGGAAGGCTACCCAAAACACTTGATCCAAGTTAAACAATTTAAAGGCAATGCTACCAAATACTAATTGAGTGTATGTAAACTTCTGACCCACTGGGAATGTGATGAAAGAAATAAAAGCTGAAATAAATCATTCTTAGTACAATTATTCTGACATTTCAATTTTTTTAAATAAAGTGGTGATCCTAACTGACCTAAAACAGGGAATTTTTACAAGGATTAAATGTCAGGAATTGTGAAAAATTGGGTTTAAATGTATTTGGCTAGGGGTATGTAAACTTCCGACTTCAACTGTACTTACTTTAATGATCAAACATCCACACACTATTATTACACTAACAATCCATAGGACACAAGAGACTAGTGTCAAGAATGGGGTGGCCAATATAGTCTTGAGGTTAGAACGTTGGGCCAGTAACTGAAAGGTCGCTGGTTCAAATCCTGCGTCTGAAAAGGTGAAAACCTGTTGCTGTGCCCTTGAGAAGTTAACCTCAATTTCTCCAGGGGACCTGGACAATGGTGACACTGGATGTGACCCCACTCCTTGCGGGTGTTTCAGGGAGAGTTGGGATGTGTAACAGAAAAAAAACATTTCCATTACACTCTTGTACAAGTGTGTAACAGGACAGATATAACCTCCCCACACACAAATTATTATTCTCTCTCTTGTCCTGTAAAAGAAGAGGTCCTGTTTGCATCCCAAGGTCATTACACAAAGATTTTTACTGCCAACTGTCAAATGTTGGGATGGATCTCTTAATTTGGACTATGTAGTCAAAATGCCTCAACTGAAACAAGGACACAGACAGAAGTGGCTATTGAGTAGGTGCTCTGGGTCAATATGCCTCAACTGAAACAAGGACACAGACAGAAGGGGCTATTGAGTAGGTGCTCTGGGTCAATATGCCTCAACTGAAACAAGGACACAGACAGAAGGGGCTATTGAGTAGGTGCTCTGGGTCAATATGCCTCAACTGAAACAAGGACACAGACAGAAGGGGCTATTGAGTAGGTGCTCAGGGTGTAATATAACAGCAACTCACCTTTCTCGATGTTGAGGATACATCTTATAAGGCAGCAGAGGTATCCTTTCTATGGAAGAAAGAAATTAGCACACACTGACTGCATACATCAAGATGTTTTCATACAAAAAAATGTTTTAACATTAATACACAACTGGACTAGAAAATAAAAATGATGATAGATCCAAGTGTTCAGGGTGCCCTCGCTGCTTTTCAATGTATCATTAGAAATGTATAGGTACCCTACCTCAAGAACAAGGTACCCCAATATTAAAAAGCATTGTCCTGACCTTTTGAGATATGGTCCCGACTGACTGCAGGATAATAGCCTCAACTTTTCTCTCTCATAGCAAGTCATTTACCAGCGTCCAATGCAATGAGTCAGTGAGAGTTGAATGAGTTACTCGAGACACTTACCCCATTTCGTTGTAAAAGATGAATAAGATCTATTGGTCGAGCTGCAATGTGGGCTCCTTTATGTTGAACACTGGAGCTGTAAACCTTCCTCTTATTTGTGTCAGTATAGGGATGCTTCCGTATACCACCGGAATTGCACTGCAAAGGGCAAGAATTGGCTATGAATACTGTGGACATTCGCTGTCAATAAAATTATATGCGCTCTGTCCCTTCACTTGAAAAAGCTTGCCACGACGTCGGACATCGATGCCACCACGAAACTGGAGCAATGTGTATCATTAGCCACAGTCCGGCAGTCCATCATGTAGATTTCTCAGTTTTTCTTTCTGACTGCACTTCAGTAACCTTGTTGTAACGCAGTTCCTCGCGACGCTCAGGTTGTATTCCTCTTGAAGGTGCAATATGTGAGTGAAAAGCGTGCAGTCTTCTACACTGGTTACCAAGTATCGCTTGGCATGAGATACTTTTTTTATTGGTTACATTTCATATCCAGACAACACCAGCTGCGCGCGGTGCAGCGCTCTATGGCTACAATTTGCTACAGTTGGGGTTTCAACCCGTCTACATACACCACCACCTGCTGGTTACCGTTTGGTAGTGGGTCAAATTACGTTTAATCTAACACCGACAAAACTCACTACAGTAGTTTAGAGTCTACTTCACGGTTGACCATTCGCAAATAGATTAGGCGTAATAAACACTAACTAACCTGTATTTAATTTTCACATACCTCACCTTAAAACAAATTCCTTGAGCTCACAAGGACGCAATACTGCAGCCCCATGTAAACATGAGATTAGGGCCGCCTAGCCCAGATGTGAAGTCTATGAGCTCAGTGCTAGCAGTCGAGTTAATCATAATTCCTGTCATTTATCAAAAACAAGTTCAATTGTCCATCACTTAAAATGAGTGAAAAGAAACCTTTATTTTTTTCAAAGATGTTACAAGGATGACATTTCAGTGAGAGTATAACAGATGACCAAATAACTAGATAATCATAATCAAGCAATTTCCAAGAAAGAAAGAAACATCACTTCACTCCAAAGTAAAACCCTGCAGAAGCAAATAATGAAAATAAATGATACTAGGATGACACCAGCTATGGGGGGAGAAAGAGGACAAATCTAGACTATTTTGTGTCCTAATTGAAGGTTCTTGGCATTCCAAAATCCCTGTAACCCATGAGACACTCAAGAGTGGGGTTTTGTTTGAACGATATTTGAAGATGAGCAAAGATCAGTTACCATTTGTAGTGGACCAATATTTAATCTACTTGAACTCATTTCATACCCTAACCATTTAGTTGTATTGCAGCAGCACTTTATTTTCTCTTCGGGAGTTCCCCTTTTGAAACAATAGGCTAATTTCATAAAGAATGTTTAGTGATGAAACCTGATAATTGAGGTGTACAATCGAACAGCACATGCACAGGTTGTCAAATAGGGAAAGCTGTCAGAAATAACACATTTTCAAAATGTATTTGGAGGGATGTGGTTAATGTCTAGAAGATATGGATAGGTACAAACACATTTAGTCAGAATGGGTAACATCTTAAAATGCCTTTCCACAGGTGTTCATAACAGAACATGTTTAACCACATTAGCATACGACAATGACTTCTGAAAATCATAGCCTAACACGACTCAGCAAAATGACATAAAAATTGTCAGATGACACTATCACACATGGAATGGAGGGTACCGTAATGAATCATGAGTGATGGCTACATACAATTCAGAATTACAGAATGAAAGATTTCAGACCTAAAACTCAACACAGCAGGGAAGTGACAAGTAGGATTATCACAAAATACTACTTTTACACGTGAGAAATTTTACCATCAATGATACAAATTACAGTGCCTTCAGAAAGTAATCACATTTTGTTGTGTTAGAGCCTGAATTGAACATATATTAAAATTGAGATTGTGCCACTGGCCTACATACAATTCCCCATAATGTCAAAGTGGATTTACTTAATTTTTTTAATACAAAATAATAAAAAATGAAAAGCTGAAATGTCTTGAGTAAACAAGTATTCAACCCCTTTTTTTATGGCAAGACTAAATAAGTTCAGGAGTAAAAATCACTGTGTGCAATAATAGTGTTTATCATCTCTGTACCCCACACATACAGATCATTGTAAGGGCTCTCAGTCGAGCAGTGAATTTCAAGCGCAGATTCAACCATAAAGACCAGGGGAGGTTTTCCAATGCCTCACAAAGGGCAACTATTGGTAGATGGGTCAAAAAATGTAATAAGCAGAAATTGAATATCCCTTTGAGCATGGTGAAGTTAATAATTACACGCTTTGGATGGTGTATCAATACACCCAGTCACTACAAAGATGCAGGCGTCCTTCCTAACTCAGATCCCGGGAGTAAGGAAACCATTCAGGGATTTCAACGTGAGACCAATGGTGACTTTAAAACAGTTAAGAGTTTAATGGCTGTGAAATCCATCCTCAGTTCAACATTGTAGTTACACACAATACTAACCTAAATTTTTTTTTTTTTTTTTACCTGTAGAGAATAAAAAATATCACAAAACATGCATCCTGTTTGCAATAAGGCACTAAAGTAAAACTGCAAAAAAGTGTGTTAAAGAAATTAACTTTGTCCCGAATACAAAGCGTTGTGTTTGGGGCAAATCCAATACAACACATTACTGAGTACCACTCTCCATATGTTCAAGCATGCTGGTGGCTGCGTTATGTTATGGGTATGCTTGTCATCAGCAAAGATTAGGGAAGTTTTTTGGGGGATAATTTACAATATAGTTAAGAACATGCAAAATCAAAGAGGAAAACCTGGTTCAGTCTTCTTTCCAACAGACACTGGGAGACTAATTCACCTTTCAGCAGGACAATAACCTAAAACACAAGGCCAAATATACACTGGGGTTTGCTTACCAAGATGACATTGAATGTTTGACTTTGAATCAGCTTAACAATCTATGACAAGACTTGAAAATGGCTGTCTGTCGTTGATCATTGCTAGAGGTTGAGAATTTTTAAAGTAATGTACAAATATTGTACAATTCAAGTTAGTCCTAAATATTTTTAAAACTAAAAACATTGTATTTGGGACACTAAACATCAACTAAAGCTTGTAATGAATTATGTGGAATTTTAGCAAGTTGAGGAGACTAAACTGCTTGGAGCAACCCTGGATTGTAAACTGTCATGGTCAAAACATGTTGATGCAACGGTACCTAAGATGGAGAGAGGTCTGTCTTCTTAACTATCAACAAGGCAGGTCCTACAGACCCTAGTTGTGTCTCACCTGGACTACTGTCAAGTCGTGTGGTCAGGTGCCACAAAGAAGGATTTACAATTGGCTCAGAACAGTGCAGCATGTGTGGCCCTTAAATGTACACAGAGAGCTAACAATATTATGCATGTCAATCTCTTATGGCTCAAAGTTGGAAAGATTTAGTCAATCACTATTTGTTTTTGTAAGAAGTATTGACATGCTGAATGCACACCCATGCATATCCCACAAGACATGCAACCAGAGGTCTCTGACTACATGGAACTCTATTCCACATCAGGTAACTGATGCAAGCAGTAGAATCAGATTTAAAAAACAGAAAAATACACCTTATGGAACAGTGGGGACTGTACACATGGATGTTGTATTGTAGATATATGGTAGTAGAGTAGTGGCCTGAGGGCACACACTTAATGTGTTGTGAAAAGTGTTATGAAATGTTATGTAATATTTTAAATGGTATATTACTGCCTTAATGTTTCTGGACCCCAGGAAGAGTAGCCTCTACCTTGGCAGGAACTGATGGGGATCCTTAATAAATACAATAGAAATACAACAAAATGGAATAAGAGGTATGAATACTTTATGAAGGCACTGTGCATCAATGATTCTCCATGTGACAGGGTAGGTCTACTACATGTTTGAAGATGTATGTATTGGTAGTTTTATCAAAATTAAAAGGACATTCAAAAGGGGAAAGTAAAATTTCAACTTCAACCGGAAAAAAGGGTTCTCGCAATCTACCAAATACATTTGGGGGGGGGGGTAGGCTTGAAAACACAACCCTAGGCAACACAGTGACTAGGATCTGGTTTAAAGTATGGACTCTTGGCATAATGGAACTACGTCACTACTTTATTCACTTAGATAAAATACAAAAAAGTAGCTAGAGATCACAGAAGTTATTTTTAAATGAGTGCATTTAGCAAGTGGCTAGTCTGCATAAACTATCTTCAATAAAACCCCTGCAAAGGTTTTGCCTACAAACTTTAGTTTAGAATCGCAACGTTCTGGCATGTCTGCCTCGTTGTTTGTTGGGAGAGTCCCTGGAAAATATTTTTCCCTTACACTACATTACCAAATGTATGTGGACACCTGCTCATCATTCCAAAAATCATGGGCATTAATATGGAGTTGCTGCTTTGCTGCTATAACAGCCTACTCTCTTCTGGAAAGGTTTCCTTGGAACATTACTGCGGGCGGGGACTTGCTTCCATTCAGCCACAATAGCATAGTGAGGTCCGGCACTGATGTTGGGCGTTTAGGCCTGGCTCGCAGTTGGCGTTCCAATTCATCCCAAAGGTGTTCGATGGGGTTGAGGTCAGGCCTCTGTGCAGGCCAGTCAAGTTCTTCCACACTGATCGACAAACTATTTCTGAATGGACTTCGCTTTGTGCACGGGGAATTGTCATGCTGTTGCCACGAAGTTGGAAGTCCAGAATCATCTAGAATGTCATTTTATGCCTTAACATTAAGATTTCCCTTCACTGGAACTAAGGGGCCTAGTTGAAACCATGAAAAACAGCCCAACCATTATTTTTCCTCTACCAAACTTTACAGTTGGCACTATGCATTGGGGCAGGTAGCTTTCTCCTGGCATTCGCCAAACCCAGATTCTTCTGTCGGACTGCCAGATGGTGAAGCGTGATTCATCATGCCAGAGAACGCATTTCCACTACTCCAGAGTCCAATGACGGCGAGCTTTACACCACTCCAGCCAACGCTTGGCATTGCGCATGGTGATCTTAGGCTTGTGAGCGGTTGCTCGGCCATGGAAACCCATTTCATTAAGCTCCCAACGAACAGTTCTTGCGCTGATGTTGATTCCAGGGGTAGTTTGGAACTATGTGTTGCAACCAAGGACAGACTAATTTTACAAGCTACGCCCTTTAGCGGTCCCGTTCTATGAGCTTGTGTGGCCTACCACTTTGCGGCTGAGCCGTTGTTGCTCCTAGACGTTTCCACTTCACAATAACAGCATTTACAATTGACTGGGGAAGCTCTAGCAGGGCAGGAATTTGACAAACTGACTTGTTGGAAAGGTGGCATCCTATGACAGTGCCACATTGAAAGTCACTTAGCATTTCAGTAAGGTCATTATATTGTCAATGTTTGTCTATGGAGATTGCATGGCTGGGTACTCGATTGTATATACCCATCAGTAACAGATGGGTCTGAAATAGCCGAATCCACTCATTTGAATCGGTGTCCACATACTGCTGGAAATATAGTGTAGGTAGTGACAGTTCCTCTATGCTAAAAGAGTCCATCATTGGGGGCGTTCCTGTGCCCAGGCGTTGATGGCATTTAAAGTATCAGCTAACCACATATGTTATAGCAATCTGTCAGTTAATGACATAGTTGATGACAGGGCACGCAACCACTGATTGATACATGCAATGTCTGACCAGGGGAACACGAGCATTGAAACCAGACCCTAGTCATGTTCCCCTGCTCAGACATTGCATGCATCAACCACTGGTTGCATGGCACGTCCTCGACTATGTCGTCAGGGACCAGATTGCTATCTATCTATCTATATATCTATATATATATAACGATCTGGCCTGCATCAGCAAAGGAACGCACCCACTGGTTTGCCTAGGGTCAGGTTTGAGACTAGATCTGTGGTGGGGGCTACACAAATCTACACCATAACCTTTCATGGGCACTAAATATAAAAGTACCTACTGTGTCTACAACACCAACATACAAATATTTATTCTCATCCTCTGCCACATACTGACAGAAATGCCTCCCTTCGGTCAACAAACTCATCAAGGTATGGTCAGAAATTATATATTTATATTTTTAAGTGAGTTCATAACCTTCATTCAGATATCATTTTCACATGGGCCAATGATAGCCAGTACTGAATACCTACATTTAGCAGTTGCCAGAGGCTTCTAACCTTCCTCAGTAGTCAGGTCCAGACTTCCACTTGTGAATACTGCAGAGTCTTATCCCAGTAGTATTCACACACTTCATTACTATAACCTCTCTGAACATAAATTCTTGTTCCCTTGCAACACCTCTTATGAGTTGTTCACCAACAAAGTAAAACATGATTTAATACATAATTTCATGTTTAAACTTGGGTCTCTAGGGATAACTTATCTGCTTAATGTGGATTAATCAATTAGCCATGTAGCCATGCAAATTATATGTGCATTCTACAAGTGCTTTCTTTGTGGCATTTCATGTCTGTGAAGCTGTGACTAATTTTAAAGTAATAATTTGGAGGTCATTTTAAAGAGCAAGTGATGACTGCTTTTTCGATTACAATAAGTTGGTTATGGTATTCTTTTTACTCTCCTTTTTGTACTACAGATAGACTTAAGAAAAAAACAAAAACCTGTCTCGCAAACTACAGATCTTTCAAGTCCACCACTTCAGATCGAGACAATAATGTTTCCTTTAATTGTTTCAAGAGCCATTCCACCACTTATCCTTCAGAAAGACCAGAGCGGAAAGCCAGTGAAATTCACCAGCTTTCAAAACCTCTGCAACAACAGACCTCATGTAGAAAACTTTCCAACTCAAAGTTGAAAAAGATGAATGGTCAGTATTCTTCCGACTTCTGCACCATTTGATTCCGTTTGAGACGTTCAACAAGACCATTCTTGGTCTGCCTAAAACCTCACGCCTCTAGCTCAAACATGTTCAAATGCAGAGCATGAGCACGGATCAACTTTGAGGTTAGAAATTTTCCCAAATCGACTGACTGCTTCAAGAGTTTCGTCCCCTTTTTCCCCTCTCTAGCTGGCAGGAGACGGTTTTGTAGAGTGAGGTTGGAGGGTTGTGTGAGAACTCTTCTCAGTCTCTCTGCTCCGAGAACAATGTCCTCAGCCAACTAACTTGTGGTCCCTGGGGGAGAAGAGGTGGCAGGGATGTGACTCCTGTGACCCCATTGAGGATCCATGACCTTTCACCCCTCGACTCATCATCAAAGGGCTTGTCGCTCCGACGCTGCTACCCCAACGTATGCTGCTTCTCCTTTTCTCCGTGTGCGAGCAGCGCCTTCTCTCTCCCTCCTCCTCGCTCTTGTCCTGTCCAGCTCTACCCCCATTTTTCTCTCACTCTTGTGATTGGTTGGTTTCTCTCGGTCTCTCTCCTGTTGCTTTCACACAGTGGTGCTTCAGTTGTAGCAGTGGAAAACGGGTATCCATATGTTCTTTTTTTGATATTACCCAGATTAAAATGGCGACGAACTAAGCTCAGCACAGGCCTAGCTCCTTTTCCCACAACCTAAGAGTCAAATAAAACAAAGATTACTTTTATACCCTGACAAAGACGAGATATAAAATAGCTTCTGGTATCCTATTTACTCCACCTGATATTACTACAGCAACAGTTGGCTTAGCTCATAGAATATAGAGCAAAAAGTTCCAATGTAGTCTCTTACACTCTAGTACTGGGACAGTCCAGTCACACCATGTTGATAAGCTCTTTCCCCTTGGTAGGTGGAGTCTTGGGAGAGGGCCACGTCAATCTGGGACTTGAACTCATCGCCAAGGTAACTGTCCTGTAAGAAAAACAACAAAGGAGAAGCTTTTAGCCTGCATGTACATGTCTATCAGAGCAAGAACGTCTGCCATGAGAAACAAATGTAAACGTTCTTCTGCTTTACCTGAGAGAGTTCAGGCTGGGAGAGGCCAGGCTGGCTCATCTGGGAAGGCTGGCTCATGGTGATGTAGCCCTGTGTGAGGGGTCCCTGGGAGAAGGGCTGGGAGCCCAGGTCCTGGCTGGCCTGGCTGCCACTCATGAGGCCGTGCTGCCCGCTGCCCCCGCCGTGGTTCCCCATGCCACGGCTCCGCTGGCGCCCACCTCGCACCCCTCCGCCGCCCGCCTTACCCTTCATACCTCCACCACGGCCTGCTGGGGGGCAGTGGACCTGGCCCAGGTAGCCTGGCGGCGGCATGGGGGGCATGACCAGGTTGAAGGGAATGTTCATGGAGGCCATGGGGCCCGGACCAATCATGCCGATCTGGTCGTGGGTCTGGAAGTACATGTTGGATGAACGTCCTAGAAGAAAAGAAAACATATTGAACAACGGCAAAACAGGTAAAGAAACACAAGTTTACAGTTTGACATAGTCTCTCACCAGTGCTGCTGCGGTCATACACAGATCCAGGAATAAGAGCCTCCCTTGCATCATACATGGCTGTGCTCATGAAACGGCCCCCCTGAAGAACCCACACATGAAACAAACATTTCAGTAAGTCTAACACACACAGTAGCCTATGCATATATTTTTACAATGGTCTACTGGCAAAGTAAAATCATGAAAGTAAACACCACGCACTACATAAAGTTGTACATAATCCAACACACATAGGTTTAGGGGGGGACGACTCACAGGGTTGATGGCGTTGACCAGCTTGCGGGGCTTGCTGAACTGCATGAGGCTCTCCCTCAGGTTGTTGAGGGGTCCCTCCACCAGAACCTTCTGCTCCTTATAGTAGTTGAGCAGGTGGTTCCACAGAGGCTGCTTGGACAGGGCCTTGGGGTTGCCCACGATGATAACCCCATACCTATACACACACACACAAATAGGACATAGTTCCTTTCAAATACTTCCTTCACAGATATATAGAAAATAATAATATGTAAATCATTTCTCTTTGCAGTGTGACAGTGTTTTAGCCCGAGTAATGACATTTTGCTCTGAGGATTTAGAAATTGTTGACATAATTCTAAATACAAATATTAAAATAGTCTTGCAAAACTTGAAAGACAGGATAATGCTACGATTTTCTTGTTATCTGTTGAGCATCAGGAGACAGAGAGAATGGTCCATGTGTTGTTTACCTGGCCCTGGTGAGAGCCACGTTGAGACGGCGTGGGTCATTGAGGAAGCCAATGCCCTGGTGCTCGTTGGCTCTGACACAGGACAGGATGATGAAGTCCTTCTCTCTGCCCTGGAACGCATCAACGCTGGCTATCTCCACCTCCTGAGGACAGCCAAGAGACAGGAAAGCAATTAGATAAGCTAACATAGACGCACCATTCCACCATCCATTTGAATGTTTTAAGTGAAGGCCAAACTGGATGAATGATTCCATGAGCACATTACTAAACCAATGTAAACTGATTTATTTAGATTCATGCACTCCCATTTCAAGCTATAACTATATTTCAAACCTGCTACATTATAGTGAGAATATGACTGACAGACTGGAGTGCTGCAGCGGACAAGATTGGTCACATATTGTAGAGCCAAGCCTGTGTTTTGTACCTGGTAGAGCTTGGTGTGGAGGGAGCCACTGAACTGCATGTACTGCACCAGGTAGGACCTCTGGCCCTCGTAGGGGGTGATGATGCCTATCTGGTCAGGCTTGGCCCCAGCCTTTAGCAGCCTGGTGGTGATCTTCTCCACGTTGGAAGCCTCAGTTCTGTACAGCGGGAGAGAGTGAAGAAAACCTTATTCACAAAACATACCCTTTTTATGACTGGAGTCATAAATGGTCAGTGTACGAAAGCACTGGAATGACAAATGCTTCAGTTTGTCAAATACCTGTTAAGATAGGAGGTTCCAGAGCTTGCAATTTCTTCCTGGCCCAGGGTCACGTAGAAGAACATGGGCTTGTCTGGTTGTGGCCACTGGAAGTCAAAGCCTTTCTTGATGCGGTCAGCTGTGTAAGTCAAATAAAAATGGGTCAAGAAAAGAAGTTAGTAAAATGTACATTTAGGTGAATCCAGATTTAAGTGTAAATTAAGCCAATGTCGTGTATTACCTTTTTATATGGGTGTTTTACATCTGGTGCAAGCTGAGTAAATATGGCTGTTATAAGGCAATTCATGATTGTTCTGTTTTCTTGTTCCTTAGAGACATGATCTAAACTACCCAACCAGTTTGTAGACAACAGGGAGCCCATTCCCCTCTTGCTGGACAAGCACATCAGGAGGACAAGCTAACCCTCACCTGTGTTTACGAGAATTCTATAGACGGGATGGCTGACAACGTCCAAAAACGATGCGTGTAGGCAGTGTGGTTAGATAGCTTGCCATGTGAGAAATCATAGTTGGCCCGTGTCAGCTCGTTGTATCTTGTTATCGATACCATGTCTTGAATCATGTCATGTCTATGCTAGTATGGTTCACTAGTTAACTAACCAGCAACTGTAACAATGTATTTGAGAGACAAGTGCTCATTGTGCAAATGCATTTACGTTTTCAATAAACATTTGGAGACTAAATATAGTTTACAACAGTCTATGCCAACACAGTCTGTTCTGCGCCATAGTTGCACACGCCTCGGTTTTGTTGCTAAACCAACCCGTGTACACACTGGCCCAGTTCCATTCCTCACCAACTTACCTGCGGTGACTCCGTTCTGCAGGGAGCCCTCGTAGAAGATGTTGGAGGGGAAAGCGCTGAGGGCCGGGTGCATACGGTACTGCACCTGCAGACGGATGGGCCTGATGCCCAGCACCACGAGACGCTCAAACAGGGACTGGGACAGGCCCGCCTTGGCAGCCTTCTTACACATCACTACTGGACCCAGCTGGCAGTGGTCTCCCACCAGGATCAGCTAGAGAGAAACAGAGAGAAATCATAGATTTAGTACAAATAGAAAGGCTATTCCAATTCAAATCCATTGTTGTGTGGTGTAGGAACTAGTATTGGGCATAGCATTTGCATGTGTTTATTTGCTATATTGTAATTACTTTGCCACCATGACCTATTTATTGCCTTACCTCTCTTATCCTACCTCATTTGCACATGCTCTATATAGATTTCCCTACTGTATATTTGTTTTACTCCATGTGTAACTCTGTGTTGTTGTATGTGTCGAACTGCTTTGCTTTATCTTGGCCAGTTGCAAATGAGAACTTGTTCTCAACTAGCCTACCTGGTTAAATAAAGGTGAAATAAAAAAAACATCACAACTCAGAGAAAGTAGTGCCCGTCTCAGTGTCACATTCAACCAAGCACAAACATCCGGAGAAAGGTGATAAATGTAACTGCACTTTTCCCTCAGCAACAACCTTTGATAAACATTCTGTATAAGAAAGAGAGAGAAGTTGGGACTTGTCATGGATAACTGAATGGACATAATTTATCGTAGAGATTGCCCTGAGACATACCTGCTTGGCCCCCAGTATGACAGGCACCATACACTCTGGCTCAGTGGCCTGGGTGCTCTCATCAATGAGGATGGAGCGGAACTGCATCTTGGCCAGGCGGGGGTCTCCTGCCCCCACACAGGTACAGCAGATCACATCAGCATTCTGTGGAGCAGAGATGGGAGACGTGGTCAGTGATAATCAACCTCAGGGAGTAGTGGAATTATGACATTTTAGGACTTTGTTTTAAGGGAGTGTGTGGAAAAGGAGCAGGTGTTACCATAAGTAGTTCCCTCTCGGCGGTGCGCTTCAGGGCCCTGTAGCGCTTCTCGTCCGAGGAGGACAGCTCCCCAGTCTCGTCCTTCAGCTGCTGGAGCTTCTGAAGCTCTGGTATACTGCATACAGATACAACAAAAATACAAACTGAGAAACCAGTACTCTTTAGTGTGGAGAAATTATGTGGCCTATGTTGAAAGTTCAGAAAAGCTGCAAGACAGAGAACATGCCTCTGAACATGAACTGAGAATCCATGCTTTCAAACTGAGGCAACTCATATTGCCCATAGCTGAGTTCTCAAGTTCTCTGCCAGGGTGGCAGGTAGCCTAGTGGTTAGAGCGTTGAGCCAGTCACTGAAAGGTTGCTGGATCGAATCCCCGAGCTGACAAGGTTCTGTCGTTCTGCCCCTGAACAAGGCAGTTAACCCACTGTTCCTCGGTAGGCTGTCATTGTAAATAAGAATTTGTTCTTAACTGACTTGCCTAGTCAAATAAAATAAAAGTGGAATCGATTCTTTGTCTCCTGAGTTAGCAGGACACCTGATAAGATGAAGACACCATATTCCTCTCTCGATAGCAGTCCCAGGTTACCTGTCCATGTTGCGGATCTGGTTGTGCAGAGCCAGGAAGGACACAGGGGAGTCGATGGCCTCTCTGCTCTTGGCAGACAGCCTCACCACCTTCAGACCTGACATGTGGATCTTCTCAGTCAGCTGGTCCACCGCAATGTTACTGGGAGCACACACCAGCACAGGCCTGAGGACACACACAACTGGTGTTAGGGATGGACAAGAGCGCTTATAAAACCTTTAGGTTGGTCAATTTAGAAAGAATATATATTTTGCAATGATGATCTCTGCCAAGACTAGATAGACTATAAGAGTAGTTACTCTTATAGTGAAAGTTATTTACTTATAAGTACTGTATATGGTTAAGTACTGTATATATTAAGTGAACACATCTTACCCGTTGCCCTGTCTGGCCAGGTGGTACACTACAGTGGCAGAGGTGACAGTTTTCCCCGTGCCAGGGGGCCCCTGGATGAGACTGAGAGGACGCTGCAGCACAGTCTTCACAGCATATACCTATGTGATGACATTTTAAAATGCCAAACTGTCAGCAAATATCGTTTTAGAAGGGATAACTCAAATCTACTCATAACTTCTGCATATGGTAACACCCACCTGTGAGTGGTTGAGGTCAGGCAGGCCCTGGGCGGTGAAGCGTTTGGGCAGCTGACACTTGATGACCACATCCTCCACCTCGTGACCCAGCAGCTTGTGGTAGATGTACCCGGACACAGAGGTCTCGTCCACGGCAAAGGTCTTCAGGGCACTTTGCATCCTGGAGGAAAGTTTGAAACCGTGTGTAATATTAAGTCCATTGCCAAAAGCAAGCTTAGCTCAACCCATTTGTTGCGTTTCATATGGATTGGTGTCAGGAGGTTCCTACCGGTCAAAGGAGGTGGACTTCCACACAAAGTCAACCTGGAAGTTGTGTGGTACTTCCACGGGGGCCCCAGCACTGCTCCTCAGCTCAATGGCTATCTCATCGCCATAGTCTATTGTCACAGGATTAAGGACTACACGCCACATAACACCTATTCCTTCCAGAGACTAATGCTATCAGTGGTCAGAGAGACAATATTCCCAAACTCATTTTTGAATTTGAATCAAATTAGTAACGAAGAGTCAAAGGTAACATAAGAGCATAATGATTTTTAACAAAGGATACTGTCTGGGACTTTGATGACATGTCCAATGCCTTTCCAGAGTGGGGCAAGGTCTCCCTTGTACCTCAGGCAAATCTCATCTCCCTGCATCAGGCGCATGTCTTCAGAAATACAGTGAATAGTAGAAAAAGGACAGCAAGGACAAGGGAATTGGCTGATGAAAAGCACAATTTAGAATCCATAGACTTCAGGACATTAGTCATACAAACCTAGAATCGTGTACACACACACACACACACACACACACACACACACACACACACACACACATATACAGACTCAAGACTAGAAGACACTCCGGCATGCTCATCAGTGAGAACGTGAGGGAGGTTGTGGCCGGAATGGAATGGACATGGAACACTCGTGAACACTGACGTTGATGAACAAAAAATGAATTACCACCTGAGTCCGTCTTGGGAAGGCTGAAATAAGCAATCCGCTTTTTATTGAGTCCCAAGTCCCACCTGACAGTAATATTGTCTTGGGTCTGTGAAACAAACAGACGAGACGGCAATTAATTAACCATCTAAAACCAAACGGTCTTTACCGTGACATCCAAAAGCAGGAGGAGCTAGCCTGAAAACTCCAGCAGAAAACAGTAGAACTTACCTGGGACTCTTTGAGTTTCTTATCGTAGTCAGCCTCCAGTTTGACCAGGGGGCCAAAGATGTTCTGGTACTGGTAGGCATCCTCGTAGCGCAGCAACACGTGCTGAGGCTCCTCGTCCACGCCGGGCTTCTCCAGGTCCTCCAGAGTGGCTGTGGGGTTTTCCTGAAGACACCCAGTCAAACAACAGCCACCGATAAAGAGCACTGCTTACTTTATTTGAGAAATAAAATTCATAATAAAAGCCAGTAGCTCTCCATGACCAAAGTAAAAGGCCACTGGCCTACAGTAAACCACTGGGTTAACTCTTGCTAAATTTACATATGTAATTTAGCTGACGCACTTATCCAGAGCTAATTACAGTAGTGAGTGCATATATTTTCATATTTTTCGGCACTGGTCCCCCGTGGGAATCGAACCTACAGCCCTGGCGTTGCTAGCACCATGCTCTATCAACTGAGCCACACAGGACCATAAGGTAGTTTATGAACCTTCCAGAGCTCCTCAAGCTTGTTTATCTGCTGGGCGGTGATCTGGCGTGCCCGGAGCTGCTCCTGCTCAGAGGGGATCTTAACCAGCCAGGACAGGAAGCAGCGGTCCTGGATCAGCGGCTGCCACTGGGAGCTGTCCCAGTTGATGTCTTTCAGACTGCTCTGACTGGCACATGGCTGCCTGTATTACCAAACACAAACAATACGTCCATCAATGCACTCCACTACAAAATCACTTTGATTCAATAATAAGAGCTATTGGATTATGGGTCCAAAAAGGGCCAAGAACATTTTGAAAAATAGGACATCTGATCATTGTGAAACAGAATGGTGCAAAAATGGTTAGTAAACACCATAGACCGGCTTTACCTGCAAAGCAGTACCACCACAGAGTCTGCCTTGGCAGGGATGAACCCCAGGAGGAAGACGTTGCGACAGCCACAGTTGTAGCACTCCAGGACCGTCTCCCCCAAAGGACCATCCTTGTGCAGAGTCACCTCCTTGGACTTGGCTCTGACCAGGTGGTTCACAATGTGGCTGAGAGAGGAAAATATGAACAGATTTAGCAACATTTCTGATAGACATTTATAAAATGTCCTTTGGGACTCATGTGCCTCACATTCTACTTTATGTGTGTGTATAGTCTTCCACATAGACGCCAACTACATTTAGCTAAGTTGGTTGTTCTTTGGAGCTTACCTGCCAGATGTATTGCCACGTCCATTGCAAAACCACTTCTTGCTGGTGTTGCAATACACCACACAAGCAGGATCGTGAATGCCACAGTAACTTGGGAAAGCAAAACAAGGATAATGTCACAACCGTAAAAACTTTACAAGGAGGAAAACAAATATTTATTATGAACTCTGCAAGACAGCACCAAAAGATCAATCAAAAGATATTTCTGAACATTACCTGCATGCATGGACTGGGAGGTCTTTAGTATAATAGCTGTCTTCCTCGTCTTCTTCAAAGTTCAACTCTGCAAGAAGTTGACTTGCTTTCACAACAGGGTCATCCCCATTCTGCTGTACTCCATCAGGCCCATTCACCTGGAGAAAACATGGAAATTTCATTTCAATAGCGGCGGGCAAAATAATGTAAATAACCTGGAAATGGACACCACCACAGATAACGTTTTAACTACAAGTGCAACAGACAGTTAGTAAACTAACGTTAGCTAGCTATCAAATGCACTTGTAGCAAGCTCACAGCAGTTAGCTAGGATGCCTGCTATGTAACGCGGGCAGATGAATTTAGGAATGCTACACTCAGTGCCATGGCGTTATCAAGAAAATGACAGGCTGCTTGACAATCTTGGTGTCCATCCCACAACGCGTACAAGCAAATTAGCTAATACTAGCATGCTAAATTATATGTAAACATGCTGGCTAAGTTAACTGGTTAGCCAGCTACGTGGCCTCTGAGACAGATGCATGTGTTCTCTTTGTAACTATACAGCTAGCTACCAGCGTGCTAGCTGTGCTAACATAGCTGCTTCTGCTAATATAGTTAGCACACTGGCTAGCTATCTCCAAGGTTCCGTATGTACAATACCCTGTAGCTTGTTAGCGAGTTTTTATTTGCTAGTTTGAAACCACACAGGCAACAAAAATTAAACGAACCTGATTTTCCAACTGACTCTGCGTTTGGCCTGTTTGAGTCTGGCTCGGCAGGGTAAAATCCGTGAACTCATACTCCGAACCCTGGGTATCTGCTCCAAGCAACTCCGCTTCCTCAGTGTCCAGGAACGTGAGAGTCTGCGAGCTCGGCCCGTACGCCTCAACACTCATTTTCTCCACCAACAGTGATATTTCAGAATGATATTTAAAATTGAATCGCTAACTAAACAAAGTGTAGATATCCCTGCCAAACTTAAACAAATATCGAAATACCTAAGCACATGAATAAACTGAGAACACACGGTCTCGTGAGCCTCAACTCCCACTCGAAGTAATGACGTAACACCTTGCACACAGCACAAAATGCAAAGAGCACATCATAGGTCGTCAAATTTGACAAAAGCTGGATCCCTTCTAGCCATAACCACATTCAAAGTGTCCATGGCATAACGTTTACACAAAAGGGGAATATTTTTCACAATCCTTGATTAGGCCTTAGAGTCAGAATGTGTTTATCATGTACAGTAATTTAGAAGATGCTGTTATCCAGAGCAACTTACAGGAGCAGTTACTGTAGGGTTAAATGCCTTGCTCAAGGGGCACACTGACAGATTGTTTTAACCTAGTCGGCTGAGGGAATCAAACCAGCAACCTTTTGGTTAATAACACAACACTCTTAACCGCTTACCCTTTCCTGGTAATATTATGTAAGTAAGATGACATTCATTCAAATTCTTTCCAATTGCAATAGATGTACATGATGAATTCATAGGAAGAAGAGCACATACTACTAGTTACCAATAGTTATTTTACTTGGTATGGCTTAAGCTTATTGGCTTAAATTTTTCTTTAAGTGGTTTAATCACAGCATTAGACCATATTCTGAAGAAGAATACAGA
The DNA here is from genome assembly GCF_045791955.1 of Oncorhynchus clarkii lewisi. Lineage (NCBI taxonomy): Eukaryota > Metazoa > Chordata > Actinopteri > Salmoniformes > Salmonidae > Oncorhynchus > Oncorhynchus clarkii. The sequence goes on along the minus strand of NC_092166.1, from coordinate 13,380,505 downwards.
TACCAAATACAAAATAAAAATGTCCATTACATTATTCATCACATTACAAATATTGATTGTATATGCAATAAATTACCTGAGATAATAACAAATGGTTGAAGTACATTAATTAAAAAAAAACATTTTTGTGTCCTTATATTGTACACTATACAATATACTGATATTGTACAATTTCATAACAAATATTAAACACATGATGAGGGGGGCTAGAGATTGTAAAAGAAATGGCACGCTACGTTGACCATTATGTCAAAGCGAGAGTGATTTGTGAGGGGAATAAGGAACTAAAAAGGGAACTATTTAAAATAGTGAGAAAGAAGCAGGCATACAGCTGTCAGGACGATGTGGCTTAAAAGCACTGAATATCCAAAGATGGCTGCATTCCAAACACTTAAAAGACACACCCTCTCCCCTCAAACTTCTGATGACGTACCATGACGTCTGACGAGTTTACACTTGTAGGGCAAGGGAGGATGACATTTTAAATGGACTGCCCTTGCCCGGAAATTCGTCACTCGTTCGTCCCGCGAATATTGTGTTTTTAGCCACCGGTAGCTTGTGGGTGCTTTATATGGGCTACAGTCAATTATGATTGCATGTCTACTTATATTAACTATATAGTTATTAATATACGCTTACTGTATGATAGTTAGCTAATTCATTTGCTAGCTAACGTTAGCCTGCCTAGCTGGAACTTCTGAAGAAGGAACATGTTTTATTTATACAATTTCCAAAAAGCTATCCAAACAAAAACATAATTACTTTTACGTGACGCGAATTTAATTATGGGGCGTTTCAAGCCCCGAAGTGAACATAAGTGTACACTCGCAAAATCTTATCAACAACGAGGGCTGAGGGATTTACGTTGCGAACTTCCCTTGCTTTGGTCGACCGACGACCAAGATGGCCGCAGGGATTACTCCAAGGGCATTGCATAAAGTGAGGATAGTGGACTAGGGTGCGTCTTTTATGAGTTTAAAACGTAGCCAATGGTTCTCTCATCTACAGCATCATTTATTGGACCATTACAGTGTGTCGTCTTGTGTTGCTGCTATGCTATGTTGTTGTTTTAGGCCTCTCTTTATGTAGCGTTGTCTCTCTTGTCGTGATGTGTGTTTTGTCCTATATTTTATTTTTAATCCCATCCCCATCTCCGCAGGGGGTCATTTGGTAGGCTGTCATTGTAAATAAGAATTTGTTCTTAACTGACTTTTTCTGTTAAATAAAGATTAAATACAATATTAAAAAAGTTTCTTTGTGAAATAGTCAAATAACAATACCCAGAGCCATTGATATAATATACGTGTATACCAGAGGAGGCTGGTGTGAGGAGCCATAGGAGGATGGGCTCATTGTAGTGGCTGGAATGGAATCAATGGAACGAGTCAAAAACGCTGTTTCCAAGTGTTTGGTATGTTTGATACCATTCAATTGATTCCATTCCAACCATTAAAATGAGCCTGTCCTCCTATAGCTCCTCCCACCAGCCTACCCGGATGGACACATCCATTGCTCTGCCTATTCTCATTCATACAGTGCCTTGCGAAAGTATTCGGCCCCCTTGAACTTTGCGACCTTCCATTTCAATATTATCGCTTGCACAGTGCTCCTTGGGATGTTTAAAGCTTGGGAAATCTTTTTGTATCCAAATCCGGCTTTAAACTTCTTCACAACAGTATCTCGGACCTGCCTGGTGTGTTCCTTGTTCTTCATGATGCTCTCTGCGCTTTTAACGGACCTCTGAGACTATCACAGTGCAGGTGCATTTATACGGAGACTTGATTACACACAGGTGGATTGTATTTATCATCATTAGTCATTTAGGTCAACATTGGATCATTCAGAGATCCTCACTGAACTTCTGGAGAGAGTTTGAAAGTAAAGGGGCTGAAAGTAAAGGGGCTGAATAATTTTGCACGCCCAATTTTTCAGTTTTTGATTTGTTAAAAAAGTTTGAAATATCCAATAAATGTCGTTCCACTTCATGATTGTGTCCCACTTGTGTTTGATTCTTCACAAAAAAATACAGTTTTATATCTTTATGTTTGAAGCCTGAAATGTGGCAAACGGTCGCAAAGTTCAAGGGGGCCGAATACTTTCGCAAGGCACTGTATACTCTCCCTTTCTCTAGTTCAGGGGGAGTGCTGATAGCCCTCTCTTTAGCTACTGCTTAGTGGGGTATCAGTTGTATCTGTCCTTAAAGTTAGAATCCTTAGATGCTACATCAATTTTTGGACTTGTGCTATATAACCATTGATTCTTGACGAATATAACGTATGAATGCCTCATGAGCTTAGTTCAAATTTCATACCCCATCAGAACCCATAATATAAGCTTGTTGTACACCAATGTTTGTAAGCAAACTAAATGTAAACAAACACTGTATAGCCTCAAAACATGGTTAAAACTATCATTTTGAAATCATGGATGGTCAGTCCGTGAATATAGCTCTGTCTATGAATTTGAGAGTGGTCACATTTCTTCAGGCCCATCCCTCAGGTTTTTACCAAAACAGAGGCAGGGTCACCACTTTGTTATTGTTTCAATTAAGGATTCCAGCTTTAAGTGCTTTATCTGTCCATTGGGGACAGGAGCAGTGAGTTGAGGACAGAGGTCACCGGAAGTCATTCTTTAGTGAGCATGCTGATGGTGCTGGTGGCTGCAGTGGTGGTGGTCATGGTCATCATCCTCAGATTGACCCACAAGCTCCAGCATCTCCCCCACTACGGCCTGCAAGGCTCTGCCTAGGTCCTGGGCACTGTAGGGCTTCTCTAGTGGAGGAACGTGCACAAACGCTGACCTGCCCTTCCCCAGGTACAGCGACATGTAGTAGGTGTAGTCACACAGGTATCTGACCAGATCAAAGGTTAAGTTAGGGTTAAAGAGACAACAGAAGACATTAGCTTTTATCAGAATCAATGGATTTGCCATTTAGGTAAATGAGATTTCTGAAGTGGCAACTTCAGGGGGACAGACCACCCACATTATTATATAACATCTTATCACTACCTAGAAAGTATGCTACAATTAAAGATCATAGATAGGATGTAATTTGTGTGAACATTCCCTTTAATGTAGTTTCATTGAAAAAAGTATGAGATCATAAATAGTGGCATGTGACTGGTTGAATGAGAGTAGAGTCGAACACAGCACTCACCGGCCTGCATCCTTTGATACTGACACTGCCACGCCAAGCCTTGAGGAGTTGACCCTCTTGCAGACTAGATCCATGTCTATGACTGAATCGATGCAGTCAGGACCACCGTCCATGCAACACTGAGAGTCTGGACAGAAGCTGCAGTTGTCCACCCGCTTGTAGCCGTGGTTGTGGCCACATTTCTCCAGGGTGACTGTGGTGGCTATCCCAGAGACCCCGACATGGACCACCAACTGTTGACCCACGGAGAAGAGAATGTGTGTTAAATGTAGCCACTGTTATACCAATAGAGACTCTACATCATATTTCAAACTGTAGCCTAAATGTCATACAGTAAGGGTGCACCTGTCGAACACTATTACTAATGCCTTTTACCATGCAGTAAAAAAAAGATATTGTGAGGAACAACACTTGACATTTGCTGTGACTTCCTGTGGCTACCTGTGGCTGATGCTGTTTCCATAGAGATGGCAGTAGACTCTGAACTGCCTGGTACTCCACTGGCACCTCACAGACATATAGGTCCACACTCTGACCCAAGCCCAACCGCTCCAGTTCCTGTACACAGAGGAAACAGGAAGTGTGTAAGGAACCACAAACCCTATTTAATTAGATAAAGCTTTATTGTTCCTTTTGAGGCATTTGTTGTGCCTCAAGGTTGTAAAAATCAGTTGCCTTTACACCTGTTGTGATAACACTAATTACTATAGTAACAACATTGCATTCATATATTGTTAAATAGTGAAAAGTGATTACTTATTCATTATTAAGTCATTAAGCACTTGCCGTTACGACAGAGGATCTGCTTTAGCACATTCCTTTTTCCACTTGTGTATTAACATGAAACACTTATATCCATTAGTCCCTACTATGCAATGAAGTAATTATTCTTAAATGTCATGCAATGTGATACAATTTTGTGTTACTACTCATGTGGAAATCAACGTAAGGTGTTGCCAATAAGAATAGACCTCTTAATAATGCACCATAATGCACTTGCCGTTACGACAGAGGTGCTAAAGCAGATCATTCCTTTTTCCACTTGTGTATTAACATGAAACACTTATATCCATTAATCCCTACTATGAAATGAAGTAATTATTCTTAAATGTCATGCAATGTGATACAATTTTGTGTTACTACTCATGTGGAAATCAACGTAAGGTGTTGCCAATAAGAATAGACCTCTTAATAATGCACCATACAGAACACGCAACAAACTCACTTACCTGCACTGCCACCCAGCTAGCATTCACGGTGTGATCGCCAAAAGGTTCAAACCCTAAAAAAATATAGATTATATTGATAGCCTTTTAAGTCCTCGCCTAGTAACACCAGTATACACCAATGCAACATTACATTTTTATAGCTGCTTATCATTCTACCCCTATCTAAATGAAAGTCACAATAATCTTAGTTCGAAAGTCTAACGGACATCTCAAGTTAAATATTATCTATTACAACAGCTGACATGTATAATCAATTGTAACACAATATATGCAAATGAGTGCATGGGTTTTATAGATGAGATGACACTATACTACAATTTCCATTTAAGTTATATCGGGGGAGAAGAGTAGGTTAAGAATATGCTTCTTGTCAGCACGAATTTAGCCAGCATCATTCTCAATAGTATCACAATAATATCACGACAAGGCAAACATGTACCCATAAATGGCTGAATGGCTACAACGATCCATAAATGGCTACATTATCGCCTCTGACTTGATCTGTCTGTAATAGGTTGGTCTGCCTCAACATTACAATTCATACATTTCAACCTGACAGACAGGCTTTGTGAATGTAAGATGAAGATGCACAATACTGTACAGTAGACGGTCAGTAGTTGTTTAGTAGTTGAGGAACAATGTCGTTTTCAAGATGACACAATATACACGTAATTCCAATCTTTAATAGTTAGGCAACTCATTTTAATCAAAAGTTTATATAAGAACTGACAGCAAACTAAGACAGTATAGGCTACATAAATCACTTACCTGTCACTATTACCGTCCTTTTAGTCGCCATTATTTGTGAGTTATTGTAAATTCTGCAAGAATGTAACGTTAATCTACTCTTTTTCAACCCTGATGAGTTGAGAATTCCTCCTCGATTCTCTTCCGCTATCTATTCATTATTTTTGCAAGAGCTCGAGCGAGCGTTCTCGGTTTCTTCCAGTCCTTCTACGCTGTTGACAACACTACTCTATACCTCAACATCCAGCCACCTATCGCCACCTACTGCAATGGAATTCATGCTCAGCGCATGAGCTCATTTATTTGACAAATTTGGCTTAACCTTTTGTTGAAATTACATAATATAACCGATGTGAAATGTCTAGTTAGTTAGCGGTGTACGCTAGTAGCGTTTAATCGGCGACGTCACTCGCTCTGAGACTGAAGTAGTTGTTTTCCTTAATTCCGTACGGGCCGTGGCTTTTGTGGAGCGAGAGGTAGCTATGCTTCGTGGGTGACCGATATCTGTGTGTTTCGAGGGTTCCTGGTTCGAGGTCAGGTTGAGGAATGGAAGCAAATATTTATATTGATGCTGTTGATCAGGATAAATTAGTTGGGCTCTGCCAAAGATGATCTATTATATTGACAAGATAGCCCAGTGACCACTCTAACAATGGAAATACATGTCCTCAATAGTCCACAGTATGAGTCATAATACCCATGAAGCCTAGCGGTCAAACGGAAATGGTTCCAATAATTTGTCCACCATTCATTCTTCCCCCATAGGGGATTTTAGAAGCACTTAAAATAAGGGCTGCGTTTCGTGTAGGCTTTCCCCGGAGTGACATTTTGATAACCATGTACAGTTCTCTAGGACAAGGTGACTTTTATCAATATATTCGTCTGTATTTACCCCACCATAATGAAATTCTAATTAGCTGCTAATGTGGCTATCATAAAGAACTACAAATGCCATGATTATCTGGACGAGACTGCCGAATCTCTGGATTAACTATATAATGTTAGCTAAATGTAGTAATTAATAAATTGGCTACATTTCTTTAAATGCACAATTCTGTGAACTGTCTAGTGCAAGTTTTAAATTGACACAATAACTGTTAGCGAAGGTATCAGCTAGAGATGACATGCAGGAGCTTGCAGGGATTTGTAGTTTTGCATGATGTGTACTTTGGTGCTAATTAGCATTTTTGAATCTTAGAGTAAATAGAGCTGAATATATTAATAAAAGTAACCTTTTCCAAGAGAGATTTATATCGTTATCAAAATGTCACGCCAGGGTAAGCCTACACGAAATTTAACCCTTATTTTAAGTGTTTCTAAAATCCCCTTTGGAAAAATGAATGGTGGAAAAACGACTGGAACCATTTCCCTATTTGAACGCTAGGTTTTATGGGTACTATGACTCTTCCATTGTAGGGCTCTATGATTAAAGGCAGGCGAGATCAAGCGGGACCATTCTAACCAATGAGAGGGCAGATACGCATGTGAACAACAGGCACAACTAAGTAATTTTTCTCAAATTTGCCACAATGCCACATGCATCCACTTATATCAGTACATTTGTAACAGCCTAAACATTACTTAACATATTTTATTTGGTTTCTTTACCCCCTTTTTCTCCCCAGTTAAGATCCTGTCTCATCCCTGCAACTCCCCTATGGGTTCATGCGTCCTTCAACACACACTCCTTAACACCTGCCCACTTACCCCGAAAGCCAGCCTCACCAATGTGTCGAAAGGAAACACTGTTCAACTGACAACCAAAGTTAGCCTGCAGGCGCCCAGCCCACCACAAAAGTGTGATGAACCAAGTAAAGACACAACCCAGGTTTGAACCCGGGTCTATAGTGACACCTCAAGCACCACGATACAGTGACTTAGACCTCTGCGCCACTCAGGAGGCCCACATTTGCTAAACTTCTATTAGATCAAATAAGCCTCATGTAATTTGACACTCTCATAGACCATACAAAAAATGGCTTATCTCATGAGGACAGATTTTGGGCGGAGTAAATCCTTTCTCTTCGCCTTTTCCTCTCTGGCTTCTCCAGCTGCTGGGATTGCTGCGGAGAAGGTGGAGGTCAAAGAGGGGTGAGTGTAACCGATGTGAAATGGCTAGCTAGTTAGCGGTGTCCAATAGTAGTGCTCAATCGGTGTCTTCTTCTCTATTGAGACCTTGAAGTACATATTGATACATTTTTAAAGGCTCTCCAAAGCCATAAGATGGTACGTTTTAATAAATACATTTTTGTTTATTTGGACTTTCAATTCTTATGTTCAGACTCAGATTTATTTCCCCCATGCATTTATAATTGCTTTATTTGGTAACATTGACACTTTGCCTATAATAAAATCAAATGTTTTCCCAACTCGCAAAATTGGGACAGCTTCAGCAGAATTTAGCAATCCCAGCTGTAGAGGCCTTTAAAGTCATAGCACCTGGTAGGGCATTCATTGTGTCAGCTATTGTATACTTCAGTACAAGCTGTAAATGCTGTTACGTCTCACTTTAACTCTCATCTTAGCTTTATCACATTTATGTAAAGCAAGAAATAAATCAGTAAATTGAATTTGAGTGGAAAATATATAATGAAAAACATTTATTTGTATTATGTTGAAATACTCTTTAAAACCATCTGGGTTGGTGTTTATGTTTTCATAAAGGCACTCCCATTTTGATATCTGTTCACCACAACAACTTATGGTTTGTATTCAGTCCACACCCCTGTTTCAGGACATGACTCATACGTTCTAGCCACTGCCTTCTGAATGCCTGATTCTAAATGCCATGCTGAATATGGATGGAAAATAAAAGGCAGTTGTTTCTGTCAAAATAGGAAGCTTTTTGTTGGAGTTTGTTTTTAATGTGCTGTGAAGGAAGGTGCAATCTATCCCAAAAAAGAGACATCAAAGGGAGATGACTTCACTAATGGAACATCTTTCAATTGATGACATCCTAACCATATGTATCTTGAATTAATTATATTCTACAAAATCAGATTTTCCCTGAACAAAGCATCAAAGGCTATTTAATACACCATATACAAAATGCTGGAAGATGTATATCTGAATATTGATGCCCACCTATAAACACACCACACACACACATTGCGATCCCCCCATCCACCACCCTTGCATCGTGCACTGCAGTCTTCAACAACCTCAATCCCCTTCCCCCAATCATTCACCTGCTCTTGCGTCACAGCCTATGTCAACGTTGCCATGGAAACAAATGATGCCCTTGCTATTCTGTGGTGTTGATGCAGACAGTACATCTTCCCTTCCTACGGGGGGGTTATTGGCTATTATGGCTGCCTAGTACCACCCACTGCGCTGGGCTATTCATAGCAATAGCAGACAGCCATCACCGTTTGGGGCTTTCTGTTCCGAGGTGGTAGATCTCTCATGCTTTAACCAGCAGATGTCTGATATTTCTGGGCAGATACTCTATATATACAAAGTATGTGGGCACCTCTTCAAATTAGTGGATTCTGTGATTTCAGCCACACCCGTTGCTGACAGTTGTATAAAATCGAGCACACAGCCATGCAATCTCCATAGACAAACATTGGCAGTAAAATGGCCTTACTGAAGAGCTCAGTGACTTTCATTGTGGCACGGTCATAGGATGCCACCTTTCCAACAAGTCAGTTCATTACATTTCTGCACTGCTAGAGCTGCTCAGGTCAACTGTAAGTGCTGTTATGATGAAGTGGAAATGACTAGGAGCAACAACGGCTCAGCCACAAAGTGGTAGGCCACACAAGCTCACAGAACGTGACCGCCGAGTACTGAAGCGCATAACGTGTAAAAACCGTCTTTCCTCGGTTGCAACACTCACTACCGAGTTCCAAACTGCCTCTGGAAGCAATAAATAAATGTTCGTCAGGAGCTTCATGAAATGGGTTTCCATGACCGAATAGCTGCACACAAGCCTAAGATCACCAAGAGTCGGCTAGAGTGGTGTAAAGCTCGCCGCCATTGGACTCTGGAGCAGTGGAAACGCATTCTCTGGAGTGATGAATCACGCTTCACCATCTGGCAACGTGACAGATTAATCTGGTTTTGGTGGATGCCAGGAGAGCGCTACTTGCCCAAATGCAAAGTGCTAACTATAAAGTTTGGTTGAAGAAGAATAATGGTCTGGGGTTGATTTTTATGGTTCGGGCTAGATGTGAAAGGAAATCTTAACGCTACAGCATACAATGACGTTCTGGACGATTCTGTGCTTCCAACTTTGAGCCAACAGTTTGGGGAAGGCCCTTTCCTGTTTCAGCATGACAATGCCCCCATGCACAAAGCGAGAACTTGACTGGCATGCACAGAGCCCTGGCCTCAACCCCATCGAACACCTTTGGGATGATTTGGAACGCCGACTGCGAGCCAGGCCTAATCGCCCCATATTGAGTTGCACTCCCTTTGGCCCTCAGAACATCCTCAATTCTACAAGGTGTCAAAAGCGTTCCACAGGGATGCTGGCTTATGTTGACTCCAATACTTATCACAGCTGTGTCAAGCTGGCTGGATGACCTTTTGGTGGTGGACCATTCTTGATACACACTGGAAAACCCAGCAGCGTTGCAGTTCTTGACACACTCAAACCGGTGGACCTGGCACCTACCTCCATACCCCATGCAAAGTCACTTAAATCACCCTGTGAATGGCACACATACACAATCCATATCTCAATTGTCTCAAGGCCTAAAAATACTTCTTTATCCTGTCTCCTCTCCTTCATCTACACTGACTGAAGTTGATTTAACAAGTGACATCAGTAAGGGATCATTGCTTTCCTCAATTCACCTGGTCAGTCTATGTCATGGAAAGAATGGGTGTTTTGTACTCCGTGTATAGGCTACTAACCATTCTAAGAATTTTGAGTTGAGTTCTTTGTCAAACATTGGCTTCTAAAAACAGCATGGTTTCCTTATTCCTCTGCAGTATCTCCTTCCTCATTTCTGTTAAAACAAACCGGTAATTACTTCCCCAATAAACCACCTCTTAGCTTATTTGCCCCAAGCTGTGCAATCTCTATTAGAAATGTGTTTGGATCGGAAGACACAGTATTAAACGACTAATGTCAGCAATTTATGAGGTCAAATGTTTCCATTCAGTGACTGACTGCATACCTATGATTCCTGAGCCCATGTTTGTATGTGCCTTGACTTGCTACAATGTATCCCCAGATGTATCTTAGTCTACTTTGTCATCATATATCCTAAACTGGACAGAACTGTGAGAATGTTTGGAATTGGAACCAAAATAGATCACTTGCAATGAAGAATAGACTGACACAATGACACACACACGTTTGGGGCTGATAAATTAAAGTTTATACGTGTGTTCATTCACATACAGCTGTCAAGTTGGCGTGGGAACATTGTCTAAGTTCCTCTAAAGACTGGACTAGTCAAGATAGCTGAAGAAACCTTATGTGCCCCTCCCTAGTTCCTTCCCCGCCCAGTTTCTTTTGGCGACCCTGAGCGTTCTATTTTATGACATCAAACCACAATGCACCGCACTGTTTGCAGTTTACCTAAAGTCTCCATGGCAATATGGACTGGTTCGGCCCCTTATTTAAATCAGACCGGAAACGAACGTCATTTTGGGCCAATCTTAGCGCGCTAAAGTGACATAATGGAATTTTTAGGGGTAAAAAACAAGCAGAGGGTTGGGTGTACGCATACCAGTTGTGCCATCTGTGAAAAGAGTTCATACGGGCGAGAAGAACAGGAAAAGCCAAGCCACGACTATTGTTTTAGCCTCAGGGGTACAGGTAAAGGGGAACCAGAGTTTGAAGATAGGAAAAATACAGGAAACTGTAACCTGAACTGTGTGTTTTATTGACGGATTTAACGGTTGAATCGCCTTAGTTTATGCGTAAACCTCAACATACCCTCGTGTGAGGGGTTAGAATGGAAACAACCCTCTACCCTTGTAATGTGTTGAATACTCGAGGGATTTCAAGCCTATATTCCTACAACAGCATGATGAAGAAAGAAATTTGTCTAAACCTGGATGACCAAAGCTCGATTCTGAAACCGAATCTCCGGGACGCAGAGGGAATTCTGAACTCCCCGGACTTGGGACTCTTGAAATTGGCGACTCCGGACCTTGAACGATTGATTATCCAATCGAATGGAATGGTTACCACGATCCCAACCTCTCAGTTCCTCTACCCAAAGTCAGCCAGTGACGAACAGGAATTTGCCGAAGGCTTCGTGAAGGCGCTTGAGGATCTTCACAAGCAGAACCAGCTGAGCGAGGGGACGTGCGTACCGCCGGACAGACTGGACCTTATCAGCTCCAACGCAGCCCCAATCGGCTTGCCGTCAGATCTGCCAGTGTACACGACATTGAACGGCTATGGTAATAGTCCACTGGGCAGCACAGTGAATTATTCCACGGATACAATTCCATTCCCACCACCACCTTCTCATCTGATGAGCGCGCATCATCAGGCGGCTGCGGCGGCTCTGTCACGACTCCAGGCGTTGAAGGACGAGCCGCAGACGGTCCCCGAGATGCAGTGCTTTGGAGACAGCCCGCCTTTGTCTCCTATTGACATGGACAACCAGGAGCGCATCAAAGCAGAGAGGAAAAAGCTGCGCAACAGAATAGCGGCGTCCAAGTGCCGCAAAAGAAAACTGGAGAGAATATCCCGTCTTGAAGACAAGGTCAAAAACCTTAAGACACAGAACACTGAACTGGCCTCCACAGCCAGTGTTCTTAGAGAGCAAGTAGCCCAGTTGAAACAAAAGGTTATGAACCATGTCAGTAATGGATGTCAACTTCTCCCAAACCAAGATCAAGCTTACTAGAGGACAATGTAGGCCTATGAGGTACCCACCACCATGGGGTTCGTTATCCTTTGGGGATATGGACTAACTGAAACCCAGTAGGCTATTTGCCTGTTCTAATAGAATACAAACTCATTGCTGAAAATCCATTAGAACTGGAACACTATGGGTCTCTCTTAAAAAATGTGGCTAACAGACTAATTTTGCTGCCCTCTTCAGAGGAAAATGCACTATCAGCTCTCCAATGGACTAGCCGAACAAGGATAGCATTATCTGCATGTAAACTGGACAATCTCAATGAGTGCACCTAAACACCAGAATGTCAGTGAGCGCATGCGATCCACTGTGTAATATATAATGCCTTACTTGTTTACAAGCACTTATTTACCAATGACAAATGTATATTTTATTTACTAAAACATGTCTTATTTTGCATACTGTCTTTTATATTTTCTGCAAATATGAATTGTACATGTCTTGTAAGCTCGTGTTGGCTACAGTAATTTAATGTTGTGCAACTCTGTATATCTGTCGCTATCCATGAATGTAGCCTTCGTTGTTGGCCCTATGTAGCCATTTTGAACGGGATTTGACCTCTCAAAGCTGTTTTATTAAATTCTATGAATTGTTTATTCTGTTGTCAAATGTTGTGGACCGACTGTACTTTATTTCAGTTCCTGTCCTATTACACATTGTGCCAGCTATTTATTATAGCCTCTACCAGCAATGGATTAGTGTAGAATAGGTGCATATAGTTTCCCCCGCTCCCCCTATCATGTTGTATTACAGGCTTTGTTACATTGAAATAAAAAGGGGTAAAATAGGTAGGTAGCAGTGGGAGTCCTACACTATTATGCCACCTATTGGCTTGATGAGGGTAATACCATTGTCAGTTTGGGCCAAGAGGCTACTGTACACCCAACACAAAAATGTGCCTCAAAGACAGATTTGAATAAATGTTGACTCATTTTTCACACAATGCTTTTATGTTTTGTTTATTAATTCCTTGTTTTATCAAACCTGGAGTTAGTGTTACAGCACAATTCACATGACTAAAACCCGACTAAAACCCAAGAAAGAAACATTATTTACAGGGGGAAGATAGGATGGAGAGCTAAGAGAGAGCTAGCTGAATTGAACAGATACCTAAGTCAGAGGCAAGTTTACAGCTGTAGCGAAACACAATCAACAAAACTAAAGTTACCCAATGCAGTATAAATAATAGGATGTGATAAGTACTGATCCTACTTCGAACACTTTTCCCTTTTTGAAAATTGCCACAGTGTAGGCATACATGCCAAATGCTTCTCTATCATTATTACAATATGACAGGCCTTTTATTCAGCCCTAAAAATGTGTCTAAGTCTTGTCCTAGCGGGTGTCATTTTTGGAAAGACCTAAGCAAAGCTGTCTAAAGGGTCTGCTATGAGGGATCCTTGGGACATCCCCCCCCCCCCATTGAAGTTGACATTTAAAATGGTTATGTTCATGGTTAGGTAAGTGTTATGGTTAAAAGGTTAGGGTGCGGGTTAAGGTAAAGTTTAGTGCAGGGACGTCCCAAGGATCCTGGATAGCACAAACCCTGCCTAAATCCTTCAAGCAAACAGTATTTGTTAAATACATGCTTTGTTGGCTGTTAATATTTTCCATCAAGGAGAACCAGGAGACTGGAATTTGACACAGTATTGCTCTGAGAGGAATACAGTATTTACACTAACATTATTACACCCACACTAACGGCTTCATGGTTGGTTTAAAAACATGGACATAAGTATTTCCCATTGAAACAGCTCGTACATGATCAGGAGAACATACAGTGAAATGGAAGTGTCTGTCTGGAGTATGTCAACACTTTAATTTCAATTTTGAACCAATCTTTTTTTCAATACTGATATAACCGTCTTTTTTAAACTGTGATAGTGCAGCCCGCAAACAACAACCTACGAAAAACCTACTTCATTAATAAATAAATATACTGTGTATAAATATAGATGGCCGTGACAATGTCTTCATGTGCCTGAGTGCATTTCGTTTGGCTCTAGCTAGTTATGTTTTCCTCATGTATATGCCAACAAGCAATTCTCTCTACACTGAAACAGCAAAATCACACAAACATGACATTGAACATGTTTTAAAAAAAAAGTATTTCCTCCTCACAAAATAAAAAACAAACCACAGACTGCCAGACACCGGGAAGTGATTGGAACGTGATGTAGTATAAGGGTGCTGTACCCAGTGTCGTTCTGTGTGTGTGTTGTACACATGAATAAGAGGTAATTGTGCTGTAGAGAAGCAGTGCTATACACTGACAAGAAATTAGAAGCTTCATTTAACTGTTCTTCACACATGCTACGTTCTTAAAACAAACCAGTTTGATTCAGAGGGGCATGGCCCATAACAGCTTACAGAAGTTCCATGGAAAAAAAATTAACACACCTCTCACAATGCACAGATATGTATACATAAATATTGTAATTGTTTACTATGTTTATATTTTAAATTTTAAAATGCATACTCATTCATGTCTGAACATTTATACATACTGTTCTCTTATACTTAAGACACCTTTATCCATCAATCAATATTCTCTCTATCAAGGTTTGCGAGGGGGGAAAAATGAACAAAAGTAAAAAAATAAATAAATAATAATAATAAGGACAGGGACCAGTACTCAACACATCGTTTTCTTTTTCTTAAATTCCGCAATGAAAAAATATTAGAAAATGACCATGACTGATAACCAATATGCATTGGATTTTGGTCGGAAATGTTTGAAAACACAATCTCATCCAATTTTTGTTATCACAAATTTGGACCATACCTCACTCACGCCAATGGATTTGGTGGCTTAATATGTTCTGTCACCAGCCAAATCGGGGACATATTACAAAAAAAACAAACAGCAAAGCTATCAACAGTAAACAGATAATCAGCAATGTGGCCCTTTGAAAAAAGTCATAATCCTTTCAGGTTCGAGGCCGCAGTAAGGGGAGTCAGAGGAATGTGAACTTTGGACTTACAGTAGAACACCTATAGATAGACGGGGGACTGAAATACAGAATTGAGTTTTTCGGATTTTCCATCCAAACACAAACCCATCACAGACCTCTTCCACCAGCTGAGAAGGTTGTAGGAAGGGGGTGTGTGAGAGGTCAGGTGTGTGTGTGTATGGTGTGTTTAGCAAGCACAGTCCTGGTGGGGGCGTTCGGGCTGCTCGGTGAGCTGGGGCCCCTGTTTGGCCCCTGTGACGGCGGGGTCGGCGTTGTCCAGGCTCTCCGACATCTTCTCACAGATGATGTCCACCAGCCGCTCAAACGTCTGCTTCACGTTGATGTTGTCCTTGGCACTGCACTCAAAGTACTCAAAGCCTGCAGAGGAGAGGAAAGACAGATGTCTGATTAATTAAGAGACGTTCAAATCTAACGAGTGATGTGTACTTGTTGTAATCATCAACACTTGACATGAATTTGTCCATATATTGTTGCCCCAGAACTACTGTACACAGTAACTGCAGATGACCTTAAACCCGACCCTAGGCAACAGCGACTAGGATCAATGATGGACTCTTTATGACATAGATGAACTACATCGCTACTTTATTCGCACTGCTATGCTTTATCTTGGCCAGGTCGCAGTTGTAAATGGGAACTTGTTCTCAACTAGCCTACCTGGTTAAATAAAGGTGAAATAAATAAATAAAAATAAAATACTAAATAGTATCTAGCAAGATTGAGATCAGAGGTTATTTTTGAGTGCATTTCACAAGTGGCTAGTTTACATCAACTACCTTCACTCAAACAAAACAACTGCAACGGTTTTAGTCTGCAAACTTTGGTTTTGAATCGCCACATTCTGGCATGTCTGCCTCGTGATTTGTTGGTCGAGTTGTCAAACAAGAGCCTAGTCCCTATTGCCTACAGTCGGCTTTTAGAGACTACTGCAGGTTAGGAACATAAAACTCATTTTGTAGTGAAAGGAAACTGATAACTTGTTGCTGTTATATTACTGGGTAATTAAGTCCAGTGTTCCAACTCACCCAGTTGGTCAGAGAGCTGCCTGCCCCGGTCTGCTGCCACCACCCTCTCATCCTCCATGTCACACTTGTTTCCCACCAGCAGGACCTGGGCGTTGTCCCATGAGTACGTCTTAATCTGGGTGGACCTGACACACACATTAAAAACTGAGTTGTTATATTAAGGATCCTATCATAACTTCCCATACTGAACATGTTTAGTTGCGTGCATTGACCCTCATTCAAGCAGGCAAAGCAACTGACGCTTGATTGGTGTGGTCATCAAATTATTTAACTTTTGTAGAACATAAACACAATACACAGACAAACACGCTATTTCCCAGTGGATCCGTACCAGTCCTGCACGGCATTGAAAGAGTCCTCATTGGTTATGTCATACATGAGCAGGAAGCCCATGGCTCCTCTGTAGTAGGCTGTGGTGATGGTCCTGTACCGCTCCTGGCCGGCAGTGTCCTGAGAGAAGCACACGTTATATCACACAATCAGTCATTATATCATACACACACGTATACTCAGACAAAAATAGCCCTGCAATGTACTACCACATAAAATAATGCACTAAGTTTAACCTCCCATCGTTAAACATTGTAGTTGTGGATAAAAATTTAAAAAAGATCCTAACTTTAATATTCCGTATGATGTCAGAAGTGTAGTTATAGTATCAATTTAGAGCCAGCACACGTAGCAGTGCAGTATATCAGAGTAAGATTCTGTTTTAAACAAGCAGTGAGATGGCAGTGCGATAGATACTCCAGTAACATAACACAGAGAGATGCAATAGCACTCAAAACCATTTTCTGATGTGTTTAAGCAGGTTTTATGGGCGTCACCAGGCCATAATGATGCTGCACATAGGAGAGACAGCAACGATAGACACTTTAGAAAATGAATCAAGGTCGATTTAGGACAATTAGACATTTATCAGCATACGTGTTTTTTGGCTTCAGCGATGTTATAACATCGAGACATGATCATGTTCACAGGATCATATGAATAGAGTAAACCCACACTGACAGCATATCATCTTGATTTATTCCATACATGTCAAGCAGGATATAAATCAAGATAATATCTTGGGAGAGGGGATTTGCTCACATTAATAAAAGGTAGCACCCTAGATTTGAGCTGTGTGCACTGTTCTATAGCGAGGTCTACTCTGATCTAGCAACTGAGAAAACCGTTCAAATTTCAATAAACATGTAGATCTAGGTGAGCATGTGTCATCAAATCCTCAAATTACATTTTTCAAGATACAGTAATCATAATCCTTATTATATGAATATCCTTCTTGTGTATGAAGGTAGCACCCTAGATTTGAGCTGTGTGCACTGTTCCATAGCGAGGTCTACTCTGCTAAAAGGGGTGGATACAGATGACCCACCATGACACACGTAGTGTCACAACCAATCTTCTTCAGAGCTAAACATATTTCTTACAGGAGCCACAGAGAGAGAGAGAGAGAGAGAGTGGAGACACAAACCTCCTGCTAGTGTACCAATACGGCTCCTCTCCGCCCCCTCTGCTGTCATGCAGGAAAGTATAGGGGTCTGACTGGCCAAAATCCTAAACAAACACACCCTCTAAAAAAAAAGCATAACTTTCAGGTCTAGCCTATTGTCATGAGATATTTCCCATACAGTTGTCCCCCCCATTACTTTATAGCCAACAAACTTGGAGAACTAGCCTACTTGCCAAGACCTTTGTGCTCATTCATATTTCACAAGGTAAAATAGTACTCACCAACCCTGGTCCTGGAACGCTACGTTTTTGATCCAGTTCTAATACACCCGATCATGCTCTTGTCAAGCAGTTTATTCGTTGGATTAGGTGTGTTAAGTGCTTGGTTGAAACAAAAGCCTGCACACCTTGTACAGTAGCTCTCCAGGACCAGGGTTGGGGATTAGATACCGCAATGGGTTGAATCTGTCAATGTCTGTTCTTCATCCAAACTAGCCGACTACATATCCGTTAGATGAGGTAAATGTGTAATTTGGTGTAGCGATCCCTTTAAAGCAAGAACACCCCATATAACATAAATTAGCTAATTTGTGTTCAACAGAGGAATAATTATAATTTAGTTACGGTCAGTGTCTTACCCAGATCTGCAGCTTGATCCTCTTGTCGTTTCTGTAGATGGTCTTCACCTTGAAGTCGATGCCCACCGTACTGACAAAGGCCGGCGTGAATGAGTCGTCTGCGTAGCGAAACAGGAAGGAGGTCTTACCCACACTGCTGTTGCCAATGATCAGGATCTTGAACATGTAGTCAAAGTTCTGGTCTGAGGACTCCTTCTGTCCATAAGTGGCTGTTGCGGAAGCCATCTTTGGAGGGATAGAATGACGACAAATGTAATTAATGCTTTTGTTGCCCATTTAAAATTGATTTTTTTTTTATTCTGTCAAAATGGCAGATTTATCCATTTGCTTTGTCAACAATCAGAGGATCGTTTTTCAGAGAAATCCATGAGCACCTCTTTTGGTAAATGTCTGAGGAAATGGGCAGGTAAGTAGACCTACCAAATGATTTTCACTCATGCTCACCCATATCCAACATCTACTTTCTCTATGAAAAATAGCTACATCGAAATAAGACAGTATGTTTTGACATCAAACCAATAACTATGAAGACATTTCCCTAAACGCTTCCAACGGCAGTGGTAAATAGAATGAGAATTATAATCTAACACCTCTCTGGGAAAGGGACCGACAACTATCAATAAAAACAGCAGTGAGTCAAATCATACTGATTGATGCTGACTATTTTCAATGAGCCGTAAAGCCTTTTAGTAAATGATTGACTTGAGATTAGTCACACCCTTCAAATGTATTCATCAAATAAAGAGAAGGATGTTTTAAAAAAAAAAGAAGCCTAAAGCAATGTATTTTTGTGGAATGCTATGATATGGTACAACATTTTGAATTAAAACCAAAATAGTTGAATTTTGAAATAGGCGTTATGCTTTGATTGTATGGCCTATTGCAGTATTAAGGACCCATATCCACAGTGTGATTTTGATGGCTTTGAATGTCAGTGTATCCTTGCAACTAAAATTGAGTAATACCATAATAATAATAACAACAAAGTGATTTTGACACTGAATATTTGGACTCCTCCCAGATCTCTTTCAGTCATTTGATACTACAGGCATCTTTTATTGATCCTAATGGTGGTGAGGACAAGCCTTGCCTGCTTTCAAATAAATGTATCCACTAAAGTACAGGATCAAAACTGATTGACCTCCATAACACTATCTTGAGAGGTGGGAGTCTTGGAAACATCTAATGTGTCCTGTGGCGCTGTATAGTCAGCTCCTGCACATTCTAGTGCGCATATAAGGTTTAAACAGAAAAACGATACTGTAATAATCTTTATCATGCATAGTAAAGCAATGTAATGAAAACATTTTGTTATAAATAAATGTAGATAGTCATTGCTTACATTGCCTGGACATTTCAGACAGTAAAATCGCCAAGATAAAGAAGGCGGAAACCGCAGGGCTTAGGCTAAGCATCGGCTAACCCATCTATGGCTGGGTGTTTTGAAAATAGATTTTAGCGCATGTTGTATACTTGAATGGACAGGGACATGCAGTTACATCAGGCGGTTTGACTTGACATTTGCTATACAATGTACGTAGATAATTGTATTTACATGGGTAAGCGGTCTTGGTCACAGGGAGATCAATTAAGCTATTGGGTCACCATTGTTCAGCTAGCTATCTAGCTAGTTTGACGCCTATCTTTATAGCCAGCCAGCCAGTTGCTGCTGCTTTCCTCAAGATTGCTAGTGGGCTCGAATGGCTCGCGCACCATTCAATGGGGGGGTTAAAACATTTCGAAACATGTTTATTTCCCAAATAACAGTTGCTCTTGGTCATTCAATATGATTTATGTTGTAATGGCAGAAAACCTACGCTACATTATTTTTAAACAGCCGCATTGACAGCATAAACATCAGTTCATCCAATAAAACATACACGGCTCCCTGCAATTAGGCTTAGCTAGCATACTAGGCTAGCGAAGCATTCCAGCCTCGCTATATGTCAAATGAAGGTTACTCTTCCTTATTTCGCAAATAAATTGTCCCTCTCCACTTTTATATTTACATCTGGAAATCTAATCTAACCCTTTCTAGTGCTATCATTTCTTTAAATGACTCGCAAAATAATACCGCTTGCGGCTTACCGTGAAAAGCCTGTTTTTATCTGCAGCGCTATTGCAGCAGTACCCAGTATCGCACCTGCAGAACCTTGGGCGTCACTTGATTGCCTGTCACCGAAGGGGCGGGCTCAGAGTAGAGCTAGAGGATGACTGACAGTCTTTTAAACCAATCGAGACTGTTTAAGGTCGCTGAGCGTTCTAGGGCCTACCCCAATACCTCTCTCATTATTGAGGGGACTAGTTATGGATAAAGGTACAAATCGATTGTCATCAAACTGTACAATAATTTTCTCATGATTCATAAAAAAACATGTTGCCACCTATCCCTTTGCTAGTAGGACTGTATTTAGAATGATTGTCTTATTTTTTTTACCTTTATTTAACTAGGCAAGTCAGTTAAGAACAAATTCTTATTTTCAATGATGGCCTAGGAACAGTGGGTTAACTGCCTTGTTCAGGGGCAGAATGACAGACTTGTACCTTGTCAGCTCGGGGATTCGATCTTGCAACCTTTTGGTTACTAGTTTGACGCTCTAACCACTAGGTCACGCTGCCGCACCGTCTTACTGAAATACGTTCAGATAACCATATGTCATCTGATTTGTGTTGAAAAAAACATGCATATCATTGCAGCATTCCAAGGTCAACGTTATTCCCAATAAGCATCCATGATGTCAAAAGCATGTAGACTTCTTTATTGGCAAGGTGGACAGGCGTACAGGTACAGTAAGAGCGTTGAAACCCATAGTAAACAGTTGTGTTTAGATTGTCGAGACTGCAGACTGAATAGTTCTGGTCCGGAGAAAAACATAGGAACAATGTGCCTGAAACAAGGAGGAATCTCCTACTCTACTGATGCTATCTAGAAAACATACAGTTAGGAATAGAACTACTGTTCCCTGAAGGAGGGAACAAGGTAGAACATATTATAGGGGGTCAACCAATCCTATTCACCTGAAGCAAACTGAAATCAATCCCAACGGGCCAATTAATGCAGAGCCCGCCCTCAGAAGCCCCACCTCCCTGGCTATAATATGAGGGATCGCATACACTTCCTAAATTCAGCACTGCTCTTCAGCGAGCCCAAACCCCCTGATGGCGTGGGGTCAAAATAGGTTATACCTTGTTCACTCCTTCAGGGAACAGTAGTTATATTCATAACTGTACATTCCCTTTCAGTCGGTCACTTGGTATAACACACTATGGGTACTTTCAATCATGCTCCAAGCCGGCTCAGAGGGTACCACACGACAGCCCAAGCACACACACAGCTTCCACCGGCTGCAAAATGGGTTTACAGAAGTCACCTTTTTCTCTGATACTTACCCAAGAATTCTGAACTGTCAGAACCCCATATAGGGACCTAGAACCTGCTGCAACTTGGCAATGCACACTGACACGCTGCCACTGCAGCACAAGTCCATAGACCCCACAGTTCCAAGAACAATACTTAATTAACTTGCGAGCCTGACATGTCAGAACTTGTACAAGGAACCGCAAGTCCAAAACAACAGAACACCTGTCGTGACTTGGTAAAGCGCACACGCACAATGAACCAAGGCAGCCTGCGCATTGCCACGGCAGCCCAAGGCTCAAACCCACAGGGAAACTGTGGTAACCCGGACAAAACGATGCCTAACATTGGCCCAAGTCCATAGACACTTGCGCATAGCTGCGGGAAACATGTTTGGGGGTGCTGCTATTCTGTCACCGACGGGGGAGGGGGCTGCATAATTATATATTTTTGGCCGACCCTACAGATTGCTATATCAGTCAGCTAATACAGGACTAGTAAAGGCCCAGTGCACTACTTTTGTGAAGATAAACATAATACATCTTACTATTCCGATTTTTCAGGGGTTGCTGCAGCAACCTTAGCACCACTACTCCCCACAGCTATGCCCTCGCGGTTCAAAAAAGTCTCACACAGAGATCCAAGGAGTCTGGAATGCCAGAACTCACACAAGGAACCGCAAGTCCAAAACAACAGGGCACCTGCTGTGACACTTTGGAGTCGCAGGGGTGTACTAATAGCATGTGGATATCCCCAACATGCTTGGCTGACGCCAAGGCCATTAGCAGGGCAGTCTTGTCTACAGACACCAATTGTTCCAAAGGAGGCTCACTCAATATGGAACCACACCACCAGTGCCACCAGATAGGACCCCTGGGTAGAGCCGTCAATCCCTACATGACACGCCGAGATGGCTGGCATATACACTTGAATATGGAAAAAGAAAGGCTCTGCTCAAAAAGCTCTTGCAAGAACATCAGAAACTCCTTTAACCTGACACCAAACCTCAAACGCGTGCCACTTATATACAACCCTCTCGTAGAGGGTGCACACGCCCAACTGTTTAGTCATAATCACGTTTGAGGATAAACCCCTTGTCATCAAATTCAACCTTTCAGGGGCCAAATCTACGGCCTTGGGTGTCAATAGACAATAGATCCTGATGACACGGAACCCCTCCACGGGTCCCTACATAAACTTAAATATGGAATAAGAAAGGCCCTTCTCAAAAAGCTCTTGCAAGAACATCAGAAACCCGCCTAACAGGCAGAGAATCTCCGGGAATCAGAGTTGTCTGGGCCAACGGGGAGCCACCAGAATCAACAACAGACCTTCCTGACTGACCCTCTCCACAGTGGCCTGAATCAGGTCCACTGGAGGAACGCATAGAGCAGGGTCCGAGGTCACTGATATGCCAAGCATCCGCTCACAACAAAGTGCCCAGATCTCCCATTGAGAAGAAGTCGACAATGCGCATTTTCTCGCAATGTGTAAAGCTTTACGTCGGCCCTGCCAAACCGGTCCCATATCTGGGCAACCACTGAGGGGTGCAGTCTCCACTCCTTAGAGATAGGATCCTCCCTGGAAAGTAGATCTGTACCCACGTGGAGAGATCCGGTAAGATACTTTGCCCTGAGCGACAGGAAATTCGCACTGCTCCATACGAGGAGATAACGTGCCAGGTTTAGGAGAAAGAGAGACCTCGTCCCCCCTGCCTGTTGATGTACGCCACCATCGTCCTGTTGTCAGACCTTACCAACACATGCTGGCCCTAAAACATCGGAAGGAAATGCCTCATTGATAGCAACGACGGGGAAACCCTAAGCAACCAATGGCAGTGGCGAGATGCGTCCAGACACTAGCAGTCACCTAGCGCTGAAATATACGCATCAACAGACGTCCCAGAGGCACCACAGCCATCATAGAGGCCATTAGACCCAATAACCACAGGCACGAGCGAAACGGCACCGAGGGCCCCAGCCGGAATGTGACCCTCCTCTGTTGGGACAAAAACGTGTGATTCAGCACCGAGTCTAGAGCAAGGTCCAGAAACTGAATGCGCTGAGCCAGAGTCAACAGCTTCTCTTGTGATTCATTATGAACACCATATGGGAAACAAGCGTGGCAGTGTGGGAGCGCCATATTATCTCCTAGGATAATTTAGGTTAATTTATAAAAATACAAAAATGTATACTTGTTTTTCATTTCCACCACTTTTGACAACCGCGTGTCTGAATGTGAGGAAGGAACTGTGTTTATTATGCCCACACTGGGTTCGGGGACTTCGGCAACCAGTAACTTGCCCCTTATTGACCGAGCCACTTGGGAGCACTGTTACCACAGTAAATGCTTGGGAAGGAGGGCCCAGTGAGCACGCCCCTCCCGGCCTCCAGCTAGGGTTGAGAGGTCTGCTTCTTCCCCGGCTTCACAGAAGAATCTGCTTGCTCCCTGCGTTCCTTCTAACCAGCACGCCGTCTGTGCCAAGACGTCCGCCGCTGCCCAGAAGCACCAAGACGGCAACCCGCCTTAGGCCTGCACCCTTTCCTTCACGCCTCGGAACTGCAGAACCGCAAAGGATTTTAGTTGGAAAAGGACCCATAGAGCTACGTCCTGCTTTTGTTTCTCCCGAAACTGGCCCGTAAGGACTCCATAGCCGAGCAAAACAACCTTTTTGACTAAACTGTCTCATCCAAATACTGTCCCTCTCAGGAATCCAGGACAACATCAACCAGAGGTGGCACTGAGCCACCACCATCGCCCCCCATACTTTCCCCCACAGCCAGGATAGTACAGTGGGACAGACATAACTTTGTCCAGCTGATCCGCTGAGGATCAGCACTGTTTATTTGGAATCACCATGCTAGGAGTTTGTCACGCTCGTCGGAAGAAGTGGACCAAGGCGCAGCGTGGTGAGCGTACATCTTAGTTTATTTATAATGTCGCCAACAAAACCAGAAATAACAAACTACACATAGACAACTACCCACAATCACAGGTGGGAAAAAGGACAACGATAGACAGCTTCCTCTGATTGGGAACCACACTCGGCCAGAAACAAAGAAATAAAGAACAGAGTGCCCACCCAAATCACACCCTGACCAAACAAATACGTAGAGACATTAACAGGCTCTCTAAGGTCAGGGCGTGACAGATTTGCCCCCTTGTTAGCCTCTGAAGTTAAGTAACTCGCCAGCTTTCTATCCATTGGTGGTGTGCAAACGAGCCCCGTCTCTTCCATACCCACTATTAATGAACTCACTACAACCTGGTAGCACCAGCCTGGCTGAATGAGGGGAATCGCAGGTTGTCTTTAGCTCATCACTCATCACTGCTGCAGGGACGGGAGGTAACCTGGAGGAACTCCTCTGCAGGGGAGAAGGACAATCCAACCCTAGGTGATCTGCCGCCCTACGACACAGCTCCAACAATGGTTCATTAAGCACCAATGGTTCACTCTCCCCCGCCAAATTCAAAGCCGGTGCTTCAGGCTTCCCCAGACTGATGTCAACCCATTGACACTCTGAAAACCCTCCAGAGCCAATCAGGGATAGTATATCATCCCTGGAATCCAGACTCTGAACACTGCCAGAGAAACCAGAATGAGCCTCACTTGGCTGGGATTACACCCCTATTAACTCTACGCCGGCCTCAAACAACCCCATTCCCAAACTCTCATTTTCACTGGAAGAACCTTCGCCAGCAGCCTCAATCTTCCTCACAAAGTAAGCCCTACACCCAAGAGAGGTTGAACCCAGCCGGAGACATTGGTCACGCAAACTGGCCTGAGCCAAGTGTGTTTCCACCCCAAGCAAGCAGGATAGCACTCTTTTCTTAATATTTTATTGTGAAATCACATGCCCTAGGTCATAGTCGGAGGTTCAAACTCAGCTGGTTAGCCTTTTTGAACTTCCTCCTACCACTGGCCATCTTACTCAAGCAACAGAGCACTAGCTACACAAGCAGAGCAGAAAGTAGTGGGTGTTAAGCAAACACAAATCCTACCTAAACAAGGAAGTATTAGCTACACAAGCAGAGCAGAAAGTAGTTAACAAATGCAAAAATGTAGGAAACGTATGCGAGCCCCAGTATTATTGTCAGGAGGCGGGGCATCCGAGGGCAGGCTCGGCATCCATTGGCCCGTTGGGAGTGATTTCAATTTGCTTCAGGTGAATAGGATTGGTCGTTGACCCTACATAGTATGTTATACAGAATGACCGACTGAAAGGAAACTGAGAAAGTTTGATTATTTTTGCTTTCTTTTATGGCAGACATAAGGAAACTAAAACATTTGGTTGAGTGCCAGAGGAGGCTGGTGGCAAGATCTATGGGAGGACGTCTCATTGTAATGGCTGGAATGGAATAAATGGAATGGTATTAAACACATCAAACATGGAAACCACATGCATTACTCCGTTCCATTAATTCCATTCCAGCCATTACAATGAGCCCGTCCTTCTGTAGGTCCTCCCACCGGCCTCCATGGTTGAGCACTGTAGTTGAAATCTATCCGATTTTTTTTCTCCCAAAGCTCGGAAGGTAGCTACAAATAAATACTTAGCCTCCGACAAAGTCTATAGTTCTTCATTTTCGGACAGATATAGAAATAATAAATAAACTGTACACAAAGCATTGTGAGGAAAATATACAAAACAATCAATGGTAGACAGAGAGCATAACTGAATCCTTGTGAAAATACGGTCATAACAATGGCTGGTGAAGACATTTTTCATGACAGCTGAGAAAGACAGAAAGGCTTGCTTGAGTTCTGAACTGTTTGTGCTCCTTAACTACTGTGTGCATGGCACTGGTGTCTCCCCACCATATCGAGTATACAATCTATGAGGAAAGAAAACGTACGCAAATATAAGGCTCCAGAAAGTCACATTTCTGGATCTTTCGTAAAAACACAACATCAATTTACTCCATGTGTAGGTTCAAAGGTTTCTGTTCACAGATGAGCTTATTTTAGATACTTGAATAATTTCCTTATGAATCTAGCATCTTTCATGCATCTTTATCAAAACATATTATAGATACAAAAAAGTTTTAATTCCATAGCACAAGTCCCCCAATTTAGCTTCAGTGGTCCAGCCTGTGCTATGCATCAATTGTAATAATCAAGCCACATAATACCAGAATACGGAATACTAATGTGGATTAGTCAACAGAGTTACATCACACTCGACTGTACTTTAAGCACAGACTTGTAAAAATTACCATACAAAGTGCTTTGGTTTCTTTACAAATTCAATTCATCTAAATGTCCAACCATTCAAACATTAAGAAAGGTGCAGTTATCAGTGAATTATTGTTCTAAAACAGAAAACCTATGGGGCAGAAAGGGTACACAGGGAGGGCGACATGATCAACATTAGTCATTGATGGAAATTAGCCTGGGGCAAAATGGAAATTACAGTACGAGTTGTGTCATGCTTGCTTGGCACTTGTACTGTCATTGGTCATGTCCCTGTGAAGAGCAGAATATTGACCAATGACAAAAGGAAAAGGGTGTGAAAATTTCAGCACAGAAAACTGGCCTATGGCCAACGGTCTTTTTTTCTCTTTTTTTTTACAGTTACAATTGCCTTGACCGGCACATCTTTCATACATTTCTGAAATAGGTTGGCAAATATTACACCATGCGCTTCACAAACTGTGATAACATCTGTAAACTCTACCAATGTATCTTTTTTTTTAATAGTTCAACTGGTTGATAGTGTGACCAGATGATGGTACCTGAAGTAAGTAGGAAACTTGAGACCTTTACTGTAACAACAATAATAGACTTGAAAGGACATTGTACAGTTTGACTCATTTGGTAGAGCATGGCACTTGCAAATGCCAGGGTTGTGGGTTCAATTCCCACTGGGACCAGTATGAAAATGTATGCGCTCAAGTCGTAATTTGCTCTGGATAAGAGCATCTGTTAAATGACTAAAATGTAAATGTAAAAAATGTCCCACAGCCCTACTGTACTGTCAAACAATTAACTTAACTCTGTCCAGGTTCCCTCAATGCAACTAGTTATCCTAATGTGCTAGGGTATGTAAGTTCTGGCTACCATGTTGCCAGTGGCAAACTAAAATTCTCAGTCACCTGCCTCCAATGTGTTTATGGATTGGCTCAAGCCCTTCCAAGCAGGATGAGGATTGGCTGTGAGTAAAATTGTAAAGTGCTAAAAGTGGAGGCAAACTAATGCCATAAAAAGGTTAAGGATACACACAATTACAGTATAAAGCAGTATGTATACACTATGAGGGACTTCAAATAGAAAAAAACTACATCAAATAAAATCATACAGACAAGTGGTGAATCTTAACTGAAGTGCTTGTTTTGGATACCCCTGCCTACAACAGCAACACCGCTAAAACCAATCCACTTAACATACCTATAGTCAATTTACTGTAGGTATGGGCATTTTGAATGCCTTGAATTGCAGTACACGTTCAGACTTTAATTCCGATATTCAACACTGGGAGGTGCCAAGTGCACACCGCATAGCTTTGGGTTACTTATATGTCCCTATAACGGCAGGCTCAGGGTTGGTTTTGTTGGTTTACACATAACAGGACTGTGGTTAGGACTGTGGGAGGAAGAACTGACCCTAAACCAGTTGTTAAGAGTGTGGCTGATGAGAGACCCCTAGTGATGCACCGAGTAGCTGTTACAACAAGGTACCCAAAAAGTGTTGTGCTACATTGAAACAATCTCTTCTTCAATTCTGACGTTCTGCTCTGTACTTTGTCCTTTGTAGTACATATTTGGTAAGTCTGCAGTTTACCGGTTTAAACCACTTTCTGCACTAGTTTAAAAGGACTTAAATTAAAGACAAAATGACCAACAGTTGAAAAGGCAGGCAAATGTTGCCATTGGCCATGTCCATATTTATTAATCTGTTTGGCATAATGTCTCAAAAGCCTTTGTGGTGTTTGTTGTTACTAAGTTTGTCGCGTCGTCAATTGTTTCAAGCGGTCATAAGTAGTCAAAAGGAAGACGTGTTCCACAAAATCCTTGCTCTTTTGTCGTAGACCTTGGCTTGACTTGCAAAACAGGAAGGTTGGTTTTCTCAGTGTCTCTGAGAAACAAAAGCTGAATACGGGGACACGTCCAACTCAGAGACGTATCAGGTAAAACACAAAAGACCAGCTCAAAAACACGGTTTCCTGTTCTCTGCAACCAAAGAAGGAACAGTGGGGCTCTCCTTTCTCCAGTACGAGGTGACTGCTGTGTAAGTGCAGACTTCCTGAACGCACCCCCTCTACGTTCTTTACCCCAGCTTTGTCCTGCCATTCAATCCAAGGAAGCCAGAGATGGGGGTTGAAGGGGTCAAAGGTGGAGGCTTAGAAATGTAAAAAAAAAAAGAAGAGAAAAAAAAAGAACATTGCACTGTTATGTACCTAGCCTGAAGCGCCTCACACCGGCGTTACCTTCTTGGTCATGTTCTCTGTCTTCGGTGGCCTCCCTTTCTGGGTCAGAGTCTGTGGACAAAGTCCTGCCACCAAGATTGAGGACAGAGGTAGCCATTTTGGAGAGTACTTGCGTGTGTGGGTGAGAAGTGGCAGACATGGAATGGAGTCTGCTGTCCGGGTCAGTCCTAGAAGGCTTCATCCCAGTGCTACTGTACCCCTCCTCCTCTGCCGGAGGGCTCTCTGTGTCGGACTCGCACTCCTCCTCCTCTAGGGTCAGCTCAAACTGGAACTTATCTCCTGTGGAGGATCCACCTCCACCCCCTCCAGCTCCCATGGCTCCCCCAGGCAGGCCCATCTTGTCCTGGGCCTCGGGTGTGGGCGAAGGGCTGTGTGGGATCATGCTCTGGTACCACTCGCGATTGTCCTCCAGCGTGTCTAGGATGTCCTGGGCATCAGGGTGGACCAGGTCTGCCCACGTCTCCCACAGAGGGTGGACGATGTAGTCTATGAAGCCCACCTGTAGAGGAAAATGATTATAGTCACTGGCATATTAGTAAAAGAGGCAGACTTTTTAGCCCAAACTGTGTGTGTAGAGCAGGTGAAGAATCTGTCGGTGTGGCCTGTCTCAGGGGGAGTGGGATATGCAAAAAAAACACATTTCCAATTCACACATGTATATTGCACACTTGTACATGTGTGAAATAGGACAAATGTAAGAATATACCTAACTATTATAATTGTGTGTGTGTCTCTCTTCTGCATGTGAACATAGTGTGTGCATACTGTACTGTATGTGTCTCAATGCCTGTGTGTATAATAACTGTACCTGGTTCTTCTCGATGGAGGCGTTGTGTTTGTCACACATGGGGCTGATCTCCATGCCCTTGTCCCTCTCCCTGTCCCCCTGGGTGAAGAACTCCACCATGATGCGGTCAGTCCACTGCCGGTAGACCTCCAGGGGCTTGGTGGGGTTACTGAGGTCAGCACAGTGAACCATGTTCTGGAGGACCTGGAGAAACCAAAAACACTTCTTATTGAGTATCAAGGAAATTAAATGACCATACAATCATATGACAATAATACGATCCCAATGGTTCAGTTGGCTGGAGCAGGGTGCTGTCAGTCAAAACAAGTGTTTTGGGTTCAATACCTAAATATGCTACATACACTGAATTAATGTGTTAATTGTAAGAAGCTTTGGATGACAGTGTCAGCCAAATGGCCATATCATCATCTAATTCACATTGGTTATGCTGAATATGAATCCCTTCTAAGAGAGTTAATTTTATTATTCTGTGAGTCTTACCTGGATACGATCTCCATAGTTGTCTAGTAGAAGTACTCCTAGACTGGTCACCTTCTTGGTCTCCACCATAGTCTTCAGGTCAGCCAGCAGGTTCATGTGTTTGGACATGTCTGTGGCTAACACCATGTCTATGACCATCTTGCGTAGGGACTGCCTCTGTTTCTTGCTGAGGTTCTGGAAGATGTCACAGTTGTCCTCCTGCAGCAGCTTAAAGCCCACGGCCAGGTGGTGGTTTTCCAGGACCGACACGTCGTTGTACATCAGGGCCAGCTCGGAGTCTGGACGGACACAGGAGAGGAACAGTGCAAACACACATTCTACAGCAGGGGTCTCAAACTGGCGGCGTGTGGGACATATGCGGCCCATGAGACAATTTAATGTGGACACACAACCACAAAGGATTCCAACATTTGAAACAACTCTTTGCCTAGTGCCCAGGGGGATATGTGAACCTACTGGTGTTGATGAGGAACTGGTTAGACACCCCCGGGTGGTCCACATCATGTATAGCACTGGCAAACAGAGCAGCTAGGATCTCCAAGTCAGTGAACACCGCCTGTAGAGATTGGAGGAACACAGGGATGTTAATGCAGGTAAATACTGTACAGCAGGGGTCACCAACCGGTCGATCGACTGGGCAATCTCCATGGCATTTCTAGTCGATCGGAAAACATTTCTGTAAAAAAAACAACGATAAAGCCTTGCATTCCTTTATTTTGTTGGCCGTAGGTGCACGCGATTCAGCTGCCCTGCATGTCAGGTAGGGCGAAATGTTCCCATTTTTAACCATTTAATGTGTCTGAAGGTACAAACTCTGCCTTCCCGGTGGGCCTGGAGAGCAAATCAAGTGCACTATAGGCTTACCGCTGGCCAGTCGGATTGCTCAGATTCCCGGGTCTACAGTAACATAGCAGGCGGAAAAGAAAGCAGCAGCAAAGTTGATACTGTGAGATTTCAAAACGTTTCAAATCATGACCAGAGAGAGAATGTCAACGAATACAGCAAAGAGATGCTGTTTTTATGAGTGAGTTCATGTTTAAGTTCTTATTCAGCACTGTCAACACTTTTTATTCAACACTTTTAGAGGCTATTAAAATGTGCATTCTTCAAACTTCCACTCACGCGACAACCAACACTGCAGCTGTAATGAGTAGGAAAGTGTATTGATAGGCTTGCATTATTATTAGCAGATTGGGTCTTTTTTAATATCGAGAAATATTTCACTTTCTTTGTTCATAGGAGTAACAACATGAATTTGTGCATTATGCAGGAATAATGCTGTACTACTCGAGTTTCACCATCAGCTGGAAGACGGTGTCCCTTTTTGGTCAGTGTCAACAGAGGAAAGGGAGAGCGGAGGGACGTTGAGAGGCGGACCCCTGTCTCCTCCTGCTCTCTCCCTCTGCTGACACTGACCATCAGATGCAGGCACAATCAGCCCAGTAAATTTTAAAATGTACAGTATGCTCACTCAGCTTTGCCTCACAAGTAATACAACAACATCTACTGATCAGTTATTACCGGTGTGCAACTGATCTATTACCGGTGTGATCATATAGCCTACCTCAAAATTTTATAGATTTTTTTATGTTCTGAACAACAAAGCATTGGCAGGGCAATTCAAGCAAAGACGATATGTGGTAATAATGTATTGGGCCTATCGCCTACTGCACAAACCTCATTGCTACAGTGCTGTTTTAAATAGGTTAATGTTGCATTGGCTTCCATTTATTTAAGTCCTGTTAAAAAAAGTGGTAGATCTCGTCTTGCTTTTTGACTTCACTCAGGATCTTCACTCAGAACGGTCACCACTGCTGTACAGTATGTGTGTGAGAATGTGTATGGGACTTGTGCATAGGCGCAACAACAATATGGGACAGGTGGGACACATGTCTGCCCCAATTTTCAAAACACCTTTTTTCTAATGTCCATAACTTTGAAGTTATACGATGTAGTGTATAGCCCTGCAGAAGGTGTACAGTTTTGAACATGATATTGCATATATTATTTTTTTAAATAAATAATATAAATATATATATATATATATATATTCAGTATTTTTAGCTAAAAAGTTGTCATACCTCCAGGGCAGGGGTAGAGAGGAGGACGTGGGTGGACTGGACCACGTCTGCAGCGTGGATGTTGTTGTGGTAGGCCACATCATGGTGGTAGTGGTCCTCCAGGGTCATCATGAAGGTGATGAAGGTGTCTGCAGGGATCTTGAATGACTTCAGCAGCTCTCGCTCCTATATGGAATACATATATGATTTTCAGCATTTTTTATCAGTGAATTTGTAAATTGTTTAGCCATGTAAGAGGGCCCTTTTTAGAAGATGACTCATTTTGAAACATGAGGATGACATACCTGGAAAATTGAATAAATCGCCACCGTCAGTGGACGATTCCCAGAATATTCAGATATTTTGAAAATATCCACACCCCATCGGTTTATATCTTCCAACTGCTGCCAGATGGAAAAACATTTGTTAGAAAAAAACTGCAGATCATTTAACTCCAAAACGTGCTGGCAACTATTAAATCCTAAGAGTGACAGAACTTGTGGCAGAACAGAACCCTAAAAGTGAGGTACTTTCTAATTGTCAGAAAAGAAGGGTTGCGTCGACTACCTTGGCGAGAAAGCCCTCCTGAGTGGCTGCAACCCCGAAGCGGGGGATGTTGGAGGGGGCCACACTGGGGATGATTCTGGGCTTCTTTACCCCCACGATCTGGGACATGGGACGCTTCTTCTTGTCCGTTTTCTCCTTCTTCTCCTTGATGTGTGGAGACATGATCTCCATGTCATGTTGCTTTTCTGTGGAGCACAGTTATTCCACAGTAATAACAATAGAGTTCAGAAGGGTTGTCTATTGAAACCAGGGCTGGTTACACTTTACACTGAGTTGAAGTTGCACAGATATCATGCAGTTGCCTGGATTCGTATTGTCTTGGCGTAATCACATATAATGTTACAGGCTTGGGCTTTTCCATTTATATTTCGAGGTTGGACGTTAGCACGTGGGGCACACCGATTGGTGTCACCTCATTAGTCAGTATGTACTACACCTGTGCTGGTTGGTCATCTCGTTAGGGGGAAGGTGTTTCACCTGTGCTGGCCCAGGTGCTATTTAAGAGTGGCTGGCCCAGTGCTCCGATGGTCTTGAGAGATGTGAAGAGTTAACACCTTTAGTTGGCTCGCCTTAATTGATTTCCAGACAAACAATCCTTTATCTTATCTGCCCTGTTTTCATTTTGCTCCACTTTTTGGTTTGCTTCCTGTCTTTAAGTTTGGTTTGTTTTTAAAAATTTAGTTTGCCTCTTCTTGGGTAAATTTAGTGGGTGTCTTGTAGGTCCTTGTTTTTGTTGCTAGTCAACTTTCAGTGGAGTCCCCCATGAGTGTCTTTCAGAACCCCCCCTAAAACCCTGCCTGTTTCGTTTTGGTTGTTGTCAGTGACTCTTTGTGAGTTCCCCTTTCTGTTTGAGCGACAATTTTTGATTTTCATGCTGGGGAACGTAACAGTAACTACACAATAAGTATACATTAGTAACTATTAGATTCACATTACAGTACATACGGTAGATGTCTCTACTAAGGCAGTCAGACAGTGAAAGGTGGTGGAGAGAAAGACGTACCTAGGAAGGTGCTGGAGATGAACTCTGACACCTGGTTCCCTGATCTGCTGGCCTCTGATAGCTGAGTGAGCTCTCTGTTCAGCATCCTCTTGAACTGGGGAGACAAACAACAACACACTGCATCACTCAGGCTGTCACAATATAGTCTCTACTGTAGACTTTGGACATACACATGACAGGCACATCTACACTGAGATATTTGGTAGTTTGCATGTGTGTGTCTGGTAACTTCTTCATTGAAGAAAAATGTACTTACTATGACTGTGATGCATATGGGTTGTCCCACCTAGCTTTCTTAAAATTAATGCAACTAAGTATAATTCGCTCTGGATAAGAGCGTCCACTAAATGACTAAAATATCAAACGTTTTAGAGCTCAGGAATTCTTTAAAGACTGGACAAATATTTGTAGTAAAAGTTTTGTTTTAATGCACTATTAAAAGCTCCTGTGCTAATTTCATTAACATTTTGGCATGTCTTTCTAGATTTAGAACATAAAACATTTATATCTCAAACATTATCCCTTAAGTCTAACACAGCAAATACTTTAATTGTTTAAGCATGTGCTACAGAACACTGATTCAAATATTTTTTCAGATATTGACAAAATAATATAGACTCCATCAGTGACGGTGTTGACAAGCCACTGACGGAGTTGACAAGCTACTGACGGAGTTGACAACAGATACTCAAAACAGACATATTTTGGTCCCTAAAAATAAAAGTTCAATACAAACATTTGTAAAATATGGACATTTATTAATTGGAAAATTCCCAATAAAAACAACCATTTAATCAAATCTTTCAGTACTCTGATGGAGTTGATGTCAGACAATAATCTGACCGATTTTATGTCTTATTGAGTTTACAAAAATATATTTTTTCTTCTTTATTCAAGTGGTAAATATAGTAGCATTTTAGTTTTTCCTCAGTTGCTTCATGACTGTAAAACCTAGTTAAATGTAACATATTTTAACCAAAATTCTGAGCTAATTTCATGTAATGCTAAACATTTCTTTCATGACTTATGACGTGATCATATGCTATCTGGGGGGCCCAACCTCCAGCACAGTAAAGTATTATAATAATAAATATACTGAACAAAAATATAAACATAACATGTAAAGTGTTGGCCCCATGTTTCATGAGCTCAAATAAAAGATCCCAGAACTGTTCCATACGCACAAAAAGCATATTTCTCTAATATTTTGTGCACAAATGTGTTTACATCCCTGTTAGTGAGCATTTCTCCTTTGCCAAACAGCATGATCATTACTCAGGTGCACCTTGTGTTGGGGGCATTAAAAGGCCACTTTAAAATGTGTAGTTTTATCACACAACACAATACCAAATTTTGAGGGCTGCTGACTGCAGGAATGACCACCAGAGCTGTTGCCAGAGAATTGAATGTTAATTTCTCTACCATAAGCCGCCTCCAATGTTGTTTTAGAGAATTTGGCAGTACGCCCAATTGGCCTCACTACCACATGTAACCACGCCAGCCCAAGACCTCCACATCTGCCTTCTTCACCTGCGGGATCATTTGAGACCAAACAGCTGATGTTCACACATACTTCTTGCACACACATATCTGCACATACACTTTATGGACTCATTCACACACAGATGCACAAGCACTCCTGACACACACACCCACACACACATGCTGCAAAAACAGCATTACTTCCCAACTAATTGCAAAGAACTCTGCAAAGAAGGACGGAGACCTGTACTACACATTCATTCACCAAGCAACACGTGTATCCCATCCCATCCCAGCCCGTCTTACCTGAAGGTACATCCTCGACAGAGAACAAGTCATTGAATTCGGGCATTTCAGCACTAAATGATGCATGGGGCGGGAAAAAAGCAGGGTCCTTCCTGTAGCTGCTGTACTGGGCTTACAGTCCGTACTGTGCTCCTGTCCTGCTTGTCTGAGCTCCTTAATTCCACTGCAAGCAGATAGTCTACACACACCACACAGTGCACTGGGAAGGTTTTATCCACACACTCTAGCGGGAATGGACAAGTAAGAGGATTGCCTTGGTGGAAGAAGTGTGGAAGCCAGGCTGAGGATGCAGGGTGTGGGGAGCATGGCAGAGAAGCGACTCCTGCCGCTTACTCTCCTCTCCCCCTCAGCAGCACTATTCTGCCTGCTGCTCCGCGTGTAAACAGAGGAGAGCAGCACACGGTACTCCCAATTACCACCCCCCCCCATACTGTATGCCTAAAGGAAGGAACAAATCAGCAGCCTGCTGCATCAGAGGCTGGGACAGGGAAATGGAGCTGATTGGCCCACGGTGGGGGGGAGTAGGCAGGGGCTGGTTGTGTTCGAGGCTTCACCATGTGCACCAAGTTAAAGATGATGAGGAAATCTGATGCCTTGAATGGCTGAGGTATTTCATCCATATGCTGTATGTGACCCGATTCAGGATACTAGGTGTATGTCATAAGTCACGACTTCACAGGAGAGCCAATTGAACGTAAAAAAATATTTTTTCATCAAAATGCGTTTTTTGGCAGAAATGCCTTCTCGAACATATGAACTTGTGCCTTAATATCAAACTTGTATGTCATCTGTAAATACGAATAAAATTGTTAAATTACGAGCTTAGTTGGTTTAGCCACATAAAAAATACAATTTATGTGAACACATGAATGTGTTGCTTTAAATGACATGAATGACAATGAAACAAGTATCTGTAGATCTAAGCTATGAGGAAAGAGAAAAAGGGACGATAGGATGATTCGGCATGATAGGCAACATCATTATCCTATTGTGAATGTAAATAACACAAACGTTTGCAGAAAGCAGAATAGAAAATACATTATAGCAGGAGAGAATTTCAGAAAAATCCATTGCACATTATATTTTCCTATACGATACAATGTAGTGAAGATGGTAAATATGCAAAGTTGGTCCAATAAACCAGACAAAGAGCAACGACAAAGGGTGAAATGTTTAGAAAGCCAAACATAAAAGTTTGATGGGAAAAATCAAGTGCCAGCATGGATGATTCCTCCTTACTGACTCCCTTTTCATTGACTATCGGCAGCAATGTGGGGGTGCAGCACATAAAACGCACCACCACATGTGTGCCTTGCATGTATGTACAGTGCCTTGCGAAAGTATTCGGCCCCCTTGAACTTTGCGACCTTTTGCCACATTTCAGGCCTCAAACATAAAGATATAAAACTGTATTTTTTTGTGAAGAAACAACAAGTGGGACACAATCATGAAGTGGAACGACATTTATTGGATATTTCAAACTCTTTTAACAAATCAAAAACTGAAAAATTGGGCGTGCAAAATTATTCAGCCCCTTTACTTTCAGTGCAGCAAACTCTCTCCAGAAGTTCAATGAGGATCTCTGAATGATCCAATGTTGACCTAAATGACTAATGATGATAAATACAATCCACCTGTGTGTAATCAAGTCTCCGTATAAATGCACCTGCACTGTGATAGTCTCAGAAGAACAAGGAACACACCAGGCAGGTCCGAGATACCGTTGTGAAGAAGTTTAAAGCCGGATTTGGATACAAAAAGATTTCCCAAGCTTTAAACATCCCAAGGAGCACTGTGCAAGCGATAATATTGAAATGGAAGGAGTATCAGACCACTGCAAATCTACCAAGACCTGGCCGTCCCTCTAAACTTTCAGCTCATACAAGGAGAAAACTGATCAGAGATGCAGCCAAGAGGCCCATGATCACTCTGGATGAACTGCAGAGATCTACAGCTGAGGTGGGAGACTCTGTCCATAGGACAACAATCAGTTGTATATTGCACAAATCTGGCCTTTATGGAAGAGTGGCAAGAAGAAAGCCATTTCTTAAAGATATCCATAAAAAGTGTCGTTTAAAGTTTGCCACAAGCCACCTGGGAGACACACCAAACATGTGGAAGAAGGTGCTCTGGTCAGATGAAACCAAAATTGAACTTTTTGGCAACAATGCAAAACGTTATGTTTGGCATAAAAGCAACACAGCTCATCACCCTGACCACACCATCCCCACTGTCAAACATGGTGGTGGCAGCATCATGGTTTGGGCCTGCTTTTCTTCAGCAGGGACAGGGAAGATGGTTAAAATTGATGGGAAGATGGATGGAGCCAAATACAGGACCATTCTGGAAGAAAACCTGATGGAGTCTGCAAAAGACCTGAGACTGGGACGGAGATTTGTCTTCCAACAAGACAATGATCCAAAACATAAAGCAAAATCTACAATGGAATGGTTCAAAAATAAACATATCCAGGTGTTAGAATGGCCAAGTCAAAGTCCAGACCTGAATCCAATCGAGAATCTGTGGAAAGAACTGAAAACTGCTGTTCACAAATGCTCTCCATCCAACCTCACAGAGCTCGAGCTGTTTTGCAAGGAGGAATGGGAAAAAAATTCAGTCTCTCGATGTGCAAAACTGATAGAGACATACCCGAAGCGACTTACAGCTGTAATCGCAGCAAAAGGTGGCGCTACAAAGTATTAACTTAAGGGGGCTGAATAATTTTGCACGCCCAATTTTTCAGTTTTTGATTTGTTAAAAAAGTTTGAAATATCCAATAAATGTCGTTCCACTTCATGATTGTGTCCCACTTGTTGTTGATTCTTCACAAAAAAAATACAGTTTTATATCTTTATGTTTGAAGCCTGAAATGTGGCAAAAGGTTGCAAAGTTCAAGGGGGCCGAATACTTTCGCAAGGCACTGTATATGGTGTATGTATATACAGAGAGCCTGTGTGTGGTGTATGTATACAGGGAGAGCCTGTGTGTGGTGTATGTATACAGGGAGAGCCTGTGTGTGGTGTATGTATCCAGGGAGAGCCTGTGTGTGGTGTATGTATCCAGGGAGAGCCTGTGTGTGGTGTATGTATCCAGGGAGAGCCTGTGTGTGGTGTATGTATCCAGGGAGAGCCTGTGTGTGGTGTATGTATCCAGGGAGAGCCTGTGTGTGGTGGGTATGTGTGTGTGTTTACCCAGCGCACATAGCTCTTGCGTGGGGAGGCTAATCATGGAATCACACAAGCTATTAACTCCAGTCTGGAGAAAGAAGGAGAGGAGAGGGATGAGGATGGATGGAGGGGGGATGGTGTTTTATCCACAGCTCCAACTCTTGCAACCTTTCGGTTACTAGTCCAACGCTCTAACCACTAGGATACCCTGCCGCCCCAATACTGGGAGTTGGGGGTGTGTGTCTACCGATGCATACCCACTATCCCATTCATTCAGGTAGGCCTGATCACAGACAACGATGAGACAGCCTATAGGGAGGAGGTCCTATACCTGTGGTGTGGTGCCAAGATAACAACCTCTCCCTCAACGTGATCAAGACAAAGGAGATGATTCTACAGGAAAAGGAAGACCGAGCACGCACCCATTCTCATCGACGGGGCTGTAGTGGAGCAGGTTGAGTTCCAAACACACCAAGACAGTCGTGAAAAGTGCACAACAAAGCCTATAGATTTGGCATGGATCCTCAGATCCTCAAAAAGTTATACAGCTGCACCATCGAGAGCATCCTGATTGGTTGCATCACTCCCTAGTATGGCAACTGCTCGGCCTCTGACTGCAAGGCACTACAGAGGGTAGTGCGTAAGGGCCAGCACATCCCTGGGGCCAAGCTTCCTGCCATCCAGGACCTCTATACCAGGCGGTGTCAGAGGAAGGCCCTAAAAACTGTCAAAGACTCCAGCCACTCTAGTCATAGACTGTTCTCTCTGCTACCGCATGGCAAGCGGTACTTGAGCACCAAGTCTAGGTCCAAAAGGCTTCTTAACAGCTTCTACCCCCAAGCCATATGACTCCTGAACAGCTAATCAAATGGCTACCCAGACTATTTGCATTGTCCCCTTCCCTTTTACACTGCTGCTACTCTCTGTTTATTATCTATGCATAGTCACTTTAACTCTACCTACTTGTACATATTACCTCAATTACCTTGACTAACCTGTGCCCCCTCACGTTGACTCTGTACCTGTACTCCCTGTACATAGACTCACTACTGTTATTTTACTGCTGCTCTTAAATTATTTGTTATTTAAATTTTTTACTTATACATTTTTTACATAACACTTTTTTTCTTAAAACTGCATTGTTCGTTAAGGGCTTGTAAGCAAGAATTTCACTGTAAGGTCTACACCTGTATTCGGCGCATGTGACAAATAACATTTGGTTTGATTTGATTTGATTCATGGAACGAACTCCAAATGTCAGAAGGCATTGGCGATTTCATTCACATTTCATAATCTCTGATGGAATTCATTGTATTAGTGGCCTTTCACATTTGTCCAATCAGGATCAGCACAAAATGCATTTGCAGAGTGACACAGTCGCTGGCTTAGTGGGCTCTTTTTAATTTGGGAGGCCACCAAAAGTGCATTGGCCAAAATGTATACATATTTTTATTTATTTATTACTTACTTTGACGTAAGAGTGAAATAATAATATCCCTTTTGTTTTAATGGAGAGGGGAAAGGTCAATTGTTTTGGCTAAACAATAAGGAAATTAGATTCAATCAAAGTCTGAAAGAGAGTCTTAATAGATATTGTGCAGCTACAGAAAATTTGATAAAAATTCCCTGTAGATTCATTTGGCCAAGTCATGATCCATACAGGGTTCTAGATCACAGTCATTCATGACAACTCTTCATAAAGCCACGATGGCGCTGACTCAATGGTGAGCTTTGTGCTTTTGTATTGTACCTTGTTTAAGTCCATCATAGTGAATTAACTCAAACCTGAACCAAATACTGATGTAAGACATTAGTAGCTTCAGCCTTACCATTAAAGTCGAGGGTACAAGTGAGTAAGCTCCCTGGGTTATGAGTGTGTGTATGTGTGTACCTTATTGGAGGCCATCTCGCTGACGGAGTGGCGTGTCTTCAGAGTATCCAGCTGCTCCAGACACCAGTCCAGCTCGTCCAGAGTCTCCACGGCCAGCTGCTGAAACGGCTCCTCTGTCACACCCACACAAGGACAACACACAACGAGACGAGCACGTGATGTAACGTTCTTTTAACGTTCAACCTTCATTCAAGAATCAATGATTCAATCTCGAAGTCCCCTTTGCTTTTTATATCAATGGTTAAATCATCAGTTTGGTTTAATATCAGATTGAATCTAATCCTAATCTTACCCTAATTGCTAAATGGCTGAATGAAATGTCAGTATTTTTTGTGGAGTGTAGAACTCAACCAAGCAAAACCTTTTCAAAGACTCACCTGCTAAGCTTGTATTTAACATGGACGGTGGATTACTGCCAATTCTCCTGTAGACACACAGACATCCCAGTTTTGAGTAAAGTTGATATCTATGTACTGTGTCTATGTATTGTTCACTTCATCATTATAATCAACAGGGGGCACGTGGGTTTGGGTTTGAGAGGCTCCAAAGAGTATGGATGACGTTTTACATGTTCCTGACCAACTGTGCTATTTTGTTAGTTTTTTGCGATGTTTGTAACTTATTTTTTTTACTTATTTTGTACATACTGTTGCTACTATTGTCTCTTATGACCGAAAAATAACTTCTGGACATCAGAACAGCGATTACTTACCACAAACTGGAAGAAGCTTTTTCCTTTAACGAGTCCCG
Source organism: Oncorhynchus clarkii lewisi (assembly GCF_045791955.1). Lineage (NCBI taxonomy): Eukaryota > Metazoa > Chordata > Actinopteri > Salmoniformes > Salmonidae > Oncorhynchus > Oncorhynchus clarkii. Next base: position 13,339,144 of record NC_092166.1, on the reverse strand, counting down.
ACGAGAATGAGATACTGCTCTTCTGGGAACAGGCTCAAATCCCGTCATTTCCATGAAGAAAAGACGGAGGAAAAGAGGACGCAGATCGGGTTGCCTTCTGAGAATCCGTAGGCGAGCGAGTAAACTCAGACTGCCTTCCGTTCTACTTGCTAACATGCAATCGTTGGAAAATAGAATAAATGACCTACGATTACGATTATCCTACCAACGGAACATTAAGAACTGTAATATCTTATGTTTCACAGAGTCCTGGCGGAATGACGACATGGATAATATAGAGCTGGGGGAATTTTCCATGCACCGGTAGAACAGAGATGCTACGTCTGGTAAGACGAGGGGTGGGGGTGTGTGTCTTTTTGTCAATAACAGCTGGTGCGCAATGTTTATTGTTGAAGCAGTTTCAAGGTATCGCTCGCCTGAGGTAGAGTACCTTATGGTAAGCTGTAGACCACACTATCTACCAAGAGAGTTCTCATCTATATTATTTGTAGCCGTCTATTTAGCACCACAGACCGATGCTGGTACTAAGACCGCACTTAACCAACTCTATAAGGCCTGATCAAACAAGAAAATGCTCACAAGCGCCGTTCCTAGTGGCTGGAGACTTTGATGCAGGCAAACTTAAATCAGTTTTACCAAATTTTTACCAGCATGTCACGTGCAACCAGAGGGAAAAAAACTCTAGATCACCATTACTCCACACACAGAGATGCATACAAAGCTCTCCCCTGCCATCCATTTGGAAAATCTGACCATAATTCTATCATCCTGATTCCTGCTTACAAGCAAAAACTAAAGCAGGAAGTACCAGTGACTCGCTTAATACAGTGGTCAGATGACGCAGATGCTAAGCTACAGGACTGTTTTGCTAGCACAAACTAGAATATGTTCCGGGATTCATCCAATGGCAATGAGGAGTATACAACCTCAGTCATCGGCTTCTTCAATAAGTGCATCGACGACTTCGTCCCCACAGTGACGCTCGTCGGATGTGGCAGAGTTTGAAAACTATTATGGACTACAAAGAGCTGCCCAGTGACGTGAAAATGCCAGATGAGCTAAATGCCTTTTATGCTCGCTTCGAGGCAAGCAACACTGAAGCATGCATGAGAGCACCAGCTGTTCTGGATGACTGTGTGATAACGTTCTCGGTAGCCGATGTGAGCAAGACCTTTTAAACAGGTCAACATTCACAAAGCCACGGGGCAAGATGGATTACCAGGACGTATACTCAAAGCATGCGCGGGGCTACTTGCAAGTGTCTTCACTGACATTTTCAACCTCTCCCTGACTGTAATACCTACATGTTTCAAGCAGACCACCATAGTCCCTGTGCCCAAGGAAGCTAAGGTAACTCACCTAAATGATTACCGCCCCGTAGCACTCACATCAGTAGCCATGAAGTTCTTTGAAAGGCTGGTCATGGCTCACATCAACAGCATCCTCCCCGATACCCTAGACCCACTCCAACCGCCCCAAAAAATCCACAGATGATGCAATCTCAATCGCACTCAACATTGCCCTTTCCCACTTGGACAAAAGGAAAACCTGTGAGAATGCTGTTCATTGACTACAGCTTAGCGTTCAACACCATAGTGCCCACGAAGCTCATCACTAAGCTAAGGACCCTGGGACTAAACACCTCTCACTGCAACTGGATCCTGGACTTCCTGACGGGCCGCCCCCCAGGTGGTAAGGGTAGGGAACAATACGTCTGCCACGCTGATTCTCAACACTGGGGCCCCTCAGGGGTGTGTACTTTTATTTTATTTTTTTTATTTTACCTTTATTTAACCAGGTAGGCAAGTTGAGAACAAGTTCTCATTTACAATTGCGACCTGGCCAAGATAAAGCAAAGCAGTTCGACAGATACAACGACACAGAGTTACACATGGAGTAAAACAAACATACAGTCAATAATACAGTATAAACAAGTCTATATACAATGTGAGCAAATGAGGTGAGAAGGGAGGTAAAGGCAAAAAAGGCCATGGTGGCAAAGTAAATACAATATAGCAAGTAAAACACTGGAATGGTGGTTTTGCAATGGAAGAATGTGCAAAGTAGAAATAAAAATAATGGGGTGCAAAGGAGCAAAATAAATAAATAAATAAAAATTAAATACAGTTGGGAAAGAGGTAGTTGTTTGGGCTAAATTATAGGTGGGCTATGTACAGGTGCAGTAATCTGTGAGCTGCTCTGACAGTTGGTGCTTAAAGCTAGTGAGGGAGATAAGTGTTTCCAGTTTCAGAGATTTTTGTAGTTCGTTCCAGTCATTGGCAGCAGAGAACTGGAAGGAGAGGCGGCCAAAGAAATAATTGGTTTTGGGGGTGACTAGAGAGATATACCTGCTGGAGCGTGTGCTACAGGTGGGAGATGCTATGGTGACCAGCGAGCTGAGATAAGGGGGGACTTTACCTAGCAGGGTCTTGTAGATGACATGGAGCCAGTGGGTTTGGCGACGAGTATGAAGCGAGGGCCAGCCAACGAGAGCGTACAGGTCGCAATGGTGGGTAGTATATGGGGCTTTGGTGACAAAACGGATTGCACTGTGATAGACTGCATCCAATTTGTTGAGTAGGGTATTGGAGGCTCGTTTGTAAATTACATCGCCAAAGTCAAGGATTGGTAGGATGGTCAGTTTTACAAGGGTATGTTTGGCAGCATGAGTGAAGGATGCTTTGTTGCGAAATAGGAAGCCAATTCTAGATTTAACTTTGGATTGGAGATGTTTGATATGGGTCTGGAAGGAGAGTTTACAGTCTACATAGGAAGCCAATTCTAGATTTAACTTTGGATTGGAGATGTTTGATATGGGTCTGGAAGGAGAGTTTACAGTCTACAGGAATAGGAGGACCGAGCATGCCCCCATTAACATCAACGGGGCTGTAGTGGAGTGTGTCGAGAGTTTCAAGTTCCTTGGTGTCCACATCACCAACAAACTATCATGGTCCAAACACACCAAGACAGTCGTGAAGAGGGCAAGACAAAACCTTTTCCCCCTCAGGAGACTGAAAAGATTTGACATGGGTCCCCAGATCCTTAAAAAGTTCTACAGCTGCACAATTGAGAGTATCCTGACCGGTTGCATCACCGCCTGGTATGGCAACTGCTCGGCATCTGACTGTAAGGCGCTACAGAGGGTAGTGCGTACGGCCCAGTACTTCAATGGGGCCAAGTTTCCTGCCATCCAGGACCTATATAATAGGCAGTGTCAGAGGAAAGCCCATAAAATTGTCAGTCTCCAGTCACCCAAGTCACAAACTGTTTTCTCTGCTACCGCATGGCAAGCGGTAACGAGGCGCCAAGTCTAGGACCAAGAGGCTCCTTAACAGCTTCTACCCCCAAGCCAGCAATTCATCAAATGGCCACTTGACTGTTACATTGACCCCCACCCATTTATTTTGTACACTGCTGCTACTCGCTATTTATTATCTATGTGTAGTCACTTCATCCTTACCTACATGCACAAATGACCTCAACCAACCTGTACCCCTGCACACTGACTCGGAACCGGCACCCCCTGTGTATAGCCTCGTTATTGTTATGTTATTCTGTTACTTTTTATAATTTTTTAGATTTTTTTAACTTTAGTTTATTTGGTAAATATTTTCTTAACTCTTCTTGAACTGTACTGTTGGATAAGGGCTTGTAAGTAAGCATTTCACCATAAGGTCTACACTAGGTCTATGTTGTATTCGGCATATGTGACAAATAAAGTTTGATTTGATTTGTAGACTGAACTTACTTGCTGGGTTGACGATCTTGCTGATGGGTCAAAACGGCGAAGTTGCTTCTTACCGTCCTCAAACTGGCAAGTACCTACAAGAACGGACAAGATTAATATACAGTACCAGGCAAAAGTTTGAACACCCCTACTCATTCAAGGGTTTTCTTTATTTTTACTGTTTTCCACATTGTAGAATAATAGTGAAGACACCAAAACTATGAAATAACACATATGGAATCATGTAGTAACCAAAAATTGTTAAACAAATCAAAATATATTTTGTATTTGAGATTCCTCAAAGTAGCCACCCTTTGTCTTAATGATAGCGTTGCACACACTTGGCATTCTCTCAACCAGCTTCATGAGGTAGTCACCTGGAATGCATTTCAATTAACAGGTGTGCCTTGTTAAAAGTTAATTTGTGGAATTTCTTTCCTTCTTAATGCGTTTGAGCCAATCAGTTGTGTTGTGACAAGGTAGGGGTGGTATACAGAAGATAGCCCTATTTGATAAAAGACCATGTCCATATTATGGCAAGAATAGCTCAAATAAGCAAAGAGAAACGACAGTCCATCATTACGACATGAATGTCAGTCAATCCGGAAAATTTCAATAACTTAGAAAGTTTCTTCAAGTGCAGTCGCAAAAACAATCAAGTGCTATGATGAAACTGGTTCTCATGAGGACCGCCACAGGAAAGGAACACCCAGAGTTACCTCTGCTGCAGAGGATAAGTTCATTAGAGTTACCAGCCTCAGAAATTGCCGCCCAAATAAATGCTTCACAGAGTTCAAGGAACAGACACATCTCAACATCAACTGTTCAGAGGAGACTGCTTGAATCAGGCCTTCATGGTCGAATTGCTGCAAAGAAATCACTACTAAAGGACACCAATAATAATAAGAGACTTGCTTGGGCCAAGAAACATGAGCAATGGAAATTAGACCGGTGTAAATCTGTCCTTTGGTCTGATGAGTCCAAATTTGAGATTTTTGGTTCCAACTGCCGTGTCTTTTCGGGGAATGAATGTTCGCTGCATGTTCCCGCATGTTCCCACCGTGAAGCATGGAAGAGGAGGTGGGATGGTGTGGGGGTGCTTTGCTGGTGACACTGTCTGTGATCTATTTAGTATTCTAGGCACAATTAACCAGCACGACAACCACAGCATTCTGCAGTGATACGCCATCCTATCTGGTTTGTGCATAGTGGGACTGTCATTTGTTTTTCAACAAAACAATGACCCAACACACCTCCAAGCTGTGTAAGGGCTATTTGACCAAGTAGGAGAGTGATGGAGTGCTGCATCAGATGACCTGGCCTCCACAATCACCCGACCTCAACCCAACTGAGATGGTTTGGGAAGAGTTGGACCGCAGAGAGAAGGAAAAACAGCCAACAAGTGCTCAGCATATGTGAGAACTCCTTCAAGACTGTTGGAAAAGCATTCCAGGTGAAGCTGGTTGAGAGAATGCCAAGAGTGTGCAAAGCTGTCATCAAGGCAAAGGGTGGCTACTTTGAAGAATCTAAAATCTAAAATATATTTTGATTTGTTTAACAATTTTTTTGGTTAATACATGATTCCATATGTGTTATTTCATAGTTTTGAAGTCTTCACTATTATTCTACAATGTAGAAAATAGTAAAAATAAAGAAAAACCCTTGAATGAGTAGGTGTGTCCAAACTTTTGCCTGGTACTGTACATCCTCTCTACTACCTAATTGTGATAGTCGAGGTACTTCATATATAAATAAAAACATTTAGAATATATTATATGCATACTCCGTGAAGTGTTACAATTGAACATTTAACCCCACAAAAGGGCTAAGCATACACTGCAATGGAGTACATTTAAATTATCTTACGCCTTGATCAAACCGACAGTGTTATTGTGCAAATGGTACGCTGCATCATCTGGATATGTGTGCAACAAAAGTTCAACATTCACCTTCTGTTACCATTTCTGGCAAGCCGTCTACACATACAGTTTGACACATACCTTAGATAAATCCAACTTACACAAAACGCACTGCAACTGCCTTTGCAACTTAATACTGCAAGTCAAACACAGCTTTTTATTGGAAATGCATGTACTTCTGGTGTACCAAAATGCATTTACGCTGTTGGTGTGATCGAGGCGTTAGTGCTAAATAATGGCTTGCAATAGTTCATTTTCAACACTTTTCAAAACAAGCAAGCACTAGCAGTGCCCCTGAGCCATCATAATTACAGGCTGATGAAGAGTGAACCCCCTCGCTAGCCCCCACCCTCATACGTCACACATGTCAGAGTCTGGGCACCAATCTAAATCATGAGTCAGCACGTTAAAAAGGACTGTATCTGGTTTCCCGGCTGTGGTGGGTTTCTGATCAGTTGGATTCCTCGCTTGTTATGACACACGTCCTCTGTCACGGGCCTGGCTGCTGCAATGTGCCAGCCACATGCCAAAGGCTGTTCCGGTGGCCGTCTACTAGTGTCACTGGCACCTATAGTGACAGCTGTGACTTCACTGACAACAACCTTTTGTAGTTCTCTTTTTTTTAAGCTTAACATTACTCAGAATCAGTCAGTGTTATGTTATTTATTTCCTTGTTGTGTTGGTGTGCATAATGACGGTGAAGTTACACAACCAGTGGGTAGATTCGAGGTCACATTCCAAATTACAGGGAGAATTTGGCTTGGCAAACCAGAGCGTGCTTAAAACCAGGGGGATAGATTCTAACCCATGCTGGCAGCGATACATTGTACATGTGCTCCAGAGTCAGTAGCCTAGACCGCTGTCCATACCAGGCCAATTCGTTAACCATTTATTCAGCTGAAAAACACAGGACAGAATATTTCCAAAACTAACCTGTGCAAATGGTGTCACAATCATGTCTTCTCCATGTCTATAATGGGGCAAAAATGATGAAATGTAGGTTAAATCCAGATATTGGTTTAGGCTCTGGTCTTACATTTTTAAAAGTACATTAACAGAATCAGTGAAAAGGTTAAACAAATTTGCAACCATTTAGTGTGCATACAATATTTAGGTTAAATCCAACATGACTACTATGGTACTAATGTCCACTGTGCACTTTACACATTTGCATTTAATCCTAAATCAAGACAGTTGATCAGTGTCTGTGAAAAAACACTTCAACAACCTGCAGACCGACATCAAAGCAAAGAACGCAAAGAATAAAGGTAGACCAGACCGGGTGGAATTAAGGTCAAACAAAGGATGCCATGCACTGTACATTGTAGGAACCTTGAGGTAGGGAGAAATGAAAGTCCAACTGGTAAAGTTACAGGGTTGAGGTTATGCTAGGGTATTTTTCTTGAAGCTTCACATGCAAAAGAAAAAAGGCTTTTCTTGGGGTCACAGGAAAAACATGGGGAGGGGTCATTTTTTTTGTCACTGGTGCCATGGGGAGGATGATGGCTCTGAAACCTGTAATGGAGAATGCAGAACAGGCCTTTGAGGGGACAAATCAGCGTTTTGTCAAGTTCTTCTCACCGAGACAACCAGTTGACTTCCCAGTGCTTCAAGCTTTCTTCCCTTTAAAAACAGAGGCAAGAGTTGGTGACCTGCAACCGATTAATCACAAACTAAGGTGTTTAGACACAGGGAAACTGTCTTAGGCTGATGTAGGCTGGAAAAATAAACTGAAGAAGTTAAAAAAACAAGAAAGTCGCTCATTTTTCCAACTTTGGCTGCAGTCCAAACATCTTATTTTTACCCCCTCAGCCCTCATGCTAGCAACTCTCCCTCGGGAGCAAGTGAAGAACTTTGATCACTTGTGGGGTTGATATGACCCACAAATCAATGCAAACTGTAGTCATTTGTCAAACTCCGGTGGCTGCAAAGTTTCAAATAAAGTCAATACGGCTGCATTTCTGGCATGTCAGACAAACTTTTGACGCTAGCCTGCTAAAAAATATAGAAATAAAATAACATTTTATTGGTCACATATACATAATCAGCAAATGTTATTGCAGGTGTAGCGAAATGCTTGTGTTCCTAGCTCCAACAGTGCAGTAGTATCTTAAAATGATTCACAACAATACACACATCTGAAAGTAAAATAATGGAATTAAGAGTGGCATTGACTAAAATACAGGAGAATAGAATACAGTATATACATATGAGATGAGTAAAGCAGTATGTAAACATAATTTAAACAGTATTAAAGTGACTAGTGTTCCATTATTAAAGTGGCCAGTGATTCCAAGTTTATGTATATACGGCAGGAGCCTCTAAGGTGCAGTGTTGTGTAACAGGGTGGATGCCGGCTAGTGATGGCTATTTAAGAGTCTGATGGCCTTAAGATTTAAGCTATTTTTCAGTCTCTCAGTCCCAGCTTTGATGCACCTGTACTGACCTCGCCTTCTGGATGATAGCGGGGTGAACAGGCTGTGGCTCGGGTGGTTGATGTCCTTGATGATCTTTTTGGCCTTCCTGTAACATCAGGTGCTGTAGATGTCCTGGAGGGCAGGTAGTTTGCCCCCGGTGATGCTTTGGGCAGACTGCACCACCCTCTGGAGAGCCCTGCAGTTGCAGGCAGTGCAGTTGCCGTACCAGGCTGACAGGATGCTCTCAATTGCGCATCTGTAAAAGTTTGAGGGTTGTAGGGGCCAAGCCAAATTTCTTCAGTCTCCTGAGGTTGAAGAGGCGCTGTTGCACCTTCTTCACCACACTGTCTGTGTGGGTGGACCATTCCAGATCGTCAGTGATGTGTACTCTGAGGAACTTGAAGCTTTCCACCTTCTCAACTGCGGTCCCTTCAATATGGATAGGGGCGTGCTCACTCGGCTGTTTCCTGAAGTCCACGATCAGCTCCTTTGTTTTGTTGACGATGAGTGAGAGGTTATTTTCCTGGCACCACTCTCCCAGGGCCCTTACCTCCTCCCTGTAGGCTGTCTAGTCAGTGTTGGTAATCAGGCCTACTACCCTTGTGTCGTCTGCAAACTTGATGATTGAGTTGGAGGTGTGCGTGGCCACGCAGTCATGGGTGAACAGGGAGTACAGGAGGGGTCTGAGCACGCACCCTTGTGGGGCTTCTGTGTTGACAATCAGCGAAGTGGAGGTGTTATCTATGGTGTTGAATGCTGCACTATAGTCAATGAACAGCATTCTTACATAGGTATTCCTCTTGTCCAGATGGGATAGGGCAGTGTGCTGTGCCATGGCTATTGCATCATCTGTGGATCTATTGGGGTGGAAAGCATATTCAAGTGGGTCTAGGGTATCAGGTAAGGTAGAGGTGATATGATCCTTAACCAGCCTCTCAAAGCACTTCATGATGACAGAAGTGATAGTCATTTAGTTCAGTTACCTTTGCTTTCTTGGTTACATGAACAATGGTGGACATCTTGAAGCAAGTGGGGACAGCAGACTGGGATAGGGAGAGATTTAATATGTCCGTAAACACTCCAGCCAGTTGGTCTGCGCATGCTCTGAGGACACGGCTAGGGATGCCGTCTGGGCCGACAGCCCTGCGAGGGTTAACAACCTTAAATGTCTTCCTCACGTTGGTCACGGAGAAGAAGAGCCCAAAGTCCTTAGTAGTGGCCCGCATCGGTGACACTGGGTTGTCCTCAAAGTGGGCAAAGAAGGAAGACATCAGACATCAGTGAAGACATCAGTGTCCACGATGTGGCTGGTTTTCCCTAGACCGTGATTGTCTGTAGACCCTGAAACATATGTCTCGGGTCTGAGCCTTTAAATTGCGACTCCGTTTTGATTGTTTTGCCTGTTTGATTGTATTCAGCCATAGTCACCTTGCCATGGTTAAATACTGTGGTTCGCACTTTCAGTTTTGCTCGAATGCGTCCATCTATCCACTGTTTCTGGATTGGGTAGGTTTTAATAGTCACAGTAGGTACAACATCTCCTATACACTTCCTGATGAACTCAGTCACCGTATCTGTGTATTTGTCAATGTTATTCTCAGAGGCTAACCGGAACATATCCCAGTCCGCGTGATCAAAACAATCTTGAAGCATGGATTCCGATTGGCCAGACCAGTTTTGAATAGACCTTACCACGGGTATTTCCTGTTTGAGTTTCTGCCTATAGGAAGGGAGGTGCAAAATGGAGTCGTGATCAGGTCTGCTGAAGGGAGGGCGGGGGAGGGCCTTGTAGGCATTTCGAAAAGTTGAGTAGCAGTGGTCCAATGTTTTACCAGTGCGAGTATACTACAGTCAATGTGTTGGTAAAACTTTGGTAGCGTTTCCCTCAAATTTGCTTTGTTAAAATCCACAGCTACAATAAATGCCGCCTCAGGATATGTGGTTTCCAGTTTGCAAAAAGTCCAGTGTAGTTCTTTGAGGGCCGTCGTTGTATCGGCTTGAGGAGGAATATACACGGCTGTGACTATAACCAAAGAGAATTTTCTTGGGAGGTAATACGGTCGGCATTTGATTGTGAGGTATTCTAGGTCGGGTGAACAAAAGGACTTGAGTTTCTGTATGTTATCACAATCACACCATGAGTGGTTAATCATGAAACATACACCCCCGCCTTTCTTCTTCCCGGGGAGTTCTTTATTCTTGCCGGTGCAATGTACTGAGAACCCAGATGGCTGAATGGATATATATCCTGAGAGAGCCATGTTTCCGTGAAACAGAGTATGTTACAATCCCTGATGTCTCACTGGGAGGAGATCCTCGCCCTGAGCTCGTCTACTTTATTATCCGGAGACTGAACATGAGCGAGTAATATACTCAGAAGCAATGGATGGTGTGTTGTATTCCTGTTCGTAATGCTGGTGAGTTACCGCCGCTCTGATATCCAAAAGTTATTTCTGGCTGTATGTAATAACACCATATAAGAAAAAACACACACAAAAAAAAAATACTGCAAGTTGCTTAGGAGCTAGACACAGAGCTGCCATGTCTGTCTGCGCCATCTACATCCTGTTTTTTTAAAGAAAGGCTAATTTTTTGTCCATTAAAATAACATCAAATTGATCAGAAATACAGTGTAGACATTGTTAATGTTGTAAATGACTATTACAGCTGGAAATGGCAGATTTTTTAATGGAATATCCACATAGGCATACAGAGGCCCATTATCAGTAACCATCACTCCTGTGTTCCAATGGCACGTTGTGAGCTAATACAAGTTTATCATTTTAAAAGGCTAATTGATCATTAGAAAACCCTTTTGCAATTATGTTAGCAATAAAACTGGCCTTCTTTAAACCCAGTTGAGTATCTGGAGCATCGACATTTGTGGGTTTGATTACAGGCTCAAAATGGCCAGAAACAAAACACTTTCTTCTGAAAGACCACGGGGCACAACTGAGCAAGAGGACAAGTACATTAGAGTGTTTAGTTTGAGAAACAGACGCCTCACATGTCCTCAACTGGCAGCTTCATTAAATAGTACCCGCAAAACACCAATCTCAACGTCAACAGTGAAGAGGCGATTCCGGGATGTTGGCCTTCTAGGCAGAGTTGCAAAGAAAAAGCCATATTGCTGTTCAGTGTATGTTCTTTTGCCCATTTTAATCTTTTATTTTTATTAGCCAGTCTGAGATATGGCTTTTTCAAAATCAAAATAATGAAAATGGCTGTCTGGTAGCTTAAATAAATAGAGAAAGATTTGTAGTTGAATAAGTCGTTGCATGTACAGATTTGTTTTTTACTTGACTTGAAAAAACTTGTTCTTAGATTGCATGACTTAAGTCTTGACCTGTTATACTTGGGACTCGACTTGAGACTCAGACGTTGTGACTTGAGACTTGCTTGTGACTTGAATAATAGTGACTTGGTCCCACCTCTGTAGCTAGCTACATCATATCAAACTTATCATCTGGTTTGCTTGGTTAGCAAGGTAGGAATTAAGCTAGCTAACCTGTTATGCTAAACATGATGCTAACTATTTAGCTAGCTAACGTCAGCAAGCTAAATTGATGGCTCTGAGTCTGGCTGGAATTGTTTTGAGCCCCAACTGTTTAGCATTTCTTTTTTTACAAAATAAAAAAAATGTGCGCCTGTTTTGCATGTTATTTTGGCATTAATACATGTCACATAACAGTTTGCAAACAATGTAAAAAAAATATACAAAAAAATAATTGACTTAATAAAGCTGCATACAAACTTGGTCTCACCCTAATAATTTGGTCCCTTTTCCCTCTGAATTTTGCCTACTGACTTAGTGGTGCACATGTAGCCTATAGTCTGTTTTAGATAAATGTAATCATCTAATATTGTAAGAGCTTTCATTGTCTGCTTATATGCCCCCTTCATTTATCCTACGGTTCTGACTTAGTGTTTAGGCAGAATATTGTAAAAACGGCTCATGTTCTCATGGAATCCTGTCGCTGTACATTTCAAAAGTGCTGAACAAATAGTTATATTTATATTGACTACATCTGTCCAAGCTCGCTCATTATTGTCTTAATCGAAATTACGGATTGCTTCTTATCCCGCCGTCATCCCCTTATGCCATAGTTTGTGCATCTCAATTGTCAGTAGAAACCACATTTGTTTAATCCAGTCAGCCATATCAGCTATGTTTTTTAAAAGGCAGTAAATGAGGCTGAATGAACTGTTTCACTGCCAGACAAGGCTCGCTGGTAGCACGGTGTGGCATTGGTAAGGTGTTGCGACTGCTGTGGGATGGCTTTATGTAGGCCCTAACATTTTGTGGGCACCTTTTGTGACCATTACAATGCAATTAATGTATTGTTTAGTGTTGTGTTGTGTAGTGGCTTTGCTGGCATGCATCTAAAAATTTTTTTTTTAGCTCCACAAAGATTTACATGCTAAAATCGCCACTGGGTAAGAGTTTGGGGAAACGTTAGTTACAGCATGGTAAGGGTGAATTAAATTCTTCAACATCTTGGTAGATAGCTAGCAACATTAGCGAAGCCAGCTGGAGTCACATATTGGCTACCTAGCAACATGACATAATTTCTCATTTCTGGAGGCAGTGGAAACACAATTTGAGCTAGCCCACCAAGGCCAACCCAAACTGTGTTGACTTTAAAGTGCCAATGGAAACAGGGCTATTGTTGTTAGTAAAGTCTAATTAAAATGAAGATGGAAATTAATAATGCCTACTTGAATTTGCCTACTTTCAGCACCATGAGCTGTCTATTTCCGATTGATTGTGCCGCAGCTGCTACTTCAAGTTTCAGCACCACAATGTAAGTTACTCGAATCTGGCTTATTGTGAAGAGAATAACTCTGATAAATACAGTACTAGTCAAAAGTTTGGACACACCTACTCATTCAAGGGTTTTTCTTTATTTTAACTGTTTTCTACATTGTAGAATAATTGTGAAGACATCAAAACTATGAAATAACACATAGAATCATGTAGTAACCAAACAAGTGTTAAACAAATCAAATTTATATGATGACAGCTTTGCACACACTTGCCATTCTCTCAACCTGCTTCATGAGGTAGTCACCTGGAATGCATTTCAATTAACAGGTGTGCCTTGTTAAAAGTTTTATTGTGGATTTTCTTTCCTTCTTAATGCGATTATGCCAATCAGTTGTGTTGTGACAAGGTAGGGGTGGTATACAGGAGATGGCCCTATTTGGTAAAAGACCAAGTCCATGTTAAGGCAAGAACAACTCAAATAAGCAAAGAGAAACAGTTCATCATTACCTTAAGACATGCAGAAAATGTCAAGAACTTTAAACGTTTCTTCAAGTGCAGTCGCAAAAACCATCAAGCACTATGATGGTCGAATTCATGGTCGAATTCATGGCCTTCATGGTCGAATTGCTGCAAAGAAACCACTACTAAGGGACACCAATAATAAGAAGAGACTTGCTTGGGCCAAGAAACACGAGCAATGAACATTAGACTGGTGGAAATCTGTCCTTAGGTCTGAAAATGTGAGATTTTTGCTTTCAACAGCTGTGTCTTTGTGGGACGCAGAGTAGGTGAATGGATTAACCAGCATGGCTACCACAGCATTCTGCAGTGATACGCCATCCCATCTGGTTTGCGCATAGTGGGACTATCATTTGGACAATGAACCAACACACTTCCAGGCTATTTGACCAAGAAGGAGAGTGATGAGTGATGGAGTGCTGCATCAGATGACCTGGCCTCCACAATCACCTGACCTCAACCCAATTGAGATGGTTTGGAATGAGTTGGACTGCAGAGTGAAGGAAAAGCAGCCAACAAGTGCTCAGCATATGTGAGAACTCCTTCAAGACTGTTGGAAAAGCATTCCAGGTGAAGCTGGTTGAGAGAATGCCAAGAGTGTGCAAAGCTGTCATCAAGGCAAAGGGTGGCTACTTTGAAGAATCTAAAATCTAAAATATATTTTGATTTGTTAAATTTTTTGGGGGTTACTACATGATTCTATATGTGGTATTTAATAGTGTTGATGTCTTCACTATTATTCTACAACGTAGAAACTAGTAAAAATAAAGAAAAACCCTTGAATGAGTAGGTGTGTCCAAACCTTTGACTGGTACTGTACATAATGGGCAAAAAACATATTGTTATTAATTAAGTCAATTATAGTAGAAGCAAGCTATCAAAGTTGACCTCCGGCCCTCCTTCTCATCTTCCCACTCTTCTTCTCAAAAGGAACAGAACATAGACTGTAGTCTAGTCAGCGCGCAAGATTAAATTATTTTCGGCAGAAGTCTTTGACTCTCCCCTTGAATTGTCACCATAGGCCTACGCAGCCATTGGTTAAGCAGCACACAAACATGTTTTTGATCAGCAAGAGCAGAGCAGGCCTGGGCTCAGGGTTGGAATGTCCATTGCAGTTTGTAATGCAGCCTAGTTTTATTTACACCATCCCAGCAGCTATCTTAGAAATAGAAACGTTGCTCTGTGCTTCTCCGAGCATGCACTTTGTAGCATATAAGCTATGGATCATTTGATTGAGACCACACTAAATAGCCTATAGGCGCACACGATAGTGCACATGATAGCAGAGAATCAGAGAAGAGGGGCGGCATCGGGCACACATCGATATACAGTGCCTTGCGAAAGTATTCGGCCCCCTTGAACTTTGCGACCTTTTGCCACATTTCAGGCTTCAAACATAAAGATATAAAACTGTCTTTTTTGTGAAGAATCAACAACAAGTGGGACACAATCATGAAGTGGAACGACATTTATTGGATATTTCAAACTTTTTTAACAAATCAAAAACTGAAAAATTGGGCGTGCAAAATTATTCAGCCCCTTTACTTTCAGTGCAGCAAACTCTCTCCAGAAGTTCATTGAGGATCTCTGAATGATCCAATGTTGACCTAAATGACTAATGATGATAAATACAATCCACCTGTGTGTAATCAAGTCTCCGTATAAATGCACCTGCACTGTGATAGTCTCAGAGGTCCGTTAAAAGCGCAGAGAGCATCATGAAGAACAAGGAACACACCAGGCAGGTCCGAGATACTGTTGTGAAGAAGTTTAAAGCCGGATTTGGATACAAAAAGATTTCCCAAGCTTTAAACATCCCAAGGAGCACTGTGCAAGCGATAATATTAAAATGGAAGGAGTATCAGACCACTGCAAATCTATCAAGACCTGGCCGTCTCTCTAAACTTTCAGCTCATACAAGGAGAAGACTGATCAGAGATGCAGCCAAGAGGCCCATGATCACTCTGGATGAACTGCAGAGATCTACAGCTGAGGTGGGAGACTCTGTCCATAGGACAACAATCAGTCGTATATTGCACAAATCTGGCCTTTATGGAAGAGTGGCAAAAAGAAAGCCATTTCTTAAAGATATCCATAAAAAGTGTTGTTTAAAGTTTGCCACAAGCCACCTGGGAGACACACCAAACATGTGGAAGAAGGTGCTCTGGTCAGATGAAACCAAAATTGAACCTTTTGGCAACAATGCAAAACGTTATGTTTGGCGTAAAAGCAACACAGCTGAACACACCATCCCCACAGTCAAACATGGTGGTGGCAGCATCATGGTTTGGGCCTGCTTTTCTTCAGCAGGGACAGGGAAGATGGTTAGAATTGATGGGAAGATGGATGGAGCCAAATACAGGACCATTCTGGAAGAAAACCTGATGGAGTCTGCAAAAGACCTGAGACTGGGACGGAGATTTGTCTTCCAACAAGACAATGATCCAAAACATAAAGCAAAATCTACAATGGAATGGTTAAAAATTAAACATATCCAGGTGTTAGAATGGCCAAGTCAAAGTCCAGACCTGAATCCAATCGAGAATCTGTGGAAAGAACTGAAAACTGCTGTTCACAAATGCTCTCCATCCAACCTCACTGAGCTCGAGCTGTTTTGCAAGGAGGAATGGGAAAAAATTTCAGTCTCTCGATGTGCAAAACTGATAGAGACATACCTGAAGCGACTTACAGCTGTAATCGCAGCAAAAGGTGGCGCTACAAAGTATTAACTTAAGGGGGCTGAATAATTTTGCACGCCCAATTTTTCAGTTTTTGATTTGTTAAAAAAGTTTGAAATATCCAATAAATGTCGTTCCACTTCATGATTGTGTCCCACTTGTTGTTGATTCTTCACAAAAAAATACAGTTTTATATCTTTATGTTTGAAGCCTGAAATGTGGCAAAAGGTCGCAAAGTTCAAGGGGGCCGAATACTTTCGCAAGGCACTGTAAATATCCTAATAAGCAACTAATTCTAAAACACTGAGAAATATAGACATTTCATCTATTACAAATGATATTACTCTCCCCTGGACTAAATTTTAAAAAAAGACTAAACCCTCCTCTTGACTGAAATTGAAAAAGCATGACCCCACTTTCCTCCAGATAACCATTCTGTACATTTCTATCCATTCCTTGTTGTGATTATACAGTTAAAGGGAAAGCTTTCAATGGGCCTAACGTATTCCCCATGTTTTGCTATCGGAATTCCCTTTTGGAAAGTGATCCAAGAAGCAATTCCCTTCCACATATAATTGTATCTGTTCCACAAAACCATATCTGTATATAACCTTGGGCATTACAAAAAGTGGAGACCTTGCAGCATCAAGGCCTACATTGAGACATCTCTGCCATGATGCTTCAATAGATGTGAGTGGAAGGTGAAAGGTCACAGAGGGAGACAGTACCAATATGAGGGGGGGCACTTACAGATCACTGGCAGTGGACGAGTTCCTCGAGGGGGCCTTGGGTGAGAGGTCAAAGTCTGAGTCGGAGCGGTAGAGGAAGGACTCCCGGCGCTGGCTGTGGTAGTTGGCCTGGAGCACCAGGCCGGAGCTGGGACTGGCCGGCGGGTCCAGGGGGCTGCGTCCCACCGACAAGCCATTCTCAGCATCAAAACTATGGGGAAAGAGAAAGAGGGAGAGGGCAGATGAGAAGACAATTCACAGTTTCAAACTTGTAGCCTAAATCAAAGTTCCAAAACAACAATAAAAATCTAAGATCTGTTCAGATTACAGTAAATATGAATTTGACATACAACACCCTAAGGGTATCACCCTTTAATGAGAGTGAGGAGAGTATGGTGAAGAGTAACCTGAGATGGGAGAGTGATCGAGAATAGGCCACAGTGGCTCTCAACATGTATCATGATTTAGCACGTCTTTCAATGAAAGCTGCTTATTATCATCATCACTATCATTTATAATTGTAATAACCATGCTCCAAAAATCATCCACGTCACAAATGATGCTCCATCACTCAATAAATGGAACGCACCTTGTGCACACAGAACAAACACACACTCAGTTAAAGCACAATACACAACAGGTTTTAATCATTCGCAACAAGGCACTTTTCTTCGAGACTGACGTCAAGTCAGACATCACCAACGGGACAAAGGAATCAAACCCCTCCTTTCTCCCCTCTAAACAAATTGAGTGCATTTGAGAAGCCCAAACTAAAAATATCAATGGCGTCAATAATAGCACAAAACCTTTCAACAACGAAGGTGATTTATCAAAAGCACAGGAAATGGACGCGTACAAAAAAAGCCCCATCATTGTTCTGAGTCACACCAAATTACCTCCATATGAAGGAAACCAATGAGTGGTTGAGAGGGTGAAAAAAACGTATAATAATACATTGTGGAGTTGACTGCGTCAGAAAAGTATATCTGAATGGTGTTGGCTGGTCAGACTATGGGAACTGGCTGTTTGATGACGATGGTCGGCCTGAGGCACCAGCTGCACAGATTCACAGATCTGTAAACCGTCTTTAAGGCCATTCAAATGGATAGGAACGGATCCATATACATAAAGATTAGTGCAGCTCTGCACCGCCTAGCCCAGGTTGACATGCGTAAACAGTTCTCTTTGATAATAATGCATCTCACTAGTCTAAAGGGGCGTAGTCTCCCTGTCTCCTTCCCTTCATCTGCAACAGATCTTAAAAACACAGATGAAACCCAAGGAGATTCCCAAATGACTTCTACATTACATACAATGCCTTGCGAAAGTATTCGGCCCCCTTGAACTTTGCGACCTTTTGCCACATTTCAGGCTTCAAACATAAAGATATAAAACTGTATTTTTTTTGTGAAGAATCAACAACAAGTGGGACACAATCATGAAGTGGAACGACATTTATTGGATATTTAAAACTTTTTTAACAAATCAAAAACTGAAAAATTGGGCGTGCAAAATTATTCAGCCCCCTTAAGTTAATACTTTGTAGTGCCACCTTTTGCTGCGATTACAGCTGTAAGTCGCTTGGGGTATGTCTCTATCAGTTTTGCACATCGAGAGACTGAAATTTTTTCCCATTCCTCCTTGCAAAACAGCTCGAGCTCAGTGAGGTTGGATGGAGAGCATTTGTGAACAGCAGTTTTCAGTTCTTTCCACAGATTCTCGATTGGATTCAGGTCTGGACTTTGACTTGGCCATTCTAAAACCTGGATATGTTTATTTTTGAACCATTCCATTGTAGATTTTGCTTTATGTTTTGGATCATTGTCTTGTTGGAAGACAAATCTCGTCCCAGTCTCAGGTCTTTTGCAGACTCCATCAGGTTTTCTTCCAGAATGGTCCTGTATTTGGCTCCATCCATCTTCCCATCAATTTTAACCATCTTCCCTGTCCCTGCTGAAGAAAAGCAGGCCCAAACCATGATGCTGCCACCACCATGTTTGACAGTGGGGATGGTGTGTTCAGCTGTGTTGCTTTTACGCCAAACATAACGTTTTGCATTGTTGCCAAAAAGTTCAATTTTGGTTTCATCTGACCAGAGCACCTTCTTCCACATGTTTGGTGTGTCTCCCAGGTGGCTTGTGGCAAACTTTAAACAACACTTTTTATGGATATCTTTAAGAAATGGCTTTCTTCTTGCCACTCTTCCACAAAGACCAGATTTGTGCAATATACGACTGATTGTTGTCCTATGGACAGAGTCTCCCACCTCAGCTGTAGATCTCTGCAGTTCTTCCAGAGTGATCATGGGCCTCTTGGCTGCATCTCTGATCAGTCTTCTCCTTGTATGAGCTGAAAGTTTAGAGGGACGGCCAGGTCTTGGTAGATTTGCAGTGGTCTGATACTCCTTTCATTTCAATATTATTGCTTGCACAGTGCTCCTTGGGATGTTTAAAGCTTGGGAAATCTTTTTGTATCCAAATCCGGCTTTAAACTTCTTCACAACAGTATCTCGGACCTGCCTGGTGTGTTCCTTGTTCTTCATGATGCTCTCTGCGCTTTTAACGGACCTCTGAGACTATCACAGTGCAGGTGCATTTATATGGAGACTTGATTACACACAGGTGGATTGTATTTATCATCATTAGTCATTTAGGTCAACATTGGATCATTCAGAGATCCTCACTGAACTTCTGGAGAGAGTTTGCTGCACTGAAAGTAAAGGGGCTGAATAATTTTGCACGCCCAATTTTTCAGTTTTTGATTTGTTAAAAGAGTTTAAAATATCCAATAAATGTCGTTCCACTTCATGATTGTGTCCCACTTGTTGTTGATTCTTCACAAAAAAAATACAGTTTTATATCTTTATGTTTGAAGCCTGAAATGTGTGCAAAAGGTCGCAAAGTTCAAGGGGGCCGAATACTTTCGCAAGGCACTGTATCTACCCCATCACATCTACCAGCATTTTCAGATCTGTACAAAGGGAAGGAGACAAGATATGGAAGCCACTAGACTGTTGAGACACAGCCAAAATCCTGCACTGCACTGCCTACAGCAGAGGGTCATGATGATGGTCCGTCTTCGGCCAAATAAAGGCATTTCTCATTCTCGGCGCGGTTCCACCTTGATCCACATCCACATTCCAACAACCTCCGCTAACATCCAAGCTTAGCGCCACTTGGTATGCAGGTTCTGATGAACTCCAGAGCTGGAAAATCGGTACTTTAGCAAACAACCATTGCGGTAACTGGGGCTGTTTTTGGACAGAAACTGGATGTAGCCTAAGCCCTTTGCAAATAAATAGTGCAAAGTGATATGAAAAAATAAAACCCTCATGCTAAAGCAGTTTGAATTGAATTGAAATTGAAACTAACCAAGCCAGAACTGTCCCCATAGATGTCTCTCAATTATATGAGGAAATTACACAACATTAACGTCTCTCTTCTGTCAGATGAGCTATTACACAGCAATAAAACTGGCATCCAGTGCTTTAATAATGGCAAAGTCAAACTCTCGGCTCTGGTTCAACTGAACCTAATTGGGAACCCCACTGGGGGTATTTATTGCTAGCTGTCAGGTGCAGACATGGAATTGATAGATACATTGCCTAGTGAATGTCTACACACCCCTCCTCAACATCTCCATCACCATATATGTTTTTGCTACCAATTATTCCATTAGAGTCTAAGCCCTGTCTAAGCCAATGAACAAATATTTTGGGCCTTACTGCTATTAGCCCATACAAATGCATTGAATAACAGATTCATTACGTGGAACAACAGATAGTCGGCCTAAATTAAAAAACGAAATTAAAAACGAAAGTCTTGGGACAAATCCATTACACAACACAACGCAGATGTTGGCACAAGATGGAGGGAATGTTGGAGCATATTAAACTAATTAAATTACAGTTAATGGAAATGTACATATTGAATTTATTATACAAGAGAGAAAAAAAATCTGAAATTCTACAGCAGAACGGCAGAGTCATGTCTTAAGTGTAAAACTAACAATGACTCAATAATCCATGCTTACACGGAATGCTAAAAAGTCCAAAAGTTATGGGCGGAGCTAGAAAGTGGGCTATCAGAAGTATTTCAATGTAAACTTACTTTCAATCCGCCTGTCTGCATATTTCAAAATATGGTGTATTGGGGTGTAGTCAAATACCCAATGGGCTGGACGATTCTCTTTTCATCACTCAACGTGAAAAAAAGTATACAAAAACCCTTGAAATCAATCAATCTGCCATCATTAACACAATGGAAAAATCTAATGTTTTTTTATTAAAGTATTAAAATATTATAGTGTTTCTGTAAGTTGTTCGTATGTGTATGTTTGTAACTGATTGAGATCAACAACAAAAAATATTACATGAATATATAAAAAATGATGTTTTTCCAAGAGGTGTTGAGTGTTCCTGAGTCTTCCAGCCTCAGTCCTGATTTGCTTGAACATCAGAGACAAGGTTTGAATATTGTTGTCCATCAATGACACCCAATTCCCAAACAAATTTACTGAGCTTGAGTCATTTTGACAAAACTAATGGATAAATGTTGCCCTAAGAGTTGTGAAAAGTTGGCAGAATCTGATTCAAAATTATTCACAGCTGTAATGGCTGCCAAAGGTGCTTCCCCCAAATATGAACTCTGGGGTGTGAAGACATACAACAACGACATCTTCTTATTATTCTTATTTTTTATTCATTAGGAACATTTTCTATCATTTTTGTTTGAGTTTTAAAATACGGAGTAGGTTGTGTAAATTGGTAGGAAAACATTTCCATTTATTCACTTTTGAGATGTAATTTTAAGGCAGCAAAATGTGAAGACTGTGCAAGGGGTGTGGTCATTGGATTGCTGAAACACCTGTTATATTAAATACATCACATTGTAAGGTACTATGTCTATATGCAGGACCACGATTTATACTGTATATTTGATTTATTTTCTGTTTGTACGAAAATGGTTTGCTCCCACAGACAGTGAATCACGTGGCCATGGCTTGCTATATAAAGCAGGAGGACAGGCATCAAGGCATTCAGTTACTGTTGGATTGCACGTTAGAATGGGCAAAACGAGTGACCTAAGCGACTTTGAGCGTGGAATGATCGTGGGTGCCAGGCGCGCTGGTTCCAGTATCTCAGAAACGGCCGGCCTCCGGGCTTTCCACGGGCTTTCCACACACAACAGTGTCTAGGGTTTACAGAGAATGGTGCGACAAACAAAAACCATCCAGACAGCGGCAGTCCTGTGGGTGAAAACAACTTGTTCAATGAGAGGTGGAAGGAGAATGGCAAGAATCGTGCAAGCTAACAGGTGGGCCACAAACAGGCAAATAACTGCTCAGTACAACAGTGGTGTGCAGAACAGTAAATTGGAATGCACAACTTGTCAGTACTCACAGATGGGCTATTGCAGCAGACGACCACACTGGGTTCCACTCCTATCAGCTAAAAACAAGAAGAAGTGCTCCAGTGGGCACGCGATCACCAACACTGGACAATTGAGGAGTGGAAAAACATTGCCTGGTCCGATGAATCCCAGTTCCTGTTGCGCCATGCTGATGGCAGAGTCAGGATTTGGCATAAGCAGCATGAGTCCATGGCCCCATCCTTTCTGGTGTCAACGGTACAGGCTGGTGGCAGTGGTTTAATGGTGTGGGGAATATTTTCCTGGCACACGTTAGTTCCCTTGATACCAATTGAGCAGCGTTTCCATTCCCCAAATAATTCAGGGTGTTCTGGAGGCAAAGGGAGGTCCGACCCGGTACGAGATGGGTATACCTAATAAACTGGCCACTGAGTGTATCTCCACATACTAGTTGAAATAGTTTATATTTTAAACAAATTTTCACATTTTAAAACCAAACACATGCAAGTCAAATTTGGGAACTATGGGCCTCCCGGGTGGCGCAGTGGTTAAGGGCGCTGTACTGCAGGGCTAGCTGTGGGGCAACGCACAATTGGCCTAGCGTGGTTAGGGAGGGTTTGGCCGGTAGGGAAATCCTTGTCTCATCGCGCACCAGCGACTCCTGTGGCAGTGCGCGCTAACCAAGGTTGCCAGGTGCATGGTGTTTCCTCCGACACATTGGTGCGGCCGGCTTCCGGGTTGGATGGCGCTGTGTTATAAGAAGCAGTGCGGCTTGGTTGGGTTGTGTATTGGAGGACGCATGACTTTCAACCTTCGTCTCTCCCGAGCCCGTACGGGAGTTGTAGCGATGAGACAAGATAGTAGCTACTAAAACAATTGGATACCATGAAATTGGGGAGAAAAAGGGGTCAAATTCAACAACAAAAAAAACACACTTTTTTTTGTTGTTGTGCGAACTATACCCATGTAGATTTTACCCATGTCAAATTTACAAATGTAAAAATGGCTACAGTAGGCACTCCATACATTTTTCCACCCACTTCATTCCCTGGGATGTTGCATTAAGACAAGATGCTGGTCTGTCACATTGTGTCATGTGACAAAACAGATAACACAGAGAGAGACAGAATACACAGAGCGAGACGGAATACACAGAGCGAGACGGAATACACAGAGCGAGACGGAATACACAGAGCGAGACGGAATACACAGAGAGAGACGGAATACACAGAGAGAGACATAATACACAGAGAACGACAATACAGAGAGAGAGAGACAGAATACACAGAGAGAGACAGGGGAGAGTAACTGTTCAATCCTGAGACAAGCAGAGAGAGATGATGAGAGAAAGGGAGAGAGAGTGGGAGAGAGAGTGTGAGAGAGAGAGAGATAGAGGATTCTACATTGGCAAGAATGACGTGGCATTGCGAGGGGAGCTGTGTGTGTATATGATAGTGAGAGTGTGAGAATGAGAAGAAGGTATTCTAAAGATACCTGTGCTGTCACTGTCTCTCCCTCCTCCCTAATGGTGCATCTCTCCCTCCTCTGGCTGATTCCACCCGCTCTAGCTGTCTCCGACTCCGCTCGCTTCTTCATCTGCTAAAAATAGCCTCTTCGTGCGGGAAATAGAATCAGAGATTCTAAAAATAGGTTTTCAGGTGGAAAGGGTTCCTTCTCTCTCTCTCTCTCTCTCTCTCTCTGTCTCCCTCTGCATCGATGAGACCAGATTCTTCCCTCCATTCATTCATATTTATGGCGGGTTTCTATTTGAAGCAGGTTAAATTTAGTCTCCATAAACAAATCTCTGCCAATGTCATTCCCTCGATGCCACTTACAGAGCTTTCCCTCGGAGGCCTGGCTCAAAGTCTTCTGAGTGGGTCTTCTGACTTAATCATCAGGTTGGACTTTGTTTACCTTTGACTTGAGTACTACACAGTGACAGTGTACCACTGTCAACTTGCCTAGTTGTTTAGTGGAAACCATGCTCTACGAGAGTACACAGTGACAGTGTACTACTGTCAACTTGCCTAGTTGTTTAGTGGAAACCATGCTCTACGAGAGTACACAGTGACAGTGTACCACTGTCAACTTGCCTAGTTGTTTAGTGGAAACCATGCTCTACGAGAGTACACAGTGACAGTGTACCACTGTCAACTTGCCTAGTTGTTTAGTGGAAACCATGCTCTACGAGAGTACACAGTGACAGTGTACCACTGTCAACTTGCCTAGTTGTTTAGTGGAAACCATGCTCTACGAGAGTACACAGTGACAGTGTACCACTGTCAACTTGCCTAGTTGTTTAGTGGAAACCATGCTCTACGAGAGTACACAGTGACAGTGTACCACTGTCAATTTGCCTAGTTGTTTAGTGGAAACCATGCTCTACGAGAGTACACAGTGACAGTGTACCACTGTCAACTTGCCTAGTTGTTTAGTGGAAACCATGCTCTACGAGAGTACACAGTGACAGTGTACCACTGTCAACTTGCCTAGTTGTTTAGTGGAAACCATGCTCTACGAGAGTACACAGTGACAGTGTACCACTGTCAACTTGCCTAGTTGTTTAGTGGAAACCATGCTCTACGAGAGTACACAGTGACAGTGTACCACTGTCAACTTGCCTAGTTGTTTAGTGGAAACCATGCTCTACGAGAGTACACAGTGACAGTGTACCACTGTCAACTTGCCTAGTTGTTTAGTGGAAACCATGCTCTACGAGAGTACACAGTGACAGTGTACCACTGTCAACTTGCCTAGTTGTTTAGTGGAAACCATGCTCTACGAGAGTACACAGTGACAGTGTACCACTGTCAACTTGCCTAGTTGTTTAGTGGAAACCATGCTCTACGAGAGTACACAGTGACAGCGTACTACTGTCAACTTGCCTAGTTGTTTAGTGGAAACCATGCTCTACGAGAGTACACAGTGACAGCGTACTACTGTCAACTTGCCTAGTTGTTTAGTGGAAACCATGCTCTACGAGAGTACACAGTGACAGCGTACTACTGTCAACTTGCCTAGTTGTTTAGTGGAAACCATGCTCTACGAGAGTACACAGTGTTTCCTTAGCGCACTGCCAAGCTAATGATCTTGTTCGATAAGTATTGAAAGTTTTAAAAAACTATTTTGGAAATGTTAAAGCGATATGTTGAGATGAGATTTGATTGCCATTACACTTGACGCAGTGGATGTGCTGCATGGGCCAATTTTGGCCATATCAACAAACATGACTGAAATCTTAGAACTTAGTTTTTGCGATCTATGAAGAACCATTTTTGGTTCCATGTAGGACTCTTTTCACAGAGGATTCTACATGGAACCCAAAATAGTTTTACCTGGACCCAAAAAGGAGTCTTCTACCGGGACATCCGAAAAACCCTTTTGGAGCGCTTTTTTTCAAAGAGTGTGTAGTGATGCGGAGGCATGACAATTGCTGTGTGACAACAAATACTGCTGGACACATGCAATCATTTGTGTGTTTGTATACATACGTATGTTTCAAATGTACACTTATAGACACAAGACCACAAGTCTTACACGTACAACCTCAGGCTTCTACATGGAGGTGCGACACCATAATGAAATGCTGAATATATCAGATGTGTATTTGTTTGGTGTTCAGGGTCAAGTTCAGAGCAGAGGATGCTCCCCTACAGTATCACCATGGCTCTTTGTGCTTCTGGACTCCATTGTCTTCTCATTCCCATGCTCATCAGTCACACCCTCAGGAACAAACACAAGTGTGAATAGAAATGAAAAGTAAGGATAGGGAAACAGTCCAGAATAACCCTGGGGAGTGGGGGTTCAACACTATATGGGCATAGTGAGTGATCTGAGAGCTGTAGTATTATGTTGAGAGACTGTTTTTTCTTCTTCTTGGGCTTTGCTGAAATCACAAGTCTCGAATGAACTCAATCGAGTTCCCTAGAACAACGGAGAGGTGGTAGTAAAAACAGCTATTGATATTCTCATGATAGGCCTTCACATTGAAGAAGATTGTGTGATACTGCAGTAGTGCAAAACACACATTTCCCCACTAGGAATCAATACCATGCACTCAGTGGCCAGTTTATTCGGTACACATCCCGTTTACTAAAATGTATCACTCCTACAGACAGTGAGTCACGTGGCCATGGCTTGCTATATAAAGCAGGCCGACAGGCATCGAGGCATTCAGTTACTGTTTGATTGAACGTTAGAATGGGCAAAACAAGTGACCTAAGCGACTGAGTGAGTGGCGCCCTGCATGCCGGATCCAGTATCTCAGAAAGGCTTCTGCCGAAGTCGAAGCCTCTCCTTGTTCGGGCGGTGCTCGGCGGTCGACGTCACCGGTCTTCTAGCCATCATTGATCCATTTTTCATTTTCCATTGGTTTTGTCTTGTCTTCCTACACACCTGGTTTCAATCCCATGCATTACTTGTTGTGTATTTAACCCTCTGTTTCCCCTCATGTCTTTGTCAGAGATTGTTTGTTATTCAGTGTTGTGTTGTTTGTATTGGTGCGCGACGGGTCCTCGTACCCACTTTGTTTTATTGTTACATTTAGTGTTGGAGTTATGTTTCGTTTACTGTTATTGAATAACTCCATTACATTCGGTTGGATTCTCCTGCGCCTGACTTCCCTGCCACCTATACACACGACTATGACAATCTCTGACCAAAAAATAAAGTCGGCAGGAGAAGGTACCCCAGCCATGGAGGTGGAGGAGCACGTCATGGAACATACGGAGATGATTGACAATCTGAGCACCGCCATGGATCGCGTTGTCACAAACAGGCAAATAACTGTGCAGTACAACAATGGTATGCAGAACAACATCTCGGAACGCACAACTCATCGATCCTTGTCACAGATGGGCTATTGCAGCAGATTACCCCACCGTGTTCCACTCCTATCAGCTAAAAACAACAACAAGCATCTCTAGTGGGCAGGCGATCACCAACACTGGACAATTGAGGAGTGGAAAAACATCCGACGATTCCCCGTTTCTGTTGTGTCATTCTGATTGCAGAGTCAGGATTTAGCGTAAGCAGCAGAAGTCCATGGACCCATCCTGCCTGGTGTCAACGGTTCAGGCTGGTGGCGGTAGTGTACCGCCGTCCAATCTGCAGCCACCTCGTGATGCCATCGCGTCAGCATGGACCAACATCCATGTGGAATGTCTCCGACTTGTAGAATCCATGCCCCGAAGAACTCATAAAAGGGGGGGTCCGACCCGGTACTAGATGGGTGTACCTAATAAACTGTCTGGTGAGTGTATAGTCAGTCATTCATTCTCGTCTAGAATTAAAGCAAGTTACTGTGCAATCCAATAGCTTTTGTGTTCAGAAAGGCAGTAGGCCGAGGGCCAGACAGACAGACATAAAGGCAGACCTGCAGGAGAAAATATACTGTTTCTCTGAAACACACCTGATTCTCCTCTGTTCTAAAGTCAACATTCCAGGTGAAACGTTTCATGAAAGAAAAGGAGGTGTGTTACTTAACGAGCAGCTTGGTAAGTGAGCGTGATTGATGTCAGGCTGTCAGTAGGTCGGTTACCTGACACCCCGCCTGCGTCACTGCATGTCACAGCTGCATCAATTCCAGCTGGGGAACATTTGAGCACAGGAGCACCCTGCCTGCACTGTGGAAGGTCTAGCTCGTCCCTCTGAGGCACAGTATTATATGAGAGGCAGAGGTGGCCTGTCATCCTACTACTCCTCATCTGACTCCTCATCCATCATACTCATCCACAGAACTCTCCAGATATACACCATTACACCAGACCGTACAGTTAGGTACACCAGACCGGCTGGTCAGCACCGTACAGTTAGTTATACCAGACCGGCTGGTCAGCACCGTACAGTTAGTTATACCAGACCGGCTGGTCAGCACAGTACAGTTAGGTACACCAGACCGGCTGGTCAGCACCGTACAGTTAGTTATACCAGACCGGCTAGTCAGCACCGTACAGGTAGGTACACCAGACCGGCTGGTCAGCACCGTACAGTTAGTTATACCAGACCGGCTGGTCAGCACCGTACAGTTAGTTATACCAGACCGGCTGGTCAGCACCGTACAGTTAGATACACCAGACCGGCTGGTCAGCACCGTACAGTTAGTTATACCAGACCGGCTGGTCAGCACCGTACAGTTAGTTATACCAGACCGGCTGGTCAGCACCGTACAGTTAGTTACACCAGACCGGCTGGTCAGCACCGTACAGTTAGTTATACCAGACCGGCTGGTCAGCACCGTACAGTTAGTTATACCAGACCGGCTAGTCAGCACCGTACAGTTAGTTACACCAGACCGGCTGGTCAGCACCGTACAGTTAGTTATACCAGACCGGCTGGTCAGCACCGTACAGTTAGTTACACCAGACCGGCTGGTCAGCACCATACCATTTTCTATGTCAATATCTGGTAAACAGAAGGCTGTAAGTTAAAGACGAACCCAGTGTCTCCCTTTTTTAAAATGAGAAGTGTTGACTCTGACAAAGGTTCGTAAACAGAAATTGTGGTAAGATTGCATTGTCTTGTTATTAACTCCATTGCACCTGCAAGGGTACTAAAGAGCGACACTGCCAATACACCAACAAAAATAGCGAGCAACAGAGTTGTACACAGGATTGACGGCATCATCACTTGTAAGGCCAAGACAAAATAATTAGATATGGCATTAGATGTTAGGCCGCAGGCAGGGTGAGGAGAGGAGGTAACGAGGGGTACTGAGGTGAAACCATAGGCCCGTTGGGTTAGGACACTCCCTGGCTGCTGAGGTTGAATGAGAGGTCTACTGGGACACAGTTCCTGGTTCAGCCTGTCCGCTGTGAGTGTGCTGCCTAGTCTTCATTGTTCCTAATCAGACATTCGAGAGGTCGTGACCCTCGCATGGGGAATGGGCTTGGGCCAGGAGAGTCTAAGTATAGGCTCAGAGAACATACTCAGTTCACTGATTATTTATTTAATGGACTATACACGAGTGGCGTATCGGTCTAAGGCACTGCAACTCAGTGCTAGAGGTGTCACTACAGACCCTAGTTTGATTCCAGGCTGTATCACAACCGGCCGTGTTTGGGAGTCCCATAGGGCGGCGCATAATTGGCCCGGCGTCGTCCGGGTTTGGCCGGGGTAGGCCGTCATTGTAAATAATAATTTGTTCTTAACTGACTTGCCTAGTTAAATAAAAAATAAACTGCTTATAAACATTATTACATAGTTTGTTTACTAGTAAGTCAAGTAAAAACATGTATTAGGCCTGTTCCTGATTTTGTAAATATGAATTAGTACATAAACATGTAATGGTGAATAATTACTAAGAATTCATTAATGGCTAATAAACGATTTAATAATGGTTTATGAGCAATTTACCCTCAAATAAAGACCCATCACGTATTTGTTCATTTGATTTGGCACGTCTTATTGCAGGAGCAGCCAAGAGGAGAAGCAGCCAAAAAATATGAAAAATCACAATCTGGGTCTGTATAATCAGCACTTGTGCATTTTGGCTCACCCTTTGAATGGTTCGCATAAATTTCTGTCTGCACTCACTTTCACTCTGTTTATATTACTTTACTGGGCGGCTATATACTGTACGTTCCTTGTATTGTTGCTAATGTCCATGCACCATAGTCTTAGTGTGGGTACACAACGTTCTAGAGCTCATTAACTGAATCTAACTCAAATTAAATCAAATGTGGCATGCCAAGGACCAGAGCATTAACCACAGAGCAAGACATTACAGGACTTCCCACGAAGATACAGTGAATCACAGGCACAAAAAAAATGTCCCATCTCCAAAGACAGCTAATTAATTGTTGTGTTTGGGTTATACACACGCACACACACAGGCACACACTCCTTGCTGCACAATACATCCGTATGACTCTATAAACACATGTTCCTAGATGGGTAAATCCACGGCTGTGCTGGGTCATGTTATGGGGATGCGATGAGCACAGATGATGTGTACTCCAAGTTCTCTCTGATTGTTTTAATCACCGTCTCCAAGCACAAGCCTTTTACTTCTGACCAAATACAGGCCCAGCCTAACCGACGCCATAACACATAAATATGTCATTACGTACATAAATAAGGTACTATTACTGATTAAAACAAAAAGAGGCCCATGTAAACAAAGTACATAAGCACAATTCTGTTCTCACGTACGCTTCTAGCATAACAGTGTATTGTGAAGAGGACGTTTGCTTCGGTAGGGCTGAAGCGAGTTGAGAACCTCAGAGCCATAATTCACAAAAGAGCAGCCTAACTACAAAACAGAGTAGTTAGGCAGGGGAAATTCGTCTCGGGGTCGGCTAGTACAGTGTGTGTTTCAGGGCTGAGGTGAAGGGAAGGGGAGGCCGTCTGGAATTAAACTCGGATGACTGGTGTGAGGAAAAGTAGCAGAGGAAACACAGTTGGGATAGGGGTATTATTACTGTAAACATCTTTGGCGTTAACACATGTAGCATTACGTTATGTGGCATTAGCAACAAATGTACACGGAAACGATTAGCATATGCGCTAATGATCTAGTATTTGCTATGGCCTCACATTCACGGTTTCTCAGGAGCGGCTGTAAAAGCGTTTCACATCTTCTTGAATCTGGAGATCTCCTTAGTGGACAGTTAAGTCCGGGGGTATTAGGAAAGCATCCACTCTGGGGAGTCAAGAGAGTAATTCAATCATGACAGAACTCTCAGTGAGCCTGTAACAAATTACCCAGGTGCACACCATAGGAGTGCAACCCAATACCACCAAGACCTCAGTCTGTGAATAGATAGATGGATGCCTGTGAGGATCTCCAAGACCCACCATTACTAACCTACTCAGAGGTGATTTAAAAAAAGCTTGGAAGTTCCTCTAGACACATTTATATAAACGAGTCCTCTCTTGGCTGTTAACCGGCACTTCCCTTGCCAGAGGAATGAGAGCTGTATTCTGTGGAAGAGGCTTGATTACTTTATAATCTGTGAAAGTGAGGTGGTTCATTAGCCAACTAATGGCTTGAATTATTTTATCAAGAGCGCATTGATGTAACATTCCATGGAATTAAGCAATTGTCGACCTATGGCGCCAAAGCAATATTTAAGTCTAATCTAATCTTTCACTTTTTCTTAGAAAGTGTTTCTATTTTCTGACAAAAACAATTGCTGTCTGCATTTGGCCTCCAAAAAATCAGAATGAGCTCAGGATTCATATTATCTAAATTTGACATATCAAGCATTAAGATCTTTTCCACTCACTTTAAGTTAAGTAGGACGAGGTAGTTAATTTCTTTCTACTCTGTGTTCCAGGAAGTATACTGTAGAATACTGGAGCTCATGACAAAAGCAACCTCATTTACCTCATTTACTTACCACTAGCCAAAACTGTCTGTGCCCCAAAACCCTTTACTCACATGAAATTACTCACATGAAACCAAGACAGACCAGACACAAAAACCTCATACTTGTGTGCTTTCAATGTCTCATTTAGAAATAATCCTAAGACTCCATTGAATTAGTCAACTCCCCCTTGTGCCATAACTTGCATAAATGTCATTGCCACTTTATATTTTTATTTGACCTTTTATGGAGAGTGTTGGGGGAAATGAAATTAAAGGGCCTTCGACAGACAGCTGGATCTGAACAGTTGAGGAAACAGAGGTGGGACAGCATAGCTAAAACAGATTTAATAAACAAATGCACTCCCTCAACTGTTTTTTCGCATTCAATTTAAAGTGAGGATACACTGTGACCACTCTAGTCTGCCTCCCTCAAGCATATTACAGCAGCTGTTAATACGATTTTAAAGGGCAATGGTTTTTCAATTAATAGAGTGAGATTGATCCATGTATCAAACATAGGATGTTCACAGCGCATGACAGTTAATCACTATGATTCACTCTGGAATCTTCTATAAAACAGGTGGTACATTTACAGTGCCAGTGAGGTTCTACGTATAACCCCAAAAGATCCCCTGTCAGCTGAAGTACGCAATCACAGCTCCCCCAAGAAAAAACTGGTGTTATGGAGGGAAGCAGATGTGCCCAACACTTACATTGAACAAAAATATAAACGCGACATGTAAATTGTTGGTCCCATGTTTCCTGAGCTGAAATAAAAGATCCCAGAAATGTTCCATACAGAGCTGTTGCCAGATAATTGAATGTTAATTTCTCTACCATAAGCCGCCTCCAACATCATTTTAGAGAATTTGGCAGTACGTTCAACCGGCCTCACAGCCGCAGACCACGTGTGACCACGTCAGCCCAGGACCTCCACATCCGGCTTCTTCATCTGCGGGATCGTCTGAAACCAGCCACCCGGACAGCTGATGAAACTGTGAATTTCTGCACAAACTGTCCAAAACCATCTCAGGGAAGCTCATCTGCATGCTTGTCGTCCTCACAAGGGTCTTGATCTGACTGCAATTCAGTGCCGTAACTGACTTCAGTGGGAAAATGCTAACCTTCGATGGCCACTGGCACGCTGGAGAAGTGTGCTCTTCACAAATGAATCACGGTTTCAACTGTACCGGGCAGATGGCAGACATCATGTATGGTGTCATGTGAGCGAGCAGTTTGCTGATGTCAACATTGTGAACAGAGTGCCCCATGGTGGCAATGGGCTTATGGTATGTGCAGGGATAAGTTACGGAAAACGAACACAATTGCACAATTATCGAGGGCAATTTGAATGCTCAGAGATTCCACAACGAGATCCCGAGGCCCATTGTCGTGCCATTCATCCGCCACCATCACCTCATGTTTCAGCATAATCATTTAAGGTATCTTTGACCAACAGATGTCTGTATTCCCAGTCATGTGAAATCCATAGATTAGGGCCTAATGAATTTATTTCAATTGACTGATTTCCTTGTATGAACTGTAACCCAGTAAAAAAATTTTGTTGCATTTGCGTTTATATTTTTGTCCAGTGTAAATATGCCCTACCTACTCGGGACTCGCCTAATCATAACATCATGTGTAACATAAAATATAGCATAACATGACATATAGCGGGAAAAACAATATGAATCTCATTTCTGTGCAGTAAAGTGGAATGTCTCTACTGTAAATCATAGATAGCTGAATCGTAACATGCCGCCGGTAGGGTGCGAGACCGGTGTTTGATGCCAGACTAATTTGTATCCATCCTCCCCATACAATTCCACCCCTCATAAACCTATCTGTTTATATCTGAAGGTGCACCCATGCAGACAATATACAGTATATCACAACAGTGAGTACACCCCTCACATTTTTGTAAATATTTGAATATATCTTTTCATGTGACAACACTGAAGAAATGACACTTTGCTACAATGTAAAGTAGTGAGTGTACAGCTTGTATAACAGTGTAAATTTGCTGTCCCCTCAAAATAACTCAACACACAGCCATTACACTGTTTTTACAAGCTGTACACTCACTACTTTACATTGTAGCAAAGTGTCATTTCTTCAGTGTTGTCACATGAAAAGATATACTCAAATATTTACAAAAATGTGAGGGGTGTACTCACTTTTGTGATATACTGTATATGAGAGAGGGCCTAACCTTGCCTGACGACTCAAACTGAATTTGTCCACTGCTCTATGTTCGCTACAGACTTCAGTCTGAGCCTGCCATAGTTGAAGTCATTTGTGGTGACGTCAAAATGAGGGGTGTTGTACAAAACAAAGTCATCAGCAATTGAATCATCTCTAACCAGAGTATCAAAGCCAATTACGAATTTACAAAATGCTGCTTTACCCACGTGTGTTCGGGCTCTGGCCCAACTCATCGGTTGCTGGACCAATTAGAACGGTTAGAATGTGTTCGCGTTCTAAAAATCATTGGGGAGGTACTCAGATCCAGACTTATTGTGGAGAAGAAACTAACGTCCATGGAAGTGACGTAGCATTTGGCCGGAGCAAGGAGTCTGGGTAGCCAGGCAAGGCCTGACCGTAGTGTGAACCCCTATATCTCCAGCTGGTAGTTTAATAACCGCGTCAACGTCTCTTACATTTTATTCTGAGAATAGATATCCCCGCGGGAGAGGAGGGGGAACACTCCATGTAAAGGGTAAAGCTCTTGGTGATTGGACATAGGCACTCCTACAGATGATGAGGGATTAGATTACCAGTTAGACATTTGATGGATTGTCATTTTGCTTACTTAAGACAGCTGAAGATCAGGGAAAAATAACACAAAGTTCCTAAATCATTTTCTCCTAGGTTATCCAACAGAAAGTCCATGTGCACAAATAACAACATACAGAAAGCCACTTTTAAAGCCCTAGTCCTCCAGAGCAGACAGCACAAAAATGGGTGGTGTACAAGCTCCCCAAGGAGACTGGTTACAACAACAACAAGGAGCTTCTTTATTTGGGTTGTGTTATCGATTGCCCTCAAACCACTGGTGATGGAGCACCAGACCAGCTGTTAGCCTCTCACAGTCAGGGGGGCCATTTTGCTCTCTGAAGACTAAGGCTGGGTTGAGGAGTTAATCAGAAGCTCACAGGAGTCCCCTTGTTCTAGAACCCCCACCAGTTGCCCAACCCTTGTTCAAGAACTCACATCCAGTGTTTCCCTTAGGATTTTTTTTCAGCAGCGGGTACCGTAGGGGGGGTGTGGTAGTGGGTGTTGCCAATAGCACGGTCTCCAGCCTAAACATTTTGAGCCACTCCTCTTAGCTGTTGCTGTTTTATTGCTAATTTCCTGCAATTCTAGACATTTTGCCATGTGACGGAGCGAAAATGTTAGTTTTAAAGCTAGTTTCCTGCAATTCGACACATTTTGTCATGGGGCAAGAGGGAAAAAAAACGTTTTAAACCTAATGTCCTGCAATTCTACACATTTTGCCTCGGCGCTGAGAGAAAATGTGTAGTTTAAAAGCACATTTTCTGCCAGTCTACACATTTTGCCATGGCTTATCCCATGTTCTTATGCTATCTGAATGACTCAAACGTTATAACAAAATCAATGGATGCACCGTGCCGTGACAGTTTAACATGTTTGATTCTCCCTGACTATCTGGTTTTTATTCTGCTGGTTGTTAGTTCTCAAAGAGGATCTCATTTAAAAATATATATAGCTGCTTTTCTACAACAAATATATATAGATAATTTGACATCATATTCTTGGAAGTGGCGGCCACGATTTAAGAAATTTAGAGCCTGCCGATCCTAAATTAATATAGGGGAAACACTGCCCAGCAGTGGCCGATCTCATGGTGATACAGCACAGGAGGGTGGTAGGAAAAAGCTCTGGTACAGTACAAGTGTGATTGATTTTTCCAATAAACTGTTTGCCTAAGCCATTCAACTGAATCAAATATACAATTACTTTTATTCCAACATTTTGCAGAGTTGTTGGTTATTGTTCAGGCAAATCCTACATAATTTTTGGAACAAAATAAATCTATTCTCTATTTCCAAATGCTGAGGGGAAAACAATCCAAGTCATATTGTTCATGAGATACAGGAGGCTAGTGATTTCCCTCTAATTCCCATACTCCCAAATGTTCTACTTTAAATCCAGTTAACAGGAGAACAGGGACAGAGGAACGAAATGCAAAAAGGTCTATCTCAGCATCCTCCCTAATAACCTCTCCACTGGCATTGAGGATTATAGTGTATGTGATGTACAAATCTCCAACTTCTTGAGCTTTGTGAGAAGATTAATTGGAATTGAGGGAGAGCTTTGTTGTGTGTGTGTGTGTGTGTGTGTGTGTGTGTGTGTGTGTGTGTGTGTGTGTGTGTGTGTGTGTGTGTGTGTGTGTGTGTGTGTGTGTGAGAGAGAGAGACTTGTTCTCCCACAGTCCACACATTCTAACTGATAGTGGAGGGGAGAAGCTTGGAGACGCTTCTAAGGTGCTGTTTATTTAGATAATTTCTGGATCACTGAATTGCCTCACTGGCTCTCTATCAGCCCGAATCAACTTCTATGCTCAAGGCTATCGTTTGTATGTAGGAGGCAATCCTTGAAGTGATATGGCTGTAGGCTACGGTATGCGTTTTTGAATGAACTAATAAGTTTACCTCATAATGGAGGATACTATATAATAATGTAGCTGAGAGGCACGCTGGAAAATGTGGGAGGAAACGTTAAATTACACAGCAAACATTGAACAAGAGCAAAAGTGAGCTTAGTTGGCGTCATCTCAACAACCATTATCATAGCTTTCTTTTGAGTCATCGTAGCAATTTTAATGACACTACTCCAACGATGCTGCATTCTACAATAGCATGCAAATGGCAAGGCAACATTTAGATTTGTACAGCATATTACCGCCTGCTTTTTTGTATGATGTCTATAGGCCTGTTGACGGAACAGGGCGATCCACAGATATTCCCGTTCCGCACTTGGAAAGAGCGATCTGCAGAAAAATAGAATCCACAGTTTGTTGGCACACTCATTTTCACCTTCCTTTTCTCTCTTGCTCTTCGTGCCTCTTCTCAGGTTGGCATCCCTGTACAACCCAGGGTCCGTTTTTTTTCTGTCAGAAGGCCAGCTCTTCTGGATTCACCTTCGGTTCTCATTGTCTCTTAGGCAGAAGCCCCAGGCTCCAAAACACGGGGAAATGATAGAAATATGCATTTGATCTGTTCTTCGAGCATCAAGATAAAAAACAAACATTATAGTTAATTTCTTCAGCATTGGTGTGAAACATCAATGAAGACAGCAGATAGATGAGTTCTTGAAAAGAAGCAGAAAACCGCAGACTCTGTCTGGTGTCCATTGCATTATGTTTGTTCTCAGTGGCTCTCCGTCTCCATACATCTGTCCGTGGTTCAGGTTTCTTGAGGTTCACAAACAAAACACCGTTATCTGTTTCCCTCTGGTTGTTAGAACTCCACCTCAGCACTGACTCCTGTCATTGTGTAGTCCTACAGCAATGCAAGCTGTGGCTCCTGTGTACCAGCCTGCCACTCTGACCCTATGCTTCCTGTATAAGAGAGCGAGGGTGAGTGTCTCTCTGTGCGTGTGTGCGTGTGCGCGTATGTGTGTGCAGGTGTGTGTGTGTGTGTGTGCTAGACTAGAGCAAGTTTCACTGTGAGGTCACAGCTAAGAAAGGGGGCGTGGCCCCAAGCAAAGGGGGCGTGGCCCCAAGCAGCATGGTTCCATGCTGTCTGACATATTAACCCTTTGTCACACTTCCACGGGACTGGAACACTTCTGGTGCTGCAACCAAGCAGTATGGGTTAGTTTAGCTCCTAATTCATAAAGATGGTAATATGAACAACATACCGTGCAGATAAAATCTGAGGACAATATTCCTTGATATTCTCCTATTGGGCATAGTGAACATATCTTTTCCCAATATAGCGGAGGGTTTGGTGAAGTGGGGAAGGATGGTTGTTTCCTGGTTGCCCAAAGGACAGGTAGCGATTTATTTCAGGAGGCGAGTATGATGATGGGGTTAGTGAGTACCTTCTGGGGTACAGGTCTTATGGTTTAGACTCAGACTTCCTCCCACATATCCCTTGTGTATTAGGCTTGCCTATGTAGTGGCCAAGGTCAGAAATGGCGAGACGAAATGTATTTCTAAGGACAAAACAATTTAAATGTAAATATGAAACCATACTGACTGACCCATTCTATTTTTAATCTGAGAATTTACAGCGGGAAGTATTTGACAAGAGATCAGATATGAGCCCTAAAGTCCAATTCTATGAATGTGATTCAGATCTAAAACACAGAAATGGATGGAATCAAACAGATATAAAAGCCACAAATAATGGAGCACAATTAAACATCGCATTGTCTTCAGAGATAACAAAAACACAACTTGGAATAATGGGAAATCAGATATGTAAAATGAAAAATAATATATTATTTATACAGCAGAAGGGTGTTGATATCCTGTCAACAGTTCTAATAGGAACCGGGCATTTCTCAACAGGAAACAGGCCCATAGATACAGTGCCTTCAGAAAGTATCCATACCCCTTGACCTATTCCACATTTTGTTGTGTTACAATCTGAATTCAAAATTGATTAAAAAAAATGTATTCTCACCCATCTCCACACAATACTCCATAATGACAGTGAAAACATGTTTTTAGAAATGTTTTAAAATGAACTGAAAATGAAATACAGAAATATCTCATTTACATAAGTATTCACACTCCTGAGTCGATACAGGTTAGAATCACCTTTGGCAGTGATTACAGCTGTGAGTCTTTCTGGGTTAGTCAGAGAGCTTTGAACTTATGAACTGTACAATATTTTCACATTATTCTTGTTTAAACTCTTCAAGCTCTGTCAAATTGGTTGTTGATCATTGCTAGACAGCCAGTTTCAAGAGTTGTCATAGATTTCCAAGCCAATTTTAGTCCAAACTGTAACTAGGACAATCAGGAACATTCCATGTTGTCTTGGTAAGCAACACCAGTGATTATAAAACATAATTCCACTTTGCCATTATGGAGTATTTTGTGTAGGCCAGCGACACACAATCTCAATTTACTCCATTTTAAATTCATGCTCTAAGACAACAAAATGTGGAAAAAAGTCAAGGGATATGAATACTTTCTGAAGGCCCTGTACATAACAATCCAGGCGGTCTATTATTGGCATATTCATGGACAACAACAAAAAAGTGAATGCCCATGTGATATGTACCAGATGGTCTTTTCACAGAGCAATATTCTATAAATGAAAAATATATAGATATCTGGACTTATTTCACCACAGAACAAAAGTCATGTAATCAAAAATACATTATTTCTGACCTCTTCTAGAGGTGTGAATACACACTGGACAGGTCAAAGACCTTATTTCTGACCTCTTCTAGAGGTGTGAATACACACTGGCTTCTGTCCTCTCCTCCTCTCCATATTTTGTGTTTTAAATGGGTCCGGGCTATCTGGGATCCTTGGGACATCCCTACCCCGTTGAAGTTGAAATGTAAAATGGTTAAGGTTAGGGTAAGTAAAAGGGTAGGGATTAAGGTTAAGGTTATGATTTAGGGTAGTGACGTCGTCCCAAGGATTCCAGATAGCACTGACCATTATAAAGGGCCTGGGGAGAACTCTGAGGAAAGCCAGACTCCAGTGTTTAGGTCTGGTCAACTTCTTCCCATTTTTTCCTGAGACAATGGTTCTAAAATAGAATATTGGACCCGAAACAGATTATCACAGATTCTGGGTTGCTGGGTTAAAATGTCACTATGTCGTTGTAACAGTGGTGGCTAGTGGCACTTTAAATGGGGAGGACAGGCTCCTAGTAATGGCTGTTATGGTATAAACCACATCAAACACATGGTTCCCCATGTGTTTGATACCAGTCCATTCACTCCATTCCATTCATTATTACGAACCAGGCTCCCCTAACCAGCCTCCTCTGCTTTGTAGGTGACTGTGTATGTGTACACATGTGTGCTTCCTGCTTACACTAGTCCTGCATGTGCTACGTGCACAGACTATGTTGACTATAATCCCGGTCTAGATCAAAGTCTTACTATTATTGACATGCTCTGATAAGCTGAGCCAGAGTACAGAAGGCTTCCATCAAGTTGCGCAATAAGTGTCACATATTGTGATTGACTTGTTCTCCCTTGTCATTCTAATATTGTCAAATCTTTATTGATCTACTTCCCCAGAGTCAGATGAACTCGTGGATGAAAATGGTATGTCTCTGAGTCCAGTTTCGTGAACCAATCCTAAATAGCGTTAGCGCAATGACTTCCTTAACATTATTCTCCTAACCTGCTGCGTAAGTCAAATCTGACAAAAGCTGTATTATTTCTAGTGAAAACCCTAACCTAGGGAACGAAACAGTTGGCCCGCATGATCCAGACTTAATGGTGATGTGCCTGTCTGTGGCCACCGCAACACCGGCTACCTGGGCCAACAACATCCCCATACATCAAAACTAATGGACCTCAAGTTGGAAAGTGATTTTGGTGCCATGCAGAGGCGTTCATTAACATGAACAGCCAAAGGAAACATTGAGACAAATCGCACTATGCTAGATAAAATTACCACCAGAGAAACAGAGAACGTTTTATCACAATACTCATTATCTCATTGATGATGTGGCAAGTGACAATTAGCATTTTGAAAGTTCTGTATCTTGAAAACGTGATTGCTGACATGCAAAACGTTTTGGGACTATATCAACAGTGGAATAATGAAACAAACACCAAAAGATGGTTTCTGAGTGGATTATTCCTTTGACACAAAAAGCCAAACCAGTTGTCACCCAACTAGGAACAAATTGGCTTGAATCTGATGCTTGCCAAAACCTATATTTAACTATGGCTCAGGGAGGTCAAACGACATGTTACGGCATGTAATGTAGTTGGGTATCAGCGTGTCGCCGTATGAATCATAAACTGCCATCTGTCAGTGATAAGGGGTCTCAGAATGGTCTGAGGACTTGTCTGGCTACATGACCTAATCCACCCTGGTCTGTAGCCCTCCTCTAGGTAACTATCTGGGGGATAACTAAGCCCAGGCATGCACAGTCACAGTCCCTGCATCCCTGTATCACCTCTGGAGCACAGCCAGGCAGGCTAATGCACTGAGATCACACCCTGGCTTGGCTTGGTGTGTGGGGGTCATGTGGGCTGTGTGTGTAAGAGGCTGGTGAGGGTAGGACCATGTGTTATATACCATTCCATTTATTCCATTCTAGCCATTTCTATAAGCCTGTCCATCACCTTATTGGTCAATTGCACACAAGGTCCAATTAAAATTTGACTTCCTCTTTTAACCCAACCCCCCCCCAAAAGACACACGTGCATACACAAATATACAGGTTTTGGAGAGGTGTGGGGGCTGTCAAACTGGGCACCCGGGAAGCTGTTGTTGTGGGTGTTAAGGGCCTTGCTCAAGGGCACAACAGCAGGCAATGGCATCTAGGATTTTGATTCCAGCAACCCTCAGATGTTTCCCCATCGGACCCGGGAGTTGAACTGGCAGCAAGCAGCCTGTGGTATGTTGAGTATGTGGATGTTTTTAAAAGTGTGTGTCATGCGATGCTTCTGTGTTTGTGCATTTATTTGAAAGTGTGTGTGTGTGTGTGTTTCCAAGTTTGTGCATTTATATGCTTCCATTTTTGTGTGAGAGTGAGCGTGATAACTAAACTCCACCGTTTGATCCCAACCATTGTTCCTTTGCTCAGCCAGTCTCCATGCAAAACCTAGACACTTCCTCCCTCTAGTGGTCACAACAGGGCCTGGTGCCCAGATGCATTCACAACACCCACAACAACAAGCTCTTTCCATATGAGAACAGAACAGCTACAACTGAACGATCTGAATAGGTTGTATAACCAACCACGTTACAATCTTCAAAACATGACCCAAAACAATACAACTTGTTGCCTGTACACAACAATTCCTCAGTCAACACGGTGTAAATACAAACTGAAAGACACCTGTATATAACATAAAGCATTTACCCAAACTTCTTACAGACAGGCACAGACTGGGTCTGGTTTAATTGTGTTTCAATGGTGCGCTCTGGGTCTGGACAATAGCGAGGGGAATAGAGAGGTTGGAAGCCGTGGTTTAGCGTGGTGACAGCTAGTGTTGGGCCGGACCGGGCAGCAGCCGGGTGGATCGATGTGCTTTGGGGGGAAGTGATTTGGGAAATCAGCCATGCTGAAAATATGGAGCAGAGCAGTGACGCACACGGCCATTGCCCAGCCACAGCAGCAGCGCGTATCGACTATTCTGGGGAGGGGGGTATTTTTAGGACCTGTGGACACTGACACTGTTGTCCTGTGATTGCGTTACCTCGCTTGACACTAGATACTGTATCTCTTATTACAACCCCTCCCTCGCTCTTTCTCTGTCTCCCCTTTTCTATCTCCCCTTATCTCTTTCTCTGTCTCCCCTTTTCTCATTTTCTATCTCCCCTTCTCTCTTTCTCTATCTCCCCTTATCTCTTTCTCTGTCTCCCGTTCTCTCCTTTTCTATCTCCCCTTCTCTCTTTCTGTCTCCCCTTCTCTCTTTTTATATGTGGGTGTTTCTTTTAATAGCACTCTCTGTACTTTGACTATCAGTGTGTCTCACTGTTCGCTTGCCACTCACTCACCCCTCACACCCACTATAGATAGATACAGTCCCTATTCATATCTTCGCTAAAAACTGGACACACACCCTTGTCATAACAGAGCAACCTATGTATTATTAGGATGCCAAACATTCCTTCCACACCCGATCTAATGACTGTCTATTCCATAGCACCTCGTCAATGTACATCAGTGTATTACTATAAGACTTTAATGGTATTGAACCGAAGTGAATCCCATCCATCTCTGGAAGCAGCTATTGTGATGGATACACATCTGGAATATAAGAGATTGTTTTGCCTCGCCTCTGGGTTGGGGGGGGGGGGTAGTTGTGTGTAGTGATGGGCGTTTCGAGTCTTTTCGGTGAGACAGATCTTTTTGCTCTTTTCACATAAAGGAGATGTTAATTTGGCTACCAAATAGTTCTTCGTTCAGTAGTGCTTAAAAAAACATGAAAAACCCTAACCCTAACCCTACTCATTTCTAATGTAAAGCCTAAAAAGTTGCCTACCATTATATCAGATGAAAGTAATTATATAGGGTTCTATTTATATTTTATTTTTACATATTGCAAAAATGAGTGTGGACCAGAATGAGGCTCTCTCCTCACTACCTGTTGTTCCTGCAGTGAGAAATTACCATATTCAGAGAATGTTTTAAGAACTTATTTGCAGATAATCATTGTCAGGAGCCCATAAAGCAGTAGCAGAAGTACACAAATCATGGAGCCAACTCAATCACAGATGCGATTTGGTTCCCAACGTTCACCAGAAATAACCGTTCAAAAAGGACAGAGAGAGGCTCCAGTGGCAGACAAAGCAATTAATAAACCAACCTGTTATTAAGTCACCCAATCTAGCTCTTAACCCTGAACATGTACACTCTGATAGCTATACATTACTGATTTACTATGAATAAAACATATTTTCATGACCAACCAGGGGCACGACTTTCACTGAGGACGGGGGGACATTTTTATCCCCCCAGTTTTATCATTGGAATGTGATACAAAAT
This sequence comes from Oncorhynchus clarkii lewisi, assembly GCF_045791955.1. Taxonomy (NCBI): domain Eukaryota; kingdom Metazoa; phylum Chordata; class Actinopteri; order Salmoniformes; family Salmonidae; genus Oncorhynchus; species Oncorhynchus clarkii. Next base: position 13,296,034 of record NC_092166.1, on the reverse strand, counting down.
GAGGCAAGAGTTGTGCTTTAGGAGCATGCAGATGCCTCTGAGCGGTCAGGTAGGCTGTTTGGAGTGTTTATAAGACCGGATTTAGGACCACACAAACACCACAGAGCGGGCTGACAGGCTGTGTGAAGGCAAAGCTTCTGGACCAGCATCAGAGAGTACGGCTGTGCTCTCTCATCGAGTTGTGAAAGCTAGCAGAACAGAAACTGGCTACTCTTTAGTTGACTGATGTAGCTGGCAAGGTAACTGCTGTTTAACTTAACAGAAAAAAACCAAAACTAGTGTTTACTCGCAGTGCTGAGCTAGTAATGTAACTGACAAGTAATGGTAGCTAATGTTTCATCCCCTCTCGATTGAGGTGAATGAATAAGCTACGTTAGTGAGTAGTTACCACAGCCAGGTCAGCTCTAGCCTCTAGTTATCTGTCAGATAGCGATATTAGGTGGCTATTATTACTATAATAGCCACCTCACAGTTGTTTGTATAGAAATGTTTTGTAGCCTTTGTTTTGTCACGTTTCAGAAGTAAATGAACTTGGCAAGCTTTCGCCAGTTGATTTACCACTAGAGAGATAGCTGGCAAAACGTTGGCTTACATTAGCTATTCTTTTTGCCTCAATCAAACTAAAGCTGAATCAAACAATGAAACACTCTCAGCCAAACAATTGAAGATTTTGACATTTTTTCAGTGCAATGTGAGTTGTATTAGTCAGTATGTCAATGTAACATTATTGACCTGTCAGTATCCCTACCTAATTCCCTACTTTTCACACTGACACAGAAATAAACAGCTCTAAGGTTACAGGCTTCACTGTCATGGTGCACAGTTGAGGTCTGCACAGACCGATTTCTTCATCCTGCTCCAGCCCACACCGCTCTGCTTTCTGTCCAACTCCCACCCACTCCTGCAAGAACTGGTCCCAAACCCAACTACAGTCCCCAAACCCAACCGCAGTCCCAGAATTATTTTAGGCGTATGTGACGCAGCTCACTTGCCAGCCATGGTCCCAGCAATTTTTCGTCCTATAGGCAATATCAAATGCTAAAAATGACTTAAGAAATAGGTTAAATTACCAGATATTTTCACATGGCCCTTACATTGTATTACTGGGCCATGTCAGACAACATGCTAGATGTCATTTGAAGAGATGGTGAGACTTGCACTTTCTCTTGAGCAGTTTTTATAGCCTACATTTTAGGAGTGGGAAGATTTTCAGACGGAGAAATAAGGATAATCAATATTTTAGCCTATTTCTAGGCAATGTAGTAAACTATAGCCTAATCATAGGCCTATTTAGGAAGTACATTTCCTTGGAAAGATAACTGCCCCGTGCTTCTCTGCCCATGTATGCATAGGCTATAGCCTACTCTATTTAATTGAGACCATACGTGCACCAGGTATGGCTTCTGAACAGGAAGCAGCAAGAAGGATGACAGATACACTTGCTACATTTGCATAGTCCTATAGGATATAGTCTACCTTTTAGGAGGAGGATTTGCATGCAGAGAAATAAATGGGTAATCCATACTTTGGAAAATTAAAACGTGCAATGTTCACTCACAATAGTAGCCTAACCTATGTGCGCATTGTGCCTTTTCCTTTTCAATTATGATTATATTTTTTGATTTGCACTTCAACTCACGTTGGTTGATCGCCCTCCTCTTCTTTTCATTATCAATATTTCTTTACAGACACTATGGTAAACTACAGTCTAATCATATTTAGGTTCATTTCATATTCAAGTTAACTGCCACGTGATTCTCCACCTATGTAGGCAGCCTTCTCTATTTCAATGAGACAACTAGGGTTGCACATTCTGGGGAATATTCAGAGGTGGAAACCTTCTGTGGGAATTAACGGGAATATATTGGAATTACCGGAAATATATGCACATTAATAATGATACCATTTAAATGTAGATTTTTTGCATTGGATATATTTACCTTATCATAAGTAGACAGAAACATAAACCATTTACCTTATCATAAGTAGACAGAAACATAAACCTTTTACCTTATCATAAGTAGACAGAAACATAAACCTTTTACCTTATCATAAGTAGACAGAAACATAAACATTTTACCTTATCATAAGTAGACAGAAACATAAACCTTTTACCTTATCATAAGTAGACAGAAACATAAACCTTTTACCTTATCATAAGTAGACAGAAACATAAACCTTTTACCTTATCATAAGTAGACAGAAACATAAACCATTTACCTTATCATAAGTAGACAGAAACATAAACCTTTTACCTTATCATAAGTAGACAGAAACATAAACCTTTTACCTTATCATAAGTCGACAGAAACATAAACCTTTTATCTTATCATAAGTAGACAGAAACATAAACCTTTTACCTTATCATAAGTAGACAGAAACATAAACCTTTTACCTTATCATAAGTAGACAGAAACATAAACATTTTACCTTATCATAAGTAGACAGAAACATAAACCATTTACCTTATCATAAGTAGACAGAAACATAAACCTTTTACCTTATCATAAGTCGACAGAAAACATAAACCTTTTACCTTATCATAAGTAGACAGAAACATAAACCTTTTACCTTATCATAAGTAGACAGAAACATGAACCTTTTACCTTATCATAAGTAGACAGAAACATAAACCTTTTACCTTATCATAAGTAGACAGAAACATAAACCTTTTACCTTATCATAAGTAGACAGAAACATAAACCTTTTACCTTATCATAAGTAGACAGAAACATAAACCTTTTACCTTATCATAAGTAGACAGAAACATAAACCTTTTACCTTATCATAAGTAGACAGAAACATAAACCTTTTACCTTATCATAAGTAGACAGAAACATAAACCTTTTACCTTATCATAAGTAGACAGAAACATAAACCTTTTACCTTATCATAAGTAGACAGAAACATAAACCTTTTACCTTATCATAAGTAGACAGAAACATAAACCTTTTACCTTATCATAAGTAGACAGAAACATAAACCTTTTACCTTATCATAAGTAGACAGAAACATAAACCATTTACCTTATCATAAGTAGACAGAAACATAAACCTTTTACCTTATCATAAGTAGACAGAAACATAAACCTTTTACCTTATCATAAGTAGACAGAAACATAAACCTTTTACCTTATCATAAGTAGACAGAAACATAAACCTTTTACCTTATCATAAGTAGACAGAAACATAAACCTTTTAACTTATCATAAGGAGGCAATTGCAAATGATTAAATCCTTCCAACAGAAATTTAAAAAACAATTTAGTAATGATTTGAACTTTAATTAAATGAATGACTCTTCACATGGGATGAATTCACTGAACAACAAAAGAAAGGGAATATTGAATGATCCCCTTCGATTGCATCTCCCAAAAACGTTTTCACCGTACATCTGTAAAATGATAGTCTAGAAACTAAAGCTTTGGTGGTCTTCCTCTCAGTCTTCCATGTCTTCTCCCTGGACCTCCTCAATGTTCACCTCTTGAACATCATACTCTGAGGCCTCATCTTCACTGTCACTTTCCAACCTTGTTGAGGATGGCTCGTTGTCAGGCTCAAAAAGCCTCAAATTTGCCCGGATGGCCACCAATTTTTCAACCCTTGTATTGGTCAGCCTGTTGCGTGCTTTGGTGTGTGTATTCCCAAACAAGGACCAGTTGCTCTCTGAGGTGGCTGATGTTGGTGGGATTTGGAGGATGATAGAGGCAACAAGGGAAAGAGCCTCAGATCCACAAAGTCCCTTCCACCAGGTGGCTGATGAGATATGTTGGCCGACTGCCATATTACATCTCCATTCCAAAGCCCTTGCTTGGAAGTGTACTTTGCCAGACTGCCAAGAACCTTGCCATCATCCAGGCCAAGGTGGCGAGACACGGTAGTGATGACACTATAGGCCCTGTTGATCTCGGCACCAGACAGGATGCTGACAGCATAATTGGGGTCCAACATGTACGCTGTGGAGTGTATGGGCTTCAGGCAGAAGTCTTCCCGCTTTTTTATGTATTTCAGAACTGCAGTTTCCTCTGCTTGGAGCAACAGTGAAGTGGGCAGTGTAGTATGGATTTCTTCTCTTACATCTGCAAGCAGAGTCTGAACATCAGACAGGATGGCATTGTCTCCCTCAATCGGTGCAATGGCTACTGCTATAGGTTTCAGGAGTTTCAGGCTGCTTTACCACTCTCTCCCAAAATACATCATCCAGGAGGATCCTTTTGATGGGGCTGTCCATTTCGGCAGACTGTGATATGGCCATTTCTTGGAGAGTCTCCTTCCCCTCCAGGAGACTGTCAAAGATGATGACAACACCACCCCAATGGCTGTTGCTGGGCAGCTTCAATGTGGTGCTCTTATTCTTCTCACTTTTCTTGGTGAGGTAGATTGCTGCTATAACTTGATGACCCTTCACATACCTAACCATTTCCTTGGCTCTCTTGTAGAGTGTAACCATTGTTTTCAGTGCCATGATGTCCTTAAGGAGCAGATTCAATGCATGAGCAGCACAGCCAATGGGTGTGATGTGAGGGTAGGACTCCTCCACTTTAGACCAAGCAGCCTTCATGTTCGCAGCATGGTCTGTCACCAGTGCAAATCCCTTCTGTGGTCCAAGGTCATTGATGACTGCCTTCAGCTCATCTGCAATGTAGAGACCGGTGTGTCTGTTGTCCCTTGTGTCTGTGCTCTTGTAGAATACTGGTTGAGGGGTGGAGATGATGTAGTTAATTTTTCCTTGACCACGAACATTTAACCACCGATCAGAGATTATTGCAATACAGTCTGCTTTCTCTATGATTTGCTTGACCTTCACTTGAACTCTGTTGAACTCTGCTTCCAGCAAATGAGTAGATAAAGCATGTTTGGTTGGAGGGGTGTATGCTGGGTGAAGAACATTCAGAAATCTCTTCCAATACACATTGCATGTGAGCATCAAAGGTGAACCAGTTGCATACACAGCTCAAGCAAGACATTCATCAGCATTTCTCTGACAACGTTCCTCCATTGAGTCAAAAAACTTCTGATTCCAGGAGGACCATGAGCTGTTGCTATCAATAAGGTGTCTTATTCATCATTTTCACCTCAAATAGAAGTAGAGGGACTTTTGTCAGAGGTTGCGTGTTGTGAGCGCTGAGGGAACTTTATGCACTTGGCCAGATGATTCTGGATCTTTGTTGTATTCTTCACATATGATTTGGCACAGTATTTGCAAATGTACACAGCTTTTCCTTCTACATTAGCTGCAGTGAAATGTCTCCACACATCAGATAGTGCCCGTGGCATTTTCCTCTAAAGGTTAGAAGAAAATGTGTAAAAAACAAACAAATACAATTCCAAGTACAGATAAATAGTTAAGCAGTTAGATTAAACATCTCCTTTGTAAGATAAATGTTTTAAAATGAAACATGTCAATTAACATTCCTCGGTTAGCAGGCTCAAGCAAGCTAAAACCCAAATGGTAGCAAAAAATAACTAGCAGAAATTGTTAACAAGTTAGAAATTATTTAAACACACTTTGCTGCAGGCTACTATTTACTAATTAACAAAAAATCCTGTACGTCATAGAAAATATGTTCACTCCACCCAGTATTCCCAGGGTGGCAGGTAGCCTAGTGGTTAGATCATTGGGCCAGTAACCGAAAGGTTGCTAGATTGAATCCCCGAGCTAACAAAAATATGTTGTTCAACCCTGTTCCTAGGCCATCATTGTAAATAAGAATGTGTTCTTAACTGACTTGCCTAGTTAAATAAAGGTTAAAATAAAAAATTGTAATCAAAACTTACCAGAAAGCATGTAGTCCTTGGCTCAAACAGTGTAGTAGTGTGGGCTCAATAGCATCTCATTAGTGTGCAAGATTTTGAGAATCAGCTGTACATGTGATGGAAGAATACACTTTGCATGCAGAGGGTTGCAATATCAACCAAAATATGCCACAAGACCTAGAATTGCCTTATGTGTATCCCACAAAAATGGTTCACTGTTATAAGCGAACTTTTTTGATGAATTTAAGCAAAATTCCCCAAATTCCCAGGCGTAACTTCCTATGGAAAATTTCCGGGAAAATGTCCTTTGCAACCCTAGAGACCACACATACTAGGCACTAGTAGCGATTTTAGCATGTAAATCTTGATGGGGCAAAAAAAAGTGGGATGCATGCCAGCAAAGCCACTACACAACACAACACTAAACAATACAGTCATTGCACTATAACGTGTGCCCACAAAATGTTAAGGCCTACATAAAGCTGTCCCAACAGCAGGCCCAACATCTTACCACTGCTACACCTGGCTGTCAGCAGAGCCTTATCTGGCAGCTAAACAGTTCATTCAGCCTCATTTACTGCCTTTTAAAAAAACAGCAGGTATGGCTGACTTGCTTAGACAAATGTGGTTTCTAATTACAATTGAGATGCACAAAGTATAGCATAAGGGGACGACAAGCGGATAAAAGGCAATCCGTAATTTCGATTAAGACATTAATGAGCGAACTTGGACAGACGTAGTGAATATAACTTTTGAAATGTACAGCGACAGAATTCAGAACATGGGCCATTCTTACAGTGTTCTCCCTGTACACCAAGTCAGAACTGTAGGATAAATAAAGGGGGGTAAATAGACACATGGGCTACTAACATCTTATTAGCTACATATCTCTCTGGCATATTACATAATTTATGCAGCTGCATACAATACATATTTGGATTCACCTTGTTGTGCTGTGCTCACTTGAACAGGAAGGTGGTGCGGCGGGCCTTTGTGCGCAAATTTTGTCATCAAAGTCTGGCATTGTCTGGATTTATGGTGCTTTCAAAATAACTGGGAACTCTGAAAAAAAACAAGGTCGAATCATGATGACGTCATTGATCTTCAGGTTGTAGCTCTAGAAAGAGGCCGGATTTACAATCCCGAGTTGGACCGTTCAAAACATATTTTCAAAGTCGGAGCTCCCGATTTCCCAGTTGTCTTGAACTCAATGAAGTCAAGTTTTCGCAGTTCCGAGTTAATAGTTGTTTTGAGCGCGGCACAAATCATGCTTCATTGACAGCATGGCCAATGTTGAATGTTTATCATTTATAACTAGGAAAAGAGCCACATAGCCACTGTCACTGATTCCTTCCAAACCACTCATTGTTGAATTTGCGATTTCATAACTTGCTGTGTAATGTTTATGTCCAATGGCCGATGAGCACCGATATGTTTTATCTATCATTTCTCTTCATTATTTCTCTACATATGACAGGGATTAAAAAGGATTTGCCAGTAGATTGTCGACTTGATTCATTATGATGACTGCTCTAGCTAAGATTTTGAAAGTATGATGTTGACATGATCAGTCCAATCAAAGCTACTGTACATATAATGTGATTTGAAGTCATTTTACCTGTGGCCAATTACCTTGATCCTTCTTGGATGGGCACTTCCAATGTAACACTATAGCAGCACCCAAATGGCTAGAATTTTCGAGGTCTACCCTTAGACTTGGTGGTGACATAGTGTCCTCATGAGTGACAGAACACTGAGTCAATCACGGCGCAACGCTCCGTATTTTCTGCTGGCTTGCCCCACCGCCACAGAAAGCACTGAGCTAGGTTGAAACACCTGCATTTTGGAGCTGCCTTACTCAAGAAAACATCCACTACTTCTCTCTACCTCCCCTACTGTATGTATGCAGATTTATTAACTCAATGATATATATATTTGACATTGTCTGCAAACTGAGACACGTATTAATGCTAAAATAACATGAAAAACATGTAAGCCCCAAATTATTATTTTTTTGCAAAAAATGTGTGGCTCAAATTGAATGACGAGTTGCTACTGCTAGGCACACTTGAACTGCCTAACTAGGAGAGGTAGGCTACTGAAGTTGATGCAGTGAATTATGACTGTGTAAATAATGTGAAAAATATGTGCTTTTAATACAATAGGTAGGCTTAACACAGAAAAAGCAGAAAGAGGACCTTTTCAGAATAATCTGTTGGACAACACAAATATTTTCATTTTTAAGTCGCTTAATTAAAGCTACGGTCTGGGATCTGGGAATAATTATAATTTCAATTACTGAACCATTGATTCTATTATTGGATAATATAATGTACAGTGCCTTCAGAAAGTATTCAGACCCCTTGACTTTTTCCACATTTTGTTACGTTACAGCCTTATTCTAAAATGTATTAAATAATTTTTCCCCTTCATCAATCTACACACAATACCCCATAATTACAAACCAAAAACAGGTTTTAAGAATTTTATGCTAAAAAAAGGCTGTAACGTAACAAACCGTGGAAAAAAGTTGAGGGGTCTGAATACTTTCCGAAGGCACTGTATAAATGTACGCCAAGGTAATTATTTGTCATGCCTCATTTTAGGACGATCAGATGGTGACAGGGTTCTCAGCAGAGTCAGGCAGCCAGGGAAGACCAGTCTGTGACAGAGGTGAGGTGAGATGAATTTTTGCAGATACAACACTTTATTCTCTCTTTCCAGCAAACACGACAAGCCAGATGCAATTTTAAGGCAGTCTGACAAACCTCCTAAGTTGATTTCCAAACTGCATCAAGGGTTGATAGAGGCTTTTCCCGATGACCCAAAACATAAAAACAAAAATGTGAGGAAGACCTGGGAGACGCTATTGATGATGATGAATGGATACAGATATGTAAGAATGCCCAGCCAGGTTCATATAATCTCAGGCATAAATTACTGCAGTTTAAGACCACCCATAGAATGTACTATATGCCAGTGAAACTGAATATCATGCACTCAGAAATTGTATTATTCTGCTGGAGGTGTAAAACACAAAAGGGGACATATTTGCATATGTTGTGGTCTTGTGAAGTCTGGCTGAACTCCAGCAAAGAGTAGGTTATTTTATCTCAGCATGTCTACAGAGTCTCCCTTCTCCCTGTTTTTGTTTGCTTGGAAATGTTGATACTGGAGAATGTTATCAGAAGAAACTGTAACCTAGCATTTATAGTGGCTAATAAATGCATTGATATTAATTGAAAGGTTGGTTATCCTCCCACAGTGTATGAAATAAATGTCAAGTTATGTACAGTATCACTAGCTTTATTTTAAGATTAAGGGTATACTGTGCAACTTTTATAAGGATAACTGAATTATCATGGATCTAGTTCAGTCTCATCACCATTTTAACATATTTAATAATCTCTTACCTAACTTGATGACTGTGAACATTTTTGCTGACTTTTTGTTGTCCTAAATAGAGACGGCTTGAAGGGTCATGGGTCATATTAGATTGTGCAGAAATCCAGGAAATGTGCTTTAGATGCTCCAAAATATGTGAGGACCCTCATACACCCTGCCAAGTTATGTCCCCCTCTGCAAATAGCACTGCTGGGTGACTTAAAAAGTTGTATATCAATAATATATAATATAATAATACTCTCAGCAAAAATGTTCATTTTAAATGTACAAAATGTAGAATTTATGAGAATAGAAAGGTTCATAACTTTTGTGAAACATCAAAGCACAGTTGAAAAATAAATTGCAAATAGAATTCAAACCTTGATGGTGTTCAGAGATAGATGGGATGGGGTGAGTGGAGCTGAAGGATGGGACTGGATGGTGTTCAGAGATAGATGGGAGGGGTTGAGTGGAGCTGAAGGATGGGACTAAAAACAATCAAAAGATAACTATTGTAAAATATATTATACTATAAAAATAAAATATATATAGTATGTATAAGCCGGAAATAGAAGCCTAATAAGTGTTGTTGTCCATTAGTTAACTCCAATCAGGGGAGGGATGGTATGGTTAGGGAAAAATAATAAAGGAAATTATATTAAAAACATATATATATACAGTTCCAGTCAAAGGTTTGTCCACACCTACTCGCTCAAGGGGTTTTCTTAATTTTTTTCTATTTTCTACATTGTAGAATAATAGTGAAGACATCAAAACTATGAACTAACAGATATGAAATCATGTAGTAACCAAAAAAGTTTCAAATGAAAATATATTTGAGATCTTTCAAATTAGCCACCCTTTGCCTTGATGACAGCTTTGCACACTCTTGGCATTCTCTCAACCAGCTTCACATGGAATGTTTTTCCAACAGTCTTCAATGAGTTCCCACATATGCTGAGCACTTGTTGGCTGCTTTTCCTTCACTCTGCAGTCCAACTCATCCCAAACCACCTCCATTGTGTTGAGGTCAGGTGATTGTGGAGGCCAGGTCATCTGATGCAGCACTCCGTCACTCTTCTTCCTGGTCAAATAGCCCTTTCACAGCCTGGAGGTGTGTTGGGTCATTGTCCTATTGAAAACAAATGATAGCCCCACTAAGCTCAAACCAGATGGGATGGCGTATCACTGCAGAATGCTGTGGTAGCCGTGCTGGTTAAGTTTGCTTTGAATTCCAAATAAATCACAGAGAGTGTCAACAGCAAAGCACCCCCACACCATCCCACCTCCTGCTCTATGCTTCACGGTGGGTACCACACATGTGTAGATCATCCGTTCCCCTACTACGCGTCTCACAAAGACACAGCGGTTGGAACAAAAAATCTCAAATTTGGACTCATCAGACCAAAGGACAGATTTCCACCAATCTAATGTTCATTGCTCATATTTTTGGCCCCTTGCAAGTCTCTTCTTCTTATTGGTGTCCTTTAGTAGGGGTTTCTTTGCAGCAATTCAACCACGAAGGCCTGATTCATGCAGTCTCCTTTGAACAGTTGATGTTGAGATGTGTCTATTACTTGAACTTATCTTCTGTATACCACCCCTACCTCAAATCAAATCAAATCAAATCAAATGTTATTTGTCACATACACATGGTTAGCAGATGTTAATGCGAGTGTAGCGAAATGCTTGTGCTTCTAGTTCCGACAATGCAGTAATAACAAGTAATCTAACTAACAATTCCAAAACTACTGTCTTGTACACAGTGTAAGGGGATAAAGAATATGTACATAAGGATATATGAATGAGTGATGGTACAGAGCAGCATAGGCAAGATACAGTAGATGGTATTGAGTACAGTATGTATAAATGAGATGAGTATGTAAACAAAGTGGCATAGTTTAAAGTGGCTAGTGATACATGTATTACATAAGGATACAGTCGATGATATAGAGTACAGTATATACGTATGCATATGAGATGAATAATGTAGGGTAAGTAACATTATATAAGGTAGCATTGTTTAAAGTGGCTAGTGATATATTTACATAATTTCCCATCAATTCCCATTATTAAAGTGGCTGGAGTTGAGTCAGTGTCAGTGTGTTGGCAGCAGCCACTCAGTGTTAGTGGTGGCTGTTTAACAGTCTGATGGCCTTGAGATAGAAGCTGTTTTTCAGTCTCTCGGTCCCAGCTTTGATGCACCTGTACTGACCTCGCCTTCTGGATGATAGCGGGGTGAACAGGCAGTGGCTCGGGTGGTTGATGTCCTTGATGATCTTTATGGCCTTCCTGTGACATCGGGTGGTGTAGGTGTCCTGGAGGGCAGGTAGTTTGCCCCCGGTGATGCGTTGTGCAGACCTCACTACCCTCTGGAGAGCCTTACGGTTGAGGGAGGTGCAGTTGCCATACCAGGCGGTGATACAGCCCGCCAGGATGCTCTCGATTGTGCATCTGTAGAAGTTTGTGAGTGCTTTTGGTGACAAGCCAAATTTCTTCAGCCTCCTGAGGTTGAAGAGGCGCTGCTGCGCCTTCTTCACGATGCTGTCTGTGTGAGTGGACCAATTCAGTTTGTCTGTGATGTGTATGCCGAGGAACTTAAAACTTGCTACCTTGTCACAACACAACTGATTGGCATAATCGCATTAAGAAGGAAAGACGATTCACAATTTAACTTTTAACAAGGCACACCTGTTAATTGAAATGCATTCCAGGTGGCTACCTCATGAAGCAGGTTGAGAGAATGCCAAGAGTGAGCAAAGCTGTCATCAAGGCAAAAGGTGGCTACTTTGAAGATTCTCAAATTGAAAATATATTTTGATTTGTTTAACAATTTCTTGGTTACTATATGATTCTATATGTGTTAATTCATAGTTTTGATGTCTTCACTATTACTCTACAATGTAGAAAATAGTCCAAATTAATAAAAACACTTGAACGAGTAGGTGTGTCCGAACTTTTGAATGGGACTGTATGCCCCCCCAACCCCCACCCCCACCACACTTCTAAAACCAAAGTTGCGCCCCTGTGACCAACATATGACATAATGAAATAAACTCAGCAAAAAAGAAACGTCCTCTCACTGTCAACTGCATTTATTTTCAGCAAACTTAACATGTGTAAATATTTGTATGAGCATAACTAGATTCAACAGATGAGACAAGAACTGAACAAGTTCCACAGACATGTGACTAACAGAAATTGAATAATGTGTCCCTGAACAAAGGGGGGGTCGAAATCAAAAGTAACAGTCAGTATCTGGTGTGATGTTCGGATGTACCGATCCTGTGCAGGTGTTGTTACACGTGGTCTGCCACTGCGAGGACGATCAGCTGTCCGTCCTGTCTCCCTGTAGCACTGCCTTAGGCGTCTCACAGTATGGACATTGCAATGTATTGTCCTGGCCACATCTGCAGTCTTCATGCCTCCTTGCAGCATGCCTAAGGCACGTTCATGCAGATGAGCAGGGACCCTGGACATCTTTCTTTATTGTTTTTCAGAGTCAGTAGAAAGGCCTCTTTAGTATCCTAAGTTTTCATAACTGACCTTAATTGCCTACCGTCTGTAAGCTGTTAGTGTCTTAACGACCGTTCCACAGGTGCATGTTCATTAATTGTTTATGGTTAATTGAAAAAGCATGGGAAACTGTGTTTAAACCCTTTACAACGAAGATCTGTGAAGTTATTTGGATTTTTATCTTTGAAAGACAGGGTCCTGAAAAAGGGACGTTTCTTTCTTTGCTGAGTTTAGGACCACAAATAACTGTTATTATCATGAAAAACTATAAATAATACCATTAATAACACTTATTCTCATGAACAACTATGAAATAATACCATGTATTGTTGTTGAATAGCTCGTGCAAAACTCTCTCACAAACTTAATCTACAAAGATTACACCAATTTAGATTTGCCTAATCCCCACATGAACTCCACTTTGGAATGGTTTGTGGCTTGACGTGTGTCGAGACAAATCTGGTCATATTATGGGTGTGCTTTCGGTTGTCTGTGGGCTAGATCTCTGTTCTGTTCTGTTGTCTGCGCGTTAGATCTCTGTTCTGTTGTCTGTGCGCTAGATCTCGGTCTTTGATCTGCTCATATGGTTGTGACATAAGCACGGCTGGAGGCCTTTGAATGATTTAGCTTGGAGGTAAAATGGTTCAGACAGATCAAAAGACAAAACCACTAAAGCTCACCCAGCATATTTTTATACTTTAGAGTATTTTTCTCAGTTAACTCGTGGTATAGGAGTGACTGTTTTTTTGTTGTTTGCAAACCAGCATCAATATGATTTAAAGAGGCACAGACATAACTCATTAACATGTTACATGTAGGTCAGCACATGCAGATACAGTTACATAGACCTTAGTTTACTGTTTCATAAATATACCAAAAAACCTTACACCAAATGGGGTAAGCACTCCGTAACCACATAACTTTCTAGATTGTTACAGGCACAGGAGGCTGCAGATGGGAGGAGGATGGATCATAATAATGGTTGAAATGGAGTGAATGGACTGGTATCAACCAGATGGAAACCATGTGTTTGATGTGTTCAATACCATTCCATTTATTACAAATCAGCCATTACTATGAGCCCATGTGGCATTTCTCCAAAAAGTACGATCTTTGTCCCCATGTGCAGTTGCAAACCGTAGTCTGGCTTTTTTTATGCCGGTTTTGGAGCAGTGGCTTCTTCCTTGCTGAGCGGCCATTCAGGTTATGTCGATATAGGACTCGTTTTACTGTGGATATAGATACTTTTGTACCTGTTTCCTCCAGCATCTTCACAAGGTCCTTTGCTGTTGTTCTGGGATTGATTTTCATTTTTCGCACCATAGTACGTTCATCTCTAGGAGACAGAACGAGTCTCTTTCCTGAGCGGTATGACGGCTGTTTATGCTTGCATACAATTGTTTGTACAGATTAACGTGGTTCCGTCAGGCATTTGTAAATTGCTCCCAAGGATGAACCAGACTTGTGGAGGTTTACCATTTTTTTCTGAGGTCTTGACTGATTTCTTTTGATTTTCCCATGATGTCAAGCGAAGAGGCACTGAGTTTGAAGGTAGGCCTTGAAATACATCCACAGGTACACCTCCAACTGACCCAAATGATGTTAACTAGCTTATCAGAAGCTTCTAAAGCCATGACATAATTTTCTGGAATTTTCCAAGCTGTTAAGGCACAGTCATCTCAGTGTATGTAAACTTCTGACCCACTGGAATTGTGATACAGTGAATTATAAGTGAAATAATCTGTAAACAGTTGTTGGAAAAATTACTTGTGTCATGCACAAAGTAGATGTCCTAACCGACTTGCTAAAACTATAGTTTGTTAACAAGAAATTTGTGGAGTGGTTGAAAAATGAGTTTTAATGATCCTAACCTAAGTGTATGTAAACTTCCTACTTCAACTATTTGTGTGCATGTGTGTAAGCATTTCACTGTTGTATTCAGCACGTGACCAATAAAAATGTATTTGATATATAGTCTTGTTGAGTTGATGGTCTTTAAACGTTTAAGTTGAAATGGTGCTGGGATAGCGGAGGCAATGTCTGTTGTCTTTTGGGTTAACTTGAGGTAACTCCGTGGTTTTAAATCAGTAGTTGTTTAGTAAACTGTCAAACATGAACTTGCTTGACCATGCTGCAGGTCATAGATCTGTTTGTTACATGCAATATTTGCTTTGTGGACCTCACCAGACAGATGTTGCTCTGCAGTTTTGGGACAAAACAAACTTATGTGTAGTTGAATTTATTCTACCGCTATGTGACTGTTGTATTTTTGTTGTCACGGCCTTATTGTATATCACGGTGGCGTATGATATGATCACCCACTCACCACTATTGCTGTGTTTGTGTGTGTTGAAGTGGCCCATACTCTTATAGAATCATGGCGTGACTGATCATCGTGACTCTGCTTGGATGCGGCACATCAACCACAACGAAAGACATCAATGGACACTGGCTGTGCCATCGATCTCCCGGCCCCGGCGCCCTCAGGCTGGGACACCCAGAACACCAAAACTCACCACAGCTTAATTACAAAACGCACCACAGCCAAACTAAAAAACGCACCATAGTGAAACTTCAAAACACACCACTGCTACAGGTGTCAGATCTTAATTTGATCACTATTTTGTTGCAGAATTCTTTTCTCCTGTGCATCAGGAAATTCAAATGAGCCTTGTGATTTAGATACATTCATTAAAAACCTGCAGTTATTTTTCTCTCTCCTTGCCTCTAAACTATAACCTACTGTAGGCTAACCTACAAAAGCCAATTACAAACATTGGCATATAATATCAGATGCAGGGGCACAACTTTGGTTTAAGAAGTGGGGGGCATTATTATTTATTTTATACAGTTGAATAAACACTCCAAACACATGACCACACCGCTCGCGCACGTGACGCGAGCGGTGTGGTCAGCCTATAATACCCTGGCGACACTACTCGCGTCGCGTGCGCGAGCATGGCAAAATAAATGTAGGAATCTATGTTATTCAATTGTTGCACCCACACTGCTCGCTCGCATCAAGGGCTAAAATAGAAGTCATTCCTATTTCTGACGCAGATCGGGCTGCAAGTCCTGCCTCTCCAATCTCATCATTGGTTTATAGAAGCAGGTACCCACGTGCCATCTCCTCATTGGTTATACCCACGTGGGTGTTTGAAAGACAAACTGTTGTCTTAGATGACAATCACCATACAAATTAAACTATGAAAAAGCCTGGAAGAAGGAGTGATGACTATAAACGATTCGGGTTACCATTTTTATGTGTGGATTAATTGTCGGAGTAGAGGACCTTGTGCATTTCAGGTAAAATAACAACCTGCTGTTTATATTCCAGGACAAATTAGCTAGCATCAGCAAGCTAGCTAAATAGGACAAATTAGCTAGCAAGTGCAAGCTAACTAGCTAAATTGCTATAAATGTTTAATGCTTTTCGACCTGTCCCCAAATTAATGTCATTGGTTCAGAGTTTGTTTTGATATTTTAACCTGTGTGTTGTAATCGCGTTTGGTGTAGGGGGACAAAATAAATGTATGCACGATATGCACGCGCGTAGCCAGTTTGGGTCTCGTGTTAGGCATCCTCTTCTTCAGTGTTAGGCATCCTCTTCTTCAGTGTTTACCATCATTGAATCTACAAGTCATTTTGCATGCCGAACAACCCCAGGCAATATCAGTAATCTAGTAGTCTAACTGCGCACTGTGCCCAGCTTCGCGCGCCGACCATCGCATGGCCATTTTTTCATATACAGGGTAAAGTTGATAATTTCATACTGAGGACAGCATTCACTTTTGTGAGGCGCACTGCATGGCTGAAGGGAGAGGAGAAGAGATCACTCTGTGTAAACGGTTAAAAACAATTTGATTTTGAGGTGGGGGTGAAATTCAACGTTGTGCTAGATATCCATTCATTGGCTATGTCATAGCTCATTTTAAAATTATAAATATTGATATATTACTAGCTCAAACACTTAACCTGCAAAAATGACAACTTAATTAGTGGGTGATGGTGATTTATAAACTGGGTGGTTCGAGCCCTGAATGCTGATTGGCTGACAGCCATGGTGTATCAGAAGGTATACCTGAGGTATGACAACGTTTATTTTTTACGGCTCTAATTATGTTGGCAACCAGTTCATAATAGCAATAAGGCACCTCAGGGGTTTGTGATATAGGGCAAATATACAACTGCTATTTAAATATACCATGGGCTATGGGTTGTGTCCAGGCACTCCGCGATGCATCGTGACTAAGAACAGCACTTAGCCGTGGTATATTGCCCCCCCCCCCATCTATTGTTGCTTTATATTTCAGTTAGCATAGCATCTGTTGTCACTTTATATTTCAGTTAGCATAGCATCTGTTGTCACTTTATATTTCAGTTAGCATAGCATCTATTGTCGCTTTATATTTCAGTTAGCATAGCATAGGTTGTCACTTTATATTTCAGTTAGCATAGCATAGGTTGTCACTTTATATTTCAGTTAGCATAGCATCTATTGTCACTTTATATTTCAGTTAGCATAGCATAGGTTGTCACTTTATATTTCAGTTAGCATAGCATCTATTGTTGCTTTATATTTCAGTTAGCATAGCATCTATTGTCGCTTTATATTTCAGTTAGCATAGCATCTATTGTCACGTTATATTTCAGTCAGCATTGCATCTATAGTTGCTTTATATTTCAGTTACCATAGCATCTATTGTTGCTCGATAGGTCTGTGCATGCTCTATGAATCAATTTAGCCTACTTTTTAATGTATTATTGATCAGGTTTTCTGTTGGACGTGCACTTACAATACAATTGTTATTTGTCCAATGATTTATTATTTCTTAAAGGTGTGGGGCAGTTCCTCTCCCTTCGTATTTTTTTTTTTAGCTTTTATTGAAGAGATACTTTTGGTCATGCAGTGTATGTGGACACCTGCTCATCGAACATCTCACCATTAATATGGAGTTGGTCCCCCCTTTGCTACTATAACAGCCTCCACTCTTCTGGGAAGGCTTTCCACTAGATGTTGGAACATTGTTGAAAAGACTTGCTTCCAATCTGCCACAAGAGCATTAGTGAGGTTGGGCACTGATGTTGGGCGATTAGGCCTGGCTTGGAGTCAGCGTTCCAATTCATCCCCAAGGTGGTCGATGTGGTTGAGGTCAGGGCTCTGTGCAGGCCAGTCAAGTTCTTCCACACCAATCTCAACAAACCATTTCTGCATGGACCTCGCTTTGTGCACATGGGCATTGCTGAAACAGGAAAGGGGCTTTTACAAACTGTTGGAAGCACAGATCGGCCGAGAATGTCAGTGTATGATGTAGCAGTTATCTACTGCTGGTCTATAATTATTTGTTATTATTATCTCTTACTTTATTTTTAAAGGTATTTTCTTAAAACTCCATTGTTGGTTAAGGGCTTGTAAGTAAGCATATCACTGTAATGTCTACTACACCTGTTGTATTCGGTGCATGTGACAAAAAAAAAATGGATTTGATTTTAGCGTTAAGATATCCCTTCACTGGAACTAAGGGGCCTAGCCCGAACCATGCAAACAACCCCAGACCATTATCCCCCCTCCACCAAACTACAGTTGGCACTATGCGTTGGGGCAGCTAGCGTTCTCCTGGCATCCACCAAACCCAGATCCGTCCATCGGACTGCCAGATGGTGAAGCATGATTCCTCACTCCAGAGAACGCATTTCCACTGCTCCAGTCCAATGGTGGCGACCTTTACACCACACCAGCCGACGCTTAGCATTGCACATGGTGATCTTAGGCTTGTGTGCGGCAGCTTGGCCATTGAAACCCATTTCATGAAGCTCCTGATGAAAAGTTATTGTGCTGATGTTGCTTCCAGAGGCAGTTTGTAAATCAGTAGTGAGTGTTGCAACCGAGGACAGAAGTTTTTTACACGCTGTGTGCTTCAGCACTCGTCGGTCCCTTTTTGTGATCTTGTGTGGCCTACCACTTTGTGGCTGAGCCGTTGATGCTCCTAAATGTTTCTACTTCACAATAACAGCACAAATTTGACAAACTGACTTGTTGGAAAGGTGGCATCCTATGACGGTGCCACAATGAAAGTCACTGAGCTCTTCAGTACGGCTATTTTACTGCCAATGTTTGTCTAAGGAGATTGCATGGCTGTGTGCTTGATTTTATACACCTGTCAGCAATTGGTGAGGCTAAAATAGCCGAATACACTAATTTGAAGGGGTGTCCACATACTTTTGTAAATATAGTTCATTCGGAAAGTATTCAGACCCCTTGACTTTTTCCACATTTTGTTACGTTACAGCCATATTCTAAAATTAATTAAATTGTTGTTTTCCCTAATCAATCTACACACAATAACCCATAATGATAAAGCAAAAACAGGTTTTTTGATTTTTTTGCAAATAGGTACTCAGTACTTTGTTTAAGCACCTTTGACAACGATTACTGCCTCCAGTCTTCTTGGGTATGACGCTACAAGCTTGGCACACCTGTATTTGGGGATTTTCTCCCATTCCTCTCTGCAGATCCTCTCAAGCTCTGTCAGGTTGGATGGAGAGCGTTGCTGCACAGCTATTTTCAAGTCTTTCCAGACATGTTCTATTGGGTTGAAGTCCGGGCTCTGGCTGGGCTACTTAAGGACATTCAGAGACTTGCCCCAAAGCCACTCCTGCGTTGTCTTGGCTGTGTGATTAGGGCCGTTGTCTTGTTTAGAATGTGAACCTTAGCCCCAGTCGGGGGTCCTGATCACTCTGAAGCAGGTTTTCATCAAGGATCTCTCTGTACTTTGCTCCGTTCATCTTTGCATCGATCCTGACTAGTCTCCCAGTCCCTGACGCTTTCTGAAAAATGGTGCCAAGTTTCCTCCAGAGGTGACGCTTGGCATTCAGGCAAAAGAGTTCAGTCTTGGCTTCATCAGACCAGATAATCTTGTTTCTCATGGTCTGGGAGTCTTTAGGTGACTTTAGGTAAACTCCAAGCGGGCTGTCATGTGCCTTTTACTGAGGAGTGACTTCGGTCTGGCCACTCTAACATAAAGGCCTGATTAGTGGAGTGCTGCAGAGATGGTTGTCCTTACGGAAGGTTCTCCCATTTCCACAGAGGAACTCTAGTGGTTTGTCAGAGTGACCATCAGGTTCTTGGTCACCGCCCTGACCAAGGCCCTTCCCATAATAAAATGTGGAGAAAGTAAGGAGTCTGAATACTTTCCGAAGGCACTGTACGGTGTAGTAAAGATGGGGAAGGGGGAGTCAAAGAGCAATAGGCCGGATTCTAACCCCTGCTGACTGGCATATATGTGCCGGGTTTAGCGGCTGTAACCGCTGGACAACACAGGCACTGAGGCCTCCAATAATGTATTGTGCCTGTTTCTTGCCATAAACATATAATAAAACAATTGATCTAAAAAAAAGTATTTTCCCTAACAAAGAATACATCTACCCCCTAAAAATACAAATATGTCAATTTTATTATAATTCACATAAGAATTCACACAAGACGCACTGTAGCCTTTACGTAGCCTACATAGGCTACTTAAACTGGAGTCTAAGGTACAATGTAGGTACGGTACTGCATTTTATACAAACACCGCTTCCAGCTGCCCTCTGGCGCCGATTCTAAATATTTCTTCAGATATTCAAATCCTCCTGCAGGATTATTTTGCTCCTGCAACGAAACGCGTCAAATGGAAGATCCGACATCTGTAAACTACAAAATGCACCAAGACAAAAACTAATAAATACCCCTCAACGAAACTAAAAAGTGGACCACAACCTAACTGCAAAGTGGACCACAGCCTAACTGCAAAGTGGACCACAGCCTAACTGCAAAGTGGACCACAACCTAACTGCAAAGTGGACCACAGCCTAACTGCAAAGTGGACCACAACCTATCTGCAAAGCGGACCACAGCCTAACTGCAAAGTGGACCACATTCTATCTGCAAAGCGGACCACAGCCTAACTGCAAAGTGGACCACAGCCTAACTGCAAAGTGGACCACAGCCTAACTGCAAAGTGGACCACAACCTAACTATAAAGTGGACCACAGCCTAACTGCAAAGTGGACCACAGCCTAACTGCAAAGTGGACCACAACCTAACTGCAAAGTGGACCACAACCTAACTGCAAAGTGGACCACAGCCTAACTGCAAAGTGGACCACAACCTAACTGCAAAGTGGACCACAGCCTAACTGCAAAGTGGACCACAACCTAACTGCAAAGTGGACCACAACCTAACTGCAAAGTGGACCACAACCTAACTATAAAGTGGACCACAACCTAACTGCAAAGTGGACCACAGCCTAACTGTAAAGTGGACCACAACCTAACTGCAAAGTGGACCACAACCTAACTGCAAAGTGGACCACAACCTGACTGCAAAGTGGACCACAGCCTAACTGCAAAGTGGACCACAGCCTAACTGCAAAGTGGACCACAACCTAACTGCAAAGTGGACCACAGCCTAACTGCAAAGTGGACCACAGCCTAACTGTAAAGTGGACCACAGCCTAACTGCAAAGTGGACCACAACCTAACTGCAAAGTGGACCACAGCCTAACTGTAAAGTGGACCACAGCCTAACTGCAAAGTGGACCACAACCTAACTGCAAAGTGGACCACAACCTAACTATAAAGTGGACCACAGCCTAACTGCAAAGTGGACCACAGCCTAACTGCAAAGTGGACCACAGCCTAACTGCAAAGCGGACCACAGCCTAACTGCAAAGTGGACCACAGCATAACTGCAAAGTGGATCACAACCTAACTGCAAAGTGGACCACAACCTAACTGCAAAGTGGACCACAACCTAACTGCAAAGTGGACCACAGCCTAACTGCAAAGCGGACCACAGCCTAACTGCAAAGTGGACCACAGCCTAACTGCAAAGTGGACCACAACCTAACTGCAAAGTGGACCACAACCTAACTGCAAAGTGGACCACAGCCTAACTGCAAAGCGGACCACAGCCTAACTGCAAAGTGGACCACAGCATAACTGCAAAGTGGATCACAACCTAACTGCAAAGTGGACCACAACCTAACTGCAAAGTGGACCACAACCTAACTGCAAAGTGGACCACAGCCTAACTGCAAAGCGGACCACAGCCTAACTGCAAAGTGGACCACAGCCTAACTGCAAAGTGGACCACAACCTAACTGCAAAGTGGACCACAACCTAACTGCAAAGTGGACCACAACCTAACTGCAAAGTGGACCACAGCCTAACTGCAAAGTGGACCACAGCCTAACTGCAAAGTGGACCACAGTCTAACTGCAAAGTGGACCACAGCCTAACTGCAAAGTGGACCACAACCTAACTGCAAAGCGGACCACAGCCTAACTGTAAAGTGGACCACAGCCTAACTGTAAAGTGGACCACAGCCTAACTGCAAAGTGGACCACAGTCTAACTGCAAAGTGGACCACAGCCTAACTGCAAAGTGGACCACAACCTAACTGCAAAGCGGACCACAGCCTAACTGTAAAGTGGACCACAGCCTAACTGTAAAGTGGACCACAGCCTAACTGCAAAGTGGACCACAGCCTAACTGCAAAGCAGACCACAACCAAATGACAAAACGCACCGCAACCAAATGACAAAACGCACTGCAACCAAATGACACAACACACTATGGACCTATCATATAGCACACTGCAGTGCCATCACAAAATGCCCCAGGACATAAAAAAGAAAACGCACAACACTCAAATACATCATAAAAACATTCAAAACTTTAGTTGCAAAAAGATATGATGATTTTGAGGAAAATCACATTCTTACAACATTATGAAACCCTTTTGTATAACCAACAACAGGTAGACAACACATAAACAAATCATTAGAAAGGCCATTGATTATAATTAATGATGTCTTTCTGGTTTAAGATGTTATAATTGATATTGTGAAGTGTATATGATCAACAACTCATAACTTTATAGAGCAGTGTTTCCCAAACTCGGTCCTCAGGACCACAGCCTAACTGCAAAGGTGCACGTTTCGTTTTTTCCCTGGCACTACACAGCTGATTCAAATGATCAAAGCTTAATAATGAGTTGGTTATTTGAATCAAATCAAATCAAATTTATTTATATAGCCCTTCGTACATCAGCTGATATCTCAAAGTGCTGTACAGAAACCCAGCCTAAAACCCCAAACAGCAAGCAATGCAGGTGTAGAAGCAGCTGTGTAGTCAGCTGTGTAGTGTTAGGGGGGAAAAAACCCTTGGGGTCCTGAGGACCGAGTTTGGGAAACACTAAAGCAGAGCATATGAAGTATAGAATGTAAACAGTAAAGACACATACTGTATAGTTGTGTCAGCATGTAACTCATCACAATAAACTGCTTACAGTACAGAACTGTACATACCCGATGCATGAGTGCCTTCGAGAGGAGGGGTTGCTATGGACAGCCTTCCTGGGGAAGCGAGAGTCTTTGTTCATCATTGTGGTGGCTATTTCACAGAGATGTAACAGCCTTCGGATGACAGGGGATGAACAGAATGGAATGCAACATCTCTGTGGACTAAGACTTCTCCAGCTTGTCTGAAATGACCATTCTTTCTAAGGTGAACGTCCAATGTTTCTTGGTACTGTTCGGTCACAAACTAAGCATGGTACACCTTGTGAGAACAATCAGTCCACAAAAGCAGAACAAAGTGAAATCTACTGCGTCTAGTAGAGACACAAGTAGGATGCATTCAAGTTCAGCGCTGTCAGTAACAGGTCTTCATGCTAACATTTGGGCTGGTGTGTGTTCGTACAATTCCAAAGAAGAAAAAAAGTTTTGTGATAAAGTAGTGGCCTTCATTGAAAAGCAGTGCAAAATCCAGAGATCAGAAAGTATGCCCGATTCAGCCGCTAAAGTTCTACAGCATCTGGTCCCTGCATTGGGGATATGTCCACGTGTTTGAAAAAACTGACAAAGTTCACCCAACTCTGTGTAAACTCACCTAAAAAGGCAAAGAGTGATGCCTGTTAGGAGCCCACCTCAGAAAGCATATCAGTTTACCAACTAGGAGACGGGGGCCAAGTCATACCAAATTAAATTGCGGCTCATATCAGCTGTCAGCGGAGATCTGGAGCTAATTCCTTGCTTGTTTTCTTTTCTGCTCACGAGCAAGGAGCCTTCCTCGAATTCCTAAATAGGAAACAGCGGACTTATCCTTCCCAATGATCGGAGGACTGACGGGGAAAAGAATCCTCCAAAAAGGGGCCAAACTTTTCTCTTTTTCCAAAAGCCTTAAAACGTGATACAGCGCAGTTCTAGAGCCTAGGAGTTGCTTCTTTCTTTGTTCAAATGAAGGCTCGAACCACTTTATCCCCAGTGGGGAAAAAAGAGAGAGAAGGGGAAAAATCTGGTTTTATAATCCCATCAGATGCTCCCTGGAGTGTGTAGTCTCCTCAACCGTCCATATCGGACTCTCCTCTCTTCTCTCCTGAGACTGCTGGGACTTAACACTGGCCTGGAGAGAAAAACAACAACACTAACTCCACAGAGAGAGAGAATAGAGAGAATAGAGAGAGAGAACAGAGAGAGAGAATAGAGAGAGAGGGTCATAAGATGAGAATTTGAAGCAGCCTGAATGGTACTGGGGGCTGGGTGGTACTGCTGAAGCCTACAGGGACTCAGCCAGTGAAGGGGGGAGGGCAGGAAGAGTGGGCTCTTGTCTATATCCAGATGCAGGGTTCCAGTGCAGTCCCCAGATGGTTGTCCTGCGAATAATAATGCCTCATCTGCTACCATATAGCTCCGCTACAGGACTGACCGGCTTCCAAACCAGGCAGCAACTCACCCCGGTCTGTAGCTCAATAAAACTGTGTGGTGTTAAAAATCCAATAGATAACGAGGGGGGGGGGGGGGGGGGGGGGGGGGGGGGGGGGGGGGGGGGGGGGGGGGGGGGGGGTCATGGACATGGAGTACTGTCTGAGCGATTAAATTAACACCTTCCCTAAAATGGGGTTTAGGGAAGGTTTAACCAAGCGTCCTTGGTTTGGCCAGTATGAACGGTGTTAGATGTGACCATAAGTTCATATGTGTTCATCTCTCCCCTCTTCATATGCCCTTCAATATGCCCTTGTTTGTGAGTCCTCAAGTTATTCATATTAAAACAGGCTAATATTGTTTATGCTCATGTATACTCTGCGGCGCAGTAAAATCATTTTCACATGAAACTAATATATCCTGCTGTTGGTTTGCAGCCAAGGACGCTATATACAAATAGTATGGAGGCTATATATACATGCTGTATCAAGAGCTTGAGGCTTTAAGGTTCTATCTGCAAAAAATATGATTCTGAGATAATTGGCTTGAATGGTGTATTCTTTTGAACTTATGAATTGGTTTATTTAGAGTACTATATTGGTAGAGAACAATGATTAGAAACAAGGATATGTCAATTACAACAACAACAAAAAATGAGAGTCACTAAGAACTGAAGTCATGGAAATACATCAAGCTAACAGTCCAAGCACAAGACAGAGACAAAAATATGCATCTACAGTAAGTAACATAGCAGCCTCTGGTGGAAATTAGAGGCATTACATTGTTTCATTTTCTGTCCAATTTCTAAAACAAGTGACGCTTTAGATCCATAACATGATTCAAAAATTGTCCCTTATGTTGTTCATAACCGCAACACGATGCACAGAAAAGCGCTACAAAACCTTGCACAACAGACCCAGAGCCTTGCTTTTTTATAAACAGACTAGTGGGCTAATGTTGTTTTCAAGACAAATGTCTGGTGACCAGGACCCAGAATGAAAACTTTACCCAAAAACAAAGGGTGACCTGAGCACAATCAGTGTGAAAAGGAGAAGGAGGTGGGTGTTGTCCCTGTGCCATGTCTGTTGAGGGTCATTCAGACGGTAAATCAATTGCAGGAGAGTACAATCACTTGGAGGCACTTGAGAGTGAACGTTACTTCCGATAACGTCGGATGGCACTTAACAAACTCAAGACTAGACAAGCGACAGCACTAAACATACAGTAGCATATGATTGAATTGTGTTGCTAATGAAACAAGCTCCAATACTATGAAAAAATAAGGTATCACTCATATACCTGACTCAGTCAAATAAATTGTTCTAGGATCGAGTGTTAGGTGCAGTATTTCCATTCATTGTTCAGAAAATATTATTTTTCTTACGGACTTATACCAAAGACGGAGGATACATGGAGATGTCTTACTCAGGCCGTTTACCATAATTTAAAAAAAGGTCACTTCCGGTCTGCTTAAAACGTTGGCTCTCCCATAGGTACCACTGCGATAGCAGCTGGGTCTGGTCTGCTTAGTTTATTGACTGTATATGAATCATAAAAAATGAGGGGAGTGGGATGTCTCGCTTCCTGTTCTGTCTCAGCTCACACAGGACTTTTATGAGGGGAAGTGCTTGTCAGTTCAGCCACTTTTCTAAGCCAATCAACATAACACACAATGACAACAAAACATTATATTACACTGAGAGGAACTACTGTGGTTTCCTCCAACATTTCCCTCAAACTGAAACATTTATCGTCTTTGACGGGAAAATAACATCTCCTTGCCTGATAAACGTAAGCTGCCTGTCTGTACTTGTTTTCCCAACAGACTCCCAGTTTGTTTAATTCCTCCCCTTTCCCAGCCATCCTGCTATAACTCAACTCCAACAGTTTGTTTCATTGTCGCTGTTAGGAGCACTGTACATTTTATAGGGGCTCAGGCCTTTTACAAGGCTCGGTCCCTTTCAAAATGGCCCCTCTTTCTAATATTTATAGTAGTTTTAAACATACCAATTTCCATGAAATGGATAGGTCTGACATAAACCAGAAAGATTGAGTGCTTTTCTTTGGTTTATATCACACAGACTCACATACAGCACCATTAGGAGTAACGTTTAAATGCCAGAGCAAAATGACCCCACCAATAAACGTTTATAGAGATGTATGAACCTGTAAACACTTTTTGGCTTATTGGAAAAGTATTTTCAAATGCCTTGCACCAATGGCTTGTTTTTCAAGGTTCCTGAAACTAACTTGCTTACAATGATTCAGAGGCACCTCTTAACAGTCCTATGTTTTCACGTCTCTTCATTTAAGTGTGTGTGTGTGTGTGTGTGTGTGTGTGTGTGTGTGTGTGTGTGTGTGTGTGTGTGTGTGTGTGTGTGTGTGTGTGTGTGTGTGTGTGTGTGTGTGTGTGTGTGTGTGTGTGTGTGTGTGTGTGTGTAGTGTTGTGAGTGCATCTGATTTTCCACACAATTTTCCACAACTGGTCATTCCCCTAAAGTGCACTTTGCACAAGCAAAACATGTTGTATAAACTGGAAACACCGAACCCCACCAGACAGACAGTGTCACAAACACAGAAGAAAAAACACAGGGTGTGTTTGCTGTCTGAAAAAACTCTACCCCCAGACAAAATATTTGTTTTGCTCCCAGGCAATTAAGGTTAAGTGCTCTTTCATCAGCCCTCCTGCTCCTGCTCCGTCTCCACAAACACAGTAAATATTTGATTTGCGTCAATATCATGGGTTATGACTAGTGGTAGTGACTAGTGGGTCAAGGATCTGACCCTTTTTTTCAATTTTCCCCTAAAAGGACATACCCAAATCTAACTGCCTGTAGCTCAGGTAATGAAGCAAGGATACGCACATTCCTGATACCATTTGAAAGGAAACACTTTGAAGTTTGTGGAAATATTAAATTAATGTAGGAGAATATAACACATTAGATCTGGTAAAAGATAATACAAAGAAAAAAAACAGCTTTTTTGTATTTTTTTGTACCATCATCTTTGAAATGCAAGAGAAAGTCCGTAATGTATTATTCCAGCCCAGGCGCAATTTAGATTTTGGCCATTAGATGGATGTATTGTATGTGCAAAGTTTTAGACTGATCCAATGAAGTATTGCATTTCTGTTCAAAATGTTGTATCAAGACTGCCCAAATGTGCCTAATTGGTTTATTAATACATTTTCAAGTGCAATCCCCTCAAACAACAGCATGGTATTCTTTCACTGTAATATCTACTGTTAATTGGTCAGTACAGTTAGATTAACAAGAATTTAAGCTTTCTGCCAATATCAGATATGTCTATGTCCTTGGAAATGTTCTTGTTACTTAGAACCTCATGCTAACCACATTAGCCTACGTTAGCTCAAACCTGTGTGGCTCAGTTGGTTGAGCAAGGCGCTTACAATGCCAGGATTGTGGATTCGATTCACATGGGGGGCCAGTACAATATTTTTTTTATGAAACATGTTTGTTCTGACTACTGAAAGTTGGTATGGATAAGACTACCATTCAATAATCCTACCATTCAACTAATACTACCATTCAACTACCAGAGCAGAAAAGCTGATGAACGCAAAACAAAAAGCCATCTAGCCAAGAAACACCTATGTATCTGACAATCCATAGGAATATGCAGATACTAGACTCAACATCAAATAGAGTCTAAAACTTAGACCTAACCAGGTATTACAAGTGTGTCATCAGGGAACCCATGTTCAGACTGTATACTGTAATTTCAAATAAAACTCTGCAGTCTGACAATTGTAACAAATCTTCAGTAAATTTGTATTGTATGTTGTAAACTTTATGCACATTTACGTAAATATATTTTTCTCCTCAGCAGAACACCTACCTAGTAAGCATTTGGCAGACCTTGGGAGTAGGACTTCATAAACACCTCATCTAATTATTCTTGTTAGTCCACAAGAAAAACAAAGACGTATGGAGAATAAAAAAGGAATGAGATGCAATGTTTAAGTTGGTTTTAACAGTGGTCAAGTAGGCTACTGTGGCTATTTGATCATAATGCAGGCCTACCAGAGTGACATACCATTCAAACAATGGAGAAAATGTATCCCATAACATATTAAGATGGAAATAGCTGTTCTATTGTTCAGCCTACATTAGCAGCTGATGTGTGGTGTTCAATGTAGGCCTAGAACCTGTTCATCCACTTGTCCTTCAGACACGGTGGCAGAAAATGTATTTATTTTTTTTTAAATGTTTTATTTGACCTCTTTTTCTCCCCAATTTCGTGGTGTCCAATTGTTGTAGTAGCTACTATCTTGTGTCATTGCTACAACTCCCGTACGGGCTCGGCAGAGACGAAGGTTGAATGTCATGCGTCCTCTGATACACAACCCAACCAGCCGTACTGCTTCTTAACACAGCGCATCCAACCCGGAAGCCACCGCACCAATGTGTCGGAGGCTACACCGTGCACCTGGCAACCTTGGTTAGTGCGCACTGCGCCCGGCCCGCCACAGGAGTCGCTGGTGCGCGATGAGACAAGGAGATCCCTACCGACCAATCCCTCCCTGACCCGGGCGAGGCTAGGCCAATTGTGCGTCGCCCCACGGACCTCCCGGTCGCAGCCGGTTACGACAGAGCCTGGGCGCGAACCCAGCTGGGCTGCAGTACAGCGCCCTTAACCACTTGTTGTGTTGTTTGATGCAAGAAACCACTTTACAAAATAAAATGCGTAATTATTCCCACATCATTATTACAGAGAATCAGACCAATTATGCTTCCCTCTGCCTATTGGCTACTTAGCTTATTCAAGCCTGTCTCAAAATACAACACTGCCCCTTTTAAGACAAAAAAAACAGCTCTTTACCTGAATTTCTTTTCAAAGATGTCTAGAAATGCACACTTTTTGTTTTTTTGTGCAATCACTCCCCCACTGCTGACTACAAATGATCTATAACTGGGCTAATAACTCAATAACTAGCAAACGATATGAACAAATGTACAAATGTGCACAAGTCACTAAATGTAGCTCTCGCTTCGATCTTAAAACAAGAGCATCTAATCACGACCGCTCATGCTGTAAACACAGTCCAGTAAAAACAGTCCAGTACAAAGTGAATGGCTTGATCCATATACGGCAATGGTCTATTTGAATATAGGCCTACTAAAGCTCTGGTTATGGCACACAGGTCTGTGTAAAGTACGGCCTTAGTCGTAACCTACTCTGATGTGTTCTGCCTACACCAAAATCTCTTGACATCTTTAGTTTTGCATACTAAATCTTGCATAGCTCGTTCTGTTTCGGTATATAGCATTGAAAGTGGCTAATAGTGCGTTGATTCGATCACAATTCCCACAGTAAAGGGAAACGTTGATAGTGTTAACTAACGGGGAAAACTCAAGATAGTTGAGTGAAATTCAATCTCGTATTTTTTTGCGCATGCTGATATTTCTTCTGCGTGGCAGTTTCGGGAAGCTCAACATGCAGCTTAGAGGGAACACTGATGAGATGTATTTACTTTTTAAAGGGAACACAGCTTTTATACATCTCCTCTGTAATATTCAATATTAATCTGTTATTACAACAACTCTACTGTACAGAGAGAAGGACTTTGTAAAACCATTTTAAGAATCCGTTTGTTTTTCTTCAAATTAACTGTTGCTACGTGGAAAACAACACAACAGAGAAAGGAGGCTTCATATGAGTTAGACCACCTGATGCCAGCCGATAGAAGAGATTCTGCTCCTCTACAACAAAGGCATCTATTCAAGCACACCACAAGCCAGTAAAAGTTATGGTTAGTCGCCGTATATAAAACCCTCACTCTGCTGACTTAACTTCAAATCACCTTTAAAAAGGCCCCGAAAACCTTTTTTCTACTAGCTTTGAAAGTTTGCCCTCTAAACATTACAGGGTAAGTCATGCAGCCCTAAGGGACCCCGAGACTGGAAAAGACATAGAACACAGTAAGGTCTCTACCTGGGAGTGTAGGCCAAAGTGTAGCGCCTCTGTAGACTGATGCTCCGGTTCATCAGCAGCTTCCTGAAGAGCATCGGGGAGTTTCGGGGTGACCCACAGGGGGAGTCGCGTGGGGAGATTTTAGGGGATATGCCTGGCGACATGGCCTTGAGTTGGATGACCGGAAGCCTGCTGACCAGCTGCTCCTCAGAGTGCTCTTCGGACCACTCCTCCTCAGAGCATGCTTCGCTCATGTCATCAGTTGCTTGGTCCTGGTTCCCGCTGTCCCTTTAACCTGGCTTGGCTACACTCTCCTGGTGACTCTGATCAACCTTGAAGCTTTACCGGTCCTATCCTCCTCTCACAAAACTGACTGGTCAGGTCAGCATGGAGGTCAGTATACCTGGACTTATCAATCCATTAGTCAGGGATACAACTAATACTGACTCTAGTGGGTGCTCTCGAAAGTGCTCTGAGAGAACGTGAAAAAGCTAGACAGCTCTCTATCTGACCATGTCCGTTATTTCCAAACAGCCCTGTCTCTCTCCAAAGGTCATAGTCGTGGTTAATGGACTAAAATATTATTACAGTGCAATCCCTTCCCCTGCCTGCCCAGGCTTTTGTTTACATAACTGCTAGGCCTTCCCTCCCTTCCGTCTAAATATGGACGCCTGATTTAAAGTGAGCAAGAGGCATGACAGATCTGCCCCATCCCCCTCCTCTCACCAGAGCCTAGTACTGGTCCACTTCAAACTATGCTCTATAATAACTTCCTCTCTCAAGTCCTCAGAGTATAAACATTAAACCTGCTCAACTTAGCAGTACTCCGGTCTAAGTCCCAGTCCTATTGTTTGTGACGTCCAAAAAATTTACTTCAAGAAGTCCGTTTGCCTTTCACATGCTCACAAGTCTACCAGGAAAAGTCACATGAAGGACCCCGACTATAAAAAACCAGGGTAGATAAAGTTATAAAGAGCATGGACTCTGTCACGATGGTTCTCTATCTGTGGCTGGGGGGCTCACTTCCTTGGGCGGCTTTGTTTATCAGGAGAATAAAAGAAAAGGTTTTCCTGCAATCTTACGACTTGCAGCTGAGCACCGGGCTCCCCAGAATAACCTAGGAGTCGGAACATTTGACGCAGGAGAAACCTATGACAGCCAGCCTGGTAGAGGCTAAGACAGTGTTACCTTTTAAAAAGGCCTCTTCTGGTTCTCTCCCAACTGTCAAATAGAGTGTCCTTATTAAAGAACACCAATCATTAACAATGGGATGGTGGTGAGAAGAACAACTTTCAAACAACCACAAACAACCACCTCAGGGTAAATGTCTGAACGAATTCTCTTGTTCCAAAGTAAGAGTAACATTTCAAAGCATCCTTCGACAGATCACTAAGGTTTGTTTTAATAAAATATTAAATACAGCTCAATTGAAATGCTTTTGTTGCATTAAAAGGCCTTGTTTTTCAACTGAAGTTTATTTTGCTTTATATATTTTTGCTCTAGAAAGAAAGCAGTGTTTCATAAATGCCTCCCCGTGAGAACAAGCATGAGGGCGATGATTGGAGATATTAGCAGTTAGGTCAACATAAAGGCTATAAAATAGCCACAACACATCTATTCAAGAGTACACTCTTTAAACACACTTCTAAATGTTTGACATTCACAGGATTGATAACATTATGTTTGGAGTCCAATGAACTGTATCGAACTGTATTCTGTAATAGTTTGAGAGTGTATTGGCTACCAACCCAGTCACATATGGTCACAATGAGAAGCGTTTAAAGACCATGAGCCACTGTTGTCAATGCTACCTCCTATTGCAATACGACCTGGCACCCCCTATCGGCTTGTTGTTCCATTACCCAGCCCTTTCATTCTACGAATTTTACATTGTGTTCCAAAATAATGCAACAAGATTTGATTCAAACCACAGCAGACAGGAATAGACAATTCATGTGGCAAAACAAAAAAGTACAATTGTTGGTGGAAAAACAGATCTTCCTACCCTTCTCACATGCTTGGCTGATAACAAGGAGATAAAACTGACCATGAAACAGGAATGTCTTCATTCCTCTTCTCTTCAAAAAACAACAACAACAACCACAGAGCACAGAGGGGGAAGATGTTAGCACAATGTCACTGCTGGTCCAATCAGAAGGCTCCTGAACCAGGAAGTAACCCCCCCCCCCCCCCCACCCCCACACACACACACACACACACGCACACACACACACACACACACAGAGACACACACAGTATTTCACGTGTTCCCAAGGGAGATAGATGCCCAAGTAGTCATTAGTGAATCTTGTGATCTTTGATAAATCAGTGAAATCTATCATATGGGTTTTGTCTGCTGTTGTAT
Source organism: Oncorhynchus clarkii lewisi (assembly GCF_045791955.1). Lineage (NCBI taxonomy): Eukaryota > Metazoa > Chordata > Actinopteri > Salmoniformes > Salmonidae > Oncorhynchus > Oncorhynchus clarkii. The sequence goes on along the minus strand of NC_092166.1, from coordinate 13,263,333 downwards.
TATTGAAATATAATTTACATGACTGTAGTTTTAGTTGACCTGTTTTAGGTCATTATTAGTTTCCATTTAGGGAGGAAGACATAACAAGCATGAAGTTGACAGTCAAACTTACCAGACCTTCAACAGAGCCACACACAGCTTTTAATATTTCAATAGGGCTCCTACTGTATATGTTCATATTGCATCCAATCAGATATGCCAGTGGGAATGTGCAGGACTTGTATTGGGACCCTTTTACTATTTCAGATGCATTTTTAAGTTGAGGCAAGCATTACAGGAAAGAGATAGATAGCACTACTCCAACTGCGAGGCACTAAATCCAGCCCCCCTTCATCATCTAACTTTCCCACTCGCCCTACACCACACCACAGGGAGGAGAGGAATGGAAGGGATCAGCTATCCAAACAAACCACAAGACTAACAAGGACATAGGGGTAAAAAGATACATTGGTTTGGAATTGAGCCCAAGAGCAAAAAAACATGTGACTAACTGGATAGCAGCTAGTGATGGGTTCCAGGCTCTTAGTGGACAGGAGGAGTGAGGAGACGGGCTGCTCTGGCTCTGCGCTCTTCCTGACGTCCTGGGTGGAGTTTCGGCGGGACAGAAGGCTGAGTGAGGAGACGGGCTGCTCTGGCTCTGCACTCTTCCTGACGTCCTGGGTGGAGTTTCGGCGGGACAGAAGGCTGAGTGAGGAGACGGGCTGCTCTGGCTCTGCACTCTTCCTGACATCCTGGGTGGAGTTTCGGCGGGACAGAAGGCTGAGTGAGGAGACGGGCTGCTCTCAACTGCCTTAGACCACTACGCCACTCGGGAGGCCCTTCTATTTTCAAACGGTGCCAGTCCCACAACATAAATAAAAACAAATCTGAATATATTTAGGAGGGTGAGAGAGAATGGGTGTGTGAATGCATGGGGTATATGTTGGGCAGAAATTAATAATAATGGATGAGTAAGTTGAAGGATGGATGGATAGATGGGTGTAAGTGTGTCTGAAAGGTAGGGGAGGGTGGGAAATGATGGGAGGTTGGAACCAGCTTGGCTAGTTGGGTAAGAATGGGCAAGGATGGGAAATAATGGGCAAGGATGGGAGGTTGGGACTGAAATAATGACAACAGGAAAAATAAAAAAGAATAACTCATGATCTACAGCAATCCATTAAGTGGACCACCAAAAATATAAAATACTTAGGATTTGTATCAACTCACCACCCAGGGTTTTTACTTGTAACATACAGTATAGTTAAATGCACTAAAGAGGAACAATGGGTACATGTTGAAGATACGCATGATCATCCCTAGAATCTTTTCACGTGTCTGTTTTCTAAGGATGTAGCTAGGAACATTAACAACTTGATAGTTAATAACACTATAACAACATGGAAGTAAATGTAACTTATTCTACAAGAACCAATATCACACCATAAAAACCCCCCCCCCCCCCCCCCCCCCCCCCAGGGAACAATCCTTGGATAGCTTTTCAGAATTCACTGATAAATTGGACCACATGGAAAACTAAAGGCATAGAAACTGTAAATGACTTGGTAATAGGAAATGCATTTATTTCCATGACCGAATTAAAAAACAATTTTGGACTGACCCATGTAGATATTTTCAAATACATGCAACTTCAAATTTTCATATCATGAAATTTCAATAAAATCTTTTGGATATCAGAATAATCTTTAGGGAATCCTATTTGAGTCAGAAAATGATGTTCATATGATAGGTAAGATACATTGCCTTCAGAAGTATTCATACCCCTTGATTTATTTTATTTCTTATTTTATTTCTTACCTAGAAATAACACAATACCCCATAATGACAAAGTGAAAACATGTTTTTTGAAATGTTTGCCAACTTATTGAAAATTAAATCCAGAAATATACCATTTACATACAGTGCCGTGACAAATGATTTGCCCCTTTTCTGATCCCCTATTGTTGCATATTTTTGATACTGAATGTTATCCGATCTTCAACCAAAACCTAATATTATATAAAGGCAACGTGAGTTTACAAAAACAAAATATACGTACCTTATTTATATAATTAACAAAAGTACACAACACCCAGTTCCCTTGTGTGAAAAAGTAATTGCCCCCTTACACTCAATAACTGGTTGTGCCACCTTTAGTTGCAATGACTGCAACCAAATGCTTCCTGTAGTTGTTGATCAGTCTCTGACATCGCTGTGGAGGAACTTTGAACCACTCTTGCATGCAAAATTGCTTTAACTCAGCGACATTTGTGGGTTTTCAAGCATGAACTGCAAGTCCTGCCACAACATCTCTATTAAGATTAAGACTGGACTTTGACTAGGTCATTCCAAAACTTCAAATGTGTTGCTTTTTAACCATTTTCATGTAGACTTGATTGTGCTTTTTTGACAATTGTCTTGCTGCATGACCCAGCTGCGCTTCAGCTCACAGACGGATGGCCTGACATTTTTCTGTAGAATTCTCGGTTCCTTCTATTAAGGCAAGTCGTCCAGGTCCTGAGACAGCAAAGCATCCCAAACCATCACACTACCACCACCATGCTGACAGTTGGTATGAGGTTCTTACTGTGGAATGCAGTGTTTGGTTTTTGCCAGACATGAATTACAAAACATAATTCCACTTTGACATTATGGGGTATTGTATGTAGGCCAGTGACAAAACGTCTCAATTTAATCCATTTTTAAATGCAGGCTGTAACACAACAACATGTGGAAAAAGTCAAGGGGTGTGAATCCTTTCTGAAGGCGCTTTAAACAAAACCTTGCAGAGAGCATATCTAACTGACAGTCTCTTAGAAACAAATATAAACTATTGGAAACAAAGCTTGAAAACAACTAATATTGGCACAAGATGGAGGTAATGTTGGAACATAACTAACAAACTAACGAGAATGTACACTTAATCCAGCATAAACTAATGTATATAATTTATTACACAAGAGACAGAATTCACACATTCTACAGCACAACGGCAGAGTCAAGTCTTACATGTAAAACTAACAATGACTCAATAATCCATGCCTTGTGGGAGTGCAATGTGAATGTGCATTTAATCCGCCTGTCTGCATATTCCAAGACATGGTGTATGAGGGTTCAGTGAGATACCAGATGGGTTGGACGATACTTTTCTCGTCTTGAAAATGTTTATACTTAAACTGGAAATCAACCAATCCTCCATCTTTAACACAATGGAAAGGTCAAATGCTTTATTTCTTTAGAAATGTAAAAACAGATATCTCTAGTTTAAACTGACAGATTTTGCTGGGGATTTTTTTGCTAGGAGGATAAATTATTATCTAAATGTTGAAAGTGCGTGGGTGAGCTGGAAAACCTTGATGAGGAGTTGCTCTTCACACTTCCCACAGGTCCTGCACTATGAGCCAAGCTGGCAAACAGTCCCAAGGAAATGATTTAAGGACCATGTTTTAGATCAGGGATCCTCAACTAGATTCAGCCACGGGACAATTCATCTTCTTGAGTGAATCATTAATTAAGGGGCCAGAACATAATTATAAATAAATTAAACTGCAAATTGACCGCAAGAAGTCCCGAAATATACAATATTTCACTAAAACATAATCATTGCAAACCTTGCTTTCATTTGTATATGATCACATAGGCCTAATGTAGGTTATATTTCTCTATTAGGCCTACGGTAGGTTATATTTCTCTATTAGGCCTAGTGTAGATTATATTTCTCTATTAGGTTCTACTGTAGGTTATATTTCTCTATTAGGCCTAGTGTAGGTTATATTTCTCTATTAGGCCTACTGTAGGTTATATTTCTCTATTAGGCCTACTGTAGATTATATTTATCTATTAGGCCTACTGTATATTATATTTCTCTATTAGGCCTACTGTAGGTTATATTTCTCTATTAGGCCTACTGTATGTTATATATCTCTATTAGGCCTACTGTAGATTATATTTCTCTATTAGGCCTACTGTAGATTATATTTCTCTATTAGGCCTACTGTAGATTATATTTCTCTATTAGGCCTACTGTAGATTATATTTCTATTTTTTTATATATATATTTTTACCTTTATTTAACTAGGCAAGTCAGTTAAGAACAAATTCTTATTTTCAATGACGGCCTAGGAACAGTGGGTTAACTGCCTGTTCAGGGGCAGAACGACAGATTTGTACCTTGTCAGCTCTGGGATTTGAACTTGCGGTTCCTAGTCCAACACTCTAACCACTAGGCTACCCTGTAGGTTATATTTCTCTATTAGGCCTACTGTAGGTTATATTTCTCTATTAGGCCTACTGTAGATTATATTTCTCTATTAGGTCCTACTGTAGATAATATTTCTCTATTAGGCCTACTGTAGGTTATATTTCTCTATTAGGCCTACTGTAGGTTATATATCTCTATTAGGCCTACTGTAGATTATATTTCTCTATTAGGCCTACTGTAGATTATATTTCTCTATTAGGCCTACTGTAGGTTATATTTCTCTATTAGGCCTACTGTAGATTATATTTCTCTATTAGGCCTACTGTAGATTATATTTCTCTATTAGGCCTACTGTAGATTATATTTCTCTATTAGGCCTACTGTAGGTTATATTTCTCTATTAGGCCTACTGTAGGTTATATTTCTCTATTAGGCCTACTGCAGGTTATATTTCTCTATTAGGCCTACTGTAGGTTATATTTCTCTATTAGGCCTACTGTAGGTTATATATCTCTATTAGGCCTACTGTAGGTTATATATCTCTATTAGGCCTACTGCAGGTTATATTTCTCTATTAGGCCTACTGTAGGTTATATTTCTCTATTAGGCCTATGCTTTGGAATACTTTGATAGATTTACCAAATTAAAATCATTTGGAGCTGATTTGCTGGTGTTTTTACAATATTTTATGTTCAACAATAAAAAAATAGTCGAACATCTCATCCCAAAATCATGGCCATTAATATGGAGTTGGTCCCTTTGCTGCAAAAACAGCCTCCACTCTTCTGGGAAGGAACATTGCTGCGGGAACTTGCTTCCATTCAGCCACAAGAGCATTAGTGAGGTTGGGCACTGATATTGGGCTTAGCTCGCAGTCAGCGTTCCAATTCATCCCAAGGGTGTTCGATGGGGTTAAGGTCAGGTCTCTGTGCAGGCCAGTCATGTTCTTCCACACTGATCTCGACAATCCATTTTTGAATGGATCTCGCTTTGTGCACGGGGGAATTGTCATGCTGAAACCAGAAAGGGCTTCCCCCAAACTTTTGCCACAGAGTTGGAAGCACAGAATCATCTAGAATGTCATTGCATGCTGTAGCGTTAAGACTGCCCTTTACTGGAACTAAGGAGCCTGAAACATGAAACACATTCCCAGACCATTATTCCTCCTCCACCAAACTTTACAGTTGGCACTATGTGTTCGGGCAGGTAGCATTCTACTGGCATCCGCCAAACCCAGATTTGTCCGTTGGTCTGCCAGATGGTGAAGCGTGATTCATCACTCCAGAGAATGCAGAGAATGCTTTCCACTGCTCCAGTCCAATGGCGGTGATCTTTACCATTATTCATGCATGTGTGTCGCCAATATCTGGTTTGGCAGGCCAGAGTTCGCTAGAGTTTATATGTTGCATAATGTTATCTACTGATGAGGAGATAACCTATGTTGACCCTAGCTGAATTTGAGTTTGAAAGGCTTTCAATACGTAATAAAAAGCGTTCTGTTAAAAAAAAAAATAGACAATCGCCATCACCGAATTACATAAATCACCAGGTCTGCAAACGGAGGTAGGCCTATGCCTAGCCCATTTCATTAGGTAGCTTAGGTGCAGAAGCATTGTGCGCTAATCTTGTAGGCTCTCAAAAAGGGGAACAGAATGCCATCTTGAGGATACAAAACACGCAATGTTCTTCATGCAGGTAAAACATCTCCAATACACAGTGTACACACAATGTAACACATACGATAACTTCTTGATAAGTTTTTGTGCACAACTTGTGCTATGGAAATACAAAATGTTTTTGGAATCATTTTGAATCACCTGTTAGCCTAATTGCCTGTCTTCTCCATGTTTCTTACAACATCAGCACTTTACCACAGACAAAATAAATTGTCCCAAAATTAGGCAGGCCTTCTGCTGTAGTCTCTCCTCGAAAATGGTCTCAGAATGCCTGACTGAATAAAGTAGTTGTAGAGACAACAGGATAACTAAATGTTGTGGTGTCCAAATCAACATCAAACCTATGTCGTAGGCATATCTATGCATAATGTTGTTCGATCTTGTTGGGTTGCATGTGAAACTTTTCTTCTTTATTTATAAGCCTACTGATCTCATTAATAAATACGCATCTGGACTTTACAATGCAATTATAAATACACATGTTTGGGGTTTAACAATCATTATGCAGCTACAGTATTAGATTGCTACATTGACATACTGTATTAAAAGATATCATATCGTAAGCCATGAATTTAACTTGAATAAAACGCACAAGAAACCTACAGGCATATTATAAATTATAATTCAAAAGCCATACCAGTAAAGTAATCTGTTGAAATTAAAATACACAATTTAAATCAACGATAATCAAGATTTTATCTATCTTTTAAGATGCTTGAAAAAGCTATTCCTTATCTATGAATAAAATATTTTATTTTTTAAATAACACAAATGCAGTGACTAATGTAATCTCCTATACATGTATAACAACACTGATATGTGTAACTGACTGTGAATCACATGTTTATTTGGCATACCCCAGACGACATTGCGCGCACCTTGGGAACACCTAACATAGAAGACTCGGAACTTAGGAGGCAAGAAGTAGAAGTTGATAACCTGTGCCATGGGCCAAACACACCAGTCCACCTTGAAGGAAAAGGAGCACAAACAAACCTTGAGGACTAGAGGGGTATCAATACAGAATTATAGAGTACAATGGGCCTATGCTTCTGATCCAAACCATTCTTGTCAAGTAAATTAATACATTAAAAAGCAAGATACAATAAATGCCTTCCGAACAAAAGACAATAAAATCAAGCAGGTAAGAGGATAGAGAATACAAAGGCCAAATTGTAGGGAATAATTAGGGCTAGGATATGAAAAACACAGTCATACTATTTCACTAACCTTGTAGATCTCCCAGAACTTGTCTTTGGATTCTTCCAACCCTCAGACAGACTGTGGCCCTTTATCTTGCCGATTCCTGTAGGAAGATTTTTTTTTTTTTTTTTGTTCCTAGTTACTGTGGTAAGTGAGTTTTGTTGTGAGCTTCTCCATGAGCAAGCTTTTCCAAGAGCAAGCAAACAGTCCACGTTGACATTGATTTAACTTAGTATACTGTTAACGCTGACTTAAAAAAAACCTTTTAAAAACACACTCCCCTATGAAATACTATGCTCCATGGTCAGTGATGCAATCAGCTGATCGGTGAGGACTTTCTTGCTGGCAGCAGGTAGAGCATTACTGAAAGCAGGTAGAGCATTGATGGGGCGGCAGGGTAGCCTAGTGGTTAGAGCGTTGGACTAGTAACCGGAAGGTTGCGAGTTCAAACCCCCGAGCTGACAAGGTACAAATCTGTCGTTCTGCCCCTGAACAGGCAGTTAACCCACTGTTCCCAGGCCGTCATTGAAAATAAGAATTTGTTCTTAACTGACTTGCCTGGTTAAATAAAGGTAAAATAAAATAAATAAAAAAAAACAGCAGGTAGAGCATTGCTGACAGCAGGTAGAGCATTGCTGACAGCAGGTAGAGCATTGCTGACAGCAGGTAGAGCATTGATGACAGCAGGTAGAGCATTGCTGACAGCAGGTAGAGCCTTGCTGACAGCAGGTAGAGCATTGCTGACAGCAGGTAGAGCATTGCTGACAAAAATAACTTGTCCAGCCACTGGTACAAGTAGCGCATGAAAGGCCCCATTGAACATCCTACTGCAACACATGCAACCTGCAGAGGGCAGTGTAACACAGCAACATGAAATACATGTCCTTGCTAATAGTGACACATATATACCACTGTATTGTATCTTGGAAAACACAAGGAAAATATGCAATAATCTTATCAATAAATAAAGGATACAATTAGAGAGAAGTATGTTTTGGAATATTATGGTTGAACTTTTTTTAATGCTATACATTTTCTTTTGGTTATGATTAGGAATATATCTTGCCCTCGCACATTCATGCACATTGTCTTTCAAAAGTTATTTCATACAACACAGGTTGCTATCCTTGGTCCTGGAACTTACCTGTATGAGCCCAGTCACATGCCCTTTCAGGGACCCTACATTTTTTTCTGGTTTGCTGAATGATATTGCCGGCGGCAAGCATGCCCCCACAGCTCACAGTATTGGTTACAATAAGAATACCTGCTGTTGAAAAACGGCTTCCAGTAACCTGTAATCTTGACAAGAAACTCTCTGCTCGACTGAGGAATCATGATTATTATTCCAAACTACGGTTACCCAGTAAGTGGTCCACTAGGATAAATGTTCAATGTTATTGATGTACAGTACCAGTCAAAAGTTTGGACACACCTACTTATTTTACCTTTATTTAACTAGGCACGTCAGTTAAGAACAAATTCTTATTTTCAATTACAGCATAGGAACAGTGGGTTAACTGCCTTGTTCAGGGGGAGAACAACATATTTTTACCTTGGGGATTTGATCTTGCAACCTTTCGGTTACTAGTCCAACACTCTAAACACTAGGCTACCTGCCACCCCTCATTCAAGGGTTTTTCTTATTTTTCTTATTTTCTACATTGTAGAAAGCTAGTGAAGACATCAACACTATGAAATAACACATATGGAATCATGTAGTAACCAAAAAGTGTTAAACAAATCTAAATATATTTGAGATTCTTTAAAGTAGCCATCCTTTGCCTTGATGACAGCTTTGCACACTCTTGGCAGTCTCTTTGGCTTCAAAGCAGCTTCCCCTAACTCATCTAGGGTTTATACATAGCATTGGTGTCAAATGCATAATAGCGAGGAGTTTGAGGACATCATACTCCCCAATGCTGCACAAAAAAACAATCCAGCTGAAGCACAAGATCCCTCATAATTTGTGTGGAATTCTGATTAATCAAAGAAGTAGTATGATACATTGAATTGTTTTGACATACTGTAACCTTCTAAGAATAGGCTACGGAGGAGGCTGGTGGGAGGAGTTATAGGAGGAAGGGCTCATCGTAATGCCTGCAAGGGAATTCATGGAACGGAGTCAAACACATGTTTTCCATATGTTTGACTCTGCTCCATTTATTCCATTCAAGCCATTACAATGAGCCCATCCTGCTATAATTCCTCCCACCAGCCTCCACTGACAGGCTACTATGTCATCTTCCATAAATCACATTAGAAGCACAATGCATAGAACAGGTGCAAAGGTCATATTTCTGATTTGATTAGAAAGACACTGATTAGAAAATCCACACTGGGACCATAATCCATAGTGTAAAGATTATATGTTTTTGGATAACCAAACAGCTCAATAAAAATGGTGCATCATCCAAAACTAGATAGCGTCTACACAACACCAGCATCTTCAGCTTTAGATCCGTGTGTAAGGTCTGTGAGTAGGATATTCATTCTTCTATTATTTCGTTTTTGATTAAGAAATGCAACCAAAGAAAAATCAGACAGCTTGAAATCTTGTAGCCATCATACTTTCGATCTTACATTTTTACATCGTGCTCCAATAGACAGACCAAATTATGTTGAAGGACATGACCCTTAATCAGCAGTATAACAAGGGAGAACACGTCTCTTTAACAGCACTGAAAGCAGCACAGACAGTCCTATTAAACCCGCCAGGGAAGAGGCTTGCTATGTCACTGGTTTGTCTGTGGTCTCCCCTAGGCAAGACTCAGCGAAGCTATGCAGAACCATGACAATCACGACAAAGCCTTCTACTGTTAGAGCACTCACTCAAAAAGGTATTCTTCCCCACAGCGCCTGTCAAAAAATAAATATCTGATCTAATAGGATAAACACTCACATTCAACATAAAACGCAGATTTAATAAAGAAAGACCAAGTCCTTTTAAAGTAGTTTACTTTCATTTCGTATTCATTACATCCCCAATATTCATTTAAAGGCTAGTGAAACTTCCTCACTTTATAAAAAATGGATTGCTATCAGAGAGCTCATTCCACACAGCTCATTCCACACAGCTCATTCCACACAGCTCATTCCACACAGCTCATTCCACACAGCTCATTCCACAAAGGCTCATTCATTGAGCAATGAAACAGTACATGACGTCCATTTTCTTGATTTTTGAATAATTGTGTAATATTGATAGTTAAACCAGATTTTAAAAAACAAACATTGATAGCGTTAAAACATTATTGATACCACACATTTTTAAGGTAGCATTTACCATCCATATTTAGCAATCAAACACAGAGGCACATGGCAGTATAGTGCAGTGTTGAGACGTAGATGGTTTACTCGTCATGGTAACTGTAACTTCTGTGTCGTTTCATCAGAGTCGTACTACAGGCTTCAGGCTTGGACCCCTAAAGGAGAATGTGACAGAGAACAGAAATCAAAGGACTATTTTTCTTATTCCTACAGCACACTCTAGTGCAGTGGTCACCAACCGGTCGATCACGATCCTAGTCCATCACCAAACACACTCTAATGTAGTGGTCACCAACCGGTCGATCGCGATCCTAGTCCATCACCAAACACACTCTAGTGCAGTGGTCACCAACCGGTCGATCACGATCCTAGTCCATCACCAAACACACTCTGGTGTAGTGGTCACCAACCGGTCGATCACGATCCTAGTCCATCACCAAACACACTCTAATGTAGTGGTCACCAACCGGTCGATCACGATCCTAGTCCATCACCAAACACACTCTAGTGTAGTGGTCACCAACCGGTCGATCACGATCCTAGTCCATCACCAAACACACTCTAGTGCAGTGGTCACCAACCGGTCGATCGCGATCCTAGTCCATCACCAAACACACTCTAGTGCAGTGGTCACCAACCGGTTGATCGCGATCCTAGTCCATCACCAAACACATTCTAGTGCAGTGGTCACCAACCAGTCGATTGCGATCCTAGTCCATCACCAAACACACTCTAGTGCAGTGGTCACCAACCGGTTGATCGCGATCCTAGTCCATCACCAAACACACTCTAGTGCAGTGGTCACCAACCGGTTGATCGCGATCCTAGTCCATCACCAAACACACTCTAGTGCAGTGGTCACCAACCGGTCGATCACGATCCTAGTCCATCACCAAACACACTCTAGTGTAGTGGTCACCAACCGGTCGATCGCGATCCTAGTCCATCACCAAACACACTCTAGTGCAGTGGTCACCAACCGGTTGATCGCGATCCTAGTCCATCACCAAACACACTCTAGTGCAGTGGTCACCAACCGGTTGATCGCGATCCTAGTCCATCACCAGACACACTCTAGTGCAGTGGTCACCAACCGGTCCATCGTGATCCTAGTCCATCACCAAACACACTCTAGTGCAGTGGTCACCAACCAGTTGATCGCAATCCTAGTCCATCACCAAACATTTCTGTAGAAAAGCGATTAAGGCTTGCTGTCCTTTATGTATATTATTGGTGTTGCATTTGATTCACAAGTCCTGCACACTGGGCAAGTGAAGTGTTCCCAGTTTGAACCATTTAATTTGTCTGAAAAGGCAAGCTCCACCTGCCCTGCGGACCAGGAGGTCTGTGGCTAAACTGAGGTTGCATACTGTGCTGGCAAATCGGATAGCTCAAATCACCGTTCCTACAGCTTCCACGACCCTGGCCACAGCGAAGTTTGATAGGCAACTAGCCTACATTAGATGTAATAACTTTTAAAACCAGGACCAGAGAGTGACTGTCAAAGAATAAGAAGAATTTTGAGTGAGTTCATGTCTAAGTTTTTATTCAGCACTGTCAACACTGTTTTTATTCAACACAATTACAATACATAAAATGCACTTATCCCTACTTCCACTTGTACTGCAGCTGCAATGAATTAGTAGATGAGTGTATCGATAGCCCTGCGTTTTTATTAATATTATTATTATCAGCAGCTCTTTGTGTCTTTTTTAATATTGAGGAATATTTCACTTTCTCTGGTCATAGGAACAACATGGATTTGTGCAGATGCGGTGCGACTTGAGTTTTGCCATCAGGTCCCCTCTCTCTGGTCAGTCTCACCGGGGGAAAGAAAGGAGAGCTCAGGGACAGTGAGAGGCGGACCCTCTGTTGCTCTCTCCCTATGTCCGCTGAGACTAATGCCGTGTTCAAAACAACTGGTGTCATGATTTGACCTCATTTTTGACCTCATTTTTTTCCCAGAGTTCCCAGTTGTCTTGAAAGCACCATGACCATCAGATACAGGTACCATCGGTCCAGTAAAATACAAAATATAATTATTTCAATTTTTGCTCAGCTGTGCCTCGCAAGTCATATAACAACTGATCTATTTTGTTATCAAAGCTTGGGTTTTGAAATATTATATGGAATAACAATATTGGCAGGCCAGAGATACTGTACAGCCAATATACTGAGATAATGTAGGCTAATAGGCATACTGCACAAACCGCCTTCCTAGAGAACTGTTTTATTAGGTGAATGTTACATTTTTTAAGTCTGTCTTTAAAAAATCTGGGTGGTAGATCTCCTCTTGCTTTTTGACTGCGAAAGTGATCTTGACTCAGAAAAGGTTTGATGGAGTAAGGCGTCAAGAAATATCAACTTCATCAGGTACTGACCTACCATCAATGGTACAGTATATGTAAAGGCTATTCTATACGCAGTGGTTTCTATAGACAGGAAAAAAGATGCATAGAAACAAGGAACGAATAATGGATGGATAAGACATTATACTGTTAATATTGGAATGGTGTTTTTGGGCGGGCCAAAACGTACCTTGTACATGCTGCAGACCAGAGCGAAGAGTGAAGACATTGCTTTGTCCTGAAGTTCTTCTGTGTGCTCCTGAGAAAAGTTTCCACATTACTATAACAATCGAGGCAATAAACGTTGTTGAGTGGTAAAATACCTTACTCGTAGTGGTTTGTAATAGAGTTAACATACCTTACTCGTAGTGGTTTGTAATAGAGTTAACATACCTTACTCGTAGTGGTTTGTAATAGAGTTAACATACCTTACTCGTAGTGGTTTGTAATACAGTTAACATACCTTACTCGTAGTGGTTTGTAATACAGTTAACATACCTTACTCGTAGTGGTTTGTAATACAGTTAACATACCTTACTCGTAGTGGTTTGTAATACAGTTAACATACCTTACTCGTAGTGGTTTGTAATACAGTTAACACAAAGTATTAAATGCAATGCAGACACAAGAAACACAAATATTTTGCCTCAGAGAACTTACCCCATTTATGACAATCCAAGGCACATAGTTGTGGGTTGGCTTCAGGGCATCAGTCTTCACTGCATTCTGATGCATTAGCTGATTCCCCTGGTCTCCCTTCACACAGGTCATGATGCTGTCCCACTTGGTGTTTGGGTCATAGAGCTCCACACACTGTCAAGGGAAGAGGTGGTCAGAACACTCTTCACTATTTCCAAGTATCCTCATATTTACAATGCCATCCAGTCATATCTCATATTTCCCTCCAGCCATACCCTTACACTATCTTATGTGAGCAGAGCATATCATCAAGCACAAAAACTAATTCCATTCTATATACTTTTTGTTCGTATTTCTCAAGGGTATTAGAATACAAATAGGGGGTGTTGTATATTGTTTGAGGTAGGGTCTTTTCATGGTTTTGTGTAGATAGAGAGAAGGTAAGAGTTAATGTCACTCACCTTCTCGCCTGCTTTAACCACATCAGTGGAGGCCTCCATGCAGTAGATTATCTGGAAGGCGTTACTTCCGGTCACATTCAATATGCAGGTCTGAGGAGAGAGAGAGAGGGAAAAAACACATGTTTCAGCCCAGTTCAAGCTGGTATTACCTGGTATTTACATGGTAGTAACTAAGAAACTATATGGTGACATTAATACTTTCTGGTCCTTTAGTGATGCATCAATGAGTGTAATTGCTAGGCAATTAATCAGTAATTACTGTTCTAATAAATAATAAATAACTACCTGGTAGAATGTAAAATAAAGCATTACCAAAATCTCACCTCGATCATGTTGCCAAGACACTCTTCTTCACCGTGCTGGCAGGTGAACTGATACTTCTTCCCATCAAAAGATTCCTGTAGTGAGACAAAAATAAATGACTTTGACTAAACACAACATTCCTCAACTCCATTCACTGATAACGACATCCAAGTATTATATCCAAAATCAAAGCAAGAGTCATGAGATGATAGTCATCGTTTCTAGCCTAGTGTACATACTTCTGCATTTCCATAGGGCACCAGCGTGACACTCATGGCGTCCTGCAGCATGGTCCATGTGGGTAAGAGCTGTGAGGTGAGGAAGTAGCGGCATGCTGGGCACAGACTCTCATAATACAGCTCCACCTGAACTGACTGCTCCAGCGTGTTGGGCTTGGTGGCATTGGTTTCCAGGCACTGCTTCAGAACCTGCCACAACAAAAGTAAAGACTCAATTGATAACCTGTTTCTTGTGCTGTGTATTTGTGTTGCCTTTACAGTAAAGCAACACAAGTTAACAAACACACACAGTATGGTTTAATTTTTAGGCCTAAATAGGGTCTATATGTCAAGCAGAGACAATTATGGGTGTTGATACATTTTTCTCATTCTCTTCTGAAGTAAAAGTTGGGCAGTTCCACAGCAACGGAATTATGCTGAGACTCCAATTTATCACTTTAAAATGTATGCCAAACAAAAACCGTTGACTTCAAAGTTACACCAACCCAACTCTATGGACAATGAAAACGTTGAACAAGATACATAACAACAAAAATCTTGCTGTTTTATTCTGTTACCAAACTTTGTATCTGTAAATGTATTTTTGTAAAATGTTCTGTGAACATTTTTTAAATTAGTCATTGTGCATAGAGTTGTATGGTTTGTTAAACTTTGAAATCAATGGTTTTTGTTTGGTATTTTGTCTTGGCGTTACCAAGGAATTGCCCAGTTGCCTCTTCAGTGGTGATCGGAGATCACTTTCCCCTGACCAATCAAAACACACAAAAACAAATCTAAGACACAGGCTACGAAGATATCGTTCTCACCCGTTGTAACGTGTAGCCCAATTACAGCGATACAACCACAACACACAGTTTAAGTCAATGTGTTACCAAAACATTGCACACATTTAATTACGACAAGAAACTCGTCAAGTAAACTTATTTTACCCCACATTCGATGGCTGAGTCCAAAGAGGTACACCACTGCGATGGAGAATATGAGCAAGACTTGCAATCTACATTTGACCAGATGGTCAAAAGTGTAAACAGAATAATACCCTTCATCTTCATCTTCACAAGACGACAGACACTGGCCACAGTCAGTAAATCTACTCAAATATATTTAGTGATTCAAAGTATATCACAATACCCTCTAACTAAGAAAATATATTTTCGATTTTACGATTGGTTCTCGGTCATGTGACCACTAATAGCGTCACTAAACACCGGCAAAGTTTGCGTTACATTGTATCATATCAAGATTGTCTTGATATTGATTATATTGTCACGATTTGTTATCTACCTGGAGGTATTTGTTTAACTTTGTTTCATCCAACTCTTATTGCTGTTTATTGTGGCAAAGCAGATATTCATTATGATGCAAAATGTATTGTCATGCACGTATGCCCTGGTTATAATGTATTATAATAGTCTCTTATCCTGACTGTACCCTACTACTTATTTAAAGCCTACCAGACGTTCTGAAAAAAGTTTAAAAGTTGATACTGTACATAGAGACAACATTTTACAAGCCTTATTATAAACCGGGTGGGCTCGCCCTGAATGCTGATTGGCTGAAAGCCGTTGTATTTCGGACCATATACCAGGGGTATGACAAAATATATATTTTTACTAGTCTAATTACATTGGTAACCAGTTTTTAATTTAAAAAAAAAGGCACCTCTGGGGTTTGTGGTATATGGCCAATATTTTTTGGTATACAGTGTGGCCAATATACCACGGCGAAGGGCTGTATCCAGGCAGCCCTTAGCCAGGTATATTGGCCATATACCACACCTCCTCGGGAGGCTTAATTCTAATACATTTGATAATATATTACAAAGGCGGATGCTCATACATGTACATGCTTATTATTACAAGTTGTAAAGCATGATACCTGCAGGCTTTAACCAGATAGATATTGTTCTTGATAGGCAGTGTTTAGACAGACACCCAATTCAGATTTTTTTATTTTAAGAATCACATCAGATCTTTTCCCGTCAGATATTTTTCAGAGCTGATCTGATTGGTCAAAAGACCAATTAGTGGGAAAAAATCTGTCTCTGGCTGCTTGTCTAAACACAGCCATATTCACATCAAGGCACCCTTTACATTGCTACATTACTGTAAGGGACTGATGTGGAGAAAGCGTGACATGTACAGGTAAGAGCAGGGGCAGATTACCCATTTGGCAATTATGGCAAATCCCAGATGGGCTGGACCATTTCTTAGTTGGATGGGCTGGTCGAAATTGACACACACACAAAAAAACTATTCTGTCAAAATTAAACAATGAGAAAGGTGACATGACTGGCGGCCCATGGACCTGTTCAGATTTTTTTTTACTATTATTATTTTTGCGCAATTTGGCTGTTACACTAGTCTATAATGAGCCTTTGGCTGATCAGTGGGCAACGGCCGGCCCAACGGAGTTGAGGTCGCACAAACTCACATTCAAAATAAAACGCAGCATCATGAAAGAGATCTGCTCCAACTCTGTCATCAGTTAGACAGCAAGGATCATGGAACGAAAAAAAACAAAAGGTTCCTATAAATGTAGAAAGAGCATATTCTACATTGTCACCTCACTCAAAACTTCCTATTTCTGGGCGGCTAAAAGCATGATTTGGTCAAACTGTGAAGTGCATTATACACATGATTCCTGTAATGAAAGTGTCTGCCTGGCCCCTGTGCCTGTGCCGTCGCTGGGGCCTGCTGCTGTGGTGAGCGAGCCACTCTCCTCTCCACCCATGTGCCTGAGAGAAAAATGCTTTATGATTGTATAACATTTCAAAATGCAATCATAGGAAAAACACAGCTTTGGAAGCTTAGTCCCCTTGGCCCTGTCAAAGAGAGGAGGGTCTCAGCTTTCTGTAGGCATATCTTAATTCTCAATACACTGAGTGTACAAAACATTAGGCACACCTGCTCTTTCCATGGCATAGACTGACCAGGTGAATCCAGGTGGAAGCTATGATCCCTTATTGATGTCACTTGTTAAATCCACTTCAATCAGTCTATATTAAGGGGAGGAGACAGGTTAAATAATGATTTTTAAGCCTTGAGACAATTGAGACATGGATTGTGTATGTGTGCGATTCAGAGGATGAATGGGCAAGACAAAAGATTGAAGTGCCTTTGAACAGGGTATGGTAGTAGGTGCCAGGCGCACCAGTTTGAGTGTGTCAAGAACTGTAACGCTGCTGGGTTTTTCAAGCCAACAGTTTCCTGTGTGTATCAAGAATGGTCCACCACCCAAAGGATATCCAGCCAATTTGACACAACTGTGGGACGCATTGGAGTCAACATGGGCCAGCATCCCTGTGGAACACTTTCGACACCTTGTAGAGTCCATGCCCGGACGAATTGAGGCTGTTCTGAGGGCAAAAGGGGGGTCCAACTTGATATTAGGAAGGTGTTCCTAATGTTTTGTGCACTCAGTGTATAGCTAAGATGCCACTCCTTTCCACTGCTTGTCATTGCCAAAGATACTGACCTTTTTGCCATCTTCAAATATGAACTTTCTCTCATTAATGAGCTCGAGGAGATCCTGATCCTGATTCGATAACCCTCACAGCTATGCTCCAATCACAATGATTATCAAAATATTGGTACTATCACTCTTTTCCTCTCCCAAAAACACATTGGTATCTGGTTGCTTAGCAACCATTTTTTGTTTGTCCAGTCTAACCCTAAACCTAAAATCTCAAACTAACTAAATACATACTGCAATTCCAACCACAAAACATCTTCGCTTTATTTTAAGCCTCGAAATACAACAAATTGCCTAGCTACAGTAACAGCTAAATGTTTGGTTTTGAATTACTTATAGTTCTTATTCTATTTACGAGTGTCACGTATACTCCCTCTCTGGCCTCTAGGTCACCAGGCTGCTTGTTATGGCGCACACCATCGTTACGTGCACCAGCAAGTCATCAGACTCACCTGGACTCCATCACCTCCCTGATTACCTTCCCTATATACAGTAGAAGTCAGAAGTTTACATACACTTAGGTTGGAGTCATTAAAACGTTTTTTTTTCGACCACTCCACAAATTTCTTGTTAACAAACTAGAGTTTTGGGAAGTGGGTTAGGACATCTACTTTGTGCATGACAAAATTAATTTTTCCAACAATTGTTTACAGACAGATTATTTCACTTATAATTCACTGTATCACAATTCCAGTGGGTCAGAAGTTTACATACACTAAGATGACTGTGCCTTTAAACAGCTTGGAAAATTCCAGAAAATGATGTCATGGCTTTAGAAGCTTCTCATAGGCTAATTGACATCATTTGAGTCAATTGGAGGTCTCCTGTGGATGAATTTCAAGGCTGACCTTCAAACTCAGTGCCTCTTTGCTTGACATCATGGGAAAATCAAAATAAATCAGCCAAGACCTCAGAAAAATAATTGTAGACCTCCACAAGTCTGGTTCATCCTTGGGAGCAATTTCTAAATGCCTGAAGGTACCATGTTCATCTGTACAAACAATAGGACGCAAGTATAAACACCATGGGACCATGCAGCCGTCATACCGCTCAGGAAGGAGATGCATTCTGTCTCCTAGAGATGAACACACTTTGGTGCGAAAGTGCAAATCAGTCCCAGAACAACAGCAAAGGACCTTGTGAAGATGCTGGAGGAAACAGGTACAAAAGTATCTATATCCAGAGTAAAACGAGTCCTATATCGACATAACCTGAAAGGCCGCTCAGCAAGGAAGAAGCCACTGTTCCAAACCCACCATAAAAAGCCAGACTACGGTTTGCAACTGCACATGGGGACAAAGATCAAACTGTTTGGCCATAATGACCATTTGTTTGGAGGAAAAAGGGGGAGGCTTGCAAGCCGAATAACACCATCCCAACCGTGAAGCACAAGGGTGGCAGCATCAGGTTGTGGGGGTGTTTTGCTGCAGGAGGGACTGGTGCACTTCACAAAATAGATGGCATCATGAGGGAGAAAAAATATGTGGATATATTGAAGCAACATCTCAAGACATCAGTCAGGAAGTTAAAGCTTGGTCGCAAATGGGTCTTCCGAATGGACAATGACCCCAAGCATACTTCCAAAGTTGTGGCAAAATGCTTAAGGACAACAAAGTCAAGGTATTGGAGTGGCCATCACAAAGCCCTGACCTCAATCCCATAGAACATTTGTGGGCAGAACTGAAAAAGCATGTGAGAGCAAGGAGGCCTAAGAACCTGACTCAGTTACACCAACTCTGTCAGGAGGAATGGGCCAAAATTCACCCAACTTATTGTGGGAAGCTTGAGGAAGGCTACCAAAATGTTTGACCCAAGTTAAACAATTTAAAGGCGATGCTACCAAATACTAATTGAGTGTATGTAAACTTCTGACCCACTGAGAATGTGATGAAAGAAATAAAAGCTGAAATAAATTATTCTCTCTACTATTATTCTGACATTTCACATTCTTAAAATAAAGTGGTGGTGTCACGACTCTCGCCGAAGTTGGTCCCTCTCCTTGTTCGGGCGGCGTTCGGCAGTCGAGGTCACCGACCTTCTAGCCATCGCTGATCCTCTTTTCATTTTCCCTTGGTTTTGTCTTGTCTTGTCTTCCATCACACCTGGTTCCAATCCCATCAATTACATATTGTGTATTTAACCCTCTGTTCCCCCTCATGTCCTTGTGGGTGATTTGTTTATTGTAAGTGCTTGTGCACGTCTGTCCTGGTGTGTATTTACCCCTCTGTTCCCCCTCATGTCCTTGTGGGTGATTGTTTATTGTAAGTGCTTGTGCTCGTCTGTCCTGGTGTGTATTTACCCCTCTGTTCCCCCTCATGTCCTTGTGCACGGCTGTCCTGGTGTGTATTTACCCCTCTGTTCCCCCTCATGTCCTTGTGCACGGCTGTCCTGGTGTGTATTTACCCCTCTGTTCCCCCTCGTCTGTCCTGGTGTGTATTTACCCCTCTGTTCCCCCTCGTCTGTCCTGGTGTGTATTTACCCCTCTGTTCCCCCTCGTCTGTCCTGGTGTGTATTTAACCCTCTGTTCCCCCTCATGTCCTTGTGCTCGTCTGTCCTGGTGTGTATTTACCTCTCTGTTCCCCCTCATGTCCTTGTGCACGGCTGTCCTGGTGTGTATTTACCCCTCTGTTCCCCCTCATGTCCTTGTGCACGGCTGTCCTGGTGTGTATTTACCCCTCTGTTCCCCCTCGTCTGTCCTGGTGTGTATTTACCCCTCTGTTCCCCCTCGTCTGTCCTGGTGTGTATTTACCCCTCTGTTCCCCCTCGTCTGTCCTGGTGTGTATTTAACCCTCTGTTCCCCCTCGTATGTCCTGGTGTGTATTTAACCCTCTGTTCCCCCTCATGTCCTGGTGTGTATTTACCCCTCTGTTCCCCCTCGTCTGTCCTGGTGTGTATTTACCCCTCTGTTCCCCCTCGTCTGTCCTGGTGTGTATTTAACCCTCTGTTCCTCCTCATGTCCTTGTGGGTGATTGTTTATTGTAAGTGCTTGTGCACGTCTGTCCTGGTGTGTATTTAACCCTCTGTTCCCCCTCGTCTGTCCTGGTGTGTATTTAACCCTCTGTTCCCCCTCATGTCCTGGTGCATGTCTGTCCTGGTGTGTATTTACCCCTCTGTTCCCCCTCATGTCCTGGTGCGTGTCTGTCCTGGTGTGTATTTACCCCTCTGTTCCCCCTCATGTCCTGGTGTGTGTTTCTGTCCTGGTGTGTATTTACCCCTCTGTTCCCCCTCATGTCCTGGTGCGTGTCTGTCCTGGTGTGTATTTACCCCTCTGTTCCCCCTCATGTCCTGGTGCGTGTCTGTCCTGGTGTGTATTTACCACTCTGTTCCCCCTTGTCTGTCCTGGTGTGTATTTACCCCTCTGTTCCCCCTCGTCTGTCCTGATGTGTATTTACCCCTCTGTTCCCCCTCATGTCCTGGTGCGTGTCTGTCCTGGTGTGTATTTACCCCTCTGTTCCCCCTCATGTCCTGGTGCGTGTCTGTCCTGGTGTGTATTTAACCCTCTGTTCCCCCTCGTCTGTCCTGGTGTGTATTGAACCCTCTGTTCCCCCTCGTCTGTCCTGGTGTGCGGCAGGTTATGTACCCATTATTTTATTGTTCTGTTTTCCGGTGGGTTTTTTTGTTATTAAACTGCGCCGTTTGGAAACACCGTTTTTACTCTCCTGCGTCTGACTTCTCTGCCGCCAGTACGCACCCCTTACAGGTGGTCCTAAGACAGGGAAATTTTACTAGGATTAAATGTCAGGAATTGTGAAAAAACTGAGTTTAAATGTACAGTCGTATGAAAACGTTTGGGCGCCACTGATAATTTCCATGATTTCCATTTATAAATAATTGGGTGTTTGGATCAGCAATTTAATTTGGATCTATCAAATGACTGATGGACACAGAAATATTTCAGTAGTGAAATTAGGTTCATTGGATTAACAGAAAATGTGCAATATGCATCAAAACAAAATTAGACAGGTGCATAAATTTGGGCACCCCAATAGAAAAATCACATCAATATTTAGTAGAGCCTAAAAAATAACAGCCTCTAGACGCTTCCCATAACCTATAATGAGTGTCTGGATTCTGGATGAAGGTATTTTGGACCATTCCTCCTTACAAAACATCTCCAGTTCAGTTAGGTTTGATGGTTGCCGAGCATGGACAGTCCGCTTCAAATCATCCCACAGATTCTCAATGATATTCAGGTCTGGGGACTGGGATGGCCATTCCAGAACATTGTACTTGTTCCTCTGCATAAAAGCCCGGGTAGATTTTGAGCAGTGTTTTGGGTCGTTGTCTTGTTGAAATATCCATCCCCGGCATAACTTCAACTTTGTGACTGATTCTTCAACATTATTCCCAAGAATCTGCTGATATTGAGTGGAATCCATGCGACCCTCAACTTTAACAAGATTCCCAGTACCGGCACTGGCCACACAGCCCCACAGCATGATGGAACCCCCACCAAATTTGACTGTTGGAAGCAAGTGTTTTTCTTGGAACGCTGTGTTCTTTTGCCGCCATGCATAATGTCCCTTGTTATGACCAAATAAATAAATCTTTGTTTCATCAGTCCACAGCACCTTATTCCAAAATGAAGCTGGCTTGTCCAAATGTGCGTTTGCATACCTCAAGCGACTCTGTTTGTGGCGTGTGTGCAGAAAAGGCTTCTTCCTCATCACTCTCCCATACAGCTTCTCCTTGTGCAAAGTGCGCTGAATTGTTGAACAGCGACATCATCTGCAGCAAGATGATGTTGAAGGTCTTTGGAGGTGGTCTGTGGGCTGTTTTTGACCGTTCTCACCATCCTTCGCCTTTGCCTCTCCGAAATTTTACTTGGCCTGCCACTTCTGGCCTTAACAAGAACTGTGCCTGTGGTCTTCCATTTCCTCACAGTGGACACTGACAGCTTAAATCTCTGTGATAGCTTTTTGTAGCCTTCCTCTAAACCATAATGTTGAACAATCTTTGTTTTCAGGTCATTTGAGAGTTGTTTTAAGGCCACTCTTCAGAGGAGAGTCAAAGAGAACAACAACTTACAATTGGCCACCTTAAATACCTTTTCTCATGATTGGATGTACTTGTCTATGAAGTTCCAGGCTTAATGAGCTCACCAAACCAATTGTGTGTTCCAATTAATCAGTGATGAGTAGTTACAGGTATTCAAACCAACAGAATGACAAGGGTGCCCACATTTTTGCATAGCCTATTTTTCACATCTGATTTAATTTCATACAACTTAATATTGCTACACTAAACATCTTTGTTTGGACAATAACCCAGTACTCACCTTTTATTAGAAAATGAATGGTATGCCACTGTGATCATTTTCTGTGACGACAGAGTAAATTATTATGCAGTCTCAGAGGGGTGCCCAAACTTTTTCACACGACTGTATTTGACTGAGGTGTATGTAAACTTCCAACTTCAACTGTATGTCACTCCCTTTGGTTCCTTCCCCAGGCATTATTGTTTCCTGTCTGTGCGTTGTTCGTGTTTCTTGTTTTGTATTATGTTTATTTTATTTATTAAATTAAGTTGTAATGTTAATGTTATTTCAAACAACCAATGAGCAACTAAATCCAGCTGCATATTGAACATTGAAATTGCCAAAAGGCCAGTCTCGTTGGCAGTGAATTGGAGTGGCAAGGAGTGGAATGTTAGCTACAAAGACTGGTACCCAGACTCATTTGATATGGCTTTGAGATACGGAGCGACGGGTGTGAAATGCGCACCAGCCATTGCGTAAAAGGTCTCAGGGGTACTTGTAGGCCTAGTAGCCCACAACTGCAACAGTCTTTTTAGGACATTACATTTACTGTTAAATGAATGGCTGACAGCAGTGGGTATTGTAATTAGGGGCAGTGATCTAGTTCATGTGTTTTGAGTTTCCACTTCCTCAGGTGTTGAACCCTAATATTAGTTGGTAAACAAAGATTTTTACAGTAAAATACAGCAACTATAGTCTAATTGTCAACGCAAAATTCATGACAATCAATGGATTAGGTTGCACATCAAAATATGGCGGTGATGTGGGCTGGTGTGGATAAAAAGCCAGGGTAACATTCTTGTCCGAATCCATCCCTGGGCAAAAACACTACTTCTCTAGGCCTGCAGTATTCATGGATTAAACCCCTTATTAAAACACACCCTTTCCACATTGGCATGTTGTATTACAACTACTGGTGTCTTCTATGGAGAAGTGCCACACATCCGTTTTTTGGTCTATTATTGACTGTGGAGCACAGACAACTTGCAATGAACTAAGTGTCATTTCTATTCAGAATGAGGAAGTATGAGTTAAATGTCAGCATGTTTGCACAATCAGTGTCTATCAGTGAAGGTATTATTCATTTGTAACTTCAAACCAGTCACTGGTGAGTCAGTGTGGTTATCACTCAAAGATTTTGGAAGTTCCCATTTTATGGTTTTCACTCCAAGAACTTTAGCCTGGTCTCATAGACTAGACGTAATGTAGTAAATGTAAATCCAGGACACAATTAGTATGATATGTTACAGTTGGTATGGTTACATAAGGCAGAAGGTTACTAGCAACCCAAAGGTTGCATGTTTGAATCTTATCACTACTACTTAGCATGTTAGCTAAACCTTCCTTCAACCCTAAACTTAACCCCTTGCCTAGCTAATGTTAGCCACCTAGCTAACGTTAGCGACAGCAAATTAGAATTCATAACATATCATACATTCTGCAAATTGGTAACAGATGGTACGAATTAGCTTAGACATTGCAATTCGTAACATATTTTAGAAATTGCAATTCATAACGTATCGTATGAATTGTAATTTGTAACATAGATGAAATGGATGATGGACATCCACTAATTAATACATACCATGAAGGCCAAATTATAGAGGAGGAACTCCAGGGCTGGATGGCATACCAGTGGAAGTATACTAAACTTTTTTTTTTATATACTCAGAGTACCATTATTAGCATGTTTTAACCACTCCTATATACAGTGGGGCAAAAAAGTATTTAGTCAGCCACCAATTGTGCAAGTTCTCCCACTTAAAAAGAAGAGAGAGGCCTGTAATTTTCATCATAGGTACACTTCAACTATGACAGACAAAATGAGAAAAAAAATCCAGAAAATCACATTGTAGGATTTTAATGAATTTATTTGCAAATTATGGTGGAAAATAAGTATTTGGTCAATAACAAAAGTTTATCTCAATACTTTGTTATATTCCCTTTGTTGGCAATGACAGAGGTCAAATGTTTTCTGTAAGTCTTCACAAGGTTTTCACACACTGTTGCTGGTATTTTGGCCCATTCCTCCTTGCAGATCTCCTCTAGAGCAGTGATGTTTTGGGGCTGTTGCTGGGCAACACGGACTTTCAACTCCCTCCAAAGATTTTCTATGGGATTGAGATCTGGAGACTGAGAAAATCTCAGTTTACATTGGCGTGTTACGTGCAGTAATGTTTTGATTCCAAAACATCAGGGGATTTTGCAGATAGCCACATTAAATCCCAGAAATACTCGTAATAAACATTGATAAAAGATACAAGTGTTATTCACAGAATTAAAGATAGACTTCTCCTTAATGCAACCGCTGTGTCAGATAAAAAAAAAGCATAATCTGAGTATGGCGCTTAGAGCCCAATGCAACCAAAGAAATATCCGCACTCCCTGGAATGCACTCCCAGGAATCCCAGTTCAACAATAAATGACTGATTTGTTCCATTAAGTCCATAATTTATGTCCAAATAGCCACTTGTTGTTAGCGTGTTCAGCCCAGTAATCTATCTTCATGAGGCGCAAGCACTACGTCCAGACAAAAACTCGAAAAGTTCTGTTACAGGTCAAACGATGTATGGAATCAATCTTTAGGATGTTTTTAACATAAAACTTCAATAATGTTCCAACCGGAGAATTCCGGAATTTGTCTGTAGAAAAGCACTGGAACGAGAGCTAACTCTGTCGGGACCGCGTGTCACGAGCCTGAGACACTCTGCCAGACCACTGACTCATTCAGCTCCCATTCCCCCCTCCTTTATAGCAGAAGCCTGAAACAAGTTTCTAAAGACGGTTGACATCTAGTGGAAGCCGTAGGAAGTGCAACTTGACTCCATAGACACTGTGTATTCGGTAGGCCAAGCTTTGAAAAACTACAAACCTCAGATTTCTCACTTCCTGGTTGGATTTTTCTCAGGTTTTTGCCTGCCATATGAGTTCTGTTATACTCACAGACATCATTCAAACAGTTTTAGAAACTTCAGAGTGTTTTCTATCCTAATAATATGCATATATTCGCATCTGGGACCGAGTAGGAGGCAGTTTACTCTGGGCACGCATTTCATCCAAAAGTGAAAATGCTGCCCCCTATCCCAAACAAGTAATCCACCTGAAAAGACAGAACAAATAATACAACAAATATTGTGGTTAAACTCAAATATACTAATTTATTAAAAAATGAAATGTTTACAGAAGGTATAATTTTAGTGAATGATATCATAAATAGGGCTGGTGGAGTTGTCACACATGCAGCTGACACAGACATATGGAAATGTCTGCTCTACCCAAAATTACAAATAATTGCAGCACTACCACAAAAATGGAAGAGGCAAGTAGAAGGGGAAAAAAGTAAGGAACTTGTCTGTCTGTCTGTCTTGCATTAAAGAACAGAAATGGTTAAAGAAAAGTGTGATAAATAAAAACATATTCCAATTTCATTTAAGGACCAAAAAACTGACAGCTGTGCCATATAAATTGCAAAATAGTTGGGAAGAGATTTTCGATGTACCCATTCCATGGCACATGGTTTATGAATTGATACGCAAAACAACGCCGGATTCAAAACTTACAATACAAAATTCTTGCAACCAATAGAATGTTATATATATGGGGGATACAATCTTACCAGCTCTGCAGATTTTCCTGTGAGGAGGCAGACTCATTAGATCATTTAATTTGGTACTGTCCATATGTAGCTCGTTTTTGGTCACAACAAAATGGCTGAAGAATTGCAACATTTGCCTAGAACTAACTCTGCAGATAGCAATACTGGGTGATTTGACAAGCCATAGTCAATCAATCAATAATATAACAATTATTTTAGCAAAAATGTTCATCTTTAATTTACAATCTGTAGAAGCTATGAGAATAGAAAGGTTCATCACTTTTGTGAAGCATCACAGCACAGTTGAAAAATATATGGCAAATAGAAATCCAAAATGGATGGTGTTAAGAGATAGATGGGAGGGGTTGAATGGAGCTGAAGGGTGGGACTAATAACAAGATAACCAATGTAAAACATACTGTGTCTGTAAAATGTATATAGGTCCAGAAATGTTGTGAAATAGCACAGTTACAAACAGAAATCAAACTGGATGGACATCAGAAATAGAGGAAGGACTAAAAAAAAAATATATATAACTATTGTAAAATAGATTGTTTGTAAAATGTGTATATTATGTATAAACTGAAGGTAGAAGCCTAAGTGTTATTGTTTATTAGTTTACTCCAATTGGGGGAAGGGTGGTAGGGTTTGTGGGGAATAATAAAGGTATATTCCCACAAAATGATATGCATATAGGTATGTGTATATACAGTTGAAGTCAGAAGTTTACATACACTTAGGTTTTTCAACCACTCCACAAATTTCTTGTAAACAAACTATAGCTTTGGCAAGTCAGTTAGGACATCTACTTTGTGCATAACACAAGTCATTTTTCCAACAATTGTTTACAGACAGATTATTTCACTTATAATTCACTGTAACACAATTCCAGTGGGTCAGAGAAGTTTATATACACTAAGTTGACTGTGCCTTGAAACAGCTTGGAAAATTCCAGAAAATGATATCATGGCTTTAGAAGCTTCTGATAGGCTAATTGACATCATTTTAGTCAATTGTAGGTGTATCTGTGGATGTATTTCAAGGCCTACCTTCAAATTCAGTGCCTCTTTGCTTGACATCATGGGAAAATCAAAATAAATCAGCCAAGACCTCAGAAAAAGAATTGTAGACCTCCACAAGTCTGGTTCATCCTTGGGAGCAATTTCCAAACGCCTAAAGGTACCGTTTTCATTTGTACAAACAATAGCACGAAAGTATTAACACTATGGGACCACGCAGCTGTCATACCACTCAAGAAGGAGACGCGTTCTGTCTCCTAGAGATGAACACACTTTGGTGCGAAAAGTGCAGATCAATCCCAGAACAACAGCAAAGGACCTTGTGAAGATGCTGGAGGAAACAGGTACAAAAGTATCTATATCCACAGTAAAACGAGTCCTATATCGACATAAACTGAAAGGCAGCTCAGCAAGGAAGAAGCCACTGTTCCAAAACCGCCATAAAAAACTCAGACTACGGTTTGCAACTGCACATGGGGACAAAGATTGTACTTTTTGGAGAAATATCCTCTGGTCTGATGAAACAAACATTGACCTGTTTGGCCATAATGACCATTGTTATGTTTGGAGGAAAAGGGGGAGGCTTGCAAGTCGAAGAACACCATCCCAACCGTGAAGCACAGGGGTGGCAGCATCATGTTGTGGGTGTGCTTTGCTGCAGGAGGGACTGGTGCACTTCACAAAATAGATGGCATCATGAGGGAGACAAATTATGTGGATATATTGAAGCAACATCTCAAAACATCAGTCAGGAAGTTAAAGCTTGGTCGCAAATGGGTCTTCCAAACGGACAATGACCCCAAGCATACTTCCAAAGTTGTGGCAAAATGCTTAAGGACAACAAAGTCAAGGTATTGGAG
Organism: Oncorhynchus clarkii lewisi; assembly: GCF_045791955.1. Lineage (NCBI taxonomy): Eukaryota > Metazoa > Chordata > Actinopteri > Salmoniformes > Salmonidae > Oncorhynchus > Oncorhynchus clarkii. The sequence goes on along the minus strand of NC_092166.1, from coordinate 13,234,815 downwards.
TGGCCATCACGAAGCCCTGACCTCAATCCCATAGAACATTTGTGGGCAGAACTGAAAAAGCATGTGTGAGCAAGGAGGCCTAAGAACCTGACTCAGTTACACCAGCTCTGTCAGGAGGAATGGGCCAAAATTCACCCAACTTATTGTGGGAAGCTTGTGGAAGGTTACCTAAAACGTTTGACCCAAGTTAAACAATGTAAAGGCAATGCTATCAAATACTAATTGAGTGTATGTAAACTTCTGACCCACTGGGAATATGATGAAAGAAATAAAAGCTGAAATAAGTAATTCTCTCTACTATTATTCTGACGTTTCACATTCTTAAAATAAAGTGGTGATCCTAACTGACCTAAAACAGGGACTTTTTACTAGGATTGAATGTCAGGAATTGTGAAAAACCTAGTTTAAATGTGATTGGCTAAGGTTTATGTAAACTTCTGACTTCAAGTGTATATATGTATGTATGTATATATGGATATATGTATAAATGTTTATATATGCATATGTATATGTATGGGTGTGTATGTATATGGATATATATTTACCAAAAGAAGATATGAGGGATTGGAAATTATGCAGACAATTACATTGTTGGAAGCAACAATCTTTCCGCAATATTAAGCTGATCCACCCCTAAAATATTTTTTAAAATACATACCATACAAAACATAACATACCATACTAATTGGAGTGTCCAGGATTTACATTTACTATGTTACGTTTACCCCTGAGTCCAGGTTAAGATCTTGGAAGTTCCCTTATATTATCAGTAACCATGCTTCTGTTCCTCATTCCTTGTTCCTCGTACCACCCAACTGGTTTTAATCAGCGTCATGGCGTCATGAGCAATGCACACAACAGCAAAACAAGTAATACGCTTAATTTCTTGTGAAAGATGAACCAAGTGTCATGGGATTTTTTAGGACTGTCCTATAATATCCAGAGCAAACAAACAGGACAGGAGGATCACTTTACGATGACGGCAGTTGACTGTCTACTTTTCTGTATAGCCGGTTCTCCTTTAAGAGTTGATTGTAGCCCGGGTGGCGGTCTGTTTCTGATCCCTTGCAACTCCTTATAGAATTGTCATGCCAAACATCAAGATCATGTTTGGCATGACAATGAGTGACAAATAGATCAGGGACCAGGCTACATCTATTGTGGTCTGGGAAGAAACACAGGCAATATTGTACGCAACAAAGCTGCATGATGTGTTCTGTATAAACAGTTCTCACAAAGTGCCCAGATCCTGATGCCTAACACCCTGGAAGAGCCTAGGAAATGCATGCTTCAATGAAAAGCAAACTGAGTTTAGCTTTTTTCCACCCACTTTCAACAGAGTGAACATCAAGTAATAACAAATATGTATTTTTTGTTGGAAGTGATCCTTCAGCAATTCGGTTCAAATGCAGTGCGTGTTTGATTGATTCCAACCCTCAGTGTGTACAGTGCCTAGTGGAAGTTTACAACCTCCTTGCACAGCCTTCACGTATTGCTGCCTTAAAATTTAATCTAAAAAGGGATTCAATTATATTTATTTTCTTACAGATCTACACAACCTAGGGGAGAGGGGGGTAAGTCATGCCAAGGGTCAGTTGAGCCACCCCTTGTTTCTATGGAAACATACACAAAATGAATCATGTGACTAAATATTTAGAGATCATAATTTCATGGAGTGAAGGAGGAAATCACATGGAAAAAGTGGGAAGCAAGTTAGGTCCCCAAAAATGATTTTCACAAAGTCAAATGAATGTATAGTGTTAAGAGGTTTCATGATGCTTGTAACTAAATCAAAGTAGATAGTTAAGACTGTTTAATACATTTGTTGGGGTCTCTATAAGCTACAAAATGAGGTCCTAAACCTACCATGAAAGTGCCTCCTTGTAGCGGAGTGGGCTAATATAGTCAAAATTGTTGCTTTGGGGTAAATTGTGCCAATATCGACATTTGACCAGAGGCAAGTTGAGCCGATGGCTCCACATACCCCATAGAAATGATGGTTACATTTGGTCAGTAATATGCATAGTATTTTTGCAATTTGTCATGCAGATGAACTCAAGATTTTTCAAAGGTGGTGATAATATTTAATCAACCACAGAATTGTGTAGATCTTACCCCAATCGACCTCAACCTTGTTCCTAGTCTTAATTTACCACAGACCTGGGAAAGTTATGCCAAGAGACCATGTTGTTTTGGACAAACTATGTTTTTAAAACTGTTATCTTTACATACGTTCTCATTATTTCCAGGAAACACAACATCCTGAAATATGTAGATATCTTTGTCTGAAAGAATACTACATTTCTCTTGACGTGGTGATGCCGAATGTAAAAAAAAAAAAATGTCTCAACATACCCCACTCTCCCCTACTCCACCTTTTCAAAGTGAAAGAAAATTATAGGACATTCTCAAATTAATAAAAAATAAAGATGCATTGATTGTGTATGTCTTCACACCCCAGAGTTAATACCTGGTGGAAGCACCTTCGGCAGCCATTACAGCTGTGAATCATTTTGAATAAGATTCTACCAACCTTGTTCAACTCTTAGGGCAACATACTGAGTGTTCAAAACAGTAGGCACAGCTCCTCTTTCCATGACATAGACTTGACCAGGTGAATGCTATGATCCCTTATTGAGGTCCCCTGATACATCCCCTTAAATTAGTGTAGAGGAAGGGGGGGAGACAGGTTAAAGAAGGATTTTAAACCTTGAGACATGGATTGTGTATGTGTGTCATTCAGAGGGTGAATGGGCATGACAAAAGATTTATGTACCTTTGAACGGGGAATGGTAGTAGGTGCCAGGCGCACCAGTTTAAGTGTGCCAAGAATTGCAATGCTGCTGGGTTGTTCATGCTCAACAGTTTCCCTTGTGTATCAAGAATGGTCCACCCCCGAAAGGACATCCAGCCAACTTAACGACTGTGGGAAGCTTTTTTAAATTTTTAAAATTATTTTACCAGCTATCTGAGCAGCTGCAGCTGTACATAGCCCATCTGTAAATAGCCCACCCAATCTACACATCTCATCCCCATATAGTTTTTTATTGACTTTTCTGCTCTTTTGTACACTAGTATTTCTACTTGCACATCATCATCTGCTCATCTATCACTCCAGTGTTAATTTGCTAAACCTTACCTCCTCACGCCATTTGCACACACTGTATATAGACTTTCTTTTTTTTCTATTGTGTTATTGACTGTATGCTTGTTTATTCAATGTGTAACTCTATGTTGTTGTTTGTGTCACACTGCTTTGCTTTATCTTGGCCAGGTCACAGTTGTAAATGAGAACTTGTTCTCAACTACCTTACCTGGTTAAATAAAGGTGTTCTCAACTTGCCTACCTGGTTAAATAAAGGTGTTCTCAACTAGCCTACCTGGTTAAATAAAGGTGTTCTCAACTAGCCTACCTGGTTAAATAAAGGTGTTCTCAACTAGCCTACCTGGTTAAATAAAGGTGTTCTCAACTAGCCTACCTGGTTAAATAAAGGTGAAATACTTATTTTCCACCATAATTTGCAAATAAATTCATTAAAAATCCTACAATGTGATTTTCTGGATTTTTTTTCTCATTTTGTCTGTCATAGTTGAAGTGTACTACCTATGATGAAAATTACAGGCCTCTCATCTTTTTAAGTGGGAGAACTTGCACAATTGGTGGCTGACTAAATACTTTTTTGCCCCACTGTATATGCATAGTCACTTTAACCATACCTACATGTACATACTACCTCAATAAGCCTGACAAACCAGTGTCTGTATAAAGCCTTGCTACTGTTATTTTCAAATGTATTTTTACTGTTGTTTTATTTCTTTACCCACACACACACACACACACACACACACACACACACACACACACACACACACACACACACACACACACACACACACACACACACACACACACACACACACACACACACCACACACACACACACCTTTTTTTCCCGCACTATTGGTTAGAGCCTGTAAGTAAGCATTTCACTGTTGTATTCGGCGCATTTGACAAATAAACTGATTTGATTTGAAACCCTCTGTATTTTCAAGTGTTGCGGTTGGCGACATCATGTTATGTGTATGCTTGTCATTGGCAGGGACAAGGATAAAAATAAATATGAAAGGAGCAAACTGAGTCTTCAGTTCAGACTTACATTTGCTAAAAAAAAATGACCGGAACAAGGTTTCAATATTGCTGTTCATCAATGATTCCCAACCATTTCTACAGAGCTTAGGCAATTTTGACAAAACCAATGGAAATACAGTTGCCCTAAGTTGGTAGAATCTTATTCAAAATTATTCACAGCTGTAATGGCTGCCAAAGGTGCTTCCATCAAGTATTGACTGGGGTGTGAAGACATACACAATCAAGAAATGTTTTGTATTTGTAATTAATTAGGAAATGTTTCTATCATTTACTTTCACTCTGAAAATGTGGAGTAGCAAATCATAATGAAATGTAAATCCATTTTTAGATACAATTTTAAGGCAACAAAATGTGAAGACTGTGCAATGGGTGTATAAACTTTCACTAGGCACTGTGTACAACAACAACAAAAAAATGTCTCCCTCATGTGGTTGAAATTCAATACTGACTGCGTCACAAGTCAGCCTCAGCACGAAGTCCACCAGCCTTCAACTGACAGGAATTAAAATGGAATTGACCCCAACTGACAGGAAGCTGGGGAGGGGATGAGGGCTCATAATGACTGGAATAAAGTGAATGGAATGGTACAAACACAAGGAAATTGTGTATGTGTGATGTGTCAGTGCCATTCCATTCGTTCCATTTCAGCCATTACTAGGAAACCGTCCTCCCGAATTAAGGTTCCAACAGCTACCTGTGCTGCAGCTCTATCCCCATTTATTCTCATCATAGGTTTGACTGAACTCATGGCTACATGTCAAACTTACTGAAAGAATACACATGGAGACCTCTTTCTTTTTCTTACATATTTTATTATTTTTTTTTTTAAATCATTGCATCATCCTAAGGAAAGAACCGTACAGAAGTAAGAGTACCTGTTTGAGACAACTCCGAAGCAAGCTGTACACAGAAAACAAAATAACAAATGTTGCATCTGAATTATCTAAGACAGACTGGAAAAAGATGAGAAGAAGAATAATCTTCCATACATAAAGATTGTGCACACCACAACCAGGAGAGAAGACTCCCACTGGTTCACCAACAGTGCTCCCTCTGAGTTCAATTGCACTTTGGTGTAGAGTAGCTTTATCAGACAGTCTGGTTCATGTCCATTTTACCGTTTTGAAAAAAGGGGAAAACATGACGCCAAATCTCGCTACAATAAGAATCATATTATCACACTGTACTTTGATTTCTCCAAAGCAAATAAAGGCTTGTCAAAATGTACTGTACCGGACGTGCATTCTACAACTGTCACATGATCACAAACACCACCTAGGATGAAATCTACATTGAAGGGTTCCAGAGATTAGATAACAGAAGTAAATGAAAGCATCATTTTAATTGAGTCTGTTTTGAATGACAGAGAGCAAGTCAACGAATGTACTGCATTTCTCCATCTTAGTGAGACGAGGATGACCTCTTAGTGCAAAATCGAAACCCATGCCTCTTCTCATTTCCAATTTCCAAATTAAAATGTACTAGTTGGCTAAACCTCTCTCTCACTCTTGAAAAGCAGTCTGAAAACTAAAGCCTCCCAAATCATCTATGGTGTAATCTACAGCCAAAACCTAACTTGAGATTTGCGACTAACTCCAAAAAATGAATGTATTATTATAATAATTTTTTTAATCGCCCATTGACATCAATGCACGATGTGCAAAAACGCTAAATTAAGATTGTCTAAAGTTAGGATTTGCGTCATCGATATGTGTCAGAAACATTTATTCTAATGTCAAAATTTACAACAAAGTGTAAATAGGATAATTTTTGTCACAGGGTCAGTCTGGTCTAAAATGGAGTTTGGAACATCCGTGTGTCACAACAGGTAAATTAATGTTGGGTTTTGATTCGACGCTGTCCATTTACCCACTAACATGGGATGAATAACTGCTGTGATTTCTCTCTATCCAATAGCATAGACAGTAAGGCAGACGTGCTCAGCAGCTCAGACTTTGTTAACGTAAGACAATGCGTCTCTGATTTTTTAAACTTGAGAAATACTGCACCAAACACCTTAGTCAGATTTCTAATTTAGCAACTAAAACATCCTCGGCCAAAAAGTCTAAATGAATGACAGATTTCTTCTTATCCTAGATTCATTCTGGGATTTTGAGGAGGGGAAATAGGCTTCCAGTGTCTAATGGGGGACAAACATTATTAACCAAATGAGGAATCGGTCAGGAAACACACCTCCAAGACTGAAATCTACTTTTTGTCATGAGAAACAGAAAAACACATGCCAATCGGCCTGTTCAGCATCTCCTTAATGATTCTAAGCCACCCAGGGACCATTCTGCCCTGGGTGCCTTTAAAAAAAAAATAATAATATGTCGATTTTGTTCTAAGCAGACGATGGTAACAATTCTTCTTTTGTCATATTGAGGGAGCACTGTTTGACAAGTAAACAACAACATCTAAACAAAAGAATAAGCAGTCATAACATCTTCAAGTTTAAAATGACAGAGGAAAGAAATAAATCAAATCAATCGATCAGTCATTTTTAGTGACAGACTGATTGATTCTCAAACGCATACTTGCTATTTGGTTAATTAGATATCGTAAACATTTGTACTTTTCTGTATGGAGGAAAATATTCAAGCTAGCTTATTTGATAGATTCTGTACGGTTATCATTAACAAACAAAAACAAACAAAACAAACCAAAACAAACACTTGGACAGACAAATCAATTAGCTTAAAAGCCTAATTAAAAACAAACCCTACTCAGGCACCTTAAAGGAACACTTTCTAATGCCATCATTGTTCCATGTACAAAGGTCTGTTATTCTCCGAAGGAGTGTTTCTGATCCATTTACATTTGTACCTTAACTATTGTTGTTGGCAACATGTTTGGATGGTATAAAGTATGTGTTTTCTAGTGCATTTGGGGGGGACTTTATCCAATGATTAATAAATGCCCCGCTCTTCGAATTAAACATTATTTTCATACCACCTCAAACACTCCCCTGGTGAAACTTTCAAACTGCCTCCTTTTGCTAAATAAAAAACACAACCAGAATCTCAAACTGAGAATACATGTTCATGTCAAAATAAAAAATAATTGCCACCATGATCTGAAATAAATGAAAATAAAAAAGGTGCTTTCCCCATTCTATGGACAAAGCAGATCTGTATAGGAAACTATTTTCTGCTCAGAAAAACTATCTTATCATCTTAAAAATACACAGGCTGTAGTCTAGATAGCAGCTAGTCCCAGTGTTGGTCAGCTCTGTTGTCACCACCCGTGGTAGGATAGTAACAATGGAGCTTTGCTGAAAGACACTGGTGTCAAGGCTACTGATAATCTCGACTCAGACTTGATACAAACACATATGTGTGAGTTGGTTAAATGGGGCCAAGGTTGACCAATCAGTATGATATCATCATGGACAACTAGATTGAGAGCTGCATTTTAAACATAGATGAGCCTGCCTCCTCTTCATTATAATTATTGTGGGTCAATTAAAATCAATAGAACCACAATCAAAAAAGAAGGAAAGCTTGCTGTTGATTATGATAAAGCTCAGTTTCTGGAAACTAGATATCACTTGGCCCACTGATGAAATGCTGATGTGGCACGTCAATAGACGTGTTACCATCTAAGCTCTGATTAAGTTAGCTTCTGTTTCTGATCCGTTTCCAGCATAATTAAATCAGAATATATAACCCAAAAACAATATGTCAAGATATATTTCAATATATTTTTTCCAAATATGATTCAAACCTAAATATTCATCAAACGTAATAAATGTTAATTACTTGTATTCAGTAAATGATATGGTAGAAGTATGATACCTTATTACAAGTATTTTGTACCAGAGATAAGCAATAATGGGTAATTCATCTGATCATTTTGGAGGGTGCTTGGACACATGCTGTTTCACGATAACAGGGTAAAGGACAATTCAAAGCAACTTCTGCTCCAAGTCAAAGCACAACAATGGTCAACTCACCCTCATCCCTCTTCCGCAATCCAATCTCATTGGGCACGACCACTGAAACACGATCACTGCACAAATGTTAACATTAATGTTAATGCAAGTGACGTTAATGTGACTCCATGACATTCATATAGCATTAAAGAGCTGAGGACCGACCAATTATACCGATTGCATATTAGCTAGCTTCCCTTTCATTTGGTTTGAAACGGGTCACCCATTTTCAAATGGGAAATGGGTAGGCCTGACACAATCAAAACCAGACACGGAACACAGTTTTATAGTATATACAGTTAAACAATTGAATCATGAAAAACAGCAATAATGGACATTAGTCCCTCTTGCCTCAATGTCAATTTCAAAACAGGTTCAGAATACAGGCTACTATTTCAAAGTTTGTCATGCCTCCACCCTATGTATTGTGTAAGGGGACAACAACATTTTTTTTTCACTTTGATTCACAAAGAAAGTCAGATAAAACATCCCCGACATGAGACACTTAATAAAAAAACACTATGATGGCTTACTGAGCTTCACTGACACGGTTTAGGATTCATTCATACTTTGTAGACCTAGACACACTCAATTAAGGAGTGTGGAAAAGGAAAGAGCACATTCACAAAATGATGGTCCAACGGACTGTAAATAAATACGTCAGTAGCTGGGTAAACTGGATCTGAATTCACAGGGTATTGATGTGAAAACACAGAAATACTGCATGCATTCAATTGAGTGCTTATCGAATGAGATTCGGCTTATTAAACAAAACGCGGTGTTGGGCTACGACTGTGTATTCACATTTCTATCCACTCTAGGTTTGATTCAATATACAACAAACCCCAAAGGAAACTGCCTCGCTCACTGAAGAGCACCAAGCAATAGCCCCAGTCACAAAAAAAAACAAAGAGAAGCATAACTAAACAAACAACCTCCATAACTTGCAACACACACACACACACACACACACACACACACACACACACTAAAGGAAAGACGATAACTATGCTCATTTGTCAGTTCTCTTCAGGGGTTGACATTAGTTGCCTGGCTACTCAGACTCCTTGCTCCAGCCAAACGGTATGCCACACCCCCGGACATTAGTTTCTTACGCAATACCTCCCCGACCCGTCACCGAATGCAAATATATTCAGGGCCACCTGATTGGTCCAGAAACCGATGGGTTGGGCCAGAGCCAGAACACGTGGGTAAAGCGGCGGTTTGAAAATTCGTCATTGGCTTTGACACTAATTGGTTAATCGCTGATTACTTTATTTTGCACAACTCCCCTCACCACAAATGACTTCAATGATGGTAGTCTCGGACTAAAGCATGTAGTGAACAACAGAGAAGTGGAAGAATTTAGTGCGGGTCGTCAGGCTATGACATTGGCAAATGCTTTTTAAACAAAGACTACAGTACACTGTGGCTCTGTCTACAGGAGAGAAGCTCTTCTGACATAAAGACAAGAGCTAAGTAACGCAGACAGAGAAGGCACTTCTTAACTTTGTGATTCACACTCTTTTATATCCCTCTCAAGACACCCAACTAATGTCACTGAGTTTAATTCTTGTCTAGTCTTCTGGCCAGAACTGTGCAAAGCACCATTAAACAGTACCAATGTATTTATCCTTAACATAATTTTTGTCTCCAACCAACATTTGTACCATCTAATTTCCCATAACTAATTAACCAATCCACTTGAATGACTGTTCAATTGCAATATTTACGCATCATACTTAATCTGTATTACCAAAAGAGCGAGAATAAATCACACTTTGAGCAAATGATCATGTTTTAGAACTGCCCAAAAAGGAGTGGCCATCATTCTACAAATGTTCTCAACGAATCTAAACGCAGCACTTAACAGTCACCAAACTTAAATCCTCGATATCCTCAGTTTCATTACATGATGTTTCTTTAAAAGGGAAAATCCATTCAATTAAATTGTTTAGATTTCTTTCTGTTGATACAGTCCTAAAATGTTTTGGGACTGTATCAAGTGGACTAATGAAAAAATATATACCAAAGATAGTTTGGGTGGATTTTCACTTTAAGTCAAGAATCAACCTTCAAATTTTGGCTGAAGTGTATTCGCACAAACAAAGTCTATGCTATGGAAAAGGAATAGAAGCATTGGCAGAGTAAGTCCCTGAAGCCACACAACAAAAGTACTGCTCAGTACCCGTGGAGGGATTCACTCGACAGCGAGTGTGTCTGTAAATCTCCATGTATTCTTATTCACTTACTATTGTTTGTGCATTATACTGGTCTACGACATGAGACGTACACACTTAAAACAGCACGAGTACTAGGGCTAGTGTCTAGGTACTATCCAAAAGAAGGATTTACATGCATTCTGTACTTATAGAAAATCTCTCGAACCTCCGTGGTCATGCTCAAAACGGATCAGATATTTTATTTGCTACATGAAAGACATCCTTCATTTGGCTCAAGTTTAGCTGGATACTGTGCATCCTCCAGCAGTTTCCCCTGCGGGGGGACACAGTTGGAAAGGAAAGCATTCAATACTTTCTGTTTGCATGGTTACGTACAGCAAATACAGCTTTTAGACTGACAGTCACACTGCCTGTTACTGTCTGTAGATATATGGGTCATATAACGTTAATCTGGGGTTTTTCTTATGTACAACAATGTTCTACAGCTCTGTGAATCAAGCTTGTGTCAAATTAAAACAACAGTCAAGCTCAAAGAGGAAGTACTGTGAGTAGTAGTAACGCTGTGACAAAAGCAAACGCTTGTGAGAAGAACATTGTACTAGACAGGCTTCCTAGAGACCAAGCCATACAGCACCGAGAGTTAAGATCCAATAGATTGATGCTCTGTGAGTATATTCACGTAGAAATAAAAACACCAAGAATACTAACAGTAATACCATAGTCAATCATGGCTACAGGCTACAGTATAAAAGAAAGCACTGGAAGCAGAGTTGGGGTCAATTCCATTTGAATTCCACTCAATTCAGAAAGTATATTCAATTCCAATGTAAAATGTTCCTCATTGAAAAGCATTAAATATCATTGGAATTGGCATTTCAGTGTACTTCCTGAAATGACTGGAATATAAATGGAATAGACCCCAATCCTGACTAGAACAGAAATGTAGAAATGAGCTTGGAGGGATTTCTCCACTAGCCATGATTAAATGAAAAAGGGAAACTTGAATCCCTTTAGAAACTGTATTCATCAATACACTATATATTTGATCTATTGTGAATATCATCTATATATTCACAATACACCAAATATATCACATCTCTTTTCATAAAGAATTTACATCTTACAACAAACTGGAGGAGAGCCCACGGCAGTTTCATGGAAATTGGACTTAAAAAACAATATATATATATATATATATATATATATATATATATATATATATATATTTCTAAAGCTGTAGTTTGCTCTCCCTCCCAGCACCACCCCACCCACCCCACAGTCCCCTTCTTTCCCAACACAGGCTTGTGGTCAATCAAGGCTCTCTATGGCACTTAAGCAAGCTTTTTATAGAATCTAACAGTTTGACCCTCCACCCCAGCCCTCCTTTTCAGCACCATGCATCTGAAAGCTGGCATCAACTTCCCTTCCCCCAAAACTCTATTCTACATCCAGTATCTTTACGCTCCAGCTTCCCGACTCTCTCCTTTCCTCTCTCATTCCCTCTTGCTCTTCTAACTATGGTCTGAAAGCGTATATCATAACTGTGTGCTTATGTTGTTTTTCGTCTACGAACACGTCTATGTTTTTTGTCTCATGTTTACTGTGGCTGGTACTGTAGTACATAGTGTGCTTGATTTGCCATGCTTTAGAAGCTCTGGTCTCCATTGGGGGTCGTCATGCCATGCTGCCCCTCATCTGGGGTGCTGCTGCTAGGTCTGGGTGAGGACCGGGTAGGCCAGGGTTACATTCAGCTGGTCGTTGTGTTGGACCAGGGACTCGTGCTTGTAGTGGAGCACCAGGTCCTTCAGGGAGCCGTAAAGGTTGTAGGGCTCGGCGAAGCCATAGCCTTTGTCCGTCTTGTAGATGACGCAGTGTTTGGCGTCGCCATCCACACTGGGGAAGACAGAGAGATTACAGTTTTATGCAAACAAACAGAAGGTCAAATGTCAAATGTTTCCTTAGTAATTAAAAACAAAAACAACATTTTAGGTTATACGTTAGGGTTGGTCTGAAGCCAAAAAATAAAGGAAATTCACAATCATCACAAGCCCCAACTTCACCCATGCGCTATTAAGGTTTTCCAGGGCACAGCTTTGACCTACTCTACACTGTAAAAAACATCCCTTTGTTTTTACGGTAACTTACTGGCAGCCAGTTACCTGTAAGTTACTGTAAAAAGGGTACAATATATTATGTAAAATTACAAAGCAAGTGTAAAGTTTAAAATGTACTGTTAAACCAACGTTTCAATGGAATTTAAGGTAGAATACTGTACTTTTTATTTTTCACAATAACTTACAGGTAACTGTCTGACAATAAGTTACTGTAAAAACAACATAATTGTTTTTACAGTGCAGTAGCTATGTGGGTCTCCCCTTTGTTGTCTACTGGTGTCCCCTTAAATCAATGGCACAGTGTACAATTGTCATTTGAGGGGATGCCAACAACATTACTTAAAATTGGCAAGTAAGAAAAGGGATAAAGTATGCGGTTTTAGTTACAACCACATACTATATTCCTACTTGCCAATTTTTCAATAGATCTACCCATCAATGAACAATCTTAGCTCTTTCGACTGACACAAAAGGCCATGTAACACATTGAAATAAACACTCACACTACAGAGCAGGCATAGGAGCCCTTCTGCGTCTGGCTCTCTCGGATGAGGAAGGTGCCATCACACTTGTCCCTCAACAGCTCCTCTGCCTGGGTGCGCTTGATGTCGCCCATGTACCAGGTGCCGTCGTCGTGGTGGGGCGAGCCTTCGTCCTCCTCCACCAGCCAGTAGGAGCTGTAGGAGGGAGATAAAAAAAGAAAACAGATTTAACCTTTATTTAACCAGGTAGGCAAGTTGAGAACACCTTTATTTAACCAGGTAGGCAAGTTGAGAACACCTTTATTTAACCAGGTAGGCTAGTTGAGAACACCTTTATTTAACCAGGTAGGCTAGTTGAGAACACCTTTATTTAACCAGGTAGGCTAGTTGAGAACACCTTTATTTAACCAGGTAGGCTAGTTGAGAACACCTTTATTTAACCAGGTAGGCAAGTTGAGAACACCTTTATTTAACCAGGTAGGCTAGTTGAGAACACCTTTATTTAACCAGGTAGGCAAGTTGAGAACACCTTTATTTAACCAGGTAGGCTAGTTGAGAACAAGTTCTCATTTACAACTGCAACCCGGCTAAGATAAAGCAAAGCAGTGCGACACAAACAACAACACAGAGTTACACATGGAATAAACAAGCGCACAGTCAATAACACAGTTGAAAAAAAGAAAGTCTATATACAGTGTGTGCATATGGTGTGAGGTTGGCAATAAATAGGCCATAGTAGCGAAGTAGTTACAATTTAGCAAATTAACACTGGAGTGATAGATGAGCAGATGATGATGTGCAAGTAGAGATACTGGTGTGCAAAAGAGCAGAAAAGTAACTAAAAACAATATGGGGATGAGGTAGGTAGAGGTTGGCTAGTTACAGATGGACTATGTACAGCTGCAGCGATCGGTTAGCTGCTCAGATAGCTGATGTTTAAAGTTAGTGAGGGAAATAAAAGTCTCTAGATTCAGCGATTTTTGCAATTTGTTCCAGTCACTGGCAGCAGAGAACTGGAAGGAAAAGCGGCCAAAGGAGGTGTTGGCCCTATGGGACTCCCAATCATGGCCGGATGTGATGCAGCCTGGATTCAAACCAGGGAATGCAGTGACGCCTCTTGCACTGAGATGCAGTGCCTTAGACCGCTGCGCCACTCGGGAGCCCTAAAGATGGGGGGGTTAATGACTCATCGTCTTACTGGATGTCTTTCTAAATCCTTTATAACAGTTTTAGGTTTATTATTAGATGTATTTTGGTGCTGCAGACATTTGGGGAGATGGTGCAGAGTTTAAAAGCCTTTGGCCTTTTAGGGAAAGACAACATGATCATTGTCAGTGTGCAGAATTGGTTGCAATTATGTAACTATGTCATTTTATAAAATGTATTTTTACAACCAGAATATGACATAAATTTCACGTCAATACAGAATACAAGGCAACAGTTTCAAATTCAACATTTACAGATGGTTAGATGTGTAAATGCCAGATGGGCTGGTTAATTTTTAGCCTATTACGGCCTGTCCAGCAACTTTTTTTTAGCAAAATTATAATGGGGGTAAAATGGGCGGGTGTATTAGAAATGCCAGAGCCAATTTCTGGTTCCAGTCCGCTCCTGCCCATGTACGTAGCTCTTAACAAGCGATCTAATCACGTGCCAAACATTCCTTCTTCATCACTTACTCTTCTGCCTCGTTCTTTATGCCCAGCCATTCATTAATCTTCTTCTGCCTGGTCCCCTTCTGTGTCAACCACCTGCAAGACCAAAGAAAGAGAATTTGACTCCATTCCTCTTCAATTCATTTCACACATAGAAAAGAATAAGAAGCATAACATAGCATTGTATAGCATAGCATCGCATAGCATTGTATAGCCTAGCATTGTATAGCCACCCAACCAACATGTCCAGGTGGGGAGCAACGGCTCTACATCTTAGCTGGTACACATTTGGGTTGACCTTTTGGGCAAGACATGGAAAAACCGAGTGTATATAGTCAGGGTCTGTCTATGGGACCCAGTTGGGCCTACTACCAGGGTCGCACATGGGAAAACCCATGTGGACTATAACATAGGTCCCAAATGGGCCCTTTACCATTTATAAAGGGGTTATCTGGTGTGAATATGGCCAGGGATTGTCTCTGGGACCCCGTTGGGCATAGCACCTGGGTCATGCATTAGAAAACCTGTCTATGGAGAAAACCTCTGTGGGTTATAGTGTGGGTCCAAAATGGGCCCTGAATACTTTTTTAATGCGCTGTAAAAACGCCAACTAATGAAATGTAGAGAAGCTAAAATAACAAAGTTGTGTCAACATTTTCATGTTCGTGCGGGTTTAATTGTTTAATTGATATCATGCTGGTGAAATTCCTCTCAACATAATGTTTGCCTGAAAAGCCATTAGCTAGTGCGTGCTGTCATAATTTCTTTAAAGACTCATGCACATTCAATATTTTGAGGAGCAAGGGCATATGACGGAACTTCAAAATTCAGCCGCTAAACCAAAGACTGTACAGTAAACATTGGGGTTCTAACTCCATGTCAAGTCAAGACAACGGGAGCTGGGAATCTACAAAGTGATTTGACCGGTAAGTGGAATGGACTATATGTTATGTTTTTTGTGTGGTTAGCTAGCTAATCAGTTTTGGTATTTTCTGATGTTGCCTAGCTGCAGACTTGTTATAACTAACGCTAGCTAGCTAGCTAGCTAGCTAATGTTTGGCATTGTTTCTAGTAAGCTAGCTAACGCTATGTTTCCAACTCAAGACGAGCTGAAACAATGTGGCTAGCTAGCTCAAAAATCCTCCTTGTTGTCGAGGTAGCTATCTAGCACCGTCACAAACATACTGGGCCTTGGTTTATTGTTGAGCTAGTTCCTGTCAGTGGTGCCAACTCTCAGTAAGGAAAGTAGCTATTGGCTGTCCTAAAAGCTGCTAAATGATGTCATCGCCTAATTTGCATAATTGGCCATGTGCATGTAATTGTGATGGACGCTGTAGGAGAGAGGGATAACGTTGTGGGAGAGACAAAAGTGAGTAAAAAACACCCTAAATATGTTTAGAACTACAAATGAGCAAGCTGCAGAGAGTGAACAAGAACCAGATATTGAGGCCATACTCCTCCTTCAGCACTTTATGGACCCCATTGTTAATCCCCGTCATAATAGAGGCATTGTCAGTCCCTATCCCCAGGAGTTTCTCTTTTTTAAGAAAACACATCTCGAGGAAAGCCACAACAGCACAGGCTTTAGATTTGGCATCTCCTCCCTCCAACTCAACAAGCCCCAGAAAAGTTGATACAATTGTCTACTTGGTGTCACTAAAGTACCTTATCACAACCCCTGGTACTTAGAAACACTTACATCCGTGGACTCATCGAGGAGGAGGCTGAAATGCTGGTCACCCACATCTGCGACCAACTTTTTCAGAAAGTATGGTGCTAGAACACCATTAATCATTTCTGTGCACTTTGAAGTGGGTAGCAGCAGTGGATTCTGAGAAAGCAGCTCTACATACTTCTCCAATGTGATCACATGCCGGCATGGAACAGTGTTATAGCTAATGCCATGGTGGCTTCAGACTTTATTGCAGAGTCAATTTTTTAAACCATAAATGGCAGCTTGTTTTGGGTGGAACTGTTATAAGGCTTTGCATTTTGAGTATGTTTTTGAGTTGTCATGTGTATTTTAACATCACTAAGTTTGGCGTAGAAATCAGCCTTACAATACAGGCAGTACGCCCGTGTATCATCTCCAATAAACAGCTTCAACCAGCCTTAGAATTCAGGGTTTGATTCCCACCCCTTTCTGTATTTTTGAGTGTACAGTTTAGACTGAGACATGATGAGCTAGCCAGCTAGATGTTTAGCTTATGTCACAGAGAGGCACACACACAGTGGATAAGGTGAGTAAGTGACTGAGGCAGTGTGAGTCAAATGCAGTGATTTATTTATGTGCAGTGATTTATTTTAGACAAAGAACATTTTACATTTACATCCCGCCCTGAATATAAGCCAGGGCGGGATCAGCCAGCGACGGCTTCCCGCATGCGCGATTCATTTGCAGTCTGGACGCGGAGGGGTGAACATCTCCTGCTCTGACTGCAGCTGGGAGGGACTGCTGTGTGAGGACTGGGCCGCCTGTGACTTCTTTGGGACGGGGATGGGGCCCACAGCAACACCCGCTGCTCGTTGAGAAGAGTAAGAACGATACGTGCTTTCACATCAGTCTCCAAAAGTCTCCAATAACACCAGAAAAAGTTGCTAGATTTGTCACTAGTCGATTTTTTAAAAATGTGTCGCTACAGGGGTCTGAACAGTTGCTAAATATAGCGACAAAGTCGCTAAGTTGGCAACACTGATTACTGTTAGCTAGCTCGTTTTGCATGGGAGCCAACAAAAATGGCTTGCTTGCTGAACAAGCTTGCGTTAGTAGTAAAGAAACACTCATGACATGTTTGAACCACTGAGTTGACTATGTCGTTTTTTGTGAGTGTACATTTCTCAGTAGCTAATTATACTGCCCTCGCTGTATTTATCGTCTGTTGGCTTATTCGGTCCAAGTTTCAAGCCATGTTAATTGCTACCCAGGCAAGTAGAATCTGAATCAGAATGACGGCTGCCATTTGTCAGAATGCTGATGAATTGTTCAGGAATTGCTTGGCAAATAATTTGTGATTCACATGCTGTAATATCCTGGGAATGTATTATTTTTAAGGAATCAAGTATTTTGTTGATTGGAATCAATTTAAGGACTCAAGTGTTTTTTGTGGAATTTGTAATAAAATGAAACTGAAATGAGAAATTTGGCCTCCTACACTAACTGAACTAAAATGAATACCATGTGTAATTATTGAGCTAGATAAAATCGGCTTGTTAGAAAAGACTGTCCAGAAAACATATTCTGAATGGTCCAAAATATTAAAGAGTCTTCCAAATGAAAAACAAATAAGATTACTGTAGCCCTGTAAAAATGGTAAGGGGTCCACTTGGCTGCATTTACACAAGCAGCCCAATTCTGATCTTGCCCAATTATTGGCAAAAGTGCTGATCTGATCTGGAAAAAATAAACAGAATTGAACTGCCTGTGTAAATGCAGCCATAAGGACCCATGTTGTAGCCTACGTGGGTTTTTTCCATGTCTGTCCCAAAAGGTTAACCCAACTAGGTTCTAGCTAAGAGTCCTGTAAGGGCTGGGATAGTATAGCATCGTACAGCATAGCGTTTTCTTACACCAGGTACTGGTCCCTGATCTTTCTTAGCTGCATGAGGTCTGGTTTCAGGCTGTTCATCCTCTTGTCAATCTCTCTGTTGTCGGTTGCCTGCTGTTTCAGGTCCTGCTCCAGCTTCCTCTTGCTGTCGTGTATCTCTGTCACCCGAGACTTCAGACGCTCCGAGTTGCTCTGGATCCTGAAGTGAGTGGGAAAAAAGCTCAATAACAGTTTTTGCTCTGGGGTTCATTTGTAGTGGTCTGGTTTGGTTTGACTGTTCTTTACAATACATTGACTGAATGTTGTTTTAAAATGGTCTTAAAATACATGCTACATACATAGTAGGTACTAGTTTGATACAGGCTGTGGTATAAATACCCATGTCACTATGAATAGGCAAAATGCTTACTTCTGGATCTCTTTGTCGTTGCCTTCACGTCGGAACTTCTCGATGGTCTCTTTGCTGTAGCGCTCCTGAGTCTCACACTGCTCTTCGAAGATCTTGATGGTCTCGTTGAAGGCCTCGATGGCTGTGCGCTTCATCTGGAGCTCCTGACAGAGACACAAACGGGATCACCTCATGACAGTTAGGAGGCATGTGATTTTCCATCATGCCATTTTCACGGAAGGATACAAAAAAGGAAGGAAGGATACAAAAAAGACAAATACAAGACAAATCGTTTTGTGACAGAGCTTGAGAGGGGTGGTCCAGAAGTCAGTAGTGTGGACTAATAGTCTCTATACAGTATAGTAAAGCAATAAGGCCCGTGGAGGTGTGGTATATGGCCAATATATTACAGCTAAGGGCTGTTCTTAAGCACGATGCAATGCAGAGTGCCAGGATACAGCCCTTAGCTGTGGCATATTGCCAATATATCACAAACCCCTGAGGTGCCTTATTGCTATTATAAACTGGTTACCAACGTAATTAGAGCAGTAAAATAAATGTTTTGTCAAACCAGCCAATCAGCATTCAGTGCTCGAACCACCCAGTTTATAATAAGCAATATAGGACCTGTGAGGTACGTGTGTACTCCTCGTAGAGCACGTCGTACTCCCAGCTCTTCTCCTGGTACTGCTCGTGGTACACCTTCAGCTGCTCGCCCACCGCCTCAGTGCTGTCCTCCTTCACCAGCTGCTCCTGAGGAGAAATGTTAGCCAGGGACATATATTTAGAGAGTTGGGACAACTTTTAAAACAGTTCGTCATGTTAGCGCCTTTGAGCATTCCATTTATCCATTCATGACGAGAATCTTGAGCATAGCATTGTTAAGAATTCAGAAAATTCAGTGAACTGCTATTGGTCAACATTGCCCATGGGGAGCTAACATGGCTGCCATGGAATGTAGTGTCATGTAAATGGATCATAATGCAGAAACCTCAATATCCTAACTCTCCAAATATATGGTTCTCACGTCAGCCAACAGTCAGTGAGAATACCCACCAAGCAGCCACTCAGGATGGAGGACAGCAATACAAATTCAGCAGGAACTGTTTTCTCCATTTTGGCATCAAAAGTTCAATGAAAAGGCCATTCCAACTTGTATTCTAAATTAAATACATTATCCTGGAACTTCAGGTGCCTAAATGGCAACCCCTCAGATATTTCACAAATATGACCATAGTATCAACTACAGGAGGGTTTTGTGTAGCCTCAAGAGAGGTGGGCCAGCAAAAATACTTTTTCATTTTCATGGACAATTGTATGTTGTTCAGTTGTTGTTCATGTAGTGTATGTACCTGCTGGAATTTGGAGACGGGGTAGAGGAGCCGGGTGTCCAGCTTGGCGTTGTACTGGGCCAGGGACTCATGGCGGTAGTGGTTGATGAGCTCCACCACCGTGATAAAGGTGAGAGGCTCTGAGAAGCCATAGCGACCTTCCCGGTGGCAGACCTTGATCAGCTTGTTGTTTCCGCCTTTCCTGTGGAACGGTTGAGAAATCAGTCTTAAGTCCTTTAGAAAGTAGTTCTTTCCTTAACATTTTTTTTACTCTGCTGAGCTACAAGGGTCCCAAGTATCGCAATAGCAAACATTCCACATTCAAAAAGGAGATAGAAAATGATACACAGAATCAAGTATTCACAGAGGTTCAGGAATGGTAATGTTAATGGTCCTGTTGACATAACATCTATATATAATCTACTGGGGGCAGCCTCTCACCTGAGGGTCAGTGTGTACTCTCCCTCCAGTTTGCTGGAGGCGTCACGGACCATGAACGTCCCGTCAGGGGTGTCTCTCATCTTCTCATTCACTTCCTCCCTGGGAACACAATGGCACAGTTAGAGGCAATTGGGAATTCATGAAAGCACCACATCCTTCACAATACAACTTAATCACTTGCACGCAATTATAATAGGCTGTTCAATGTGTGCAGAGTATCCTATACTACAATCCACAATAATGTTTACTATAATCCTGTTTTAATCCACCCAAAAAATAAGTACTAAACTATAGGCCTACTATTTTGTTGATGTATTAAATGATTTCATTGATGTAGAAATGCTATTGTTACATGAATGGCTCTTCACCTGGAGATTTCACCCCAGTACCACTCCGAATCACTCAGTATGCTGCTCTCAGTCATGGCTGGAGTTGTATCTTTGACCTTTACTGGCATGGCTGGTAGAGCTACACATAAACAGAGACGTTCAATAGTTAGTAAAGGTTTTGACAAGCATCACAGTTAATTAATAGAATACATTTAATTCAAACCTACAGATCCTAACATATGAAACACACAACTTTTTGACGGAAACATTTCATCAGTCTACACTAATCAGCACTAACTCAGTAAATTACCAAACAAATGCAAATTACCATTGCAAAACAATTGCAAACAAGTTAAGCCAACAGTAAATACATTCCATTCTAAAAACAGCATTTCCATCCATTCTAACTTCTATATTAATTTCTATGGAGCCCTCCATTTTGAAGCACTGCATCTATCCATCAATACCTGGGTGCGGGACTTCCTGTCCTATGGCCATCTCCATCAGAAGCCTCTCCAGTGCCAGTGCAGGGAACTCCTCCCCCACCTCCCACCTGTCAATCAACAACGGCAGGGAGTCAGACACATGGTCATAAGATGTTCAGTCAACGGCAGGTCATTCAAACACATGGTGCTGTGCAGGGAGAGGAAAAGCACTCGACTGCAATCTGTAGTAACAGCATTTGGCCTTATGGATTTCCACTGTAGTCGAATGAGGGAGCGAGGTCTAACGGTCACGTCCTTCACTCACCCAGTGACGTTGGAGCTCTCGTCGGTCTCAAGAGGATATCGCTGGCTATGTGGTAACTCAGCAATCTGACACAAAATGGCTGCTGTATATTACCAAGTTAGGTGCAAATACACAATGGTGGGGTTTGATGTTACAGTAGTTACCCAATACAACGTAAAGTGCTTTGAGACCTACCGAAAAGCAACTACAAATAAGCAATCTATTAAACTGCTTGCACACCGCACACACCACCAAACGCTGATTGAAAATGCCGAATTGGACAACAAACACGAACCAACACAGACGAGCGGCGTACACTGACTCAACTCTGTTCGTTGGTGTTTGTCTGGGTGATGTGAAAGTGGCTTTATAACATTGTAAAAACAACCAACTTAAGAATGTTGAAATGTGTTGGGCTTGTTGACAGTGTGCAACCTCCTTTACTCTTATGTTAGATTAGGGATTCTCCTACTCACCCAGTGGCAGAGCTGTGCCGGATCAGCAGCGGCCCGAAGACCAGACCCAGGGTGTGAAGGTCCAGGCCATTAAGATGGGAGGTCTGGATCACCTTACCCAGGTGTGTGAGCAGGTAGTGCAGGGTGAGGTGGTGATGCAGGGACATGCTGGTGGCCCTCTCCAGGACCAGGCTCAGCTCCCTGCCTCCACTGCTGCTCGCCACCACAGCCTTGGACCAGTCTGTGGGAGGACGGACACTACATGTGTTACGGCAGCCCGTTACACACACACACCTGCAAGTGCACACACAAACAGGAACTCTCTCAACACACACACACACACAACACCCCCTTCTCTTTCTCTCATATGCAGACAGGCATGCAGGCACGCACACTGTCCCTGACATCACCAGGGAAGCAATATATGTTACAACATTTCAGGGATGCCTGTGACTAGCTCATCCCCAGCACTCCACACTAGGCCTATTCCCTCAGGTAGGAGGGGGGCACATGATTGACTCGCCATACAATTTATCCGTTTGCTCGTTCGGCTTCATGCGATTATGTTACTTGCTATTGCCTGGGTCTGTTTCATCGGGGCTGGGGATGGGTTGGTGGGGGGCACTGGTTGCGCACAAGCAGGGGTGAGTGAAATGTGGCATGTACCCGTGGCGCCCTGCTTCAGCACAGCCTGCAGGTCTGGGTAAACACCGGGGGGGATGACGGGGGATGGCAGCTCCCGCAGGTAGCGGAGTAAACACTCCGACACGGCGCCCACGTCACTACCAGGCCCCGACTCCACCTCTGGGGAAAGAGGTGAGAGAGAGAAACAGTCAGCGGGTCTGACCAAATGGATTTAATTCAATCAGATTTGTCACAGATTTGCTCCCAGTGCTTTCCCTGGCATTTTGAACGCATTGCATGATATTCATACATTTATATAGGATACTAGCAAGTTGTATCCAGTCATACACTGGGTGTGAGAAAAGTATGAACGTGCATTACTTATACAAGTAGTACAAAGACGATTTTGTCACTGCAAATACCCCCACAAATGTAACAGTCAGTCAAAGCTCTTCATTTCAAGGATTAATGACACATCACTACTAATTCTAACAGAACAAATACAACTGAAGAGTGATAATAATAACTCACCCTCTCTCTGACTCTGTGTTGGGCCATCTGAGGCGGATGCAAGACGTGTCCTGTACAGTGTCTTGCAGTCCAGACCTGCAGACGAATCAAGATGATTTGAGACGTTAGCTCATCGTCCTTCTAAAATAAACCCTCTACAGTATGCATGACAGACAGACAGGTCACATTAAATGTAAAGACCCTAGGGATGTGATTACGAATACACTCTGGGGAGCTAAGATGGAGGAAAGCGGAAGAGAGACACCTGTGTGGAAGAAACGGTCGCAAGACGTTTCAGTTTGAGGAACTGTTTTAGTCTACATCCCAAATGGCACCATATCTCCTATATATTGCACTACTAAGTGTCATGACGTTGGCCTGGGGGTAGGTTTATGACAGTCATAAATACCTCTTCCCCCCTTTTTCCTCTCTCTACCCTACTGATGTGGAATTTGAAAACCCCTTGGTTAACATAGAGATTCTGGGAACATCAGAAAGTGTGGGGAAATGAACTATATTCTGGTAATCCGACCTATTGAACATATGCGTTGGTACTTAATGAATATGATGTCAGTTCGGTTGTCATCTGAGACATTCTCATCAATGATAGGATGACATAAACTCTACAGTGGAAAGTCTACACCAGAGTTATCGGATTCACATGGAATTGTTGTTCAATTTAAATGTTTGAATATAAAATTATTGGTGAAGGGATGAAATGTAATTTTAGCTTCCAAATGAGAGATTTGGGTTTCCATAAGATTAGGGCTCTACTCAATCAGTGGCCCGCCCCTGTGAAGAGACATGGGTTATAAAACTTTTCAAACACACCCTTCTCGCTTCACTATATAAAGCCTTGACGAAAATGTAACCTCCTGTTCCAAGTACGTGAGGTCTGCAGCCTTTTCGTTAAAAGGACTAACATGTCAACTACAGAACTAAGCCAACCTCAGCGTGAGCTCAGATACATTTTTACATATTTTCCAAGACCTCACATTTTTTTTATCTCATTACTTGCTTGTAAAGTAAGACTACTTACTTGCTTGTAAAGTAAGAAGAAAAACAACATTGGATGGTGAAAATGTTGCAAATTGCCTAGATACAGGAGTTATTACAACAAAAATGTCATAAAAAAATGAGAACTGACCCAAAATGAAAATATACTTAATAAATTGATTATTTTTCTATGACATTTTTGTTATTTTCTGTTTTAAACTTATTCATATTTAAAGTACATAAATATAAAGAGCAAATTACATTTTATGCACAGCTCAAATCATTTGGATTTTGTAATATTATTCTAGGATTATTTTATCATTGATGCATTTTGGTAATGAGATCTGTGTTACGGTAGATGAGACCGCATTAAGGTAATGAGCAAATGGTACTTCATTAACCACCTTCATTTTAACCATCTGAAGAATTAACAACAACAAATCAAATTCAATTTCATGAGTCACTTACATAGTCCCTCCCTATTTATCTTGTCTAATTACATAAACAGCTAATCTCCATTAGTATGCAATTACAATGCAATAGCATGATTACTGTGTTACTAGTGTAGGCTAACTACAGTGTTACAACCAGTGCCTAAAATAATGCTAATCACTAATGATAATTTCTAACTAAATGCCACTTAGCTAAATAGCTACTAGCTAGGGCAAAGCAAATGTTAGCTCGAATACAGGTTGCTACTCATGATGTAGATCAGCATGTTTGTGCAACAGCATGTTCTGAATCAGATAGTCAATTCTACAATTTTTGTCTAAATGTTATTCAAATATGATTCGGGTCCTCTGGGAAACACCAACCAACACGTTGGTTCCCACCCTTTCATAACTCCTACCTGGCTTTTTCATTTGTTGTCATGCTAAACACCAACCATAGGATTAGAATAATCATTCTATCTCTATGATTACAACAGTTCACTCAAATGTTTTGATATATATCGCAAGTCAAATCGCGATCTTTGATTTAAAAATTGCCCATATCATGCAGCCCTACTAATAACCTGGTAACTTTACCAGTTTATGCAAACATTTTGTGGCACAGAAAGGAAAATGTATATCTTCTTCAGGAGATGCACTTAAAAGTAAATAGGTAGGCTATATATCTTAAAAATCTATTTTTCTGCTGCTTGTAAATTGTATGTGGTGCTTCTGACTTTTCTACCAATGAAAAACAGTGCTACCAATGACATTTTTTAAATTTAGAGCCCAGGTTACAACACAGGTATAAAACCAATGTCATGTGCATTGTTACCAAACCTTTCTGTAAGGGCACAGGAGACATCAATAATAATCACCCAACACACAGCTGGGTGATTCTTGCTAACTTGGTATTACTCTTGGTCAAATTTGAAAAGATCCCACATTTTTTGTTGTTGTAATGGATAAAATACAATCTCAAAATCAGATAATGATTTTATTTTACACATTTTCTAAGACCATGACAAAATAACATCTCATTACCATAATGCATGTAAAGTTAGAAGAAAAACAACATTGTGCACGGTGAAAATGTTAAATTGTTTTAATTTCCTAAAGATACTGGAGAGTTATTACAAAACATTATCATAAAAAAATATGACATTTTGATTAAGTATATTTTCTTTTTAGCCAGTTCTCATTACCGTAACACAATGAGAACTGTACTCCTCAAGCAGCTCTGGATTTCTGTACAGTTGCTCTTTATGCTTTTCCACTGTAGCTTTTGATGCAGTCCTCTTTCTTTCCTTATCTGCCAATCTTAATAACTAGACATTTAGATTAAATCAGATTATGTTAATTAGACTACATTATTAAAACAACCCCTAAAAGGAGCATTACACCAAAAAATTTAGTTGGTTAGATATTTTCATACCTCAAATGTAGTTGTAATTCACCCAAATTACATTGGCACATTGGTTTCCTTACCCTGTAAGCAGTTGATGGACAAGATAGCAATCCATGCTTTGATTTTGTTTAGCATTTATAGCACAAAACCAATGCAAGTGGATATCCCTGATAAGCAAGTTCACGTTCCATGTCCAAATCATCCCAAAGCGTAAAATGGATTGTACAGCTCAATAAAGATACTTCAAGATGATTTGGAAACTAAATGCGAAAAATGCTAATATCAAGGATATTCACTCACATTGGTTTTGTGCTATAAATGCAAAAAGTTGGAGACAGTGACCAGATAAACAAAACCCAAGCATGGATTGCAGTCTTATCTCGTTCATAGACTGCTGACAGGGTAAGAAAACCAATATGTCAGTTGTGTGAACTATGCCTTTAAGTCCACATGCCAGGCCATTCATTGTGTAGCTACATCTATATGCATGGTGTTGAGGCATACAGCTGGCTCTACACAAATAACTGGCATGGGGTGTGTATTTATCTTGTGAAAAGCATGAGCTGGCGTACACCCAAAACAGTTAGTAGAGATGCTGACGAACGGTGAGTAAACTGTAGGTTATACAAATAAATAGAGTCTCACACTTTATATAAGCTCCCAGTAATGTATTGGGTAAACCACCAACAGTTAGGCATCAATGTTCCCTCTAAGCTAGCCCGAGACCGCCGCGCAGATCCCCCGGGAGAGAACTTCACTCAACTTTCTTGTACTACATTCCTAGTCGATCGTCAAACATTTCTGTAAAAAAAAAACAATGATAAAGCCTTGTGTTCCAATTTAAAAATAAAATAAGTTAGTCTCAGGCTGTTGCCAGTAGGTGCACCCGATTCAGCTGCCCTGCACGCCGGGTAGTCAAACTGACACTTTGAAACATTTAATTTGTCTGAAGGCATAAACTCTGCCTTTCCGGCAGGCCCAGAGAGCAAATCATGTATACTATAGGCTTACCACTGGCCAATCGGATGGCTCATATGACCGTGTCTGCAGTAACGTAGCAGGCATAAAAGAAAGCTACAACAAAGTTTATACTGTAAGATGTCAAAACGTTTAAAACCATGGCTAGAGAGAGAGACTGTCAACAAAAACAGCAAAGAGATGCTGTTTTTATGAGTGAGTTCATGTTTAAAGTTCTCAGCACTGTCAACAAGCCATAAAATACACATTCTTCCTATTTCCACTCAGTGCTAAAACAAGCACTGCAGCAGTAATGAATGAACGTATCTATAGGCTTGAGGATAATATTATTAGCGGCTTGGGTCTTTTTTTAATATCAAGGAATATTTCACTTTCTCTGTTCATAGGAGGAACAACATGAATTTGTTCATGAGGCAGAAAAAAATAAGGTTCGACTCGAGTTTTGCCATCAGCTGGAAGACGGTGTCCCTTTAGTCAGTGGAGGAAAGGGAGAGTGGAGGGATATTAAGAAGTGAACCCCCTCAGTCTGCTGCTCTCGCCGTCCCCTGAGAGTGACCATCAGCTGGAAGACGGTGTCCCTTTAGTCAGTGGAGGAAAGGGAGAGCGGAGGGATATTAAGAAGTGAACCCCCTCAGTCTGCTGCTCTCGCCGTCCCCTGAGAGTGACCATCAGCTGGAAGACGGTGTCACCTTTAGTCAGTGGAGGAAAGGGAGAGCGGAGGGATATTAAGAAGTGAACCCCCTCAGTCTGCTGCTCTCGCCGTCCCCTGAGAGTGACCATCAGCTGGAAGACGGTGTCACCTTTAGTCAGTGGAGGAAAGGGAGAGCGGAGGGATATTAAGAAGTGAACCCCCTCAGTCTGCTGCTCTCGCCGTCCCCTGAGAGTGACCATTAGATGGAGGCACCGTCAGTAAAATAAAAAGCTAATTATTTAAATGTACAGTACCAGTCAAAAGTTTGGACACACCTACTCATTCAAGGGATTTTCTTTATTTGTACTATTTTCTACATTGTAGAATAATAGTGAAGACATAAAACTATGAAATAACACATATGGAATCAATGGTTACGGCATTATTCCATGTGTTATTTCATAGTTTTTATGTCTTCACTATTATTCTACAATGTAGAAAATAGGACAAATAAAGAAAAACCCTTGAATGAGTAGGTGTGTCCAAACTTGACTGAAGCGCGCCAGCTAAACTGAGTTTTTATGGATATAAAGAAGGACATTATCGAACAAAAGGACCATTTGTGATGTATCTGGGACCTTTTGGAGTGCCAAAAGAAGAAGATCATTAAAGGTAAGGCATTTATTATATCGCTATTTCTGACTTTTGTGGCGCACCTGCCTGATTGAAATATGTTTTTCATGCCTTTGTATGCGGGGTGCTGTCCTCAGAGAATCGCATGGTGTGCTTTCGCCGTAAAGCCTTTTTGAAATCTGATACAGCGGCAGGATTAACAAGAAGTTAAGCTTTATTTTGATGTATTACACTTTTTATGAAAGTTAAATATTTATGATTCTGTAGTTTGAATTTCACGCTCTGCAATTACACCGGACGATACCGTCCCACCTGCCCATAAGAAGTTAAGAAAATTACATTGTTGCAACCTTAATCTAAACACCTCCACAACCTAAAAACCTTTCCAGGTCCGTTTTTTTTACTTACAGAAACATGTTTTGTGGATAACTCTGCAAAACATTGGGCTGTTTTTTTGCAGGGAGCTTGTCCTCCGCATTAGGAACGTGCTGACTTCACTACATCATTCTAGCTTCAGTGTCATCTGAGAAAATGGGCGTGTTATTTCGCCCTGTGTTACTTTAGTAACTGTGTCGCCCTGTGTTACTTTAGTAACCCGGCTCTCCCCTACGGGCACTGAAACTGTGAATAAAGACCTCCTCCTAAATGGTATTAATTGTTAATACAGTGTGAATGAAGACCTCCTCCTGAATGGTATTAATTGGTAATACAGTGTGAATGAACACCACTGTCCTGCATGACACCATGAGTACACAGGTGAGAATAAATATCAGGGACAAATAAACACTACAGTGTAGGCTGTATAGTGTAGTCTGAGGAGATATGAGACAGGATTTGGACTAACTATCTGAGTAATATAATGTATTCCCATTGTGCCTCTCCTCTGAATGGTGACTACTAGGATACCGCTGTATATTTCAATTTACTGTGTATGTATGTTAATGTTTGCGTTGTGTTGCATTGCCTTGTGTTGTGTGTGAGTGCGTACCTTTCTTCTCAATGGCCTCCACTAGGTTCACCAGGGTAGGGGGAGCAGTTTCTGGTGGTGTGAACTGCTCAGTCAAATCCAGAAGAGAAACAGCTGAAACAACAACACAAACCATGGTTACATTTTCTGGAAAAACCTTAAAAACTGGATTCCAGAAGGCCTCCATTGACAGAGAGCTGCACGACCGGACTATCGCTTGTCCTTTAAAATGTGAATGCATGTGCTTTTCATTTCATATTTGCTCAAGGAAGACCACATATCCCATAAACAGCAGTTGGAGGCAGCCAAAAACACTATTGTCTAGACTCCAGAGACTGAGTCCCTTATACATTACATTTACATTGTCCAAAAATAGAAATAATCCCAGACAAGCAATGTACCATTGAGAAAGGAAAGGGGCTTAGTGAACAGAAAGACGATACACAACCAGAGCCAGCCGGTCTGTTGAGGGACAAAAACTTTTCACCTCACCACAACTACCCCATACAGTAAATCAAACATCTTTTCAGTCACAGAGGGAAAGCGAGGTAGAGAGTGAGGGAGGGGTAACAGAGAGAAAAAGAGATCCCATTTCCCTTCTCTCTCCTCACTCTCCTTTTCCACCCCTCCAGTCATTTCTCTGCGCTTGTTTCGCCTTGGACCTTTGCGTGAGTGGAGCACAATAAAGGATTTAATCAAAAATCCTGAACAAGCAAAAGCCCTGTGTCCGGCTGCCAGGGCCTCCTTTTCGGGCCCACCGCACCCGAGGCCAGAGCTTGGCAGCCTCCTGCTCCTGGCAGTGCACGGCTGAACCGCGGCTGATTATTCATTTGGGGAGTTCAGACGAAAGAGCAGCGTCAGCACATTCTGCCCCTCTCTCGCTCTCTTCCTCTATCCGTTGCACGTTAAACATGGGAACTGCTTTTCCGGAGTGATGAGTGATAATAGCCTGTGCTAGCAGGCTATGCCGTTGAGGGGACCCTCCACCGCACAATTGAAAATGTTTATTTAATCTATTTCATTTCTGTAACTATAAAAAAATATATAGGGACATGTAAACAACATTACATGGGGGGAGGGCAGCTGGGACTCAATTTCAACTGACTCCTTTCAAAAGTCCACCCATGCATGGTTGGTCTCTAGCAGCAATTGCTCAGTTGTCATAATGTTCTTCACACCAATAGGTATTCTCAAATCTGGTGAGGAAATAGTTAAATAAAAACCTGTCTGCTGTTTAATAAATGAAAATAAAGGAAATAAATGACCTATCGATAAATACAGACTATGCAAGTCATACTAAAATCAAGTAGTTATTCTGTTTAACAGCATAATACAGTGAATATTCAATTCAACAGGACTGAAGGCAATCCACAGACATGCAATCTAGCATGGAACGAATATGCACTTGGGGTTGAGGTGGGCCGCAGCCAATAAAATAGGGAAATCAAATCCAATAGGCAAATAAGCAAAAATATAGACTATAAAAACCACAAAACAAATGTATTCCAATACTTTGGAGGTGGGTGGCAGGATAATCAAATGCCATATACTCCTCCGAAAGAATAACTCTACCATCCCTCGCTCTGTCACACACACGCTCAGAGTAGCTTGGGTTTTTGTGCAAATGAGGAGGCGGGTGGGGTGGGGGGGACAGCTGTGGCCCTGGAGTCATCTTTGGGTTTTTGGAGAGAGCACCAACTCATCATTACTCAATTAGAACCACCTCGGCGGTCTGTGTGCTGGCAGGCAGGCCTGCGACTCAACATGCCCTGGAGCAGAGAGAACACAGGCAGAGAGAGAACATAGACAGACAGAGACAGAGAGAGAACAGATGGAAGGAGGGGAGAGGGAGAGAGCAGTATAATCATGTGATAACCGTAACCAGCTGTATTCACGCTGGGATGGGCCGTCTGTGTGGAAGTTTAATGGTCTACTTTGGTTAGGGCTGTTGGGGTCATGAAATTTTGTCAACCGGTGATTGTCAAGCAAATAACTACCGGCCTCACAGTAATTGACCGTTAATTACCATAAAAACATTTAGCATCTACTGGCTTCAACACAGTTTACAAGCCACTGATGCAGACATTTGGAACAACTACATCTGAAAATGTCTAATAAATCCATGTAATATAGCCTACACCATCACAATGAATCCATGATTAATTTTAGACAGGTCTAAAGAAACATGATATGAAGAACAGAAGAACAGAATAGCATAGCATACTCTGAGTTGTCCTTATGTTAGGCCCTGATCTGGATACACTAGTTCATTTAGATAAGATTTTCTTAGAATTACGTGGCATTATTTTATAGTATGAAGAACACAATATAACATAGCTGGATAAAATAGAAAGGATATTTTCTCCAAACGATTTGAGGGAGTAGGCACATCGGCTATTCTGTGTTCAGCAGATACCAAAGAAACAGGTCCTCCTATATGCTTAATTTAGAGTTATTTATGTAACATTAGTTGTGATACAAATGTTAGGCTATATGGTGCTGCATGATGCCACTCTAATGATGATTTGAAAAAAAAAGTTGGATGAAAGACATGAGCTCTGGTTTGCTTTGTGCGCAGGCTGTACACACTTCATCAGTCTCTCATTCACAATTTGACAAGAACTTGATAATGTCTTGAATTTCCCAGCTGCATCCACGTTGTGTGGCCGTAATGCCGCCCCCCTCAACGTCAATCTCTCCCTCAACGTCAAAAAAACAAAGGAGCTGATCGTGGACTTCATGAAACAGCAGAGAGAGCACGCCCCTATCCACATCGACGGGACTGCAGTGGAGAAGGTAGAAAGTAGAGGTTGACCGATTAATCGGAATGGCCGATTAATTAGGGCCGATTTCATGTTTTCATAACAATCGGAAATCGGTATTTTTGGACACCGATTTTGCCGATATTTTTTTTATTTTTTTGTACACCTTTATTTAACTAGGCAAGTCAGTTAAGAACACATTCTTATTTTCAATGACGGCCTAGGAACGGTGGGTTAACTGTCTTGTTCAGGGGCAGATCAACAGATTTAGTTTTTGCAACCTTCTGGTTACTAGTCCAACGCTCTAACCACCTGCCTTACATTGCACTCCACGAGGAGCCTGCGTGGCAGGCTGACTTCCTGTTACGCGAGGGCAGCAAGAAGACAAGGTAAGTTGCTAGCTAGCATTAAACTTATTAAAAACAATCAATCAATCTTCACATAATCACTAGTTAACTACACATGGTTGACGATATTACTAGTTTATCTAGCATGTCCTGCGTTGCATATAATCGATGCGGTGCCTGTTAATTTCTCCTCGATTCACAGCCTACTTCGCCAAACGGGTGATGATTTAGCATTGTCGTTGCACCAAACCTAACCATAAATATCAATGCCTTTCTTTAAAATCAATTACACAAGTATATATTTTTAAACCTGCATATTTAGTTAATATTGCCTGCTAACATGAATTTCTTATAATTAGGGAAATTGTGTCACTTCTCTTGTGTTCCGTGCAAGCAGTCAGCAGTCACAATGCAGCAGTTTGGGCCGCCTGGCTCGTTGCGAACTGTGTCAAGTACATTTATTCCTAACAAAATAATTAATTTGCCAGAATTGTACATAATTAAAATCAAATCAAATCAAATTTTATTTGTCACATACACATGGTTAGCAGATGTTTTTTTTTTTTTTTTTTTTATTTCACCTTTATTTAACCAGGTAGGCTAGTTGAGAACAAGTTCTCATTTGCAACTGCGACCTGGCCAAGATAAGGCATAGCAGTGTGAACAGACAACACAGAGTTACACATGGAGTAAACAATTAACAAGTCAATAACACAGTAGAAAAAAGGGGAGTCTATATATACATTGTGTGCAAAAGGCATGAGAAGGTAGGCAAATAATTACAATTATGCAGATTAACACTGGAGTGATAAATGATCAGATGGTTATGTAAAGGTAGAGATATTGGCGTGCAAAAGAGCAGAAAAATAAATAAATAAAAACAGTATGGGGATGAGGTAGGTGAAAATGGGTGGGCTATTTACCAATAGACTATGTACAGCTGCAGCGATCGGTTAGCTGCTCAGATAGCAGATGTTTGAAGTTGGTGAGGGAGATAAAAGTCTCCAACTTCAGTGATTTTTGCAATTCGTTCCAATCACAGGCAGCAGAGAACTGGAACGAAAGGCGGCCAAATGAGGTGTTGGCTTTAGGGATGATCAGTGAGATACACCTGCTGGAGCGCGTGCTACGGATGGGTGTTGCCATCGTAACCAGTGAACTGAGATAAGGCGGAGCTTTACCTAGCATGGACTTGTAGATGAGCTGGAGCCAGTGGGTCTGGCGACGAATATGTAGCGAGGGCCAGCCGATTAGAGCATACAAGTCGCAGTGGTGGGTGGTATAAGGTGCTTTAGTGACAAAACGGATGGCACTGTGATAAACTGCATCCAGTTTGCTGAGTAGAGTGTTGGAAGCAATTTTGTAGATGACATCGCCGAAGTCGAGGATCGGTAGGATAGTCAGTTTTACTAGGGTAAGTTTGGCGGCGTGAGTGAAGGAGGCTTTGTTGCGGAATAGAAAGCCGACTCTTGATTTGATTTTCGATTGGAGATGTTTGATATGGGTCTGGAAGGAGAGTTTAGAGTCTAGCCAGACACCTAGGTACTTATAGATGTCCACATATTCAAGGTCGGAACCATCCAGGGTGGTGATGCTGGTCAGGCGTGCGGGTGCAGGCAGCGAACGGTTGAAAAGCATGCATTTGGTTTTACTAGCGTTTAAGAGCAGTTGGAGGCCACGGAAGGAGTGCTGTATGGCATTGAAGCTCGTTTGGAGGTTAGATAGCACAGTGTCCAAGGACGGGCCGGAAGTATATAGAATGGTGTCGTCTGCGTAGAGGTGGATCAGGGAATCGCCCGCAGCATGAGAAACATCATTGATATATACAGAGAAAAGAGTCGGCCCGAGAATTGAACCCTGTGGCACCCCCATAGAGACTGCCAGAGGACCGGACAGCATGCCCTCCGATTTGACACACTGAACTCTGTCTGCAAAGTAATTGGTGAACCAGGCAAGGCAGTCATCCGAAAAACCGAGGCTACTGAGTCTGCCAATAAGAATACGGTGATTGACAGAGTCGAAAGCCTTGGCAAGGTCTATGAAGACGGCTGCACAGTACTGTCTTTTATCGATGGCAATGTTAATGCGAGTGTAGCGAAATGCTTGTGCTTCTAGTTCCGACAATGCAGTAATAACCAACAAGTAATCTAACTAACAATTCCAAAACTACTGTCTTGTACACAGTGTAAGGGGATAAAGAATATGTACATAAGGATATATGAATGAGTGATGTACAGAGCAGCATAGGCAAGATACAGTAGATGGTATCGAGTACAGTATATACATATGAGATGAGTATGTAAACAAAGTGGCATAGTTAAAGTGGCTAGTGATACATGTATTACATAAGGATACAGTCGATGATATAGAGTACAGTATATACGTATGCATATGAGATGAATAATGTAGGGTAAGTAACATTATATAAGGTAGCATTGTTTAAAATGGCTAGTGATATATTTACATCATTTCCCATCAATTCCCATTATTAAAGTGGCTGGAGTTGAGTCAGTGTCAGTGTGTTGGCAGCAGCCACTCAATGTTAGTGGTGGCTGTTTAACAGTCTGATGGCCTTGAGATAGAAGCTGTTTTTCAGTCTCTCGGTCCCAGCTTTGATGCACCTGTACTGACCTCGCCTTCTGGATGATAGCGGGGTGAACAGGCAGTGGCTCGGGTGGTTGATGTCCTTGATGATCTTTATGGCCTTCCTGTGACATCGGGTGGTGTAGGTGTCCTGGAGGGCAGGTAGTTTGCCCCCGGTGATGCGTTGTGCAGACCTCACTACCCTCTGGAGAGCCTTACGGTTGAGGGCGGAGCAGTTGCCGTACCAGGCGGTGATACAGCCCGCCAGGATGCTCTTGATTGTGCATCTGTAGAAGTTTGTGAGTGCTTTTGGTGACAAGCCGAATTTCTTCAGCCTCCTGAGGTTGAAGAGGCGCTGCTGCGCCTTCTTCACAATGCTGTCTGTGTGAGTGGACCAATTCAGTTTGTCTGTGATGTGTATGCCGAGGAACTTAAAACTTGCTACCCTCTCTACTACTGTTCCATCGATGTGGATAGGGGGGTGTTCCCTCTGCTGTTTCCTGAAGTCCACAATCATCTCCTTAGTTTTGTTGACGTTGAGTGTGAGGTTATTTTCCTGACACCACACTCCGAGGGCCCTCACCTCCTCCCTGTAGGCCGTCTCGTCGTTGTTGGTAATCAAGCCTACCACTGTTGTGTCGTCCGCAAACTTGATGATTGAGTTGGAGGCGTGCGTGGCCACGCAGTCGTGGGTGAACAGGGAGTACAGGAGAGGGCTCAGAACGCACCCTTGTGGGGCCCCAGTGTTGAGGATCAGCGGGGAGGAGATGTTGTTGCCTACCCTCACCACCTGGGGGCGGCCGGTCAGGAAGTCCAGTACCCAGTTGCACAGGGCGGGGTCGAGACCCAGGGTCTCGAGCTTGATGACG
Source organism: Oncorhynchus clarkii lewisi (assembly GCF_045791955.1). NCBI lineage: Eukaryota > Metazoa > Chordata > Actinopteri > Salmoniformes > Salmonidae > Oncorhynchus > Oncorhynchus clarkii. The sequence goes on along the minus strand of NC_092166.1, from coordinate 13,199,340 downwards.
AGCTTGGAGGGTACTATGGTGTTGAATGCCGAGCTGTAGTCAATGAACAGCATTCTCACATAGGTATTCCTCTTGTCCAGATGGGTTAGGGCGGTGTGCAGTGTGGTTGAGATTGCATCGTCTGTGGACCTATTTGGGCGGTAAGCAAATTGGAGTGGGTCTAGGGTGTCAGGTAGGGTGGAGGTGATATGGTCCTTGACTAGTCTCTCAAAGCACTTCATGATGACGGAAGTGAGTGCTACGGGGCGGTAGTCGTTTAGCTCAGTTACCTTAGCTTTCTTGGGAACAGGAACAATGGTGGCCCTCTTGAAGCATGTGGGAACAGCAGACTGGTATAGGGATTGATTGAATATGTCCGTAAACACACCGGCCAGCTGGTCTGAAGGTTGTACAATGTAACAGCAATATTTAGACTTAGGGATGCCACCCGTTAGATAAAATACGGAACAGTTCCATATTTCACTGAAAGAATAAACGTTTTGTTTTCGAAATGATAGTTTCCGGATTCAACCATATTAATGACCTAAGGCTCGTATTTCTGTGTGTTATTATGTTATAATTAAGTCTATGATTTGATATTTGATAGAGCAGTCTGACTGAGCGGTGGTTGGCAGCAGCAGGCTCGTACGCATTCATTCAAACAGCACTTTCGTGCGTTTTGCCAGCAGCTCTTTGCAATGCTTCAAGCATTGAGCTGTTTATGACTTCAAGCCTACCAACTCCCGAGATTAGGCTGGTGTAACCGATGTGAAATGGCTAGCTAGTTAGCGGGGTGCACGCTAATAGCGTTTCAATTGGTGACGTCACTCGCTCTGAGACTTGGAGTAGTTGTTCCCCTTGCTCTGCAAGGGCCGTGGCTTTTGTGGAGCGATGGGTAACGATGCTTCGAGGGTGGCTGTTGTCGATGTGTTCCTGGTTCGAGCCCAGGTAGGGGCGAGGAGAGGGACGGAAGCTATACTGTTACACTGGCAATACTAAAGTGCCTATAAGAACATCCAATAGTCAAAGGTATATGAAATACAAATGGTATAGAGGGAAATAGTCCTATAAATCCTATAATAGCTACAACCTAAAACTTCTTACCTGGGAAAATTGAAGACTCATGTTAAAAGGAACCACCAGCTTTCATATGTTCTCATGTTCTGAGCAAGGAACTTAAACGTTAGCTTTTTTACATGGCACATATTGCCCTTTAACTTTCTTCTCCAACATTATTTGCATTATTTAAACCAAATTGAACATGTTTCCTTATTTATTTGAGGCTAAATTGATTTTATTGATGTATTATATTAAGTTAAAATAAGTGTTCATTCAGTATTGTTGTAATTGTCATTATTGCAAATACCTTCTTTAAAAAAAAAATCGTCATCAGCTTTTTTTGGTCCTCCAATAATCGTTATCGGCGTTGAAAAATCATAATCATCGACCTCTAGTAGAAAGCTTCAAGTTCCTTGGCGTACACATTAATGACAATCTGAAATGGTCCACCGACACAGACAGTGTGGTGAAGAAGGCTTAACAGCGCCTCTTCAACCTCAGGAGGCTGAGGAAATTTGGCTTGGCCCCTAAGACTCTCCGAAACTTTTACAGATGCACAATTGAGAGCATCCTGTCATGCTGTATCACTGTCTGGTACGGCAACTGCACCGCCCACAAATGCAGGGCTCTCCAGAGGGTGGTGCGGTCTGCCCAACATATCACCGGGGGCAGACTGCCTGCCCTCCAGGACACCAGCGGCACCTGATGTCACAGGAAGGCCAAAAAGATCATCAAAGACATCAACCACCCGAGCCACAGCCTGTTCACCCCGCTATCATCCAGAAGGCAAGGTCAGTACAGGTGAATCAAAGCTGGGAAGAGAGACTGAAAAACAGCTTCTATCTCAAGGCCATCAGACTGTTAAAATAGCCATCACTAGCCGGCTACCACCCAGTTACTCAACCCTGCACCTTAGAGGCTGCTGCCCTATATACATAGGCATGGAATCACTAGTCACTATAATAATGGAACACTAGTCACTTTAAAAATGTTTACATACTGCTTTACTCATCTCATATGTACAGTTGAAGTCGGAAGTTTACATACACTTAGGTTGGAGTCATTAAAACATGTTTTTCAGGGGCCTCCCGGGTGGCGCAGTGGTTAAGGGCGCTGTACTGCAGCGCCAGCTGTGCCATCAGAGTCCTGGGTTCGCGCCCAGGCTCTGTCGTAACCGGCCGCGGCCGGGAGGTCCGTGGGGCGACGCACAATTGGCCTAGCGTCGCCCGGGTTAGGGAGGGCTTGGTCGGTAGGGGTGTCCTTGTCTCATCGCGCACCAGCGACTCCTGTGGCGGGCTGGGCACAGTGTACGCTAGCCAAGGTGGCCAGGTGCACAGTGTTTCCTCCGGCGCATTGGTGCGGCTGGCTTCCGGGTTGGATGTGCGCTGTGTTAAAGAAGCAGTGGCTTGGTTGGTTGTGTATCGGAGGACGCAACCAACCGACTTTCAACCTTCGTCTCTCCCGAGCCTGTATGGGAGTTGTAGCGATGAGACAAGATAGTAGCTACTACAACAATTGGATACTACGAAATTGGGGAGAAAAAGGGGTAAAATTCAAAAAAAAAAAAACATGTTTTTCAACCACGCCACAAATTTCTTGTTAACAAGAAACCGACTTTTTAACCGACTTTTGGCAAGTCATCAACTTTGTGCATGACACAAGTAATTTTTCCAACAATTGTTTACAGACAGATTATTTCAATTATAAATCACAATTCCAGTGGGTCAGAAGTTTACATACACTAAGTTGACTGTGTCTTTAAACAAAAATTCCAGAAAATGATGTCATGGCTTTAGAAGCTTCTGATAGGCTAATTGACATAATTTGAGTAAATTGGAGGTGTACCTGTGGATGTATTTCAAGGCCTACCTTCAAACTCAGTGCCTTTGCTTGACATCATGGGAAAATCAAAAGAAGTCAGCCAATACCTCAGTAAAACAATTGTAGACCTCCACAAGTCTGGTTCATCTTTGGGAGCAATTTCCAAATGCCTGAAGGTACCATGTTCATCTGTACAAACATTAGTACGCAAGTATAAACACCTTGGGATCACGCAGCCATCATACCGCTCAGGAAGGAGACCCGTTCTGTCTCCTAGAGATGAACGCACTTTGGTGCAAAAAGTGTAAATCAATCCCAGAACAACAGCAAATGACCTTGTGAAGATGCTGGAGGAAACATGTACAAAAGTATCTATATCCACAGTAAGTGGAGTCCTATATCGACATAACTTGAAAGGCCGCTCAGCAAGGAAGAAGCCATTGCTCCAAAACCGCCATAAAAAAGCCAGACTATGATTTGCAACTGCACATATGGGGACAAAGATCGTACTTTTTGGAGAAATGTCCTCTGGTCTGATGAAACAAAAATAGAACTGTTTGGCCATAATGACCATCGTTATGTTTGGAGGAAAAGGGGGAGGCTTTGCAAGCCGAAGAACAGCATCCCAACTGTGAAGCACGGGGGTGGCAGCATCATGTTGTGGGGGTGCTTTGCTGCAGGAGGGACTGGTGCACTTCACAAAATAGATGGCATCATGAGGTAAGAAAATGATATGGATATATTGAAGCAACATCTCAAGACATCAGTCAGGAAGTTAAAGCTTGGTCACAAAGCCCTGACCTCAATCCTATAGAAAATTTGTGGTCAGAACTGAAAAAGCATGTGCGAGCAAGGAGGCCTACAAACCTGACTTTGTTACACCAGCTCTGTCAGGAGGAATGGGCCAAAATTCACCCAACTTATTGTGGGAAGCTTGTGGAAGGCTACCCAAAACGTTTGACCCAAGTTAAACAATTTAAAGGCAATGCTACCAAATACGAATTGAGTGTATGTAAACTTCTGACCCACTGGGAATGTGATGAAAGAAATAAAAGCTGAAATAAATAACTCTCGCTACTATTATTCTGACATTTCACATTCTTAAAATAAAGTGTTAATCCTAACTGACCTAAAACAGGGAATTTTTACTAGGATTAAATGTCAGGAATTGTGCAAAACTGAATTTAAATGTATTTGGCTAAGGTGTATGTAAACTTCCGACTTCAACTGTATATACTGTATTCTATTCTACTGTATTTTAGTCAATGCTACTCTGACATTGCTCGTCCTAATATTTATATATTTCTTAATTCCATTATTTTAGATGTGTATTGTTGTGAATTGTTAGATACTACTATGTGTGTGACCAATAAAATTTGATTTGAATATAATAATTATAAATAATCTACCGGCTGCGTGCCGAAGAACCTCTCACTCACATGGCTCTCTGTCACGTGATAAGGTCTTTCTCACAGGCTACACGTGAAGATAGACATATCGGGGTCGCAACTGCGCAAGTCCTTTTCCAATTCCGAAGCGCATATTGAAAATATTGGAAGAACTGTCCACATTTACTTCTTGTCAGCCAACAAGATGAGTAGGCCTAACAAACAGAAAAAGCACTAGCCTGTAAATCTACTATCCCCCACAGTACAAATGTTGACCTATTCTATTCTGTGTGAGATATACATATTTCAAACATGGTCTGGGACAGTTGTGGGATGCAAAAGATCCCAAATTAATACAATCAAAAACCTGTTTTAATCAATGAGCCTGACGCAACAGATGAAAACATTTAGCTTAAAATGTTGATAAACTATTAGGCTATTTCTTCACATTAAAAGTGCTGCAATGCAAATGGCAGTAGGCTATAAGAGTGAATGTTCCATTAGCAGGAAAACACCACAAATGTGATTATGCATGTAATGTTTTTATTATAAAAGGTGCACTTATATGGTAAAAAAAGGTCTTCCACAAACTTGAACCTCACGTGCTGCATACGTGTGCCAGTTAGGTTCTACACCCGTTGTAAATTAAATGAATGTGCTTCATTTTAAGAAAGTTATTTGGCCACTTTAGTTGTGATACAAACCTTATCAAAACATATAGGCCTATGGGCTAGCCTACATAAGGTGTGCAACTTTGATTTGAAAATGTCGCCCAAAAAAGCATGTGTTTCTTGCTAGGCTAATATTGTTACCCATCACACTATTCTTGATTTAATTGTGTCTTTACATATAATAAATAATATATATATGTGTGTAATTTGTTTGATTTAGAAAGGTGCAGGATCATGGTCCAGTCTCGAACAGGGGCAGTGGTAAAAAATGCATGTCATCTTAAATAGCGAATCAAGGACACTTTTCCCATGGTTTATTTTCATGTCAACCAGGTAGGCTATACTCCTGTTGTAAAGATAAGAAATGTGCTTAATGTTCGGAAAGTTGAGAAATAAATATAATAGGCCTAGCCTATAGAAAGCTGATGGGACCCTCCTCTTTTTAATAGAGGCCATCACTCTGTTTTCTCACACAATTGCATAGCCTATAGAAATGTTGCGCAACATGAGCTCATGGGAACTCATGAAGTGTTTGATTACATTTCTGATCACATTTGCATTGATGACAGCATGATTAGAGGGACAATAGAGTGCTGAGTACCAGGTAGTTAGCAAGTTGATAAGCTACTAATGACCATCAGCAGCATCAGAGCTTGGAGAAGCCTAATTACCGTGACTAAACGGTCACGTGGAATCTGGCTGCCATCATGACTCGTGACCGCCGGTGTGGCAGTAATATGGTCACCGAAACATTCCCTTGCTCTGGTTAATGCCTGTTTCCAGACGTCTACAGTGAGATAAGCTCTGACATTTAGCCATGTTCACCTAATTGTGAGATTGTTGAGCAACAATTCTAACATTTGCTTACTATCTTCTCACAGTGGTTTGTGAAAAGCGGATGGTAGCACAAGCGAAGCAGATTGGATAAGGCCTTGCTATATGAACCTAAAATATTTGCACTGACTCGCGATCAGTCGGTGGAAGACCAGGCTAGTTCTCCCACATTCTGTTCTCCTCCCTACCTCTCTTTTGGTCTCCCTCTCACAGTCTCAACTCATGAGGGCTTTCAAGCCAGTCATCAGAGGATATTTCATGCAGTGAAATGGAGATTCATTCATAAGATAGCATTGATCGGATTTAACCTTTGAGAATTTCTTCACATCATGACTGATGTAGATGCAGTGCAAATATTTTAGCTTCAAATAGCAAGGCCTTATCCAATCTGCTTCGGCTGTGCTACCACACAAAAGGACTGATTATTTGGTTCAAACATTTCTTGCTAACCTATGGCTATGAGTTCGCTAATGCCTTCAAAACATTGTGCAATGTAATATGTAAAGACACAAATGTGAGATTCTGGCAATCATGTCAATTGTTTAGAGTTTGTATTGATTTTGATCTGTCGCCAAACTGTTGTAAAGCCTGTTGCATGCTTCAGTCAAAACAGTTGACTCCAGTTTGTTTGGGTCTTTGGCAGTTACATTTTTTTGGGGGGGCTGTTCCCACACCATTTTTGTGTTGTTGAGGCAAGTCGAAGTTTGGTAGCTGAAGTCTACACCCCTTTGTTGGTGATTGGTCAACAATTGTGGGGGGGGGGGGGGGGGGGGGGGGGCTAGGCCCTACTGTCTGCAGTGCACCACTAGTTTTCATGCACATTGTTACACTTGAGAAGTACTGCACCACACATCTTAACTAGCTGTTAAATTGCGCGACTAGACTGATGCAAAAACTTTTATATTCATGACAGATTAAGTTATTAACAATTTTAGCATTGGCCATTGTAATGTGAATTGTGAAACCAAATCACCATTCAAGTTATACATTTCTGACAGCTATTTTTCCCCACTTGTATATGTTGTATGTACAACCTCTGGATTTAGTCTTCTCATCACCTGCACTGTAAAATAAGTTCCATCTATTTTTGCACCCGAAACCTCGAACTCAACTGTTGCTGCTCCACACCAACTAAATAGGCTGCTGGGTACCTTCTCTTAACACCTAGCTACTGCAGGCTAATGTTAGCATTAGCATACACCAAAACAATGGGGTTCAAGGTTGCCCATTGTCTGAATATCTTGGCAAACTCAACTCAAAGTAACTTCACACCAATTCCTATAGAGAAATCTACATGTGTTTATCGAACACTTTTCTCTGGATCCTCCTTATAAAACTGTTCATAGTTGATAAAATAATGTGGATTGTCTTTTAAAAGTCACGTCAGAATTATGCACCTAAAAACGTATACCTATTCCTCATTCCACCCATCAAAGAATGCATCTGTTATCTGCACAATACATTATGCAATGTAGAACAAGGCAGGAGATTCTGCTAATGATGCGTCAACAGCTCTGTGATGTTATGCAGTAGTGCTGCTCTTATTGCATGGGCTACAGTACATCTGTAGTTCTGAACAGTGCATCCCAGCAATGTAGACAGGCCGTGTATTAAGTACCATATCACCCCTTGAGTCAAAATGTGCTTCAGACCAAGATTACATTGATGCGGCCCAGTCTGAGGGGGCCAGGCTACTACAAAGTTTTAAAGCTCAGTATTTACATTGCATTGGTTTGCTTGAACACTGTGTTTCGATTTGTTTGATTTTACCCCCAAAATCTGTGCTTTTTACTGGGGCATGTAAAAACTAGCTCAAGCAGAAACAAATCCACAAGTGGCTGCCCACAGTTCTCCAGTCACAAAGAAATGTATGGCCTCAACAAAACAAATATATATATATATATATATGTCTTAAAAGCAAGCGCAGTTCCAGCTGGTTCCTATATCTGCTGCCTGAGACTGGGAAGGCCTCACTCCCCTTCCCTTCATTGGATTCTTTGAAAACTGGTTCCTGGTAAGGGGCAGGGAGCAGAGAGAAAAGGCCTATCCTTTCTGAGAACTGGGGCGGGTAGATAGTTTATAGCTGCCTGGAGACAGTATCAGAAGAGTATGTGAACCAGGGGGATGAGGAGGAGGCAGAGGAGGAGTTTGCAAAAATGCCAAGCCATGGTTCACTTCAGCAGGCAGTAAAAGTGAGGCCAGGGAGAGGAAGGAGAAAAAAAAAGCCTCCCTCCTCACGAGCAATGCTTCGTTTTAATGTCAAAGGAGAACTGTTGGGACTTTAGCCTGATTTTGATTTAAAATCTGGTGTAATTCCCCAAAGTTCCTGGGTTTCTCTGGCAAATAACACAGATTGATGGGAATGGAAGCATCTGTAAAAGCTATCTGAAAAGATTATACCTACTTGTCAAACTGGCAGGACCAAAGTTTAGAGTGAACCTGAGCGAAAACATGTACTTATGGGACTCTTCCAATAAGCCATTTTATTCTAAGTTAGGTTTCCTGTGAAAATGTAAGGAAGAAACTAGTGTACTCATTGCATTATGCCTACACTGAGCATTCTAGAATACTTATACAAAATCAAGACAAAGCCATGTTCAAATGCATTAACAAATCAGCCCATTGGATAAAGTTAGGTTTGCCGTTTTAACATACAATGAATATCAATTCAACCAAATATTAAGGCCAAATGCTAAATCTGTAAAATGCTAAATCTGTCACACACAACAACTAGGGCCTCACTATCTTGAGGGAGATAGAAAGATGATATCTGTACAAATCTGGGCCTACCCATTCCTAATCTACAATGCACTATTGGTGCTAGGCCAAATCAACCCCCTGCTCCCTCCCTCCCCTCTCCACTGTCTCTCTTGGCAAAGCATTTTGCACGTCTCCCCTGCTCTATCCAAGTCAGAGAGACCTCTGCTACCCAACTGGTTTCTCTCGCCAAACATCAACTCTGAGGAGTCCCCCCCCTCCCACCCACCCACCCTAGTCTGGCCTAGGCCTATACGTTCACTTCAGCTTACCATTAAACTCTACCACTAGTTCTTTCCAGGTAAAATATTTATCATGTTCCTATCCAGGTAGCAAAATCAAGACTTGCAGAACTCCAGTTAGTTCTAATGAGTTTGGAGCAGGCCTGAGCTTAATAGGCCTGCACTGGAGTGCTTACCAAATGAGTAAACATGAATTACAATGAGCCACAAGTGATGAACTAGAGGTAATTCAAAGTTCATAATGTGCTTAGCTTACCTGTCACTAAAGGGCAGAATGGAGCTTTGGGGAACATTACCTTTGACAGAGGAGGAATGTGCATTTTCAACCCAATACAAATCACATAAGTAACTAGATAAATAATTTTTTATCCATTTTGGCCCAATGAACCACTGGCCTTCCAAAAAAAAGAAAGCCATAAATGAGATCTTAGGGCTGAATGCGAGGGAGTGAGAGTGAGGAAGAGAGAGAGAGAGAACTAGGAGTACAGAAGAAGGCAAAAGCCAAGGGTATATTTGAGTTGGAGAGCGCCACAGTAAAAATACTCCATGAATTAATCATCCATATATTTATGCAGTTATATAGTAGTTCAGAGATTAAAAGATTGGACAGGTTATCACTTGGTGAAACAATGTGATAGTGTTTCCTGACAATCTGACTAAGTCATAATAAATAAACTGGAAAATGTCTCTACTCAGGGGTAACCCGTTAGAAATGCAGTAAAGCAAATCCACAATTTACCTCTCACAGGTTCAGTTCCTAAGTTCCTTAATAACCTCTCATATGTGTACAATACATGTGTAATAGGTATGTAAAAAGATGGCAGCACATCTAATGTGTAGCACTCACTAATGAACTCTTAGACACAACCTAGTACAACACGATTGAATGCAACTCACCCCTATCCTTTGCAGGAGAGTTGAATGGCGGGTCAAGGCAATAATATACGAGACATTGAAGAAAACCTGACCAAGAGTCAGGTCAGTAACTGGATTAGGTTCAAATTAGAAATTGCTTAGTTGCGTTTGGAATGAGAGAGGTTTATGACAGCTCTTTAGTCTTTACGGAAGATTAGAAGGGTCAGTTTGCGGTCGGAGCAAACCGTGAAAGCCTTGGACAAAACAATAAGCCAAGAGCAGCTCAATTAAGACACTTTCCAGCAAATATGGACTTCGCATTCAAGGATTTATGTTCTCTTCAAACATAACATCACTGGAGTTTGTTTTTCATAACATTCTTTACAATGTCATGACTATATTGAGAGGAATGCACAACTCTCCTCAACGTTGAATGGCAACTTCATTGGTGTATTAATAAACATCTCCATTTAAAAAAATGTTTTTTTTTAAAGGAAGTAGTAAACAAAACTATAATGCTGGTAACATATCTCTGCAGAGACAATCAATCAACAGAATATAAATATCTAAAGTGAAATACACTGAGTATACCAAACATTAAGAACACCTGCTCTTTCCATGACAGACTGACCAGGTGATTCCAGTCCATGACAGACTGACCAGGTGATTCCAGTCCATGACAGACTGACCAGGTGCTTCCAGTCCATGACAGACTGACCAGGTGGTTCCAGTCCATGACAGACTGACCAGGTGGTTCCAGTCCATGACAGACTGACCAGGTGGTTCCAGTCCATGACAGACTGACCAGGTGATTCCAGTCCATGACAGACTGACCAGGTGATTCCAGTCCATGACAGACTGACCAGGTGATTCCAGTCCATGACAGACTGACCAGGTGATTCCAGTCCATGACAGACTGACCAGGTGGTTCCAGTCCATGACAGACTGACCAGGTGGTTCCAGTCCATGACAGATTGACCAGGTGGTTCCAGTCCATGACAGACTGACCAGGTGATTCCAGTCCATGACAGACTGACCAGGTGATTCCAGTCCATGACAGACTGACCAGGTGGTTCCAGTCCATGACAGACTGACCAGGTGGTTCCAGTCCATGACAGACTGACCAGGTGGTTCCAGTCCATGACAGACTGACCAGGTGGTTCCAGTCCATGACAGACTGACCAGGTGGTTCCAGTCCATGACAGACTGACCAGGTGATTCCAGTCCATGACAGACTGACCAGGTGGTTCCAGTCCATGACAGACTGACCAGGTGGTTCCAGTCCATGACAGACTGACCAGGTGGTTCCAGTCCATGACAGACTGACCAGGTGGTCCCAGTCCATGACAGACTGACCAGGTGATTCCAGTCCATGACAGACTGACCAGGTTGTTCCAGTCCATGACAGACTGACCAGGTGATTCCAGATGAAAGCTACATTATGATCCCTTAATGATGTCACTTATTAAATCCACTTCAATCAGTGTAGATGAAGGGGAGGAGACAGGTTAAAGAAGAATTGAGACATGGATTGTGTATGTGGGCCATTCAGATGGTAAACTTGCAAAATAAAATATGTAAGTGCCTTTGAATGGGATATTGTAAAAAGTGCAATGCTCTTGGGTTTTTCACACTCAACTGTTTCCCTTTTGTATCAAGAATGGTCCACCACCCAAAGGACATCCAGCCAACTTGACACAACTTTGGGAAGCATTGGAGTCAACATGGGCCAGCACTCAATATTAGGAAGGTGTTCCTAATGTTGGATATACTCAGGTCTTACCTTGCTGTGACAGCTCAGGCCCTGGGGCTGCTGGGAGGATTCTTTGGGAGCGAGGCTGACTGGATGGCGGTGACATCCTCACGTGGCCCACAAACTGAACGTATGTCCCCGGGAAGTCCCCCCTCTGTTTGGTCCGCTCGTTGAAGCCCAGCAGCCAGCCTAGGAGCTCGGGACGCTCCTCGTCCCCCTCCTTGAAGTTCAGGGAGAGTAGGGAGGCCTTGCTGACGGTCAGAATGTCCCCGGGCTGCAGATCAACATCTTCCTCCAAGTCCTTGGTGTACACGTAGAGGGCAAGGTACTGAAAACCCTCGACCTCCATTTTGGGAAACCGAGAAAAGCTGCCGAAGACGCTGAGAGAATGCGAATGTCGGCCCGATGCTACGGCAACCCAGAAATGTACAGGCAGTAGTGGGTGATGAGTAGTGGCCGTTTAGAACTATTAACCGAAGCTAAGAAGCATTGCTAAAATGGCCGAGTCTATGGAGGAAGGTAGGTAGGGTGCTGCTGCCTCAGAGCAGGCCGGTGTTGGCGCTGTGGAGCACTTTCCTCAGCTTGATACCCCGGTTTAACCAAATGATGGAACAGAGGGACAGGGTTGGCAACATGCTCCTTCAAGTGACAAAAACTAGCTGGACAGGCTCTAAACCTACCTAACCGAGGCAGTCTACCTGTGTTGTCTGTGGGGGTGGATGGGGGGGCAGAGTAGGACACTAGAATAGTCCTTGATTCTTTCAGGCTCCTCCCGATCTGGACGGTGACAACCTACAGAACACAGAGGGAAAAAAGGAGAAAAACAAGTGGGTTTAAGGGAAAAATACATAGACAATGTAAAAATAATAATTTAGAATATACACTACCGTGCAAAAGTTTGGGGTAACTTAGAAATGTTCTTGTTTTTCAAAGAAAATCACATTTTTTCCCCATGAAATTGATCAGAAATATAGTGTGGACATTGTTAATGTTGTAAATGACTATTGTAGCTGGAAACGGCAGATTTATGGAATATCTACATAGGCGTACAGAGGCCCATTATCAGCAACCATTACTCCTGTGTTCCAATGGCACGTTGTGAGCTAATCCAAGTTTATCATTTGAAAAGGCTAAATGAGCATTAGAAAACACTTTTGCAATTATGTTAGCAGATCTGAAAACTGTGCTGATTTTCTTTTTTAAATCAATAAAACTGGCCAGCAGCCCCAGGGACTGAGCTGTCACAGCAAGGTAAGACCTGAGTATATCCAACATTAGGAACACCTATCAGCATTTGTGGGTTCGATTACAGGCTCAAAATGGCCAGAAACAAAGAACTTCCTTCTGAAACTCATCAGTCTATTCTTGTTCTGAGAAATGAGGGCTGGAAACTGTTGTGCTGATTAAAAGAGGGCAGCATCACGGAGTCGCCTCTTCACTGTTGACGTTGAGACTGGTGTTTTGCTGGAACTATTTAATGAAGCTGCCAGTTGAGGACTTGTGAGGTGTCCGTTCCTCAAACTAGACACATTAATGTACTTATTCTTTTGCTCCGATGTGCACCGGGGCCTCCCACTCTTTCTATTCTGGTTATAGCCAGTTTGCGCTGTTCTGTGAAGGGAGTAGTACACAGCTTTGTACTCAATCTTCAGTTTCTTAGCAATTTCTCGCATGGAATAGCCTTCATTACTCAGGACAAGAATAGACTGATGAGTTTCAGAATAAATTCTTTGTTTCTGGCCATTTTGAGCCTGGAATCGAACACACAAATGCTGATGCTGCAGATACTAAACTAGTCTAAAGAAGGCCCGTTTTATTGATTCTTTAAATCAGCACAAAGGTTTTCAACTGTGCTAAAATAATTGCAAAAGGGTTTTCTAATGATAAATTAGCCTTTTAAAATGATAAACTTGGATTAGCTAACACAACGTGCCATTGGAACACAGGAGTGATGGTTGCTGATAATGGGCCACTGTATGCCTATGTAGATATATATATTTTTTTTATCTGCCGTTTCCAGCTACAATAGACATTTACAACATTAACAAGGTCTACACTGTATTTCTGATCAATTTTATGTTATTTTAATGGACAATTAATTTAGATTTTCTTTCAAAACAAGGACATTTCTAAGTGACCCCAAACTTTTGCACGGTAGTGTATATTTCTTTACCACTCAACAGTTTGGACACACCTACACATTCAAGGGTTTTTTCTTTATTTTTACTATTTTCTACATTGTAGAATAATAGTGAATACATCCGAATTATGAAATAACACATATGGAATCATGTAGTAACCAAAAAAAGTGTTTTATATATTTTATATTTGACATTCTTTTTAGATTCTTCAAAGTAGCCACCCTTTGCCTTGATGACAGCTTTGCACACTCTTGACATTCTCTCAACCAGCTTCATAAGGTAGTCACCTGGAATGAATTTCAATTAACTGGTGTGTCTTGTTAAAAGCTCATTTGTGGACATTTATTTCCTTCTTAATGCGATCAGCCAATCAGCCAATCAGTTGTGTTGTGACACGGTAGGGGTGGTATACAGAGGATAGCCCTATTTGGTAAAATACCAAGTCCATATAATGGCAAGAACAGCTCAAATAAGCAAAGAGAAACAACAGCCCATCATTACTTTAAGACATGAAGGTCAGTAAATCTGGAAAATGTCAAGAACTTTTAAAGTTTCTTCAAGAGCAGTCGCAAAAACCATCAAGCTCTATGAAGAAACTGGCTCTCATGAGGAGCTCCAGGAAAGACCCAGAGTTACCTCCGCTGTAGAGGATAAGTTAGAGTTAACTGCACCTCAGATTGCAGCCCAAATAAATGCTTCAGAGTAACAGACACATCTCAACATCAACTGTTCAGAGGAGGCCTTCGTGGTCAAATTGCTGCAAAGAAACCACTACTAAAGGATACCAATAAGAAAAAAAGACTTGCTTGGGCCAATAATTACAAGCAATGGACATTAGACCGGTGGAAATCTGTCCTTTGGTCTTATGAGTACAAATGAGAGATTTTTGGTTCCAACCGCCATTTCTTTGTGAGACGCAGAGTAGGTGAACGGATGATCTCTGCATGTGTGGTTCCCACCGTGAAGCATGGAGGTGGTGGTGTGATGGTGCTTTGCTGGTGACACTGTCAGTGATTTATTTAGAATTCAAGGTACACTTAACCAGCACGGCTACCACAGCATTCTGCAGCGATTCGTCCTCCTACCTGGTTTGCGCTTAGTGGGACTATCATTTGTTCTTCAACAGGACAATGACCCAAAGCACACCTCCAGGCTGTGAAAGGGCTATTTGACCAAGGAGAGTGATGGAGTGCTGCATCAGATGACCTGGCCTCCACAATCACCTGACCTCAACCCAATTGAGATGGTTTGGGATGAGTTGGGCCGCAGAGTGAAGGAAAAGCAGCTAACAAGTGCTCAGAATATGTGGGAACTCCTTCAAGACTGTTGGAAAAGAATTCCTTATGAAGTTGTCATCAATGAAAAAGGTGGCTACTTTGAAGAATCTAAAATCTAAATATATTTTCATTTGTTTAACACTTTTTTGGTTACTACATGATTCCATATGTGTTATTTCCTAGTTTTGATATCACCACTATTATTCTACAATGTAGAAAATAGTAAAAAATTAAGAAAAACCCTTGGATGAGTAGGTGTGTCCAAACTTTTGTCTGGTACTGTGTATGTATGTGTGTGTGAGATTATATATATACTATATAAGTAGTCGCCTACAATAATCGAAGCATCCCTGTGTCACGGCCACAAAGCATGAAAATGGCGAACTGTGGCAGTGCTATGCGTTTGTGCAATCTTGGTTTGGATGATGCTACTGCGTCATAATGTACCACAGACTCCCCAAGTCCTACTGCATCACATTTTCAAATCTCTATTTTGATTAAAAGTCGCATATACTATACTACAGTTCTCAACCATTCCCTGATGCTCTGAATGGGATAAATACATGCAATACCAATGTTTGAAACACAGAAAAATATGACCAGCCTTACAGTTCTAAAGCATCCGAATTAAAGAATGCGGTTTCATTAAGACCATTTTCTATAAAGGGAAATTGGGGTATTATGTCTCACATAAGACTGTTCTGTTGCTCCAGAAATATTTTGTCAGGCTTCTCAAAAAGTAGCCTAATCATGCCAAAACCCTTCAATACAACAATATTGAAAGAAAGTCCTTTCGATGCAAAACACTCTTTGCTCTTATTATCGAACATGATTCATTGCAGAAAAACATCTCTCCCATAAAATCATTCACATTCATACAAGCTTGCTATATAAATGTTAGTCAAAAAGGTCCTCAATGGCTATGTAGACTCATTACATCATTGTTTTTGAGATGTCACCTAGGCCTAATAAACTATTCAAGACCAGTTCAGTGACAAAATCATAATCTGACAGTTTTGAGAGGTTACTTCTCATTAATAGGACTGTCTCTTCTCAATCGATTTTGTCGCTTAAGTCAGAGCCACAGTAGGAGAATTGGAAAACACGAAGACTACTGTATGCACGGTCAAAGACATTACCTTTGTTTTTACTGTAGCTTCAGCAAGAGGAGTGAAGCGACAAAATAAAAAAGACACCAAGTTGACCATCAAAATGGCAACTGCGCCTCAGAGAGAGATTAGGCTTTCAAACTAGTGTTTGGTCCCACAAAGTAAGGCGAGATGAAGTCTCCTTTTCCCCCTCTGTGGGTGAAGTGATGACCAAAAGGAAATCAGAGATAGAGATGTAATGGAGGGGTTGGGCTTGTGACTCGGGACATATGAGCTTAGAAGCCCCCAGAGTTTTTTGGAGCATCTCTCGAAACGTCCAAATCACTACTCTTTGTGATGTCGCTTACGACATGCTCGTCCAATAGGTTTGTTTTTGACTGGATATGATAAGTTGCTGCTAAAATCTAAATAAGCCAAAATTCGAACTGTACACTTCTCAGTGGCGCATCTTCAAATCCGGGTATACGTGCACTCGAACCTCACACAACCCCCCCATTCAAAAAGCAAGCAAACATTCTCGTGATCATCTCTGAGTTCTAATATCACCGCTGATAAAACGCTAAATAGTTATCATGATTACAGGCCGTACCATTGGGCAACACTACTCACCCCACTTCTAAGGAGAGAGGAACTGCACAGACTCACCAAGGCTCTCTGTCCGACATCCTCCGTGTCGAGAAAAGAGGTGCCAGGGTAGACACGTGGCACTGGCATACCCAACCACAGCCCGCAATCCTCACACCACCAAACACCCCCCACCCCTCTCTCCGCCTCCCCCCGCCCTCACCCGCCAAAAAAAAGTCCATTCCACTTTGCCATTTTTTGTTTGTTTATATTCACAACCTTGCAGAAGAAAGCTGCAATCGTCCCGCACTCTTTGGTAGTCCCGATTCAGCATTTTCCCCCCACAGCAATATAAATGCTGCAACTAATACGAGTTGAAAGGAGAATCATCTCTGTTACAGTCCTGCACATTGAAAAAAAGCCTCCATTTCAAGGCAGCAGCTTGCAGGCTTGTCGTCACTGGAGCCATCCTTTTTTCCTCACTTTTATTCAGTCAAGAAACAGCACACTTATCAGGAGAGCCCAAACGGCTGAGGGAGACCACAAAACAATTATTCATGAATAAAAGGCAAGAAACTCACTGTTGCTAGAGAGAGGGAAACTAAGCCTGGCCTCCCATTGGCTGCTGTTTGGCCATGTGCTCCGGAGTCACCAGAGAAGCTTGGGCAAATCAAGGAAATGTTCTAATATTAGAAAATGTATCTAGGCAGTGATCAAGCTCCTGACCCAAACAACTCCACCTTTTTTACATTGCACTTTGCATCCTCAAAGACTGACTCGGTTTTTTGAGGAGGACATTGAAATGTATGCAGTATGATAATAAAACAAATATATTTATGAAAAAACGGATTATACAGATACAATTAATGTCTGGTGCTGCAATATTAGGTAAGATATATTTTACAATTACTAGGAATGGACCATTAAAATTAACAGATAACTGATTTATCAAAATATGGATGACAAATGTATTAAATTCAAAACAGAAGGTTCCTTTACAGCATCAGAGGCACCAGCCACTCAAACAGCGAGATCTTGATTTCTTGTCTTTTATTATTATTATTTTTACCACACCGTTAGTAGCTAGTGACAAGCATTTTGCCACACCGTTAGGAGCTAGTGACAAGCATTTTGCCACACCGTTAGGAGTTAGTGACAAGCATTTTGCCACACCGTTAGGAGCTAGTGACAAGCATTTTGACACACCGTTAGGAGCTAGTGACAAGCATTTTGCCACACCGTTAGGAGCTAGTGACAAGCATTTTGCCACACCGTTAGGAGTTAGTGACAAGCATTTTGCCACACCGTTAGGAGCTAGTGACAAGCATTTTGACACACCGTTAGGAGCTAGTGACAAGCATTTTGACACACCGTTAGGAGCTAGTGACAAGCATTTTGACACACCGTTAGGAGCTAGTGACAAGCATTTTGCCACACTGTTAGGAGCTAGTGACAAGCATTTTGCCACACCGTTAAGAGCTAATGACAAGCATTTTGCCACACTGTTAGGAGCTAGTGACAAGCATTTTGCCACACCGTTAGGAGCTAGTGACAAGCATTTTGCCACACCGTTAGGAGTTAGTGACAAGCATTTTGCCACACCGTTAGGAGCTAGTGACAAGCATTTTGCCACACCGTTAGGAGCTAGTGACAAGCATTTTGACACACCGTTAGGAGCTAGTGACAAGCATTTTGACACACCGTTAGGAGCTAGTGACAAGCATTTTGACACACCGTTAGGAGCTAGTGACAAGCATTTTGACACACCGTTAGGAGCTAGTGACAAGCATTTTGACACACCGTTAGGAGCTAGTGACAAGCATTTTGATACACCGTTAGGGGCTAGTGACAAGCATTTTGACACACCGTTAGGAGCTAGTGACAAGCATTTTGACACACCGTTAGGAGCTAATGACAAGCATTTTGCCACACCGTTAGGAGCTAGTGACAAGCATTTTGCCACACTGTTAGGAGCTAGTGACAAGCATTTTGCCACACCGTTAAGAGCTAATGACAAGCATTTTGCCACACCGTTAGGAGCTAGTGACAAGCATTTTGCCACACTGTTAGGAGCTAGTGACAAGCATTTTGCCACACCGTTAAGAGCTAATGACAAGCATTTTGCCAGACTGTTAGGAGCTAATGACAAGCATTTTGCCACACTGTTAGGAGCTAGTGACAAGCATTTTGCCACACCGTTAGGAGCTAGTGACAAGCATTTTGACACACCGTTAGGAGCTAATGACAAGCATTTTGACACACCGTTAGGAGCTAGTGACAAGCATTTTGCCACACCGTTAAGAGCTAATGACAAGCATTTTGCCACATCGTTAGGAGCTAGTGACAAGCATTTTGCCACACTGTTAGGAGCTAGTGACAAGCATTTTGCCACACCGTTAAGAGCTAATGACAAGCATTTTGCCACACTGTTAGGAGCTAGTGACAAGCATTTTGCCACACCGTTAAGAGCTAATGACAAGCATTTTTCTGCACCCGCTATAACATCTGCTTAACTGTGTACGCAGCCAATAAACTTAGATTTTTCTTCATTTTAAATCAAGATTAATATAACTAGAAACTCAAATACACCATTTGTATTCTTTGCGGGGTCACCAGTCATACGAATACTGTTAATTTGTATGAGGTTGTATCAACAGGAATAAGCTGCAGTGTTGTTAAGAGTATCTGCAAGCCAATATATTTTGGTATATAATCATTGCAACTTTCGAACAATTTTGCAATACCTTTTTGTCCTAAGTAAGTAAAGTAGTGAAACATAATTCTACCATGAAGTGGTCCTGAACTTCTCAAATATGGGTTGCTTTGTTTGGCTGAAGCTGGAGCTGGCTAGCTTAACGTCGATGCAGCAAAATCTCTGTAAAACACTTGCTACAGATATTGTAAATTTGACACATTGTGTTAATACGCCCAACGTGTTTTACTGTAACCACGATATAGCCTAGCGGAAATTACACAGGCCCACTTAACATTTTTACAAATAGTTCATATTTTATGAAATAAAGAAATAGAAATATACATGAGCAATTCCAAGGTAATGGAGTGACACTGAGACTCAAATGTTTCACATTAAAAAGTATGTCAAACAAAAAAACAATACATTTTCAGCAAAATTGTTAAAAGCTAATGATGAAAAGTTAAACTGAATAAAATTGGCATGCCGTACCACCTCTCAACACACCTCAAGTTGTTCCTATGTTTTGCAAAAGAGATACAATAGACGTTCGAGGATGTCCTAACTAGAAGTCTATTCAACACTAGTTGTTTCTCTTATATTTCTAAGTTGGGGGGGGGGGGGGGGGTAATACAGTGTAATAGTTATTAATCGCTACCCTTTACATAAGCAAACCTACAAACCATACATTACCCTAAGTACAATGCACAAAGAAGCTAACGAGTTAATACAACAAACAAAAAAAACTACATTACACTGAATTTACATAAATTATTACACAGCAATAGCGACTGAACAGACACGTGAACAGGCATTGTTACCACAGACATTGGTGATCCTGCAAGTTTTGGAATCAATCCAAGACAAATCTGGAGATATAACTTTGGCAGTGTCCTAAACCAATGCACATGTGCAGAATACGCTTAACTTTTAAACAACAAAGCGCACTAACTGTGTAATAACAATATTATAATGGTCCAAAATATAGGGGTGCTGTCAACTACAGCAAAGTTGCCCATGTTGCAACAATGTAGCAAGTAAAACTCGCACATGAACTTGCAGATGACGTGTTCGAGAAATTCGCAACCTTTGCCATTATTTTGTCTGTTAAGCACAATGTTGCTACATTGAGTAAAAATGTAGCCAACAAAATAGTGTAACATTCACGTGCCGTTTGGGAACTCTGGAAAATATGGTTACAGTAGCTAGCTAGCTCGACTTTGTAGATTTTTAGATGTCAATAGAGAGGCGCACGTTAGTACTGCAAGTGGCAGACATTATGCAACTAACTAGGTATTATTTTAACATTTAGCGTAGTTTAAAGAAAACGACTTGTTGCAGTGTCCTCGACAAGTTTATAGACCTGTGCAAGTTCGTACTGCCTTGTGTGCGTAGGGCACCTAGTTGAAGATCTTCCACCATTTTCCTGTTCAGAGGCTATAGCACTGGAAATGTGCACCAACTTAGGAAAAACTCACCCGCAGACGCAGATACTTCTTCCAAATATCTCGCTGTGGCGGCACTTTAACACGTCGAAATGCAGACAGCGAGTTTCCTTATCTTTCACCTGTTCTTTCCCTCAATACTTTAAAGTCGTCCACCTCCTTTGATTACTTCTAGTCCGGTTTCTTTCTTTCTCCCTTTCTTTCTTTTGCTGCACATGACTCTCAGCTCCCTACACAGCCATTTTCCAGCACAGCACCGCGCAGAAAATGAGAGTGCGTGGGAACTAATATGAACAGCACGGGAAAAAACGAACCCAGTCGGAAAAGTACGAATCATTGCAGGACAGGAAGCATATGGCCATTTCCATGTAAAGGACCCATGAGCACCAACCTGTGAAGTTTATAGGATCATGTCAAATTGGATGTCAAATGGAAGCTAAGAGTCCTTTTCTTTTTTAAATTAAGGCATATATCCATTTATCAACGTTTTTTCAACCAAAACAATAGGAATAGGAGAAGGTTTAGATTTTTGGTCAGTTGAAAAAGAGTTCTTAGAAAACATATATTTCTAATTTCAATCCCTCATGAGGAGGGAGGATAATGAAAGATAACATAAGTAACAAGTAGTTGGTGTTTTTACTGATATCTATTTTGTTTATTAATTATTAAGTGATTGAATCCAAATCGTTAATGGAATGTCAGTAAAATCTGTAACAGAATTTCTGCTATTGATTTGGCTACAATGGGAAATCGTAGTAGGCACAGACCACAAGTTTGGACAGTACAGTAAAGCAAAGTAGAGTATAGTTCACTACAGTAGAGTACACTAGAGTTAAGTACAGTATAATGTATTGTACTGTAATGTTTTGAAATATACTATACTCTACTGTACTCTACTCTACTGTACTGTACTGTACTCTTCTGAGCTCTACTGTGCTGTACTTTGATGTCCAAACTTGTGAAATATAGATGTCTATGATTGGTTCAGATTTGGTCCGGACCAACCAAATGTCTTGTTTGAGGGTAGAGCTCATTAAAATAATAGCCCGTGTTTAGAATAATACCCAAATATGCAAATTATACCTTTGTGTACCTATTTAAGATACATCACCATGGAGAGAATGACATTCATATCCATGCATTTATGTGCAATAAAGATCAGGGACCCATGATGAAATTCCGTTACTGGGTATAGATCCACTTCACTTACTGTTGTTCAATAACCAAAAAAGATTTCTTCAAAGTCAATGTGTCATGTCATAGCTGACACCCCATTCTTTCTGTAATCGTTAAATCTTATATCGGAGCATATATTTAACAATTTTGGTCAAACGTGGACACAAAAAACAGTGGGAGATTTTACCTAAATTATGTTACCAAACTTTCCATCTGCACAGTTCTTCCAGTAAATGTTTTTGTAAAATGTTTTGTGTAAATTGTTAAAAGTAGTCCTTGTGCATAGCTGTATGGTTTGTTAAACTTTTTTTTGCTCCCGAGTGGCACAGCGGTCTAAGGCACTGCATCTCAGTGCTAGAGGAATCACTACAGGCCCTGGTTCGTTTCTGGGCTGTATCACACCTGGCCATGGTCAGGAGTCTCATAGGGGCTGCGCACAATTGTCCCAGCGTCATCCGGTTTAGGGGAAGGTTTGGCCGGGGTAGGCCATTATTGTAAATAAGAATTTGTTCTTAACTGACTTGCCTAGTTAAATAAAGGATACATAAAATAATGTACCTGGCCTTCAGATTTGAAGACTTATTGTTACAGACTATATATATGTTTTGAATAGAGAAATATGCATTTGATCACAATAAGCTTCTATAGTTGTTAGTGTTGTGAATGTGCTTCTCCAAAATGTTGTAAGATGTAAGTCCCAAAAAGAACTGTACACTTCATATTATTCTTCTGCCATTCATTTATTTCAAACACTGTTAGACAATTGAGAGAAAATGAATTTCACACCAACTTTCACCAGAAACCAGTTTGGGAAATATACAATGAAGTTTGAGGGCCACCAAGGTAAGACAAAACAAACATTAATTATGTTTATGGATTACAATTGACCATTACAGATATCCCATTTATCATACATCAGGAACAAATATGAGAAGGTAGTTGTAATCAGGTGGTTATATTCTGCGTGCACCTCAGGCTTTCACCCCGTTTCATTATTGAAGTTGAATCAAAGACCACTAAATGAATACATTTCAATTGTGTAAAACTACACACTAATTTGGGTGCATTCAGAACCAGTGTCTTTTTTTCTTGCGTTACATTAAACAGTGTAAAAGTGCAGAATGGGTCATATATTTGCAATCAAAGAATCAGATAAATTCTCTAGCAAGCAAGACCATGAAAACAACATCGGACTAATATAACGACTAGTTATTCAGTTCAGTGAAAAATGTCTAGCATGAGGACACAGCATTATTTCCAATAAAGGGACCACACTTTGACAACATCAAGATCTGGGAAATCCATTTAGAATTGAATGCCCTATTTTATTATACCCTCACAAAAATCACACTTATTTGTTTCAAGTACTAATAAAGTATATCAATTTAAAAAAAGTAGATACGTTTTAGATTTCTGACCTTCTGTTATCCTGTCTCGTTCCAGTTGTTCAAGTATTAGTTGGTGACAAATTATTATTTGTGTTTTAACTTGGTCAATATTCCCATATCCCCAACCAACTGTGAAACACGTGTTCCTAACATCTGACATACAGTAAGACAGTTCATCCTAATATAACAGTTTATCTGATATAACCACGAGTGGAAGAATTTTGGTTGTTTATTCTATAGTTGCAGAATAAAACAATGACAGTATACAATGTTGACAGCCAAACCATTGCCTACATCTCATCTTCAAATCTCTCACCATTCTATCAAGTCTGTTGTTCTTGATTGCCAACTTCCGTTTAGGTTAGTTATGGTGTTCGTAAACAGCATAGGCGTATCAGCAACGCAACAAGACTGCATCCATATCAAAATATACAAAACACAGTTTAATTTCTTTGTCCTTCAGTTGGAATCCTGCTGATCCCTGTCATTAGTTGTTCAGAATAATTTAAAGGGGGCCTCCCGAGTGGCGCATCAGTCTAAGGCACTGCATCACAGTGCTTGAGGTGTCACTACAGACCCGGGTTTGATCCCAGGCTGTGTTACAACCGGCCGTGAGACAAGATCGAAATTGGGGAGGAAAAAAGGGGTACATTTTTTAAAAAATAATTGAAAGAGCCAATCAGCAGTTGAAACAATAACAAAGCATACTCTTCTCCCCGCCACTGTTTTAGTAAAAAGCTGAGGAATGGGCTGGAGAAATGCAACCACTAAAATTCATGATATCAAAAAAATATATTGTTTTAACCATGTTTTGAGGCTTTACAGGGTTTGTTTACATTTACTTTGCTTACAACCACTGGAGAAAAACAAGTTTATATTTTGGGTTCTGATGGGGAACGACAGTTGAACGAAGCTCATGAGGCTTTTATAAATTATAATCATCAAGAATCAATGGGTACATATAATTAAGTCCAAAAATGGATGGAGCAACTGCAGATTGCCCCCTTTAACAGTGAAGATGAAAAAAGTTCACATACAGTACACATCTGACATTAAAAAGCACAGGGAGCCAGATCCTACATACACTGCACAATTCTAAAAATGCAAAAGGAAAACAAGAGTTCTGAAAAATGATGAGAACAGTGTTAAGGGAAAACGCCTAACCTGTGCAAATACACTCAACCGCTAGATTACATTGTAGGGTAGCTTGCTTCGACAAGCAGGTCAGTATGGTATTGCAGGATCACAAACAATCTAGTATCAAAAAGGTAGCAATGACAGAACGAAGCGTCCTTTATTTTGTGTCCCGTCAATCATTTTGTGATTTAAACCAAATGGAAGAAATCGGTGGAGTTTATCCATTTGATGACATCACTGGAATGATTGACAGGGCTTGGCAGCAGGGCTCAATCCTGAAGCTTCCTATGTACAGTACCTCTTATTTAGAAGGGCTCTTATGAGAAATCCATGCTTTGGCACGGGGACACTATTTCACTATCCCTGTGACCATGAATCATTACTACCACATTATTGTTCTTGTGTGTTAAAGACAGCACTGAATTAAAGGGCTTGGACACACTAAGTACATAAACATTCAACGTATGTTTGAAAGGCCTATTTTGATCAGACAAAACCAGCAGCCATATTTCATGTCATGAAACACTTTTGGAATACTAATAGAATGTTAAAACAATTTAACAGATATTGGAGAAAACATTTTATTCATCGGCTGTCTGCATCTATAAGCCACATCCAAATCTTTGTTCTTAATTTAGTTAATTAACTTGGAGTTTCCTCGTGTCTCTATCCATTCACATAACAGAATGGGCGCATCAAATTTGTGACATTGTCACAAATAAGGGCCAATAAATGAAGTTATATTTAGCCCGAAACAAATAAAATGAACATAAAAAGTAATAAATAGGTTATTTCATTAAAAAAATTATGTATTTACAAAGTACAAAAATGTTACAGGTGCTACAGTGAACCTAAAACCAAAGGTGGGAGGGATTAAACCAATTTTGGCTCAACAGTTTCGAGTGTGGTAAGATGCATACTGTAACTCCACCGTGTGAAGTCTTCTTTTTTTTGTACTCTCCCTCCAGTTGCCTCAATTGGCTCAGGCTTGAGTATATTCTCGCGGATAAACATGCGAGCCCTTCATATACGGTACAGTAGCCGGTCAGAGAGTATGTAACCTTAGTCTAGGGTGTGACTCTACCTAGACCTTTCACCTTATTGGAGCAACGCTAGGCTAATACCCCTCTTTCTCCTTTGGCTTGGATTTCTGCGCTGCTGTACCCTGTGCTCCTCGCCCTGCCACCTCCAGGCTCCAGTCGGACTGAGCCGAGTTGATCCACGATGCCTTGAAACGCGGCTGCCTGATGGGGAGCGCAGGGCTTTGGGCCTCCTTTTCCTCCGGGTCGTCAAAGCTCACTTCCTGCACCGCCTCCTGCTTCTTAAAGGAGTCCCTCCTCTCAGACAGGGCCAGTTTCCTCATCACCACCACTTCATTGGAGCGGTGGTCGCTGCTGGCCGACTCCCTGTGGCTTCTCTGACCGCCCAGATAAAGTCCCTGGCGGCCATGTTGTTCTCCCACACAGACAAACCCTGCGGCGGTATCCTCCAGGTCCTCTAGCCCCTCCCCCTCCGACAGGGGCATCTCCATGGTGTGTCGGCGGGTGGCGTAGGCCTTCTTGTCGCCGTGGTACACCCCTGAGAGCTTCTCAGCCGACTGCACCCTCTTGAGGAGGGGCGAGCGGGGCGGCTCGGCGCTGCGGGGGCGCACAGAATGGCGGGCGATGGTGGGAGGGGACAGGGTCTTGCCGTGGAATCCGTGGAGGCCCTTTGAAAGGCTGGGGAGGGAGGACGGAGAGCACTGGGGGGAGAGGGGCTGTGGAGGGGGGATACAGGCCAGCGGGGAGGGGGGGATGCTGCTGGTAGACTTGCAGCGACCTGCCTTGGTGTAGCGGCCCAGGACGTGGAGGGAGCTGGGACGGGCCTGGGGGATGGGGGAGTTGGGAGAGCTGGAGCAGGGAGAGGAGCTCTGGGGGGAGTTGGAGTCTGAGAGAGAACAGAAGAACATGATGTCGATAAGCCTTTGCTTTGTAATTGCAGAAATCAAACAAACATTCTCACTTTAGTGCTGATAACGGTTTGATAATAGCTAGAATTAACATTATCCTAAACTTTTTCTGTATGACATGCAGTACAGAAATGTTATTTTAATGCAGAAAAAAAGTGATTTTCTTTCAAAACAAGGACATTTCTAAGTGACCCCAAACTTTTGCATGGTAGTGTATATACAGTACCAGTCAAGAGTTTGGACACACCTACTCATTCAAGGGTTTTTCTTTATTTAAAAAATATATATTTTCTACATTGTAGAATAATAGTGAAGACATTAAACTATGAAATAACACATATGGAATCATATAGTAACCAAAAAGTGTTAAATCTAAATATATTTTATATGTGATATTTTTCAAAGTAGCAAGTCTTTGCCTTTGACTGCTTTGCACACGCTTGGCATTCTCTCAACCAGCGTCATCTGGAATGCTTTTCCAACAGTCTTCAAAATCAAATCAAATAAAAAATGTTTTGTCACATACACATGGTTAGCAGATGTTAATGCGAGTGTAGCGAAATGCTTGTGCTTCTAGTTCCGACAATGCAGTAATAACCAACAAGTAATCTAGCTAACAATTCCAAAACTACTACCTTATAGACACAAGTGTAAGGGGATAAAGAATATGTACATAAAGATATATGAATAAGTGATGATACAGAGCGGCATAGGCAAGATACAGTAGATGGTATTGAGTACAGTATATACATATGAGATGAGTATGTAAACAAAGTGGCATAGTTAAAGTGGCTAGTGATACATGTATTACATAAAGATGCAGTAGATGATATAGAGTACAGTATATACGTATAAATATGAGATGAATAATAATAAACATTATATTAGGTAGCATTGTTTAAAGTGGCTAGTGATATATTTTACATCATTTCCCATCAATTCCCATTATTAAAGTGGCTGGAGTTGAGTCAGTGTGTTGGCAGCAGCCACTCAATGTTAGTGGTGGCTGTTTAACAGTCTGATGGGCTTGAGATAGAAGCTGTTTTTCAGTCTCTCGGTCCCAGCTTTGATGCACCTGTACTGACCTCGCCTTCTGGATGATAGCGGGGTGAACAGGCAGTGGCTCGGGTGGTTGTTGTCCTTGATGATCTTTATGGCCTTCCTGTGACATCGGGTGGTGTAGGTGTCCTGGAGGGCAGGTAGTTTGCCCCCGGTGATGCGTTGTGCAGACCTCACTACCCTCTGGAGAGCCTTGCGGTTGTGGGCGGAGCAGTTGCCGTACCATGCGGTGATACAGCCCGACAGGATGCTCTCAATTGTGCATCTGTAGAAGTTTGTGAGTGCTTTTGGTGACAAGCCGAATTTCTTCAGCCTCCTGAGGTTGAAGAGGCGCTGCTGCGCCTTCTTTACGATGCTGTCTGTGTGGGTGGACCAATTCAGTTTGTCTGTCATGTGTACGCCGAGGAACTTAAAACGTACTACCCTCTCCACTACTGTTCCATCGATGTGGATAGGGGGGTGCTTTATGAGTAGTGCGTGACCCCAGGGTGCTTTATGAGTAGTGCGTGACCCCAGGGTGGCAACACATACACTACCGTTCAAAAGTTTGGGGTCACTTAGAAATGTCCTTGTTTTTTAAAGAAAAGCACATTTTTTGTCCATCAAAATAACATCAAATTGATCAGAAATACAGTGTAGACATTGTTAATGTTGTAAATGACTCTTGTAGCTGGAAACTGCAGATTTTTTATGGAATGACTACATAGGCGTACAGAGGCCCATTATCAGCAACCATTACTCCTGTGTTCCAATGGCACGTTGTGTTAGCAAATTCAAGTTTATCATTTTTAAAGGCTAATTGATCATTAGAAAATGTTAGCACAGCTGAAAACTGTTCGTCTGATTAAAGAAGCAATACAACTGGCCTTCTTTAGACTAGTTGAGTATCTGGAGCAACAGAATTTGTGGGTTCGATTACAGGCTCAAAATGGCCAGAAACAAAGACCTTTCCTCTGAAACTCGTCAGTCTATTCTTGTTCTGAGAAATGAAGGCTATTCCATGTGAGAAAGTGCCAAGAAACTGAAGATCTCATACAACGCTGTGTACTACTCCCGTCACAGAACAGCGCAAACTGTCTCTAACCAGAATAGAAAGACGAGTGGAAGGCCCCGGTGCACAACTGAGCAAGAGGACAAGTACATGAATGTGTCTAGTTTGAGAAACAGACGCCTCACAAGACCTCAACTGGCAGCTTCCTTAAATAGTACACGCAAAAGACCAGTCTCAACGTCAACAGTGAAGAGGCAACTCCGTGATGCTGGCCTTCTAGGCAGAGTTCCTGTGTCCAGTGTCTGTGTTCTTTTGCCCATCTTAAGCTTTTATTTTTATTGGCCAGTCTGAGATATTGCTTTTTCTTTGCAACTCTGCCTTGCTTTTCTTTCAAAAACAAGAACATTTCTAAGTGACCCCAAACTTTTGAATGGTAGTGTATATTCTAAATTATTTCAATGGGTCTTTCTCCAGTCGGATTGTTTTATACTGTTCAATTCAACTTCAACCTAAAATAATTTCCTGCATTTCCATAAATTTCTGCACTTCCTGCACTCATTTGAGATAATTTCCACACTGCTACGATATGGGGGGAAAATACTAGGCCTTATTTTAAACCAAATGTTGCAATTGTGATTTAGATCAAAACACTTGGGTGAACTTTTGGAATCATGGAAATAGATTGTTTATTATAATTATATAGTTAGAATATAAATATAATAGTGGGCACTTTGAATAGTGTTGTCTGACATGACAACGAATGAAAATGCCATGGATGAGTTATTGTAACAGGGTAGGAACCAAAGTGATGTTCAGTGTTTCCTAGGGGACCCTATAATCTTTGGCTACATTAAATCTTTATTCATATAGCCAACATATTCATGCTTCGCCTATTCCTCTTTTATTTAGAAGATACTGTTGCCTCCACCCCTATTGGTATGAGGCTGTATTAGCTAGCTACGTTTGCTCTGACTCAGCGATTAGCATTAGTGGCTAACACGATGTATAACACGATGCGCTTATAAATCCAGGGTCGTTACAACGATTTAGCTAAACTTGCAAAGAAAATACAAACTAGCTGTTTGCAGATGTAAGAAACACAAACTAATATTGTAATTATATAACACTTGTGGATTTATATTAATTTCAAAGTGGAAACAACATCGTTGTCATCAACATTGTTGCATGTGCTGCATTGACCATGCAGACATAATGAAAGTGTCTCGTGGTCAAACAACAACAAATGCGCTCCTTGAGTGACAGGGGGTGGGACTAGGTCTGTGTGGAAAGCGAGAGAGAGCAGAGAGGGATGACTCAAGTAGCGCAGTAAACAATAAAAATGGACGTTGTACACGGGGTATCACATTTAACAAACCAAATATTCAAATACCGTTATAGAAGGTCAAGTAAAATCCCAAACTGGTCCGTGCATAAATACCGGTATATAGTAAAATACAGTATTCCGTCCAGCCCTACTTGGTGGCTGCTTTTCCTTCACGCTGCAGTCCAACTCATCCCAAACCATCTCAATTGGGTTGAGGTCAGGTGATTGTGGAGGCCAGGTCACCTGATGCAGTACTCCATCACTCTCCGTCTTGGTCAAATTGTCCTTACATAGCCTGGAGGTGTGTTGGGTCATTGTCCTGTTGAAAAACAAATGATAGTCCCACTAAGCACAAGCCAGACACCTCCTCCATGCTTCACAGTGGGAACCACACTTGCAGAGGTTATCCTACTCTGCGTCTCACAAAGACACGGCGGTTGGAACCAAAAATCTCATATTTGGACTCATCAGACCAAAGGACATATTTCCATCGGTCTAATGTCCATAGCTCGTGTTTCTTGGCCCAAGCAAGTCTCTTCTTATTATTGGTGTCCTTTAGTAGTGGTTTCTTTGCAGCAGTTCAACCATGAAGGCCTGATTCACGCAATCTCCTTTGAACAGTTAATGTTGAGATGTGTCTGTTACTTGAACTCTGTGAAGCATTTATTTGGGCTGCATCTTCTGAGGCTGGTAACTCTAAGGAACTTATCCTCTACAGCTGAGGTTACTCTGGGTCTTCCATTCGTGTGGCCGTCCTCATGAGAGCCAGTTTCTTCATAGCGCTTGATGGTTTTTGCGACTGCACTTGACAAAACTTTCAAAGTTCTTGAAATGTTCCAGATCGACTGATCTTCATGTCTTAAAGTAATGATGGACGGTCGTTTCGCTTTGCTTATTTGAGCTGTTCTTGCCATAAAATGGACTTGGTCTTTCACCAAATAAGCCCATCTTCTTTATACCAGTCCTAACTGATTGGCTCTAACCCACAAATGAACTTTTAACAAGGCACAATCTGTTAATTTAAATACATTCATAAAGCTGGTTGAGAGAATGCCAAGAGTGTGCAAAGCTGTCATCCAGACAAAGGATGGCTGCCTTGAAGAATCGCAAATATAAAATATATTTTGATTTGTTATAGTTTTGATGTCTTCACTATTATTCTACAATGTAGAAAATAGTAAAAATAAAGAAAAAACCTTGAATGAGTAGTTGTGTCCAAACTTTTGACTGGTACTGTATGCCAAATCCAAAGCTTTGGCATAACACACGTTTCCTCAAATACAAATGTACTTGGTCTACCACAAGGGTTGAAACATTGTCAAATGCCCACTTACCAACACAAAATTATGCACGGCACAAAATGGTAGCCCAGTTTCGATCCAATAAAGAGGCTAGCTAGCAACTCACCTCCAGACTGGTCGGGGGCGGGGGAGCGGCAGGGTGTGGAGGGTCCAGGCGAGAGGCTCTGGGTGGGGGAGCCAGACAGGCTGTCACTGGAGGAGACTGAATGTTGGAAGCCGGAGGAGAAACTGCGACTGCTCTGCATGGGAGGAGGAGTGTGCTTGGACAGCTTCTTCCAGATGCTACGTCGTCTACTACAGGAGAGAAATGAGATTCAATGTAAAGGTTGTGGGTATACAGGGTTTCAGCAATCGGTTATTAGGCCGATTGAGTATTAGATCATTTTTATAATACTCTGATATTTGATTATGTGAACGCAAAACATGGCAATGTTTGCATTCTGTGGCACAGAATTAATATTTCTTACAAATGGCACCCAATAGAGGAGAGATTTTTGTCTTATCTGCCATGACACCCAGATTGCAGGTGCTACAGTAGCGGTGACTGGAGTAACTGTTTCTCATATAAATGGAGAGCCCTGTAATGTTCTGCTCTTACCCGTCCTGGCCGTCTTTCCTCTTGCTCTTCTTGCTGCGTCGGGCCATCTTGCTCTTGTAGCTGGTCTTCCTGGCTGGGCCCACCTTGATGGAGGTGTTCTCCAGGGCCGTGGTTTGCAGCGTCACCTTGCTGCCACTCTGGGAATAGAACGGCGATTGGTTTACTGGGCACCAAATGTTCTATGTAGGATAGAGATTGCATATGGAATATATATTTCCTGCTTATAGAACGGTGATCACTGATTTGTAACAGGATTGCACAGGTGAAAGTAACAGGGTCTAATATGGCCACCTGTCACAGAGGTTGGACGACAGGGACGACTGCAGTGTTGTTAATCTGGACAGGGACAATATAAGGACTGAGGAATTTCTTGGGGTTTCTTTTTAGGGAGACTGGTCTTGAGATAGGCCTTGTGCTGAAACGTTAACCGGCTATATCCTCCCGTCTTGTTTCCTTTGTCATTTTTGGGGACAAAATGTAGTCATTCTGGTTATATCAGAAGGTAGCAAGGAATGAAGGAAGGTAGGTAAATAGGAAGGACATAGAGAGACAGAGAGAGACAGACAGAGAGACAGACAGAGAGAGAGACAGAGAGAGAGACAGAGAGAGAGACAGAGAGAGAGACAGAGAGAGAGACAGAGAGAGAGACAGAGAGAGAGACAGAGAGAGAGACAGAGAGAGAGAAAGAGAGAGAGACAGAGAGAGAGACAGAGAGAGAGACAGAGACCAAACAAAGAGAGGAAGGAGTATCAGGAAAGCGTGATGGCCCTCTTCCAGTGGGTCTCACCTTGAGAAGCAGCTCCACCACCTCAGTGTGCACCAGCCCCTGAACCGACTCCCCGTTCACGTGGGTGATGAGGTCACCAGCCCTCAGGCCCGCCTCGTGGGCCGGAGTGCCCTCCTCCACACACTACAGGAACACATGAAGAATAACCAACCAGAATGTAGCCCTGACTGCTTCGGCATGTATCGATGCTATCAGAAACAAAATGTAAAACAAGACTAAATAATATATTAGCTAAAGAAGAAACGTAACAGACTGGGACGCGAGCTAATAATAATATAAGTGGATTAAAACCAGCCAGATATTTGGTATTTGAAAGAACAAGTGTTGTTATAAACAAATATTACACATAATGAAATAACTAAACACCACAAACCAATACCAAACCACACAGATAGTTCAACCAGACAGTAAAACTAAGTCCCAATACTGCAGCAGTACTAGGAACCATAGAGATACATACTTGAGTGGCCTGTTCCATAAAAATGTCCCTGATCAAGATGGCCATCCTGGAGTTATGTTGTCTAGTGATCTATTTAATTCTGTGGCAAGAACACTTACCCAGACCATGTGGTGCACGGTGTAGACGTCCAAGTCCCCCATGTAGACGCGGATGGCACGCAGGGCGAAGCCGAACCTCTTCCCAGAGCTGTGGATGACCACGGGGGGGCGCAGGCTGGTGATGCTGAGGGACAGGTCTCCCGGGACGAGGGGTTGGAGGATAGGGACAGCGATGACTTGGGGCTGCTGGAGAGACCGTCCGTGGTGTCTGGGTGTAAGGAGAGAGAACACGTTAGGATTGAGGAATTTCTTGGGGAATTTAACAAAGTCAGTACAAGCATATCAATCATATAGGTTACAGGGCATTGTAGGCTACATACACAATATAGTGGTGTTGTTGTTGTTAGCATTATGCTAACCTCTGACTAGAGTCAGTGGCTGCATCTCAAATGCTTGGCCCATATAAACTGCAACTTTTAGCCACAGCTCTGGCCAAAAGCAATCCACAGAAATGTATGTTACCAGGAATACGGTACTGTTTGAGACTTGACCTCTCTTAACGTCTAAGTATACTGGTACAAGCTAGCTAGCTCTGGTGGTTTAATTTACCTGGGGTGATGATGAGGGACAGGCCTGAGATGGAAGCTGACTTGGGGACCTTGCAGGCCGCTGGGGGTTTGGGCTTCTCGGGGGTGTCCAGCTGGTGCCCGATGCGGCGGGACGCCCCACGCCTGTAGGAGGGCCGCGTGCCTGTGCTGTTACTACGGAGACGGATACGCCGCAAGTTGGACACTACCCCGTCTGAGAGAGGAGGGAGATAGAAAGAGAGAGAGGGGTGGGGGGGTAAGTGAATGCCTAACAGTGCACGCTAGAGTGTGGGCATTCTTCTCTTTTAGTAAAATAAGCCCAGTACAAATAGCCTGTGTGTATATTTATACACAAAATGACAGTGTGTCTGTGTGTATAGGCCTAAACACAATTGTGTGTGTGAACCAGTGCAATCTAAACTCACCCTCTTCCTCAGCTGCGATGGCGAAGCGTGGCATGGTGTCCAGGCTCTGAGTGCTGTTCATCACCAGCGGACTGGCACTCCTCTCTGACTGGGACGAACTGGAGGCGGCCCTGGGACGCAGGCTAGAGGACAGGAGGAGAACAGAATGAAGTTAACAAGGACAGGACAGGGCACACTTAAAGAAAGGGTTGTTGTGATCTGGTTATGTTACAAGGGATTCAAGAATGACACTTTCTACCCACTAACTCATATTTAACTGAAATGTGTGTATGTATTCAATAGATGGACTTCAGTGTGATTTCTCCCTTATAACCACACACTGTTAGAAAAAAATGTGCTTATCTAGAACCTAAAAGGGTTCTTCAGCTGTCCCTATAGGATAACCCTTTTGGGTTCCAGGTAGAACCCTTTTGGTTCCATTTAGAATCCTTTCCACAGAAGGTTCTATATGGAACCCAAAAGGGTTCTACCTGGAACCAAAAAAATATTATCCTATGGGGACAGCCAAAGAACCCTTTTGGAACCCTTTTTTCTAGGTGTATAAAAGACAAATGTAGCAGAATTCTGTCAATGTTTTAGCTAGAGCTATACTTGTTTCACAACTACACACCAAACATAGTGTAGTCTGAGGCCCTTTTTCTGTCGCTCACCTTCCTCTGTGGCCCTCCGTCCTCCGGTCCCCACTGGCCACATGTTTGTGTCCCTCTCCTGGGGAGAGGACACCCTTCCCCTCCCACCTCTCCTCCTTCTCCTCACTGTGGCTGCGGTCTGACGACGACAGGCTCTGATTGGATGGCATTAACGTGGACAGGTGCTCCGTGCTGCTGTACACCTGGGGGCCACAAAGAAGTCAGGGGTCAGAGAAAAGGTCACAAAAAAGCTCAGTGAAATGACAAGCATGCTTTTTAAGGGTGCAATATGCAGAAATCCCTCCTGCATATCCTGGTTGCTAAAATTATTATAGTTAGCCTAATTTCACTTTATTTGACAAAACAACCTATGTATAGTGTAGAGCAGGGCTCTCCAACCCTGTTCCTGGAGAGCTACCATCCTGTAGGTTCACACTCCAACCCTGTTCCTGGAGAGCTACCATCCTGTAGGTATTCATTCCAACCCTGTTCCTGGAGAGCTACCATCCTGTAGGTATTCATTCCAACCCTATTCCTGGAGAGCTACCATCCTGTAGGTTCACACTCCAACCCTGTTCCTGGAGAGCTACCATCCTGTAGGTTCACACTCCAACCCTGTTCCTGGAGAGCTACCATCCTGTAGGTTCACACTCCAACCCTGTTCCTGGAGAGCTACCATCCTGTAGGTTCACACTCCAACCCTGTTCCTGGAGAGCTACCATCCTGTAGGTTCACACTCCAACCCTGTTCCTGGAGAGCTACCATCCTGTAGGTTCACACTCCAACCCTGTTCCTGGAGAGCTACCATCCTGTAGGTTCACACTCCAACCCTGTTCCTGGAGAGCTACCATCCTGTAGGTTCACACTCCAACCCTGTTCCTGGAGAACTACCATCCTGTAGGTCTTCATTCCAACCCTGTTCCTGGAGAGCTACCATCCTGTAGGTTCACACTCCAACCCTGTTCCTGGAGAGCTACCATCCTGTAGGTTCACACTCCAACCCTGTTCCTGGAGAGCTACCATCCTGTAGGTTCACACTCCAACCCTGTTCCTGGAGAGCTACCATCCTGTAGGTTCACACTCCAACCCTGTTCCTGGAGAGCTACCCTCCTGTAGATATTCACTCCAACCCTGTTCCTGGAGAGCTACCATCCTGTAGGTTCACACTCCAACCCTGTTCCTGGAGAGCTACCCTCCTGTAGGTTCACACTCCAACCCTGTTCCTGGAGAGCTACCATCCTGTAGGTTCACACTCCAACCCTGTTCCTGGAGAGCTACCATCCTGTAGGTTCACACTCCAACCCTGTTCCTGGAGAGCTACCATCCTGTAGGTTCACACTCCAACCCTGTTCCTGGAGAGCTACCATCCTGTAGGTTCACACTCCAACCCTGTTACTGGAGAGCTACCGTCCTATAGATATTCACTCCAACCCTGTTCCTGGAGAGCTACCCTCCTATCAGCTATAAACAAGAAGAAGCGGCTCCAGTAGGCACACGATCACCAACACTGGACAATTAAGGAGTGGAAAAAAATAGCCAGTTCCTGTTGCGTCATGCTTATGGCAGAGTCAGGATTTTGCGTAAGCAGCATGAGTCCATCCTGCCTGGTGTCAACAGTACAGGCTGGTGGTGATGGTGTGGGGAATGTTATCCTGGCACATGTTCAGTCCGTTGATACCAATTGAGCAACGGTTGAACACCATGCCCCGAAAAATTCTGGCTGTTCTGGAGGCAACAGGGACGACCAAGTATTAGATGGGTGTACCTAATAAAGTGAAGAGAATACGTCTGAACGATATGAATACATGTTGCGTCATTTCTCACCTTGCTAAAGCGATGTGCCACGGAGGAGAACTGCTTGAGCTCCAGGGACGTATCTTCATCACAGGTCTCATCATCATCATCATCTTCTTCCGAATCCAGGTGGCTGTACCGCTCAGACCGGGCTGAAGAGCAACAGAGACACACATTAGTACAAGTAGGGTTGCAAAACTACCAGTAATTTACAAAAGTTACCTGAATCTTTTGTAACTTTGGTAATTAACAGGTACTCTATGGCAATCCATGGTAACTTTGGTCATTTATACTTTAAAAATGTATTCATATAAAATAAAAATCTTAATCTGTGTCCATATCATCCATGAGTTTCAAGGTGATACACCCTATGGTTCAAGAGAAAATAGCCTAAAATAAAAAATGACATTCTCAATTAACTTCTCAATCTGCCACCAGTTTGGCGCCAAAATATTTACAACAAAGACATATTGACATGGTAAAATAAATATAAAGGATATTTAAATGCTGAAACTCTCATATTAAACACAAACAATATTCACTAAATTGATGGATTATATTTAGGGTACTGTTTTACAGTTTAGTTTTTCTATTTTAAAATCATCATATTTTATTGTTTAAAATCTTAAATTTACATATTTTATAATGTTATGAAAATACCATAATATTCCAGTAGTTTAAACTATGAAAAGGTAACAGTAATATACCCTAAATACAAGTCAAGAAAGGAGCAGCAGCATACTACACAGATTAGGTTAAATTGGCCCTAACCCCTGACCCTGGGTCAGATATTTTATCACCCCATATGATTAAGATTGGGCTGGCGGGTAAGGAATTCTGACCCTAGATCTGAGGTTAGGACCAACTTATAACTTCAGTACACAAAACACATTTAAAATACTCCCAATGAGAGTGGTAAAGCTCGCCACCTACTGTCAAAGTAACTGGTGTCGTCCTCAGTCTCCAGTTGAGGGATAAACTCAGCTTTCTGTCGTAGCAGTCCGTTCCAGTCCAGACCCACAAAGAACATGTGCATCTTGACCTCTGGTGTTCCCCCTGGGAGTAACATGGGGATGCATGATTGTATCATTGATTTGATCAAACTATTCATCAATATGATCAACTTAATATACTAAACATTAGGAACACCTTCCTAATATTGAGTTGCACCCCCTCCCCTTTTACCCTCAGAACAGCCTCAATTCCTCAGGGCATGGACTCTACAAGGTGTCAAAAGCGTTCCACAGGGATGCTGGCCCATGTTGTCTCTAATGCCTCCCACAGTTGTGTCAAGTTGGCTGGATGTCCTTTGGATGGTGGACCATTCTTAATACACATGGGAAACCGTTGAGCGTGAAAAATCCAGCAACGCTGCAGTTCTTGACACACTCAAACCGGTGCATTTGGCACCTACTACTATACCCTGTTTAAAGGCACTTCACTGAAGTGGATTTAACAAGTGACATCAGTAAAGGATCATAGCCTTCACCTGGATTCACCTGGTCAGACTATGTCATGAATAGAGCAGGTGTTCATAATGTTTTGTATACTCAGTGTAGTCAAACCCACATTACTTTAGGTTGTGCATATTTGGTTAATCTCATCAAACCAACTTGGTGATTAAAACAACTATTATGACATTGAACCGTTTCAGTAATCTGAAGGGGCTCCCGAGTGGCGCAGCGGTCTAAGGCACTACATCTCAGTGTTAGAGGCGACACTACAGACCCTGGTTTGAATCCGGGCTGAATCACATCCGGCCGTGATTGGGAGTCCCATAGGGCGGCGCACAATTGGCCCAGCGTTGTCCGGGTTTGGCCGGGCTAGGCCGTCATTGTAAATAAGAATTTGTTCTTAACTGACTTGCCCAGTTAAAAATGTAAAATTGTACTGTGTGTATTTATTGATCTGTGGAAATTATATTGGTCATGTCCCTAGAGCAGCTCACAGATTACTGCACCTGTACATAGCCCACCTATAATTTAGCCCAAACAACTACCTCTTTCCCTACTGTATTTAATTTATTTATTTATTTTTGCTCCTTTGCACCCCCATTATTTTTATTTCTACTTTGCACATTCTCCCATTGCAAATCTACCATTCAAGTGTTTTACTTGCTATATTGTATCTACTTTGCCACCATGGCCTTTTTGCCTTTACCTCCCTTATCTCACCTCATTTGCTCACATTGTATATAGACTTGTTTATACTGTATTATTGACTGTATGCT
Organism: Oncorhynchus clarkii lewisi; assembly: GCF_045791955.1. Lineage (NCBI taxonomy): Eukaryota > Metazoa > Chordata > Actinopteri > Salmoniformes > Salmonidae > Oncorhynchus > Oncorhynchus clarkii. The sequence goes on along the minus strand of NC_092166.1, from coordinate 13,160,881 downwards.
TGTTTTACTCCATGTGTAACTCTGTGTCGTTGTATCTGTGTCGAACTGCTTTGCTTTATCTTGGCCAGGTCGCAATTGTAAATGAGAACTTGTTCTCAACTTGCCTACCTGGTTAAATAAAGGTGAAATATATATATATTTTTTTAAATAGAACTATGTTGTGATGCTTTTTTTAGACTTTTGAATGAGTTATCCAAGAAGTGACTTGTTCAATCAGATACTTCTAAAGTGTCCTAACATAATACTGTACTGACATCATACCCAAAATAAATACATGTATTTTTATAAAGGCAATAAAGAAGACACCCACCAGTCCCGAGGCGGTCTAGGGGGCTTTGTCTCAGCAGCCTGGTGATCAGGTCCTGGGCATCAGCAGGCAGGGTATCCTCCCCCTCAGGCCAGATAATGTCATCTGTGAAATAAACACGTTTTGGAATACAATTTAATCTCAATTACACACAATACAACATGAAACATTTGGCAATAATTCAAACAGATTGGTAATTGTGAATTGTGACATTGGTGACGAGACGTTCTTCTTGACATTGGTGACTAGACATTCTTCTTGACATTGGTGACTAGACATTCTTCTTGACATTGGTGACTAGACATTCTTCTTGACATTGGTGACTAGACATTCTTCTTGACATTGGTGACTAGACGTTCTTCTTGACATTGGTGACTAGATGATTGAAAGACACCTGGGACTGTGTGCCTATCACAGAGTCAGACAAGGTAGAGGGGGTGCTTGGGTCAAAAAGACAGTGAGCACCATGCAAAAGTGGCAATCAATGGCCAAATATAAGAGTTGCACCCTCTAGCTTTTCTAACTCTGTAGTGCATATTTATTGGATCGATTTGACCAGTCAGAGCCACGTTACCCAAGCCTGGATAAACCAAAGTCAATGATTAAAACAATAATAAACATAGCATTTAGTCTAATTTAACCAGGCTAACATAACCCATTAATGAGATGACTCTCACCATTGACCACTTGTCCGAAGAGCTGTTCGGGCGTGTCCCCGAAGAAAGGCACGCAGCCCACCAGGAACTCATAGAGGATGATGCCCATAGCCCACCAGTCCACCGGCTTCCCATAGCCCTGCCTCAGGATCACCTCTGGGGCGATGTACTCTGGAGTACCACACACCTGGGACAGAGAACCAGAAGAAGGGAGGATTTAAGAATGGACATTGGATGATAAAATGAGTATAGGGCAGGTAGGCAAACAGAATGAGAAGGTATAAGCGAGAGAGACAAATAGAGACAAAGAGAGAGAGAGAGAGAGAGAGATGGAAAAAATCTGATCAAGGAGAGAGAATAAGAAACAACAGTGAGTGAAAAAAAATAAACAAAAATGGAGAGAACGAGGACAGAGAGAGAGAGATGGAGAAAGAACACAGAGAGAGAGAGAGAGAAATGGAGAGAAAGAGAACAGAGAGAGAGATGGAGAGAAAGAACACACAGAGATGGAGAGAAATAACAGAGAGAGAGATGGAGAGAAAGAACAGAGAGAGAGCGCGAGAGAGAGATGGAAAGAAAGAACACACAGAGAGAGAGATGGAGAGAAAGAGAACAGAGAGAGATGGAGAGAGGGAGAGAGATGGAGAGAGAGAGAGAGAACGGAGAGAGAGGACGGAGAGAGAAATGGAGAAAGAGGACAGAGAGAGAGATGGAGAGAGGGAGAGAGATGGAGAGAGAGAGAGAGAACGGAGAGAGAGAGGACAGAGAGAGAAATGGAGAAAGAGGACAGAGAGAGAGATGGAGAGAGAGGACAGAGAGAGATAGAACAGAGTGAGATCGAGAGCTCACCTGTTTGTCTATAAACTCCCTTGTGTCCTTCTCAATGTGTCCCTCATACAGGTTGGTGGTCATGTTCATCAGGCCGATCTTGGACAGGCCAAAGTCAGTCAGCTTGATGTGGCCCATGGACGTGATCAGTAAACTACGGCGGAAGAAAAATACATTCAAAATAATTGACCGTCGAACAAACAGAAAGCTGGACAGTGAACAATGGCGAAAAAGCCTTTGTGCAAAGAACGTCCAGAATGTATGGAATACGCTGTATATACACCTATAACCAGCCGCTCCTCTTCAAATGGCCACTTTGAAATAATATATAGGCTTAGTACTGAAAAATAATCAACTCTGTAGCGGTAGGCCACACACATACTTTTTTCTCTCCGCACTATTGGTGTAAGCCTGTAAGTAAGCATTTCACTGTAAGGTCTACTACACCTGTTCTATTTGGCGAGCGTGACAAATTTTGATTTGATTTGAAGGCTGCTGAGGGGAGAACGGCTCATAATAATGGCTGGAAAGGAGTGAATGGAATGGTGTCAAACACATAGAAACCGTGTTTGATGTATTTGATACCATTCCACCTATTGCACTCCAGACATTACCACAAGCCCCTCCTCCACAATTAAGGTGCCACCAGCCTCCTGTGCGGTAGTTAGGTTTCACACTGACTTGTCAGGTTTGAGGTCTCTGTGTACGATGCCGTAGTTGTGGAGGTACTCCAATGCCAAGACCGTCTCCGCAAAGTACATCCGGGTCATGTCCACTGGCAGCGGGCCAATGTTCTTCAACAGGTTGGCACAGTCCCCACCTGAGGAAGATAGCCAATAGACTGGAAAAGGCTGACAGCAACACGCATGAGAGCCTACTTTGATTTATGTGCTACTGCGACTTGATGCACCTGAGCTCAATTTTGAGCCTCATAGCAAAGGGTCTGAATACTTATGTAAATAAGGTATTTCACTTTTATATACATTTGAAAACACTTCTAAAAAGCTGTTTTCACTTTGTCATTATGGGGTACTGTGTGTAGATTGATGAGGGAAAAAAAATATTTTATATATTTTAGATTAAGGCTGTAACGTAACAAAATGTGGAAAAGGGAAGGGGTCTGAATACTTTTCGAACTGTATATCTTAAGTAAGAACCTACCTTCTACATACTCCATGACCATGCAGAGGTGGCGTCTCGTTTCGAAGGAGCAGAACATGGAGACCACAAAGGGGTTCTCAGCAAAGGTCAGGATGTCCCGCTCCACAAACACCTGCTGGATCTGGTTCCTCAGCATCAGATTCTGCCGGTTGATCTTCTTCATGGCAAAACGCTGCCGGGTCTCCCTGTGCCTCACCAGGAACACAGCACTGGGACCATGGAAAAGGAGAGCCAACGAGCGCGAGAGAGCCAGTGAGCGCGAGAGAGCCAGCGAGCGCGAGAGAGCCAGCGTGCGAGCGAGAGCCAGAGAGCGAGCGAGCCAGAGTGCGAGCGAGAGCCAGAGAGTGAGCGAGCCAGAGTGCGAGCGAGAGCCAGAGAGCGAGCGAGAGCCAGAGTGCGAGCGAGAGCCAGAGAGCGAGCAAGCCAGAGAGTGAGCGAGCCAGAGAGCGAGCGAGCGAAAAAGAGCCAGAGAGCGAGCGAGCAAGCGAAAAAGAGCGAGAGAGCGAGCGAGCGAGCGAAAAAGAGCGAGCGAGCGAAAAAGAGCCAGAGAGCGAGCGAAAAAGAGCCAGAGAGCGAGCGAAAAAGAGCCAGAGAGCGAGCGAGCAAGCGAAAAAGAGCGAGCGAGCAAGCGAAAAAGAGCCAGAGAGCGAGCGAAAAAGAGCCAGAGAGCGAGCGAAAAAGAGCCAGAGAGCGAGCGAAAAAGAGCCAGAGAGCGAGCGAAAAAGAGCCAGAGAGCGAGCGAAAAAGAGCCAGAGAGCGAGCGAAAAAGAGCCAGAGAGCGAGCGAAAAAGAGCCAGAGAGCGAGCGAAAAAGAGCCAGAGAGCGAGCGAAAAAGAGCCAGAGAGCGAGCGAAAAAGAGCCAGAGAGCGAGCGAGCAAGCGAAAAAGAGCGAGCGAGCAAGCGAAAAAGAGCCAGAGAGCGAGCGAAAAAGAGCCAGAGAGCGAGCGAGCAAGCGAAAAAGAGCGAGCGAGCAAGCGAAAAAGAGCCAGAGAGCGAGCGAGCGAGCGAAAAAGAGCGAGCGAGCGAGCGAAAAAGAGCCAGAGCGAGCGAAAAAGAGCCAGAGAGCGAGCGAAAAAGAGCCAGAGAGCGAGCGAAAAAGAGCCAGAGAGCGAGCGAAAAAGAGCCAGAGAGCGAGCGAGAGACAGACAGACAGACAGAGCGAGAGAGACAGAGCGAGCGAGAGACAGACAGACAGAGCGAGCGAGAGACAGACAGAGACAGAGCGAGCGAGCGAGAGACAGACAGACAGAGCGAGAGACAGACAGACAGACAGACAGATAGACAGACAGACAGACAGACAGAGCGAGCGAGAGACAGACAGAGCAAGCGAGCGAGAGACAGACAGAGCGAGCGAGCGAGAGACAGACAGAGCGAGCGAGCGAGCGAGAGACAGACCGAGCGAGCGAGAGACAGACAGAGCGAGCAAGCGAGAGACAGACAGAGCGAGCAAGCGACAGACAGACAGAGCGAGCGAGAGACAGACAGACAGAGCGAGCGAGAGACAGACAGACAGACAGAGCGAGCGAAAGACAGACAGAGCGAGCGACAGACAGACAGACAGAGCGAGAGACAGAGCGAGCGAGAGACAGACAGAGCGAGCGAGAGACAGAGCGAGCGAGCGAGCGAGACAGACAGAGCGAGCGAGCGAGAGACAGACAGAGCGAGCGAGAGACAGACATAGCGAGCGAGAGACAGACAGAGCGAGCGAGACAGACAGACAGACAGAGAGCGAGAGAGACAGACAGACAGACAGAGCGAGAGAGACAGACAGAGAGAGCGAGCGACAGACAGACAGACAGAGCGAGAGACAGAGCGAGCGAGAGACAGACAGAGCGAGCGAGAGACAGACAGAGCGAGCGAGCGAGCGAGACAGACAGAGCGAGCGAGCGAGAGACAGACAGAGCGAGCGAGAGACAGACATAGCGAGCGAGAGACAGACAGAGCGAGCGAGAGACAGACAGAGCGAGCGAGCGAGACAGACAGACAGAGAGCGAGAGAGACAGACAGACAGACAGAGCGAGAGAGACAGACAGAGCGAGCGAGAGACAGACAGACAGACAGACAGAGCGAGCGAGAGACAGACACAGACAGAGCGAGCGAGCGAGCGAGACAGACAGACAGACAGAGCGAGCGAGAGACAGACAGACAGACAGACAGACAGAGCGAGCGAGAGACAGACAGACAGACAGACAGAGCGAGCGAGAGACAGACAGACAGAGCGAGCGAGCGACAGACAGACAGACAGAGCGAGCGAGCGAGCGAGAGACAGACAGACAGAGCGAGCGAGCAAGAGACAGACAGACAGAGCGAGCGAGCAAGAGACAGACAGACAGAGCGAGAGACAGACAGAGCGAGAGACAGACAGAGCGAGAGACAGACAGAGCGAGAGACAGACAGACAGAGCGAAAGACAGACAGAGCGAGAGACAGACAGACAGAGCGAGAGACAGACAGACAGAGCGAGAGACAGACAGACAGAGCGAGCAACAGACAGACAGAGCGAGCGACAGACAGACAGAGCGAGCGAGCGACAGACAGACAGACAGAGCGAGCGAGCGACAGACAGAGCGAGCGAGCGACAGACAGACAGAGCGAGCGACAGACAGACAGAGCGAGCGACAGACAGACAGACAGACAGACAGACAGAGCGAGCGAGCGACAGACAGACAGAGCGAGCGAGCGACAGAGCGAGCGAGCGACAGACAGACAGAGCGAGCGAGCGACAGACAGACAGAGCGAGCGAGCAACAGACAGACAGAGCGAGCGAGCGAGCGACAGACAGACAGAGCGAGCGACAGACAGACAGAGCGAGCGAGCGACAGACAGACAGAGCGAGCGAGCGACAGACAGACAGAGCGAGCGACAGACAGACAGACAGACAGACAGACAGACAGAGCGAGCGAGCGACAGACAGACAGAGCGAGCGAGAGACAGACAGACAGAGCGAGAGACAGACAGACAGAGCGAGAGATAGACAGACAGAGCGAGAGACAGACAGACAGAGCGAGAGACAGACAGACAGAGCGAGAGACAGACAGACAGAGCGAGCGAGAGACAGACAGAGCGAGAGACAGACAGAGCGAGAGACAGACAGAGCGAGAGACAGACAGAGCGAGAGACAGACAGAGCGAGAGACAGACAGAGCGAGAGACAGACAGAGCGAGAGACAGACAGAGCGAGAGACAGACAGAGACAGGTTGCTTCTTAATAACAGTATTAAGTTAACTTTTCTGCACTGATGTGAGAGAGCATGATCAGTAAGCATCGATCATATTGCTTTTGCCATATTTTGTTTCCAGATCAGTGCAAATGATAGAGAGGAATCAGTCTTCACGAAGACTAGTAAAACACAATCTCTTTCCAGAAACAAACTCTAGTCCCTACCCCCTAGGCACTGTGGAGATCTGAGACGATTTGACCGGTGTACATAATATGGCGCAATTTGTCCTCACAGCACTAACAATATTTGGACAGGCATTTGGGCAGTGTGTCATAAACATTGGCGTGACATTTGTTGAAGAAATGTTAAACTGCCATTTTAGCCAACTGTATGCTACCACACATTCAAGACATTGACTTTCAGTTTCACTTCCGCGTTCAGCACACTCACATTTCCTCAAAGACAGAGACCGCTCTAAAATAAGAGCTCTTCCTCACCCATAGGCCCCGTTGCTGATGAGCTTGATGGTCTCAAAGTCGCTCTCTAGTGGTTTCCTGCGAGAAGGAGTGCAGGCTGCCCGGTTCTGAGACACAAAATGAATGAACAAAGCAATTTGACCCGAACACAAACAAATTTGCCAGGCCGAAACGGCTAAACAAGCTGTGTAACTGACACAGTTGTTTACGTTTAAAAGAGCTTTCATGACTTTCATCTCATCCAAAGCCAAGCCAACTCAATTCTGGAACATGCTAGTTATAGAGTACTTGCTACACTATGCTAATACAACGCGTTCCATCACTATGATCTAACCATCATGGCTGAACTTGTAAGTGTTTCTGGTTGCCTTACCTCAGTGTCGTCGGTGTCTCTACAGGCCGCTCCGTGCCCAGGGCTGGTCTGCTCCAGATGGACCATGTCTACAGTACAACAGCGGGAGAGAGACCATGGTCCGGCACCAAACAGAAGGAAACACAAACAAACTGCCTGGATAATACGAGACACTCATTTTCATTTTCTGTAGTAAATGTTGCGTGCCTTGATGAACATGACCCTTGCACTGTCACCCCTCTAACTCAGTGTGATCCCAAGTTGATCTATTGCATATTATAGCCGGAGACAATATGGGAGAATCACTAAGTAGCAGCATCTTTTCAACAAGTAGCCGCTTGGCCAGGTTTCCAACTAAACCAATAGTGCTTCAAATTAAGAGATAGTGGTTGGTTTTTGAACTGAGCCTGGAAACTTAAGGGGAAGACAACCCTTGTATGTACCAGGAAGAGCAATAGAAATAGCCCAAAGGCCGGCAGATGGCGATATTGATCTGGTATTGACCGGTTTGTGCCTAAACATTCTCCATTCAGGCTTCACATGCGTCGATTACCCCCTTAACCAAATTTAATGGCGAGAAGTGGTGTTTCTTAATGAAACACCATTTTCCACCATCATGCTAGTGGTTAATGCTACTTCCTGTTGTTGTGCCCTATGGGACTAGCATTCCTAAGTGGTAAAGTGTGTTTCATTAAGGAAGTATGCATATGTTGTCCGTTTCCTCCCCTTCTTGCCTTTAAATCTAGTTATGGGGGAAATCGACGCCTTTGAAGCCTGAATGGAGAATGTTTTTGGTACGAACCGGTCCACGGGGTTGCGAGGGTAAGACAGAAACATCTCAGGAAACCCTACAGATACCTTCCAATGGCTCCCACTGCTCATGCTTTAGCCGATGTATAGATTCGATAAATCTGTGAGGCCCATCCTTCTTTTAACCACTGTGGGATTCTAATAGGATGAGGAAGCCCTGTGGTACTGTACCTTCCAGAGGGTCTCTGGTGAGGCCCAGCTGGCTGATGATGTAGCGCGGGATGTCTGTCTTGATGACCTGGCCCACCTTGGCGTGGCCCTCGGCTGCCTCCAGACGATGAAGGAACTCCTCCGGGTCAAACTCCTATTGGGGTGAAAAGCCAAGAGGAATATAGGTTATTATTATCATCATTTACATTAAATAGATAAGTATATATAAACCAGGGTTATTACAGTGTTATAACCCTGTAACAAGCTATCAAGTACATTCCGTGGTGGAGAACTTAACACTACAATGTACTTAACCTATGAAAAATAATTAACATCATAGAGACTGGGCAAAAAGCATCATGGCCGTACTGTATCATATTAGTTGTGTTGGTTGGCAATTGCTTTAGGAGCACAACTTCCTGAAAGAGACTGTGAATCTTACCAGACATTCCAGTAACCTGGCTGGCCTGGAGATGATGATGAGGATCTTCTTCACCAGCTTAATGATGACGGTCACCTCCTTGCTCTCAGACCTCTCGTACGCCTGATGACAAAGACAAAACAACACAGATAGAGACAGGTTATGTGCCTGAAATGTGCCATAGTTACTCATGACAGGGCAGTGACTGGTATGAAACATTACCTTGTGATACTTCTTACTTCCGTAAGAAAATAATGAGTGACTGTTCTCACTTATACAAAGATTAGGGTCAAAGAGAGTTCTTTGAACGGCTTCTCATTGGTAATCTGTTAGTACTTGGTTTGTCTATAATAGTGCCTTCTACTGCTGCAATCATGTAAGTGTAACTTACTCAATTTCACTTACAATTATACTGCAGCATTTTTAAGCCTGAGTATCCAGGCGTGAGAATTAACTTTTTGAAAAGTCCAATTTACGATGTTCTACTAACTCGATGCTTTGACTAAGTGATTGTGATAGGGGATCAGGGAGTACTGAGGATCCTGCAACACAGTCTAATGTGAGGGCACAACAAAGTGTACATTCAATGACAAGGTTGCATAACACTGTAATTCTGTCCAGGCTGTGGTGCTTTTTTAGGAAAGAGCACATCTTCAGGCCTTGGGACAAAAACTGGCCCATTATAAGATGACTCAATGACCTTAGTTCCTTTTTAATGTCTCTATTTTGGTTTGGTCAGGGGGTGGGCATTCTGTTTTGTTCTGTGTGTTGTATTTCTATGTGTTTGGCCTGGTATGGTTCCCAATCAGAGGCAGCTGTCAATCGTTGTCTCTGATTGAGAACCATACTTAGGTAGCCTGTTCCCACCTGTGTTTGTGGGTAGTTGTTTTCTGTTTTTGTATTCTGTACCAGACAGAACTGTTTCGTTCATTCTCTTTTGTTGTTTTTTCATTCAGTGTTCAATTCATAAATAAAGATGAACACGTACTACACTGCACCTTGGTCCTTACCTTCTTCCACCAACGGCCATTACAGAACTACCCACCACCAAAGGACCAAGCAGCGTGTAATGGACTCCTGGACATGGGAGGAAATATTGGACCGCAAGGGACCCTGGGCACAGCCGGGAGAGTATCGCCGTCCGAAAGAGGAGCTGGAAGCAGCTAGAGCGGGCGGCGACACTACGAGGAATTGGCTCGAGGTAACGTGCACGAGAGGCAGCCCCAGAATTTTTTTTGGGGGGGGGCACACGGGGAGATTGGCAGAGTCAGGGAGGAGACCTGAGCCAACTCCCCGTGCTTACCGTGGCGAGAGAGTGACCGGGCAAGCACCGTGTTATGCGGTGTCCCCAGTGCGCACGCATAGCCCGGTGTGCTACATCGCAGCTCCTCGAATCGGCCGGGCTAGAGTGGGCATTGACCCAGGAGGGATGAAGCCGGCTCAGCGCATCTGGTCTCCAGTGCGTCTCCTCGGCCCGGGTTATACGGCACCAGCCCTACGCACAGTGTCCCCGTTCACCAGCACAGCCCAGTGCGGCCTGTTCCAACTCTCCGCACTTGCCGGGCTACAGGGGTTATCCAGCCAGGACAGGTTGTGCAGGCTCGGTGCTCGAGACCTCCAGTGCGCCTCCACGGCCCAGTGCATCCGGTGCCTCGGCCAAGGAAGATGTCGCCTGTAGGTCTCCCCAGCCTGGTGAGTCCTGTGCCTGCTCCCAGAACCAAGTCTCCCGCCTGTCCGGCGCCGCCAGAGTCTCCCTCCTGTCCGGCGCCGCCAGAGTCTCCCTCCTGTCCAGCGCCGCCAGAGTCTCCCTCCTATTCAGGGCCCGCTGTAAGGGTCCCCAGTTCAGGGTCGGCGGCGAGGGTCGCCACTCCAGAGGCGCCACCTAAGTGGGCCAAGACTAAGGTGGAGTGGGGTCTACGTCCCGCACCAGAGCCGCCACCGCGGTGAAATGCCCACCTAGACCCTCCCCTATAGGTTCAGGTTTTGCGGCCGGAGTCCGCACCTTTGGGGGGGTACTGTCACGTCCTGACCTTAGTTCCTTTTTTATGTCTATTTTGGTTTGGTCAGGGTGTGAGTTGGGGTGGGCATTCTATGTTTTTCATTCTGTTTTGTTCTGTGTGTGGTATTTCTATGTGTTTGGCCTGGTATGGTTCCCAATTAGAGGCAGCTGTCAATCGTTGTCTCTGATTGAGAACCATACTTAGGTACTCTGTTCCCACCTGTGTTTGTGGGTAGTTGTTTTCTGTTTTTGTATTCTGTACCAGACAGAACTGTTTCGGTTTTGTTCATTCTCTCGTTGTTTTTCATTCAGTGTTCAATTTATAAATAAAGATGAACATGTCCCACGCTGCACCTTGGTCCTCACCTTCTTCCACCAACGGCTGTTACACAATGTTCCTAAACTCTGAGTGCATCCTATATTTGAAAAAACGAATGACCATACTTTCATAGTTTACATTAACTACGGGGAAAAACTCAGCCAAAAAGCTCTAACAAAGCAGAACATAAGGGCAAGCCATTGTGACGTAATAAGCCCTAGTTACACAATCACAAGCAAGACTGGAGAGATCCATCTAATGTAAAATGGTAATTGCACCGGCGCTGACTAATAGTCTAGATTAGAATCCTAGCACTGTGAGAACCTATCAAAGTCCAACACAAAAATACAACTCTGAGGACATTGGAGGCAATTTTCATTGAACATTCGAACACACTGAATGAGACTTTTAGCTGACTCATTCAGTAGAAAGCCAATAGAAATGGCAGAGCTCCTCAGACCACAGCAATTTGAAAGTGCCTATAAGTTCCATCTGAGTACACTCGAGTAAATCGATGAGAGGCTACCTTGTGCATACTGTATACAGTAAGTCGGAAGTTTACATACACCTTAGCCAAATACATTTAAACTCAGTTTTTCACAATTCCTGACATTCAATCTGAGTAAAAAAAACTGTTTTAGGTCAGTTCGGATCACCACTTTATTTGGAGAATGTGAAATGTCAGAATAATAGTAAAGAGAATGATTTATTTCAGCTTTCATTTCATTCATCACATTCCCAGTGGGTCAGAAGTTTACATACTCAATTCATATATGGTAGGATTGCCTTTAAATTGTCTAACTTGGGTCAAACGTTTTGGGTAGCCTTCCACAAGCTTCCCAGAATAAGTTGGGGGAATTTTGGCCCATTCCTCCTGACAGAGCTGGTGTAACTGAGTCAGGTTTGTAGGCCTCCTTGCTCGCCCACACATTTTCTATAGGATTGAGGTCAGGGCTTTGTGATGGCCACTCCAATACCTTGACTTTGTTGTCCTTAAGCATTTTGGCAGAACTTTGGAAGTATGCTTGGGGTCATTGTCCATTTGGAAGACCCATTTGCAACCAATATTTAACTTCCTGACTGATGTCTTGAGATGTTGCTTCAATTTATCCACATCATTTTCTTACCTCATGATTCCATCTATTTCGTGAAGTGCACCAGTCCCTCCTGCAGCAAAGCACCCCCACAACATGATGCTGCCACCCCCGTGCTTCACGGTTGGGATGGTGTTCTTTGGCTTGCAAGCCTCCCCCTTTTTCCTCCAAACATAATGATGGTCATTATGGCCAAACAGTCCTATTTTTTTTTCATCAGACCTGAGGACATTTCTCCAAAAAGTACGATCTTTGTCCCCATGTGCAATTGTAAACCATAGTCTGGCTCTTTTATGGCGGTTTTGGAGCGTCTTCCTTGCTGAGCGGCCTTTCGGGTTATGTCGATATTGGATTCGTTTTACTGTAGATATAGATACTTTTGTACCCGTTTCCTCCAGCATCCTTTGCTGTTGTTCTGGGATTGATTTACACTTTTCGCACCAAAATACGTTAATCTCTAGGAGACAGAACACGTCTCCTTCCTGAGTGATGACGGCTGTGTGGTCCCATGGTGTTTATACTTACGTACTATTGTTTGTACAGACGAACGTGGTACCTTCAGACATTTGGAAATTGCTCCCAAGGATGAACCAGACTTGTGGTCTACAATTTTTTTCTGAGGTCTTGGCTGATTTCTTTGGATTTTCCCATGATGTCAAGCAAAGAGTCACTGAGTTTGAAGGTAGGCCTTGAAATACATCCACAGGTCCACCTCCAATTGACTCAAATTATGTCAATTAGCCTATCAGAAGCTTCTAAAGCCATGACAATTTTCCAAGCTGTTTAAAGGCACAGTCAACTTAGTCTATGTAAACTTCTGACCCACTGGAATTGTGATAGATTATTTCACTGTCTGTAAACAATTGCTGGAAAAATTACTTGTGTCATGCACAAAGTAGATGTCCCAACCGCCTTGCCAAAACTATAGTTTGTTAACAAGAAATTTGTGGAGTGGTTGAAAAACTAGTTTTAATGACTACAACTTAAGTGTATGTAAACTTACAACTTCAACTGTATACTGCATTATACTTTAGCTTAGTCCCAAAAAAATTCAGCCTACCTCATGCAGTAGCTTCTCCAGGTTCTCCTGTAGCTCTATGAAGTAGCGTGAGGTGACCAGACCCATCTGTGACTTGTCTAGGCAGTCTCTGGCCAGCTCTACTAGCTGGTGCTGGATGAAGCCCAGCACGCCGTCGGCCAGGGGCAGGTTGCTGTTTGGGGAGCAGTCGGCAAGGATGTCCAGCAGACGCCCTTCCATCTGGGCTGTTGCCTGGAAAATCACATTACATTTTATGATAAACTTGATCTAAAGTGCATTTCACAAATACAGTGCATTCAGAAAGTATTCAGACCCCTTCCCTTTTTCCACATTGTGTTACGTTACAGCCTTGGGTAAAATTAGATTTTTTTCCTCATCAACCTACACACAATACCTCATAAATGTACAAAAAATGTAAAACAGAAATACCTTATTTACATAATTATTTAGACCCTTTGCGATGAGACTCGAAATTGAGCTCAGGTGCATGCTGTATCCATTGATCATCCTTGATGTTTCGACAACTTGATTGGTTCACCAGTGGTAAATTCAATTGATTGGACATCATTTTGAAAAGGCACACACCTATCTATATAAAGGTCCCACGGTTGACAGTGTATGTCAGAGCAAAAACCAAGCCATGAGGTTGAAGGAATTCATAGAGGAATTCATAGTCCATAGAGCTCCGAGACAGGATTGTGTCAAGGCACAGATCTGGGGAAGGGTGTCAAAAAATGTCTGCAGCATTGAAGGTCCCCAAGAACACAATGGCCCCCATCATTCTTAAATGGAAGAAGTTTGGAACCACCAAGACTCTTCCTAGAGCTGGCTGCCCAGCCAAACTGAGCAATCGGGGGAGAAGGGCCTTGGTCAGGGAGGTAAGCAAGTACCCAATGGTCTCTCTGACAGATATCCAGAGTTATTCTGTGGAGATGGAAGAACAACCATCTCTGCAGCACTCCACCAATCAGGCCTTTATGGTAGAGTGGTCAGATGGAAGCCACTGCTCAGTAAAAGGCACATGACAGCCCGCTTGGAGTTTGCCAAAGGGAACCTAAAGAACTCTCAGACCATGAGAAACAACATTCTCTGGTCTGATGAAACCAAGATTGAACTCTTTGGCCTGAAAGCCAAGCGACACGTCTGGAGGAAACCATCCTGGCACCATCCTCACGGTGAAGCATGGTCAAATCAAATCCAATTTTATTGGTCACATAAACATGGTGAACAGATGTTAATGCGAGTGTTGCGAAATGATTGTGCTTCTAGTTCCGACCGTGCAATAATATCTAACAAGTAATCTAACAATTTCACAACAACTACCTTATATACACACAAGTGTAAAGGAATTAATAAGTATTTGTAAATATATGGATGAGCGTGCGGCATTTACAAGATGCAGTAGATGGTATAGAGTACAGTAAATACATATGAGATGAGTCATGTAGTGTATGTAAACATTATATAAAGAGCCGTTGTTTAAAACAACATTTTTTACATCCAATTTGTAATTATTCAAGTGGCTAGAGATTGAGTCAGTATGTTGGCAGCAGCCACTCAATGTTAGTGATGGCTGTTTAACAGTCTGATGGCCTTGAGATAGAATCTGTTTTTCAGTCTCTCGGTCCCAGCTTTGATGCACCTGTACTGACCTCACCTTCTGGATGATAACGGGGTGAACAGGCAGTGGCTCGGGTGGTTGTTGTCCTTGATGATCTTTATGGCCTTCCTGTGACATCGGGTGGTGTAGATGTCCTGGAGGGCAGGTAGTTTGCTCCCAGTGATGCGTTGTGCAGACCTCACTACCCTCTGGAGAGCCTTATGGTTGCTGGCGGCGCTGTTGCCGTACCAGGCTGTGGGTGATACAGCCCGACAGGATGCTCTCAATTGTGCATCTGTAAAAGTTTGTGAGTGTTTTCGGTGACAAGCCAAATTTCTTCAGCCTCCTGAGGTTGAAGAGGCACTGTTGCGCCTTTTTCACCACGCTGTCTGTACGGGTGGACCATTTTAGTTTGTCCATGATGTGTACGCCGAGGAACTTTCAACCATCTCCACTACTGTCCCGTCGATGTGGATAGGGGGGTGCTCCCTCTGCTGTTTCCTGAAGTCCGCGATCATCTCCTTTGTTTTGTTGACGTTGAGTGTGAGGTTATTTTCCTGACACCACACTCCGAGGGCCCTCACCTCCTCCCTGTAGGCTGTCTCGTCGTTGTTGGTAATCAAGCCTACCACTGCAGTGTTGTCTGAAAACTTGATGATTGAGTTGGAGGCGTGCATGGCCACGTAGTCATGGGTGAAAAGGGAGTACAGGAGAGGGCTGAGAACGCACCCTTGTGCGTCTGTGTTGAGGATCAGCGGGTGGAGATGTTTCCTACGCTCACCACCTGGGGGCAACCGGTCAGAAAGTCCAGGACCCAGTTGCACAGGGAGGAGTCGAGACCCAGGGTCTCGAGCTTAATGACGAGTTTGGAGGGTACTATGGTGTTGAATGCTGAGCTGTAGTCGATGAACAGTATTCTTACATAGGTATTCCTTTTGTCCAGATGGGTTAGGGCAGTGTGCAGTGTGCAGTGTGATTGCGTCGTCTGTGGACCTATTGGGGCGGTAAGCAAATTGGAGTGGGCCTAAGGTGTCAGGTAGGGTGGAGGTTATATGATCCTCGACTAGTCTCTCAAAGCACTTCATGATGACGGTGAGTGCTAGTTGTTTAGCTCCATTACCTTAGCTTTCTTGGTGGTGGCAGCATCATGCTGTGGGGATGTTAATCAGCGGCAGGTACTGGGAGACTAGTCAGGATAAACGTAAAAGATTAACGGAGCAAAGTACAGAGAGATCCTTGATGAAAACATGCTCCAGAGTGCTCAGGACCTCAGACTGGGGCAAAGGTTCACCCTAAGCACACAGCCAAGACAACACAGGAGTGGTTATGGGACAAGTCCCCGAATGTCCTTGAGTGGCGCAGCCAGAGCCTGGACTTGAACCCGATCAAACATCTCTGGTGAGACCTGCCAAGCTTGTAGCCTCATACACCAAAAGACTCGAGGCTGTAATCGCTGCCAAAGGTGCTTCAACAAAGTACTGAGTAAAGGGTCTGAATACTTATGTAAATGGTTTATTTCCTTTTATTACATTTTTTATATTTCAAAACATTTCTAAAAACTGGTTTTTGCTTTGTCATTATGGGGTATTGTGTGTAGATTGATGAGGGGTAAAAACAATTGAATCCATATCAGAATAAGGCTGTAACGTAAGAAAATGTGGAGAAGCAGATCAAAGTGAAATATAAAAGTAAACAAGATGAACGTATTTAGAAGAGACGTGTACATGATGAATCTATTGATGTGCTAGGAAAAGCAGTGTGGCGAGTCAGGAAATAACACCTACCTTCGGAAAGCGCTCTTTGTAAACGTGATTCATCATTACAATCTCATTGTCAAAGGTGCCACATGTCCGACCAGGGCTGGAGGAAGACAAGACAATCACAGTCCAATAATCTTAGCGTTATGACTATTAGAACTTTCAAACAGAGTAGAAATTCAAAAGTACCGGTAAGCACAAAAAAACATCAAATGCCAATTATGGCGAAGTTTAGTTCAACAGTTATGTAGTCATGAACACACTTGTTGTCTTCACTTGGGTTTGATTACATGGGTGCCCAGGAGTGTAGGGCTCCCCCTTAATAAATCAGGGCAGTCTCTTCATCATCCCGTTAACCTTTAAAAAGGTGCAAAATGCAGAAATCCCTCTGCCATTTCCTGGTTGCTAACATTCTAATAGTTCATGTGACAAAACAAGAAGTCATTGTTTAGATAATCATTGTACAATCTAAAACCACTGTGAAATATATTATCCATAACCCTAAATATTGTATTTTCAGCAGTTTGAAGCTGGTGTACAAAACCGAAAGTGAAAGACACAAAAACTAAACTTAACAGGAAGCATAGAAATAGCACACATAGAACAGATCTACCGCTTCTTATACTTGCTTTCAATGAGAATGACAGATCTATAACTCACATTTCTATGTGAATTTGGTCAGGTTGCCCAACAAGTTATATACTGCAGCTTTAAAAAATATCAACAGTTGTCCAGACAGTTCATTCTAGGTCACGCCAAAGACCAACTGCGTAATATAACCCTTTGCCTTGTTTGAAATGAATCTGAACGGCATTAAAAATTCTCTTCATTTTGTTAAATAATGTCTCAAAATGGCTTAAGGACAACAAAG
Organism: Oncorhynchus clarkii lewisi; assembly: GCF_045791955.1. Taxonomy (NCBI): domain Eukaryota; kingdom Metazoa; phylum Chordata; class Actinopteri; order Salmoniformes; family Salmonidae; genus Oncorhynchus; species Oncorhynchus clarkii. The sequence continues at coordinate 13,143,882 of NC_092166.1, read as the reverse complement.
TCAAGGTATTGGAGTGGTCATCACAAAGCCCTGACCTCAATCCTATAGAACATTTGTGGGAAGAACTGAAAAAGTGTGTGGGAGCAAGGAACACCAGCTCTGTCAGGAGAAACGGGCCAAAATTCACCCAACTTAGTGTGGGAAGTTTGTGGAAGGCTACCCAAAACGTTTGACCCAAGTTCAACAACTTAAAGGCAATCCTACCAAATACTAATTGAATGTATATGAACTTCTGACCCACTGGGAATGTGTTGAAAGAAATAAAAGCTGAAATAAATCAATTCTCTCTACTACTATTCTGACATTTCACATTCTTCAAATAAAGTGGTGATCCTAACTGACCTAAGACAGGGAATTTTTTATAGGATTAAATGTCAGGAATTGTGAAAATCTGAGTTTAAATCTATTTGGCTAAGGTGTATGTAAACTTACGACTTCAACTGTATGTTTACAAATGCAACAGCGGGCTCCTTTGTATGTACATTTGTTGTCATATTATCATGTTTGTGAGAGACTGGTTGCTCTCATAGCACTGTCTAGTTAAAATGCTACGTATAATGGCCACAAAACTTTGGTGGCCTGTTGACTAAAATCTGCCCTATATTTCTATCAAGCACAGGCCGGTCTGTGGCCCACGCAGTACACGTCACAGGAAACCTGACCACATCAAAGCACAGCAGAACTCACAGACACTCCTAACGCCTGTACAACTGCCTCTTTCTAACCACCACGAGAACCAGATGGGTCAGAGACACGTCTGTGTTTTAATGAGGGGTGACTAATTGACTAGGAGACACCATTATGTAGGAACATAAACACTATTATGCAAACAGAGCCTGGATGGCTGGATGAAGTCAACAATCTTGGTATTCAATAGCTTATGCAAAGTCAATAGAAAAGCCTTCACCTCTATGCACAGATAAGAATCTACACAAATGTTTGTCAAAGGAAGTACTGTGATTGAGATAAAGCCAATAAGTAAGAAGTTACTGTACTTCATAAATAAAAGTAGTCAAAGCAATTTCAGCAAAGTACATTTTCCCAATGAAAATACGTCTTGTCCGAACATTAGGAAAAATGTGTTGACCTCATTCCAGAATAGGACTTCTTGATATGTGATTACCTTCGAGGTGTGAAAACATCCTATAAATGTTTTATTTTGGGGTGAACTATCCCTTTAAGGGTGTTGGTGATCTGATTGGTGGGTGTGCCTACCTGAGACTGCGGGAGCGGAGCCTCACGGGGGGTGAGGGCTGCCCCTCCTCGTCCGCTACACTCTCTGTGCTCCGGAAGTGTTTAAACAGGAAATGAAGCTCATCTGCCGTGGGTTGGAAGGGCAGCTGGTGCAAGAGCTCCTGGGAGGAGGAAGAGGACTGGGGGAGGAAAAGAGAGAGGATAGCGAGAGAGAGAGAGGATAGCGAGAGAGAGAGAGGATAGCAAGAGAGAGAGAGCGAGATCAGTATGTGTTCCAACATATTACATGGCCCTTGAGTCCTTGATACATCAACAAGCCAGAGCTCGGTAAATACACTACCATTCAAAAGTTCGGGGTCACTTAGAAATGTCCTTGTTTTAAAAGAAAAAAAATGTCCATTATAATAACATCAAATTGGTCAGAAATACAGTGTAGACATTGTTAATGTTGTACATGACTCTTGTAGCTGGAAACAGCTGTTTTTTTATGGAATGACTACATAGGCGTACAGAGGCCCATTATCAGCAACCATCACTCTTGTGTTCCAATGGCACGTGGTGTTAGCTAATCCAGTTTATCACTTTAAAAAGGATAAATGATCATTAGAAAACCCTTTTGCATTTATGTTAGCACAGCTGAAAACTGTTGTGCTAATTAAAGAAGCAATAAAACTGTCCTTCTTTAGACTAGTTGAGTATCTGGAGCATCAGCATTTGTGGGTTCGATTACAGGCTCAAAATGGCCAGAAACAAAGACCTTTCCTCTGAAACTCGTCAGTCTAATCTTGTTCTGAGAAATGAAGGCTATTCCATGCGAGAAACTGCGAAGAACTGAAGATCTCGTACAACGCTGTGTACTACTCCCTTCACAGAACAGCACAAACTGTCTCTAACCAGAATAGAAAGAGGAGTGGGAGGCCCCGGTGCACAACTGAGCAAGAGGACAAGTACAATAATGTGTCTAGTTTGAGAAACAGTCACCTCACAAGTCTTCAACTGGCAGCTTCATTAAATAGTACCCACAAAACACCAGGCAAAAGAACAGACACTGGACAGAAGAAGATTGGAAAAAAGTGTTATGGACAGACGAATCTAAGTTTGAGGAGTTCGGATCACAAAGAAGAACATTTGTGAGATGCAGAAAAAATGTATAGATGCTGGAGGATTGCTTGACGCCATCTGTCAAGCATGGTGGAGGCAATGTGATGGTCTGAGGGTGCTTTGGTGGTGGCAAATTGGGAGATGTGTACAGGGTAAAAGGGGTCTTGAATAAGGAAGTCTATCACTCCATTTTGTAACGCCATGCCATAGCCTGTGGACGGCGCTTAATTGGAGCCAATTTCCTCCTACAATAGGACAATGACCCAAAGCACAGCTCCAAACTATGCAAGAACTATTTAGGGAAGAAGCAGTCAGCTGGTATTCTGTCTATAGTGGAGTGGCCAGCACAGTCACCGGATCTTAACCCTATTGAGCTGTTGTGGGAGCAGCTTGACCGTATGGTACGTAAGAAGTGCCCATCAAGCCAATCCAACTTGTGGGAGGTGCTTCAGGAAGCATGGGGTGAAATCTCTTCAGGTTACCTCAACAAATTGAAAACTAGAACGCCAAAGGTTTGCAAGGCTGTAATTGCTGCAAATGGAGGATTCTTTGACGAGAGCAAAGTTTGAAGGACACAATTATTATTTCAATTAAAAATCATTATTTAAAACCTTGTCAATGTCTTGACTATATTTCCTATTCATTTTGCAACTAATTTCATGTATGTTTTCATGGAAAACCAGGTCATTTCTAAGTGACCCCAAACATTTGAATGGTAGTGTATGTGCATGATGCAATCAAAGACACACCCTTCATAAACTCATTATCTACAGTGGGGCAAAAAAGTATTTAGTCAGCCACCAATTGTGCAAGTTCTCCCACTTAAAAAGATGAGAGGCCTGTAATTTTCATCATAGGTACACTAACTATGACAGACAAAATGAGAAAAAAATCCAGAAAATCACATTGTAGGATTTTTTATGAATTTATTTGCAAATTATGGTGGAAAATAAGTATTTGGTCAATAACAAAAGTTTCTCAATACTTTGTTATATACCCTTTGTTGGCAATGACAGGGATCAAACGTTTTCTGTAAGTCTTCACAAGGTTTCCACACACTGTTGCTGGTATTTTGGCCCATTCCTCCATGCAGATCTACTCTAGAGCAGTGATGTTTTGGGGCTGTTGCTGGGCAACACAGACTTTCAACTCCCTCCAAAGATTTTCTATGGGGTTGAGATCTGGAGACTGGCTAGGCCACTCCAGGACTTTGAAATGCTTCTTACGAAGCCACTCCTTCGTTGCCCGGGCGGTGTGTTTGGGATCATTGTCATGCTGAAAGACCCAGCCACGTTTCATCTTCAATGCCCTTGCTGATGGAAGGAGGTTTTCACTCAAAATCTCACAAAACATGGCCCCATTCATTCTTTCCTTTACACAGATCAGTCGTCCTGGTCCCTTTGCAGAAAAACAGCCCCAAAGCATGATGTTTCCACCCCTATGCTTCACAGTAGGTATGGTTTCTTTGGATGCAACTCAGAAATCTTTGTCTTCCAAAAACGACGAGTTGAGTTTTTACCAAAAAGTTCTATTTTGGTTTCATCTGACCATACGACATTCTCCCAATCTTCTTCTGGATCATCCAAATGCTCTCTAGCAAACTTCAGACGGGCCTGGACATGTACTGGCTTAAGCAGGGGGACACGTCTGGCACTGCAGCTTTTGAGTCCCTGGCGGCATAGTGTGTTACTGATGGCAGGCTTTGTTACTTTGGTCCCAGCTCTCTGCAGGTCATTCACTAGGTCCCCCCTGTGTGGTTCTGGGATTTTTGCTCACCATTCTTGTGATCATTTTGACCCCACGGGGTGAGAGCTTGCGTGGAGCCCCAGATCGAGGGAGATTATCAGTGGTCTTGTATGTCTTCCATGTCCTAATAACTGCTCCCACAGTTGATTTCTTCAAACCAAGCTGCTTACCTATTGCAGATTCAGTTTTCCCAGCCTGGTGCAGGTCTACAATTTTGTTTCTGGTGTCCTTTGACACCAGTTTGTTTGGAGTTTGGAGTGTGACTGTTTGAGGTTGTGGACATGTCTTTTATACTGATAACAAGTTCAAACAGGTGCCATTAATACAGGTAACGAGTGGAGGACAGAGGAGCCTCTTAAAGAAGAAGTTACAGGTTTGTGAGAGCCAGAAATCTTGCTTGTTTGTAGGTGACCAAATACTTATTTTCCACCATAATTTGCAAATAAATTCATAAAAAATCCTACAATGTGATTTTCTGGATTTTTTTTCTAATTTTGTCTGTCATAGTTGAAGTGTACCTATGATGAAAATTACAGGCCTCTCTCATCTTTTTAAGTGGGAGAACTTGCACAATTGGTGGCTGACTAAATACTTTTTTGCCCCACTGTATGTTCATTTTAAAAGTGCTGACAAAACAAACAGTGTTGCATAGACTTCAGTTTAGCTCAGGTCTGAAAATAAAGGAGATTATGGCTGAAAAGATTTCCCTTAGGAAATGTAGACCATCACACTGCTTTACTATGTAATATACTGTGAGACAAATGCTAATGCTTAGTAGATAAACTGTCTTTGATGCTTCTGCAGAGCGAACTATATTTTTGTCAGTTAAATTGGATTTTGTGGGAATGTGCAATAAGGGCACAACATCCTACATCCAGTTGGGTCTAAAAAAAGGATTCTGTGAGCTTTCAGTATGTCACCAGAACCTGTATTTCTATCCACGACAGACCAAGGCACTGTTGGCTGTGTGTATTTTTCATTTCAAACCAAATGCACGACATGCAGACAGAGTGGAAATTATGAGCCCAAAATTATAAGCTCGTGTTTCACAAGAGGCGAGAATCCGAGGCTCATCTGACCGGAGGAACGCTCCCGAGGAGGAAACCGGTGTGCTACATAAAGAGGTTACCGACACTGGGCACTGAATGGGGTATTGTGTGGGAGGGACTGACCTCACTGCCATGCATTTAGCCGTAGAAAATCACAGTCTAGACATAGGGCCCTGGTTAGGACGGGCCCTGGTTAGGACGGGCCCTGGTTAGGACGGGCCCTGGTTAGAATGGGCCTTGTTTGGATGCCCTGGGTTTGACTTCCTGTATACTGTGCAGTACGAGGAAATGTGCAACATCATCGAGTACTTTTCTCTGGCTGGTGATGTACAGTTTTTCCACAGGTCTAGGGTTAATTATTAACCTGGGTTTCCCTACATTTCCTGGGCTTCCAACACCCAAACTTTCCATTCAAACCAATAGGTGACTAATTATCTTGGGCTGGGGAAAAAAATTATAGCTAGGAAAAGGGGCCGCAACACTGAAATGGTGCTGGGAGAAACACAAGCAGTGCAAAGGCACCATCCAATGCCCTGACACCTAAATTTAGGTAATTAATTAATTTTAATCATGAGGGTAAATGAATAAATCATTGTGCAAAAACATTTAAAAACAGTGTTGTCATCTCCCGAAGTTCCTGTCTTAAGTCAGCTCTACCATAACTCCCTCAAGCCAAAACACTGATGAAAAGCTTAAGATGGATGAGGAGGGCTTGCGAGATGTTTCATCAGTATTACTGTTCTCCCATGAGGTGACTCTTGTTCCCTGCTCTTTTGACTCGGTCGCACAGCTGGCTTACATAATTCACAGACATGCTGAAAGGAAACCACAGACACTCAACTTTTTGTAGGGGACACAGCCAGTGGACAATATAGAGATGAACATAAACCCATCCTTTGGTGAATCATAAATGGCCATGTGAAGGCCAGGAGACTTAAACCCGTGAACAGTGAAAATGGTTAACTTTGTTAAAGCAATGCCCCTGAACTCTTGTGTATTTTCTGCACTATGCAATGATATGATAGGTAGCGACCATGTAACGCTTTTACAACATACAGAAGTGCGCTGGTTATCAAGGGGCAAAGTATTGACACAAGTTCTTTACTGACCATCATTTCCACTTGTCTGACCACTTGACTGATGATGAGTTTCTCACAGGACTGGCCTATCTGGGTGATGTTTTTTCCCCTCGCCTGAATGATCAGAATCTAGGATTACAGCGACTCTCTGCAACTATATTCAATGTACAGAACAAAATTGAAGCTATGAATAAGAAGTTGGAGCTCTTCTCTGTCTGCATTAACAAGGACAACACACAGGTCTTTCCATGATTTTGTGTGCAAATGAACTCACACCTACGGACAATGTCAAATGTGATATAGCGAAGCACTGAAGTTGGGTGCACAATTACGCAGGTACTTTCGGATGACACAAACAACTGGATTCGTTATCCCTTTCATGCCCTGCCTCCAGTCCACTTACAGATATCAGAACAAGAGAGACTCATTGAAATTGCAACATGCGGTTCTGTGAAAATGTCAATTAAATCAGAAGCCACTGCCAAATTTCTGGATTGGACTGCGCTCAGAGTATCCTTGGCAAATCACGCTGTCAAGACACTGATGGCCATTGCAACCACGTATCTATGCGAGAGTGGATTCTCGGCCCTCACTAGCATTAAAACTAAATAGAGGCACCGACTGTGTGTGGAAAATTATTTAAGACTGAAACTCTCCAATACAACCCAACATTGCAGAGTTATGTGCATACTTTCAAGCACACGCTTCTCACGAACTTGTGGTGAGTTATTCACAATTTTCAATGAACAAATAAGGTTTTATATGTAAGATGGTTAGATAAATATCCAAATGATTTATTATTATTATTAGTGCCCTGGTCCTATAAGAGCTCTTTGTCACTTCCCACAAGCCGGGTTGCGACTATAACTATGTTTAATAAAATGTATTGTATAGTGTGTGTGGCAGGCTTACAATGATGGTAAAAAACATTGAGAGTGCGCTGACCCTGGTGCTATAGAGGGGGTACGCAGCTGGCGGTTGAATGTTTGAAGGGGTACGGGACTATGAAAAGTTTGGGAACCACTGCTTTAAGACATGAAGGTCAGTCAATACGGAACCAGAGTCTGCTGCAGAGGATAAGTTCATTAGAGTTACCAGCCTCAAAAAAAAAATATATATATAAAAAAAATAATTTAAATATATATATAAATATATATATATATTTATATATATATTTATATATATATTTTTTTTTAACTGCACCTCAGATTGCAGACCAAATAGATGCTTCACAGAGTTCAAGCATCAGACACATCTCAACATCAACTGTTCAGAGGAGACTGCGTAAATCATAAGGTAGGCCACTTGATTTGAACAAAGTGGACAGGCTAACATGCATAACGTTGGGGATGGACAGAAGGGTGTGTTCATAACAATTTCAACTGTTCTACCTTGTTAACCAGCAAATAAATCCAAGTTTATTAGACTTTAAATATAAAGATTAGCTGGTTAGTAGTGCGTGACAGATTGTTTATGAGACCTAGCTGTGTTAATGTTCTATAATGCCTGCTACAAGATGTTGGTCATTATTAGTGAACGTGCATTATGCATGGTTCATTATGCATGGATCTGTTAAAAAGCCATCACTAGCCGGCTACCACCCGGTTACTCAACCCTGCATCTTAGAGGCTGCTGCCCTATGTCCATAGACATAGAACAGCAGAGGCTCCTCAGTGGAGGAAGGGGAGGACCATCATCCTTATGGAATTTAATAAAAATAGTGAAACATGAAAAAAAGTGATCCTTTTTAGATGAAACTATACTAAATATATTCACGTTGCCAAATAATTAATTAAAACACACTGTTTTGCAATGAAGGTCTAAAGTTACGTCAACAGCACTCTGTAGGGTAGCACCATGGTGTAGCCAGAGGAGCTAAACTCAGCAAAAAAAAGAAACGTCCTCTCACCGTCAACTGCGTTTATTTTCAGCAAACTTAACATGTGGAAATATTTGTATGAACATAAGATTCAACAACTGAGACATAAACTGAACAAGTTCCACAGACATGTGACTAACAGAAATTGAAAAATGTGTCCCTGAACAAAGTGGGGGGGGTGAAAATCAAAAGTAACAGTCAGTATCTGGTGTGGCCACCAGCTGCATTAAAAGTACTACAGTACATCTTCTCCTCATGGACTGCAACAGATTTGCCAGTTCTTGCTGTGAGATGTTACCCCACTCTTCCACCAAGGAACCTGCAAGTTCCCGGACATTTCTGGGGGGAAAGGCCCTAGCCCTCAACCTCCGATCCAACAGGTCCCAGACGTGCTCAATGGGATTGAGATCCGGGCTCTTTGCTGGCCATGGCAGAACACTGACATTCCTGTCTTGCAGGAAATCACGCACAGACCGAGCAGTATGGCTGGTGGCATTGTCATGCTGGAGGGTCCTGTCTGGTCCAGCGACGGTGGGTTTGTGCCCATAGGCGATGTTGTTGCCAGTGATGTCTGTTGAGGACCTGCCTTACAACAGGCCTACAAGCCCTCAGTCCAGCCTCTCTCAGCCTATTGTGGACAGTCTGAGCACTGATGGCGGAATTGTGCGTTCCTGGTGCAACTCGGGCAGTTGTTGTTGCCATCCTGTACCTGTTCCGCAGGTGTGATGTTTGGATGTACCGATCCTATGTAGGTGTTGTTACATGTGGTCCTGTCTCCCTGTAGCGCTGTCTTAGGCATCTCACAGTACGGGCATTGCAATGAATTGCCCTGGCCACATCTGCAGTCCTCATGCCTGTTTGCAGCATGCCTAAGGCACGTTTACGAAAATGAGCAGGGACCTTGGGCATCTTTCTTTTGGTGTATTTCAGAGTCCGTAGAAAGGGCTCTTTAGTGTCCTAAGATTTCATAACTGTGACCTTAATTGCCTACCATCTGTAAGTGTTTAGTGTCTTAACGACCGTTCCACAGGTGCATGTTCATTAATGGTTTATGGTTCATTGAACAAGCATGGGAAACAGTGTTTAAACCCTTTACAATGAAGATCTGTGAAGTTATTGGATTTTTAAGAATTATCTTTGAAAGACAGGGTCCTGAAAAAGGGATATTTCCTTTTTTGCTGAGTTTAGTTTCCATCCTCCTCTGGGTACATATACTTCAATACAAAACCTAGGAGACTCATAGTAATTATGAGAACTTCCAGAGTGCATAAAATGTGGTGAGTAGTTCACTCGAAGACAGAGAAAGACAAGAGTTGAACAGTTAACAAATTAATTTATTTCAAAATGAAAGAGAAGCAAGAGAGAGCTAGCGATATTCTGTTATATTTTTTGAAACTATCACTTTCACTTAGCTCGTAATTTCTTATTCAACCAGGTAGGCTAGTTGAGAACAACTTCTCATTGACAACTGCGACCTGGCCAAGATAAAGCAAAGCAGTTCGACACATACAACACAGAGTTACACATGGAGTAAAACAAACATACAGTCAATAATACAGTACAAAAAAAGGCTATATGCAGTCTGTGCAAATGAGGTAAGATAAGGTAGGTAAGGAAATAAAATAGGCCATAGTGGCGAGATAATTACGATATAACATTTAAACACAGGAGTGATAGATGTGCAAGTAGAGATACTGGGGTGCAAAGGAACTAAATAAATGGAAGGAAAGAACTGGAAGGCGGCCAAAGTAGGAATTGGCTTTGAGGGACCAGTGAAATATACCTGCTGGAGTGCGTGCTGCAATGGTGACAAGTGGGCTGAGATAAAGACTTGTAGATGACCTGGAGCCAGTGGGTTTGGCACGAGTATGAAGCGGGGGCCAGCCAACGAGAGCATACAGGTCGCAGTGGTGGGTAGTATATGGGGCTTTGGTGACAAAACGGATGGGACTGTGATAGACTGCATCCAATTTGTTGAGTAGAGTGTTGGAGGCTATTTTGTAAATGACATCGCCAAAGTCAAGGATCGGTAGGCTGGTCAGTTTTATGAGGGTATGTTTGGCAGCGTGAGTGAAGGAGGCTTTGTTGCGAAATAGGAAGCAGATTCTAGATTTAATTTTGGATTGGAAATGAGCGTGGCTGAGGTGCACCCATGACCAGCTCGGAAGCCAGAATGCATAGCGGAGAAGGCACGGTGGGATTTGAAATGGTCGGTAATATGTTTGTTAACTTGGCTTTCGAAGACCTTAGAAAGGCAGGGTAGGAAAGATATAGGTCTGTAGCAGTTTGGGTCTAGAGTGTCTCCCCCTTCGAAGAGGGGGATGACCACGGCAGCTTTCCAATCTTTGGGGATCTCAGACGATACGAGAGAGAGGTTGGCTAGTAATAGGGGTTGCAACAATTTTGGCAGATCATTTTATAAAGAGAGGGTCCAGATTGTCTAGCCCGGCTGATTTGTAGGGCTACAGATTTTTCAGCTCTTTCAGAATATCAGCTATCTGCATTTGGGTGAAAAATGGGGAGGCTTGGGCGAGTTGCTGTGGGGGGTACACGGCAGTTGACCGGGGTAGGGGTAGCCAGGTGGAACGCATGGCCAGCCGTAGAAAAATGCTTATTCAAATTCTCAATTATTGTGGATTTATCAGTGGTGACAGTGTTTCCCAGCCTCAGTGCAGTGGGCAGCTGTGAGGAGGTGCTCTTATTCTCCATGGACTACAGTGTCCCAGAACTGTTTTGAGTTTGTGCTACAGGATGCAAATTTCAGTTTGAAAAAGCTAGGCTTTGCTTTCCCAACTGCTTGTGTATATTGGTTCCTAACTTCCCTGAAAAGTTGCATATCACGGGGGCTATTTGATGCTAATGCAGTACGCCACAGGTTATTTTTGTGCTGGTCAAGGGCAGTCAGGTCTGGAGTGAACCAAGGGCTACAGTGGGGCAAAAAAAGTATTTAGTCAGCCACCAATTGTGCAAGTTTTCCCACTTAAAAATAGGAGAGAGGCCTGTAATTGTCATCATAGGTACACTTCAACTATGACAGACAAAATGAGAAAAAAATCCAGAAAATCACATTGTAGGATTTTTAATGAATTTATTTGCAAATTATGGTGGAAAATAAGTATTTGGTTAATAACAAAAGTTTCTCAATACTTTGTTATATACCCTTTGTTGGCAATGATTTCTGTAAGTCTTCACAAGGTTTCCACACACTGTTGCTGGTATTTTGGCCCATTCCTCCATGCAGATCTCCTCTAGAGCAGTGATGTTTTGGGGCTGTTGCTGGGCAACACGGACTTTCAACTCCCTCCAAAGATGTTCTATGGGGTTGAGATCTGGAGACTGGCTAGGCCCCTCAAGGACCTTGAAATGCTTCTTACGAAGCCACTCCTTCGTTGCCCGGGCGGTGTGTTTGGGATCATTGTCATGCTGAAAGACCCAGCCACATTTCATCTTCAATGCCCTTGCTGATGGAAGGAGGTTTTCACTCAAAATCTCATGATGCATGGCCCCATTCATTCTTTCCTTTACATGGATCAGTCGTCCTGGTCCCTTTGCAGAAAAACAGCCCCAAAGCATGATGTTTCCACCCCCATGCTTCACAGTAGGTATGGTGTTCTTTGGATGCAACTCAGCATTCTTTGTCCTCCAAACACATTGAGTTTTTACCAAAAAGTTATATTTTGGTTTGATCTGACCATATTACATTCTCCCAATCTTCTTCTGGATCATCCAAATGCTCTCTAGCAAACTTCAGACGGGCCTGGACATGTACTGGCTTAAGCAGGGGGACACATCTGGCACTGCAGCTTTTGAGTCCCTGGCGGCGTAGTGTGTTACTGATGGTAGGCTTTGTTACTTTGGTCCCAGCTCTCTGCAGGTCATTCACTAGGTCCCCCCGTGGGGTTCTGGGATTTTTGCTCACCGTTCTTGTGATCATTTTGACCCCACGGGGTGAGATCTTGCGTGGAGCCCCAGATCGAGGGAGATTATCAGTGGTCTTTTATGTCTTCCATTTCCTAATAATTGCTCCCACAGTTGATTTCTTCAAACCAAACTGCTTACCTATTGCAGATTCAGTCTTCCCAGACTGGTGCAGGTCTACAATTTTGTTTCTGGTGTCCTTTGACAGCTCTTTAGTCTTGGCCACAGTGGAGTTTGGAGTGTGACTGTTTGAGGTTGTGGACAGGTGTCTTTTATACTGATAACAAGTTCAAACAGGTGCCATTAATACAGGTAACGAGTGGAGGACAGAGGAGCCTCTTAAATAAGTTACAGGTCTGTGAGAGCCAGAAATCTTGCTTGTTTGTAGGTGACCAAATACTTATTTTCCACCATAATTTGCAAATAAATTCATTAAAAATCCTACAATGTGATTTTTTTTCTCTTTTTGTTTGTCATAATTTGAAGTGTACCTATGATGAAAATTACAGACCTCTCATCTTTTTAAGTGGGAGAACTTGCACAATTGGTGGCTGACTAAATACTTTTTTGCCCCACTGTATATATTTACACTCTGGTCAGACATTGCTCGTCCTAATATTTCTACATTTCTTAATTCCATTATTTTACTCATAGATGTGTTAGATTTTACTGCACTGTTGGAGCTAGGAACATAGGCATTTTGCTACATCCGCAATAACATCTGCTAAATATGTGTATGCAACCAATAACATTTGATTACATTTGTAACAAAAAGGCCATTTTCATAGAAGGCCTTGAAAGCCAGATCAGTGTTTATTACAAAAACGCAGGTTAAACTATTTTGATAAAATGTGTGGGTCTTATGATTGTGGATGGTTTACATTTAGCCCAGGTATAACTTCACAAGCTCTTAACTCATTAGATTATTGCTAACTGTTTGAAATGCAGTATATTTTACCTTTAAATTGTACAACAAAACGTACTGTATATATTGTTAATCGCACATAAATTTGAAAAAAAATCTAGATATGTCTTATCTGGACTTCCTGGTAGCAACCTTAAATACTGAACTCAAACAGCTACATTTCCTGTGGGTTTACCGTACAATATGGTGTTGCTCAATAAACATTTCATTGTTAGTTATATTGAGTATTGACGACAATGCCAAACGCTCCCTTGTTGGCCTTTGAGGAAGAAGGGCTTACATATTTAATGAGGAAGAGAGGGACGACTTACTGACACTGAAGAGCTGGGGGGGTTGGTGCCATAGCCGGACGAGGGGACGGAGGCAACAGACCATCTTCGCCCATCCGCTCTGGAAGAACCAGGAAACAACAAAGCACCTTATGAGCTTTTAAATTTCATACATATCCTCAAGATTTAATCATGAAGCACTACCAAAGGCTGTTTAACATGATTAAAGGAGGTATACATTGTTATTTAAATCGACAAAACAGGAAAAAAGGATAAAATGTTTTCCTACCTTTCAGTGCGGACCAGGTGGCTGGTTTAACACATTATGAGGAAGAGCCAGAGAGAGAGAGAGAGAGAAAGAAAGAAAGAAAAAAAGAAAGAAAGAAAGAAAGAAAGGAAGAAAGGAAAAATGAGGACACAAACACATTCACTGACACAGTGAAGCTGTCAGAAGCTCACGACCTGGCGTCAATGTGCTGAACACCTGACAAGATGCCATGATGCCAATGGTACATGCTTAATGAGTCATTTCTCACACACACACACACACACACACACACACACACACACACACACACACACACACACACACACACACACACACACACACACACACACACACACGTTTCACCACCCTTCAGCTCAACCACTTTTGTAGCAGAAAACAAATAATTCAGTCATTGTCTATATGAATGCAGCTGCCACTGTATTGAAGCCATTGAATGCAGTTTATCATAGTGCAAAAGGTTCAGTACACATCATTGCATTTTGTATCAAAGTACAAAGTAGGCTGGTCATTCTTGTAGTCTCGTAGATCATGCATTAAGCTCTTTTTGTCTATAAAAGCCCTCTTGCATAAACTTCCGCCATGCCTTACTTAATTGTTAACCTTCAGACATATAAATTACCAGACTCGGACCCATTCAATCTCCGCCGAGTTAGGTAAATCTTCCAAGAGTGTGCAAAGCTGTCATCAAGGCAAAGGGTGGCTACTTTGAAGAATCTCAAATAACATATTTTGATTTGTTTAACACTTTTTTGGGGGTTACTACATGATTCCATATGTGTTATTTCATAGTTGTAGAAAATAGAAAATAGTAAAAAAATAAAAAAAACCCTGGAATGAGTAGGTGTCCAAACCTTTGACTGGTCCTGTGCATGTGTCATTTAATTGTTGTTTATTGACGTGTTCATGAAGGACTCGTCTGCGAAAGAGACCGTGGTCTCAGCATGACGCGCTGCTTAGATAAAGGTTGAATACATTTTTTTGGGGGGGGGCCACAATGTTCCTCATGTGTCAAGTTAGAGCCCTGAAAAAACAGCTTATGGCTGACAAATCAGGTCTGACTTAATAAGATTGGAGCAAGGATTAGTCAACTGATATAGGATGTCTCTTCGGCTTCATATCCCAGATATATTATTATGAATAATAGTAATATTATTTAATACCAAAGTTCTTATTACAGCTTTGTGTGTCAGTATTTCAAGCACGTCGCCACATGGGATTGTTTACATGGCCAAATAACAGCACATGAGGACTGCAGCCTGAGTACCAACAACTATCTAAAGCACAACACCTTACACACTGCAGCCATAGCATCTACAGTGCATTCAGAAAGTATTCAGACCCCTTGACTTTTTCCACATATTGTTACGTTACAGCCTTATTCTAAAATTGATTAAATTGTTGTTATTTTCCCCCCTCAATCTACACACAATTCCCATAATGGCAAAGCAGGTTCTTAGAAATGTAAGCAAACATATTAAAAATAAACAATACTTTATTTACATATATATTCAGACCCATAGCATCTATGTCCACTTTGGCATCCCCGAACCCTCAGTAAATGTAGCTGTGTCATGTAAGCTGATGCAACCGTGTGCATGGCCAAAATGTTTCATGTGATTCCCCCCCACTTATCTCTATAGTTTATGGTGTGGTACACTTACTCCTGTACCATTAAAGGCATTGCCTCACTGCCCTCAAGCCTGACTGGGTTGCATCTGTTTAACACTGAAGGTGATGCTTGTAGCTCACTGGCTCACAGTATATGGGCTGGCTCACAGTATATGTGACGTGTGATAGGCTCAGGATAAGGCTGTCTGTATCACATCATCACGGCAGCCCAGAGTAATGAGTGTGCGTACTGCAAACTGACTCTCCCTTTAATTGCGCTGACGAATGCCAAGTCCTATGTCCCACGAGTAGCCCTAGAGCCATTTGGCTGGTTTCAGTCTAAAGCACCGTCCTCATTTCTAATAGAGGTATTTGATGCATTGCCGTTGTCATGGAAAAGCAACGAAGGTTACCTACAGTACCATCCCTTTTCTATGCATTTCTGGGGGGGGGGGGGGGTATCCTTTTTGTGAACTAGATCTTTTGGCTACCTATTGTGTGCTAAAGTGAAGGTGCCCTTTGACAGTTCTGAGATGAATTGCATACCTGCTTTTTATTAGTAGGACTCCTTCAATAATACAACCAAGTGAAAAAATGAATTCCTTCTACTAAACTGAAATAATTGAAAGGAGGATTGGACTTTTCCTTACCTGCGTGCAAACTGGAAGTTGGCGGAGGCACTAGCGGAGACATTTCGGGGGCTTTCTTGGGGGCTACTTCCAGCTGAAACACAACAATTAGGCTCTGTTGGTGTTTTATCACTGGATCATGTTTTATTAATGAAGAAATAGGCCATGTTGTTATAACTGCAGTCTGCTGTCATTCTTGAGAGCTGATGATGCACAAGTAAAGGACAAGCTTCCCTAAATCCAAAGCAATCAAACTCTGGTGTAACTGAATTCAATAAACTCAACGCGTATTTACAACCAAGGAGTCTGGAAAGGACAGGGTTTTGTGATAGGCCTTAATGCACGCTCACTTGATAACTCTCAATTCCGTCCGTAGCATTAAACATTTCTAAACTGTCTGGACAACCTGATTTGTTATGATGAAGTTAAGCGTGTCCGTCTGCTGGGGATAGCAAGAATCACATTTCCTAAGTCCTTCACTGGGCTCACAATCAATAACCATGAATGAAAACAGTTTATTGGGCCTCCCGGGTGGCGCAGTGGTTAAGGGCGCTGTACTGCAGCGCCAGCTGTGCCACCAGAGACTCTGGGTTTGCGCCCAGGCTCTGTCGTATTCGGCCGTGACCGAGAGGTCCATGGGGCGACGCACAATTGGCCCAGCGTCGTCCGGGTTAGGGAGGGTTTGGTCGGTAGGGATGTCCTTGTCTCATCGCGCACCAGCGACTCCTGTGGCGGGCCGGGCGCAGTGCGCGCTAACCAAGGTTGCCAGGTGCACGGTGTTTCCTCCGACAAATTGGTGTGGCTGGCTTCCGGGTTGGAGGCGCGCTGTGTTAAGAAGCAATGTGGCTTGTGTATCGGAGGACGCATGACTTTCAACCTTCGTCTCTCCCGAGCCCGTACGGGAGTTGTAGCGATGAGACAAGATAGTAGCTACTAACAATTGGACACCATGAAATTGGGGAGAAAAAGGGTAAAATTTAAATAAAGAAAAAGAAAAGAAAAAGAAAAAGGTTTCTTTCATGTGAAATGTATTTCATCAGTTATTCCCCTAAAATGATACAAAAGCTAAAGCAATATAAGCTTCTTTGGAAACTTGAGCTTGAGCTTCAAAACAGAAACCAGAGAGCGATTTGAGCTGTTTCATTTTAATTTGCCTGAGAACTCTGAACACACAGTTTAGCATTATGTGTTTTTTTTGCACTGGAAAGGCCTGATTGGTCTGCTGTCTCTTTAATGCCACATGCTGATTGGCCTGCTATACATTTATCACGTACTGATTGGTCTGCTATGTTTTTACAACATACAGATTGGTCTGCACTCTATCGCATGCTGAGTGCAGTGCAGAGACGGCTGACAACAACACCTACCTGTGGTGAGGGGGAGAGGTGAGAGTGGTCGGGAGAGCGTGGGGGAGGGGGTCCCGACTGCCAGACTCCTTCTCTTGTTGTTACGGCAACTGTGTGGAAAAGGGAGAGAATTGTTTTGTGTGATACATTAGAGTAGTGGAATGTAAACCGAGTTGTGATATTGGGGCTTGGTTGTAACATGCAGGTGTTCTGATTTATTTAGCCTGTATGATACACTATGCACATTTCACCACCAAGTACTGAAAAAAGTAATTCATTTCTAATTAAAATGTATTGGAAAACGATTTGGACCTCTTGTTTTTGGCTTGTACACCTACCTCACACAGTAGGCAGTAGACATTCAATTACCATCTAATTTGGTTAAATTGGACAACTTTGCTTAACACAAATTAGTCAGCTTAGCAGTCCATTGATAAGAACACCGTCTCTGTTTTTGGAGGGCCACGGTGCTTGCAGGGCGTGTCCCCACCCGGCTCCATGTCTCCATGACCGAGGGTAGATTTACAGAATGCAAGGAACTCATTTTCAGTTTGTTTGTTTCGTAGATGACTGATCCCCAGCCCCATTGTTGATGTTGCGCTGCCACAGGGCCACTGTAATATCAATGCCATCTCGTTGGCAGTGACCTAAAGTAATTGAGAAGCTCAGACGACAACTGAGCCTGACATTTCTGGGTCGGCATGGAGATGAGATTCATGCGCCTCAAACCAAAGGCATTAACTTGGAGAGATGTTTGTTTAATAGCAGAACTTAACTGAGAATACAAAAGATCCCCTTGTAATAATTTTTTTTTAAATTCATATATACATTTATCAAACTTTGATCTGTCCATGTCAATTGTTTCACAAACCAATTTTCATTTGCAAAAACAACCTGCCAAGATTAAATCAAAATCATAAGCAAAACCCTGAGGCAATAGAAAGTATTTCAATATCGGTCTCAGTCAAACAACAAGCTGTATTGCTTGTAGGGACTTTGCAGGGACTTGCACGGTACCATGCTTTAAGAAGCTAAGTGCAAATAGTAGACTGACATGTACTACGAACCAACAGAGATTGTGGTGAATGCTTGGCGGTTAACACAGCCGGTGTTAGCTGTCAGATGCACCATGAGATCTTCCACACCCACCAGGATTCTAAAACAACTGTGGTAGGCTATGGGCAGACTTGTACACAAAACATTCAGAACTGGTTCCCAAACTCGGTTTTCGGGACCCCAAGGGGTGAACGTTTTGGTTTTTGCCCTAGCACTACACAGCTGATTCAAATAAACAACTAACTATCAAACTTTAATGATGTGAATGAGCTGCGTAGTGCTAGGGTTGGACTTTGGGGTCCAGAGGACCGAGTTTGGGAAACACTGACAGACTGACCAGGTAAATCCAGGTGAAAGCTATGATTCGTTATTGATGTCACCTGTTAAATCCACTTCAATCAGTGTAGATGAAGGAGACAGGTTAAAATAAGGATTTTTAAGCCTTGAGACATGGATTGTGTATGTGTGCCATTCAGCGGGTGAATATGTAAAACAAAAGATTAAAGTGCCTTTGAACAGGAGTATCATAGTACTGGTTTGAGAGCGTAAAGAACTTCAATGTGTGTATCAAGAGTGGTCCACCACCCAAAGGACATCCAGCTAACTTGACAACTGAGGAAGGCATTGGAGTCAACATGGGCCAGCATCCCTGTGGAACGCTTTCCACACCTTGTCGAGTCCGTGCCCCGACAAATTGAGGCTGTTCTGAGGGCAAATGGTGCAACTCTCTGAGAAAGATGTTCCTAATGTTTTGTATACTCAGTGTATATTGACTGGCTTGCCAACGTCTGCTACTATAGTGAAATAGATTTTCTTTGTGATTTCACAAGGATGAAAAATGTTTTGGGGAATTTTAGAGACCCAATAAATATTAAACGTTTCACATATTTTTCTAAGTTAATATAATAAAATTAATGTGAATAAATTAGTTTTACTTATATACTTTTGCTAGACTATAGCCTATACTGTAACGAACAAGTTGTGAGCCTTCGGCATGAACAACACTGTGTCCCTCCCTATACAGCTGCGGCTTCTGTAAGTCAAAACATAGGCAACAATAACGGCCACATTTCTCTATCGGAAACAAAACTAGGGTGGATGTAATCCGACACATTGTAGTAGAGTAGAAAAATCACAACACAAAACCAGACTGAACATCAACATGAAAACAAAGGCCAATTTGTGCCATTGTTGTGAATGAAAAGGTACGCTGTTATTGAAGAAAATCTTAAACAAAAAAAGCATAGCCTTACAATGATTAAATGCGACGTAATTTTCCTGAATAGTTGTCCCTGTGGTCTTGGGCTTTGACTCAGACAACCAAAATACTAAATGCAATAGGCTGCACGGGCTCATCCATGAGAGACTTGCATGATCGCTGATTAAAATAGTTTGACAAGTCGGCTGATAGAAGAAAATCAGGTTACCTTTTTGATCTTTTCATCATGGCCCCAGTCACAAAACATGTTTTGTAGCTGGGCAAAACGGTCCAATAGTAATTCTGATCAGACATGATGAATTACAGCGATGCAAAGGGGTACTTTGAATCGAGTTTGGTAAATGTCCACTCTCTCTTGAATAACACAATTTATATTTCCTCGAAATGTTTCGGAGAGTACTCGGTGTCCGAAACCAGAAACTCCGACAAGGGTTGGTACGATCTGACTCCATACCCGTGGCAGCTCAGGCAAGTAGGCGCTAAGCAACTGTTGATGCCATCATCTCTTTATTTCTTCCATGTGAATTTTCGGAAAGGCATCTACACTCTGGAATCTTTCTCAATCACCAAAACATGTTAACTCCAGAAACAGCTAACACCGCGCAGATACATGTGTCAATCCATCAATTGGAGGAGGGATTGCCGCCGAAGGAAGGAAGTTGTCATTTAGACTGGGGGGTGTAGCATAATGGCGCGTTTATGTAAAATAATGATAATGGATTTCACCGTTGTTCGCATGACTATTTAAAAAGCCTCGGGCAAATTGATAAAATATTAACAAGTGCAACTATTATGCTGCTATTCGACTGTAACACCAGTGTTACACAGTACACTAGTGTATAATACACCCTTATGTTATAGGGAATTCTGACATGCCCCAGTATCTATGCATTAAAGATGTCAATGATGAGTAGGCCTCTGACGTTTCTCCTCTCCAATGCCCAGGATGCTTCGATTCAAACTCCCATTAGACAGCTCTGCAAGCTTGTCTGTCTGATTTTTACTATGGCTGAGGATAACAAGTATCACATTTCCTAAGTCCTCCACCGGGCTCACAATCAATAACAGACAAACTAAACACCTTCTTTGCCCGCTTTGAGGATAATACATGCAGCCCGCTACCAAGGACTGCGGCCTCTCCTTCTCCAGTGGCCGACGTTTAAACGTGTTAACCCTCGCAAGGCTGCGGGCCCAGAAGGCATTCCTAGCCGGTCCTCAGAGCATGCGCAGACCAGCTGGCTGGTGTGTTTACTGACATATTCAAGATGACCAACATTGTTCTTGTACCCAAGAAGGCAAAGATAACTGAACTAAATGACTAATCACCAGTAGCACTCACTTCTATCAACATGAAGTGCTTTACGTGACTAGTCAAGGATCATATCACCGCCACCCTAGACCCACTTCAATTTGCATACCGCCCAAATAGGTCCACAGATGATGCAATCGCCATCACACTGCCTTGCCCTTGGGGCTCCCGAGTGGCGCAGTGGTCTAAGACACTGCATCCCAGTGCAAGAGACATCACTGCAGTACCTGGTTTGAACCCAGGCTGCATCACATCCAGCTGTGATTGGTAGTCCCATACGGTGGCGCACAATTGGTCCAGCGTCATCCGGAATTGTCAACATCTCTAACGCACAGATACCAGGGCAGGGCTGACAGTGAGGACTTGAAGAGCAGAATCAACAACCTCTGCATAATCAAAACAATTGCTTTGTGAGGTGTTAAATTCACAGTTAGCCTTTATGGAAATGCAAGCTGAAAAATAGGCCACCAGTGGCCTGGCTTTGGCCCCAAGTGAGAGCAGGTGTGCCGGAGCCATGGCCCAGTGAGACATGTGTTCCGGCCCGCGTAGATGGAAAAATAAAACCCTGGGTTAAATCCTGTATGGAAATGCGCCATTAAAGTATATTTTATCATTACATAATAAATAATGATTTATCTTCTAATAAAAACATAGCAGAGAAATGTACTAGCATAGCAGAGGCATGTTCAATACCAACTAGGCCTTTATAAACCTATCCAAAAAGAGACTTAAATTTTACTTTTCAGCTTCATTCAATAGAAGAAATTGCTACTTTTTATGTAGAGAAAGAAAGTTCCCGGGTCAATAAACAATCAAAATACATTTTACAGGACTTTATTTTACAATACTTCACATTATAAGCCATTGTGTACAAAATATTAAGAACACCTTCCTAATATTTAGTTGTTATTAGGAAGGACATCTACCATGGATCGCTAAAATAATGATTATGATAACACTTCATCAATTTAAATATTATGGGGAGACCTATACATTTGGCAGCCAAGCCCTAGTTATTAGTGTAGCCTATTATCTTCTAGACATGACGTTGAAATATCTTCAAGCCTACATTAAAAACCTCCAGGCTTTCGTCATAAGGGGGCGGCAGGTAGCCTAGTGGTTAGAGTGTTGGGCCAGTAACCGAAAGGTTGCTGGAACGAATCCACCGAGCTGACAAGGTAAAAATCTGTCATTCTGGCCCTGAACAAGGCAGTTAACCCACTGTTCCCCGGTAGGCGGTCATTGTAAATAAGAATTTATTCTTAACTGACTTGCTTACATAAAAATAAGAATCAATTCAATTTGAAAAAAAATAAGAATTACCAGGTGCAGTATGGAAAAACTGGATCCTGGTTGAATCGTCCTCTGAGATAGCACACGCTAGTTATACTTGTCCGAATAGGACTATAACATGGCAAAGAATAGGCTTATCAGCGTAGAGTGAGCCGCATCATCCCATGGGATGATTCATGGCTGCAGAAATACAGTGCATTCGGAAAGTATTCAGACGAATAGGCTTATCAGGTCATTTATTAAATTCAATTTTTTCCTCAATCTACACACAATAACCCATAATGACAAAGCGTGAATTTTTTGTTGTTGTTTGTTTTCAATTTATTGAAAATGGAGTATAGAAATCTAATTTACATAAGTATTCACGCCTCCGAGTCAATACTTTGTAGAAGCACCATTGGCAGCGATTAAAGCTGTGAGTCTTTCTGGGTAAGTCTCTAACAGCTTTCCACACCTGGATTGTACAACATTTGCCCATTATTCTTTTCAAAATTCTTCACATTTTCCTGTGCTTAGCTGCATTCTGTTTCTTTTTTATCCTGAAAAACTCCCCAGTCCTTAACGATTACAAGCATAACCATAACATGATGCAGCCACCACGATGCTTCAAAATATGGAGAGTGGTACTCCGTAATGTGTTGTATTGGATTTGCCCTGAACACATCACTTTGCATTCAGGACAAAAAGTTAATGACTTTGGCACATTTTTTTTTTCCAGTATTACTTTAGATGCATGTTTTGGAACATTTTTTTATTCTCAAAATGGTACAGTAAAAATGCTTCCAGTCGATAACATGCATAGTGGAGTATTTATACTACATTCATCTAATGAGTTTGCTGACAAAGAATTTGAAACATTTCTTTAATGTGTAATGAATGCCATTAATGCCAGTATGTCATGTTTGAAAGGGTGCATTTTCTAAATGGTGCATTATTTTTGTATGACTACCCCTTCTCTGTACCCCACACATACAGATAATTGTAAGGTCCCTCAGTCGACTACTGAATTTCAAACACAGATTCAACTACAAAAAAGGAGGTTTTCCAATGTCTTGCAAAGGGCACCTATTGGTAGATGGGTAAAAAATAAACCGCTCAGGGATTTCACTATGCCACTAATGGTGACTTTAAAACAGTTTGTTTTCTCCTATCACAGCCATTAAACTCTGAGGATGGATCAACAACATTGTAGTTACTCCACAATACTAACCTAATTGACAGGTGCAGAATAAAAATATTCCAAAACATGCATCCTTTTTGCAACAAGGCACTAAAGTAATACTGCAAAACATTTGGCAAAGAAATATAAAAAATCTCCTGAATACAAAGCATTATTTTTGGGGCAAACACAACACATCACTGACTACCACTCTTCATACTTTCAAGTATGGTGGTGGCTGCTTCATGTTATGGGTATGCTTGTCATTGGTAAGGACCAGGTGAAACAATACTGCTAGTACAAACTCGAACCCAGGCGCAGAGAAACACAGCAAGCAGAAGTAAGGGTAAATCCATAACTTTTACTTAGAGTCAAAACAGAAACAAGGCAACCACACAAGAGCACACTAAATAAAACATGAGACCTAAGCAAGGATACAGACCAAATGAGGAACCTAAATAACAAGGCAACCAGGTGAACAGAGAAAGTAATTGAACACAGGTGAATCCAATAAGAAATAATCAGGGTAATCTGGAAACTAGAAAACAGGGTAAGGGTGCCCTCCAGCGGTAACCTAAGGAAACAACAATCAAAAAACAGAAACTGTGACAGACTTTCTGGCCTTCACGAACAAGTGGTGAGAGAGGAGTCTTTCAAGAACCTGGCGAACATGTTGGCTGTGTTCAACCATGGACCTGGAGGATGTCATCCAGGTACAGACACACGAACTGGTGAAGGAAGTCGCGCAGCACATCATTCACCAGTGCCTGGAAAACAGCTGGAGCATTAGTAAGTCCAAACGGCATGACACGGTACTCATAATGTCCATTTGGGGTGTTGAACGCCGTCTTCCACTCGTCTCCCTGTCTGATGTGCACCAGATTGTACGCGTTCCGTAAATCCAACTTTGAGAAAGCCTTTGAGAGACTCCACGGAGCTACGGTTGATGACATAAGAGGAAGATGGTAACGGTTCTCGATGGTAATGTTATTTAAACCCCGGTAATCGATAAAGGGACATAATCTCCCATCCCTCTTTCCAACAACGAAAAAACCCGCTCCTGCAGGTGAAGTGGACGGCCGAATAAAACCAGCCGCCAGTGCCTCCTCAATATAACTGTTCATGGCTGCAGTCTCTGGACCTGAGAGAGAATACAGACCTCCTCTCGGAGGACTGGTGCCGGGCAGGAGGTCGATGGCACAATCGTAGGACCTGCGGGAGGCAGTTCGCTGGCCCTTCGTTTGCTGAAGATCTGACCCAGATCCCAGTAATCCCGATGTACGCGGGAAAGATCAGGCTTGTCATCCCCAGCTGGGGGAACAGGAGAATCGGAAGCCTCCAGATGAGCAGGGCCGGAAAGATGTGGGGAGAATTGCTGGCATTCCATCCCAGAACTCTTCCCAAGGGCCAGTCAATTTGAGGATTATGGATAGAAAGGCATGGATGTCCAAGAACCAGGGGAGGCTCAGGAGAGTCTACCAAATGTAACTGGATAAACTCCACATGATAATCCAGGACGCGTAGCTGAATAGGCATGGTGAGTTGCTTCACCTTCCCAGACCCTAGGGGTTGACCATCCAGCGCAGTGACCGACAACGGAACGTCCAGCTTAGTGAGAGGCAGCCCCTGTTGGCGAGTCATCCCGTTTCAGTCAGCTCGGGACAGGAGGCACGGAAATGTCCAGACTGTCCTACAGTAAAGACAACACTGCTCGTTATTCTTGCGCCTTTTCTCCAGAGCGGAAAGTCTGGTGCATCCCAATTACATTGGGTCCTCTGGAAGGTATGAAGGAGAAACAAAGCCGAATTGAGTACTCTGACGGGGTGCAGGACAAGCAGACGCAGCATGAGGCAGTGGAACAAACGAAGATTCGACTTAAGCAAGACCTAAGCAAGGATACAGGCCAACTGCACATCTATCACGTTTAATTGCTATATTGTAATTATTTTACCACTATGGCCTATTTATTGCCTTACCTCCCTTATCCTACCTCATTTGTACACACTGTATATAGACTTTTTCTATTTTATTATTGACTATGTTTGTTTATTCCATGTGTAACTCTGTTGTTTGTGTTGCACTGCTTTGCTTTATCTTGGTCAAGTCGCAGTTGTAAATGAGGACTTGCTCTCAACTAGCCTACCTGGTTAAATAAAGGTGAAATAAATAAATAAAAACGTTAAACTAGGGAACCTAAATATTAAGGCAACCAGGTGAACAGAGAAGGTAATTGAACACAGGTGAATCCAATAAGAAATAATCAGGGTAACCTGGAGACTAGAAATGGGTAAGGGTGCCCTCCAGCTGTAACCTAAGGAAGCAACAATCAAAAAACACAGACACTGACACCAGGGAGATTTTTTGGCTTAAAAGAAATGGAATATAGCTAAGCACAGGCAAAATCCTAGAGGAAAACCTGGTTCCGTCTTCTTTCCAAAAGACACTGGGAGACTAATTCCCCTTTCAGCAGAACAATAACCTAAAATACAAGGCCAAATCTACACTGGAGTTGCTTACCAAGACGACATTGAATGTTCCTGTGTAGCCTAGTTACAGTTTTGACTTAATTTGACTTGAAAATCTATGGCAAGACTTGAAAATGGCTGACAAGCAGTGGAGGCTGGTGGAGGACGAGCTCATTGTAATGTCTGGAATGGAATATAACATCAAACCACGCTTGACTCCGTTCCATACTCCATTCCAGCCATTACAAGGAGCACTTCCTCCAATAGCTCCTCTCACCGCCTCCACTGCAGTCTAGCAATGAACTTGACAGAGCTTGAAGAGTTTTTTTTTAAGAATAATGGGCAAATATTGTACAATCCAGGTGTGCAAAGCTCTTATAAATGTACTTAAAAAAGACTGGTGTTTCTAACATGTATTGTCTCAGGGGACTGAATACTTACCTAATCAAGATATATTAGTGTTCTTTGTCATGAATTTTTGATAAATGTTAGAATATTTCTATCACCTTAACATTTGAGTATTTTGTGTAAATGGTTGATCAAAAATGATAATGTAATCAATTTTAATTCAACTTTAACACAACAAAATGTGATAAAAGCCAATGGCATTTAAAATGTGGATTGACCAGATTGTTGACTTTCTCCCTTTTGAAAAGCTCACTTATGACCTCCACAAGAGACAGCCCAAGTTTGACTTTGGTCTCCACTAAATCAAATCAAATGTATTTATATAGCCCTTCTTACATCAGCTGATATCTCAAAGTGCTGTACAGAAACCCAGCCTAAAACCCCAAACAGCAAGCAATGCAGGTGAGGGTGCAGAACCTTGACACTACTCACCTATATTTCAAATTGGACAGAGTGAATGGGGTGATTAGGGAAATGAGCAGATACATGTTGTGTAAGGTGCTGTAAAATCTAAAAACTAATTATTTGCGTCTCAGCTAAGGCTAGAAATAGCTAATATATGTTTATTTTTTAAATTGTTCTTTGTGTATGCGTATGTATATATGTGGATGGATGGATGGATGGATGGATGGATGGATGGATAGATAGATATATAGAAAAAAGGGGGGGGGGAAGCCAATGAGTGTGAATACTTTCTGAATGCACTTTATATCAACAACTGAAACAAATATCAAAGCTCGTTTTTGGGTGGAATTTTCCTTTAAGCTACTTAACATGCTGGCAAAATGTTCTGATCGGTGCTAATGTATGAGCCAACAAGACGAGATGATCATGAGCAGCACTCACCTCAATTTTCCACAGCCTAATGGTAGACTAACCAATATCCACGTGGAAATTCAGTGAAAATAAAAATCTGACATTGATTTATCAAGACGTGAGTGAGTCTAAGCAGCGCAAAATGGTGCTGAAATAGTTGAACACACGCGGGTATTAGTTATTAGTTTTGTTTTATAACAATTGAATGCCTTCAATTGCATTAGCCTACTTTATTCCAATATGTTCGTCTTTCAGTGATATATTGCCACAGTAATACTTAATGGATCCATCCAGTTATGGTTAAGAAAAAAGTGTGTGTGCCTTACAAAGTTTAGAACAGGCAGATGGATGCTAGTAACAGGCGCTGCCTAACAACCAGCTAGAGCTTAAGAGCGTTCTGCGTGCCAATGCCGCCTCAGCATTACCGCTCCATTTCATACTAAGCTGTAGCCAGAATTTAGCCGTAACTATGACGTCGGTTGGCGGAAGTAAAAAAGTAGAGACTTTATTGCCGGCAATACCTTTCATATATTAAGAAAAGTCGGCAAAAAGTTGATGGGATGCTAAAGTTGGTGGGAAAAGTATTGGTTTGAATGGTGTGTTAGACTCATTGCAAGTCTGTAGGCCTACTGTTTAACCACATTAGTTCACTCCACTAAAGTGGCTAAGGACCAAATATGGGTCTGTCCACTCATTTCTGTTTTCCATTCAGTCTAGTCTCAGGGCTGAAACAGCCTACCCACCAAGCCAACTCTTGTCCTTTGCCTTGACTGACATGTAATTAGGAAACATGAGTACAATCCAGTGCATGATGTGTGAAATTATTTATATTGAATTGCATATACAAATGTGTATTTCCAGACTAGTCGACAAGGCCTTACAGCGCATGGAAGTGCATGCCTCAGGACTATACACAATACATATAGTATTTTCATACAATGTGTGGAGGTACACTTGATCTTTAAAAAAAAATCACATTTACTGTTATGTAAAATATATTTCACCCCACCAGTAATGTTCCCTCTAGACTGCGCCCTTGCACGGCAGCGCACTTTCTCCAAGTCTGCCGCGCAGAGGAAATGCCATGCCGCAGAGACGCAAGAGATTGAACTTCACTGAGTTCGTCCTATATAGATCAACGTTTTTTTCCGTGATCGAATAAACATTGTCAGCCCCTTG
Organism: Oncorhynchus clarkii lewisi; assembly: GCF_045791955.1. Classification (NCBI taxonomy): domain Eukaryota; kingdom Metazoa; phylum Chordata; class Actinopteri; order Salmoniformes; family Salmonidae; genus Oncorhynchus; species Oncorhynchus clarkii. The sequence goes on along the minus strand of NC_092166.1, from coordinate 13,115,946 downwards.
TCAATGCAACAAACCAAAACAAATCTAACTTTGCAAGAATGAGTCTCCGATTTTGTTGAGGCAGCATCACAATGTTGTAGGCAGAGCCAGAGCGCAACAGAGTGGAATTATATTGGCGGGGTAGCCCAGCCGCGGTCTTTCAAATCACCCACGCCTTTCAGATCAGAGCGCAGAGGTGCGCGTGTGCACTTTTGTTGATATTCTTTGCTAGTTAGGGAGTTATTCGCCCAGTTATATATATGTATAGGTCAGCAATGGGGAGTTACTGCTTCCTACAAGAGCACAAAATGTGTAGTCTACATGTCAAGCTGTCTTTGAAAATCCAGTCAGGTAAAAAGCTTGTCTTAATTTAAAGGGGCAGTGTTTTATTTCAAGATAGGCTTGAATATGCAAATAAGCCAATATGCAGAGGAGTAGCCTACATTGTCTAATTCTCTGTATGGTCATAATTCATTTTATTTTGTAAAGTGGTTTCTTGCATCATACAACACAATACAAGTCCATTTACAGTCACCTATTTGGCCCATGGTGTTACAGATCAAGTAAAACGATCATGAATTAAATGTCAAGCCCTTCATAATGTAAAAACATTTTTTAAAGTCTCATGCAATGTAGGCCTGCACTTAACACCACATATAGGCTACTGTAGGATATATAATGGAAATGAAAAGCTATTTCCAAGTGAGAATTTTATGGGATTTGCTCCCTTGATTTTGTTGTTAGGCCACATTATGCTCAGATAGCCACAATAGCCTATTGGCTACTGGCACAACCTGTAAAGTTACAGCCTCAGTGTTCACTGTAAACTTGCGCCGGAAGTTGCACAAAATGCTCACAATGTTCAAGTATCTGTTCAAAAGGCCCACAATTTGCGCAGTGTCCCAAATAATTAGAGGGAACATTGCTTACTAGTAGTATCTGCAGCCTCTGTTTTACCACTAGGCACTAGCGCTTCCTCTCATGGAAGGGACAAGTAAAATGTCTGCTACTATGATAAATTGTTGACAGATAAAAACACCTTGTAACACCCTGTGGTTTTGTATCAAACAGTGTAACAAGAGCAGAGATAACCAGTGATGTTCTTTGGTGATACTTACATGTTTCCCCTTCGTGGAAGGCTCAGCTCTTTCTGGAATCGAGAAAGAAAGATACATTAAAATGATGACAATGGCAGTAAAGCCTTGCTTGATATCACAAGAGGCTGCTGAGGTACATGATAATAGCCGAAACGGAGTAAATGGAATGGCATCAAACACCTAGAAACCTTGTGTTTGAACCATTCCATAATTCAGCTCCGGTCATTACCACGCGCCCATTCTCCCCAATTAAGGTGCCACCAACCTCCTGGACTTGATATAAATTTCAAACACACCCGTTACATCCCCGAGGCATGGAACCAAAGGGTTAATGATTCTCAGAAACAAAATGAAAACAACCATTGATGGAGGTTGCCTTTGATTAGTCTTTCAAAGCCCCTCCACATCGAAGATGATTCATACACAAACTGTGGCCAACAGTACAGACGGAAAGACTGACTGATTATTTATGCACACCGTATGACAGCTATGTCCCCTGCTCTCCTCCTTTATGGAAAGATCTTATAGCTCTGGCCTAATTGTGGATATATTCTCATTCATAGCTGCACATTATGTATGTTGTTCTCTTTGCTTTGGTCCTGAAGCCCCTGCATATAGGCAGGCCTATGTTCATAATAATGTACACAACATGGATGCCAAAAATGCTGTGCCACAGTGTACTCTATTTCCAAAGATAAAAGCAGGTTGTTTTGTTAACCAAAAGTACATTCTCAATTTTCTCAAATTTTTCACGATGCAAATCAGCAATCTAATTAAAATTGCAGGTCCGTGTACGGTGGATGAACCAATCAATGTAATATAATAAAAATACATATTTTGAATATGTGGACAAGCACATTTCCACCAACATCTCTTTCATAATGGATTTAGAGCAAACAATGGTGAACGGATTTAAATAGCTAAGCCTCTATCCGAGTAATTGGTTGGAATGAAAAACAACAAAACGCGTTAGGCCGTCGGGAGGGCTAGGATTGACTCAGCTACAACCTACTGGCTATAGGACGCATAAGTGAGCATAAAGGGATGTTTCTCTACCAGTCATCCATCCCTGAATCCAATTGAGCCCCACGCCCATATCACCACAGCAACCTAGTGATGGCAATACAGCTGCGTTCCTTGAGTCACAATCATTATTATGGCAACGCTCTTTGTTTGTTTTTGTAGGAGAATAAGACATCTATAGAACATCATGTCTGTCTGTAGAAAAAAACTGTCTGTGGTTAAATGTATGTATTAACTACACTTGCGCATCCACAAGCTCGCCCTTCAGTGCCACCGCCTACTCAAACGAAGGGGCATCATTCATATGTGTACAGAATGGATCGATATTGTAGCCTATTCATGACTATTTAAAAACAATGTGGCAGTGGGACAATACATTCGATGCGAATTTGTTTTGAGATATCTATCATTTGTGGTCACAACTGGATAGAACTACCCTTGAGGACACCTAAAAGTGCGCCCAATGTAAACCATTTAGTAAACAGCAATTGACAATCCCTAAATATCCCTTGAAATAGAGAAAGAAGAGAAACGCATGTGTGCCCTAATAAGTGTCAATACCTGTTTGTGTAGGCTATCATTAATTGTCGAATGCCACAACACAAATGCAAAGCCTGGGTGTATTATTTTAATCTTCAGTAGCTATGCCAATGTTTTACTATTATGGGGGTTCTTACCTGCAGCCCACGACGCCTCAAAATGTTTGGCTCGTCCATTGTAGAAAAATAAATAATTACAATACTGCTGACTCCCTTTTTCCAATGTCATTCAACCCATACTGCGTCCTCCTGTATCCTGCTCATCATCAATGCGACTGGATGAGAGCTGAACAAAACCGAGCATTTCGTTTAATTGTCAGGTGACCGGGCAGCGGTGAGAATTGGGAATGAATGTGCAGGGAGGGACTTCTGACAAAGCGCCTATGCGTGGCAGTGGGCTGATTCATTCAATTCCGTAACGCTAGCCTTTATCATTGAGCCAATGCAACCTTTTTCAACCATGGCTAACTTGTTGAAAGTTTACATGGGGATTTTTTAATCAGGTAGGTGGTATATGCACTAATTACCTATTTGCAGTACATCCATTCTATATATATACAGTGCCTTGCGAAAGTATTCGGCCCCCTTGAACTTTGCGACCTTTTGCCACATTTCAGGCTTCAAACATAAAGATATAAAACTGTATTTTTTTGTGAAGAATCAACAACAAGTGGGACACAATCATGAAGTGGAACGACATTTATTGGATATTTCAAACTTTTTTAACAAATCAAAAACTGAAAAATTGGGCGTGCAAAATTATTCAGCCCCCTTAAGTTACACTTCATGATTGTGTCCCACTTGTTGTTGATTCTTCACAAAAAAATACAGTTTTATATCTTTATGTTTGAAGCCTGAAATGTGGCAAAAGGTCGCAAAGTTCAAGGGGGCCGAATACTTTCGCAAGGCACTGTATATGTTTGTGTGAACACAAGAAGGAATCAATTGCTTAAAATCCCATTCAGAGGTTGTCTATCATGTTGATATATATACTGAACAAAAATATAAATGCAACAAGTTACAGTTCATATATGGAAATCAGTCGTTTGAAATAGATTCATTAGGCCCTAATCTATGGATTTCACATGACTGGGCAGGGGCACAGTCATGGGTGGGCCTGGAAGGGCAAAAGCCCACCCACTTGGGAGCCACTGAATGGGGAGCAAGGCCCAGTCAATCAGAATTAGTTTTTCCCTACAAAAGGGCTTCATTATAGACACAAATACTCCTCAGATTCATCAGCTGTCAGGAGGGCTGGTCTCAGATGATCCCGCAGGTGAAGAAGCCAGATGTGGAGGTCCTGGGCTAGCGTGGTTACACATGGTCTGCGGTTGTGAGGCCGGTTGGACTTACTGGCTAATTCTCTAAAACAACATTGGAGGCGGCTTATGAACATTAAATTATTTGGCAACAGCTCTGGTGGACCTTCCTGCAGTCAGCATGCCAATTAGCCCTGGCATTTCTAACACACCGGGACCATTTTTTAAAACTTGATTCCCCTATAACCAAATAATTGTCAGTTATAAGTTAGAGACCCACTAGGCAAAAAATGGACCAGCCCATCTGGCATTTGCCCAAAATGCCAGATGGCCAGTCCATCCCTGCCTTCAGATTACCAAGAACAATGGTGCAACTCTGACAGTCAGATGGAGAAAGGGCTTGATGATCTATGGTGCCAGTCTCCAAGTGGCACCACAATGTTTTCATACAACAATGGCTATGTCTTGTCATGCGGTGTCACACATTCATTGATGTGAACCGGTAAAATGAATCATTCCTTGTTCTCATTTTGGGCATTGTCTCTAATCCTGAGTTTAACCCAAGGTCATCTTCCTAAGTAAGCATTAATATCCCCAAAATGTTGAGGAGGAAATAACGTAGGTCTAGTATGTCTGTCATCTATAGAGGTTTCATGTCATCACAGTCATCCCTTTTCCTTAAACATGTGTTTTTATATCCCATATCCACTTATCTTCTCTTACCATGAAATTGTTGCAATTATTTTCAGTCAAGGGGGATTGAAAAACTATGCATCCAACTTTATCATTATGAAGCTTCATTTGGTTTTGCTCGAGGCACCATATTGAATGTTTACAGGCCACTTTTTTGTCCTCTTTTTTTCTATAAGTCCTTTGCATTGGGATGCGAGGCAGGTCAATTGTAAATGATCCATGAGAGTTCCATGAAAATGTGATAGAAAAATCTCTCTTTTTCTCTCTCCTCCTCCTCAACTGTTCCTCGTCCACAACAAGCCAGAGCAACAGAGCAAATTGAAAGTACACCCAGTTGCCCAACATGATTCAACCAGATGCATGTACTGTTCTGGGATGTGGGGAGTCAACAAGGACATGTAGTACCAAAAGGAAACTTGCTACAGTTTGCTACAGATCTGCTAAGTTTAAATCATTCCTAAGTACAAGGAAATACTTTTGATTACAAATGAATGTAGCCCAGCTATAGTCTGTCTTAAAAATATCCAAATTTTTCTTTCTATACATCTACAGAGGACACATTAGATCTTATAGGCATACACTATCATTCTTTTTTTATGTAGGCCTTTACATGTTATCAATAGCAACTACAAAATAAATGGCCCTAAACACTGATCCAGGCCCAGATTGGTGTTTTCTCCGCTAATGGTTCTAGTTAGGATTTGTGCCAGATTCTAGATCTGTGTGTAGGGACATTTTTACCCAGAGCATATCTGCTTAAAGGGGCAATCAGCAGTTTCTACATACATTCTTTTACTAATTAATGATACTGTATGATGTACCCATTGACGCTTGAAGAATATAACTTGTAGATATGCTTAGTTCAACTGTCGTACTCCATCAGAACCAGAAATATAATCTGGTTTTACTCCAATGTTTGTTAAAGTAAATAGAAACAAACACTATATAGCCTCAAATCATGGTTAAAACTATATCCATGAATTTGAGTGGTTACATTTCTCCAGCCCCATCCCTCAGTTTTTTCTGAAACGGGCATGGATGACAGACATATTGTTAATGTTTCTACTACAGATTGCCACTATAGAACGCAATATATTCTCAGTGCCATTAGAGGGAGACATGCAGCCGTTCTACAGTATGTCCTGTTAGGCTCCCTCACTGGAAGCTCCATCCTCACCCTGCCTCCTTGACAATCTGCCCTGAAGATCCTTTCATATAGTGTGTGTGTGTGTGTGTGTGTGTGTGTGTGTGTGTGTGTGTGTGTGTGTGTGTGTGTGTGTGTGTGTGTGTGTGTGTGTGTGTGTGTGTGTGTGTGGATCTCTGTTTACACTCTGTCTCCTGATGGGACACCACACTGTGTACACACGTAAACATCAGACTGTTGTTTGTGAATGGAGCGTGAAGCAAACCATGCAGTCCAACAGAAATCCATCTCACATCTTCAGAGGAAATGAATGACTCATTTAAACAAAAGATGCCATGGGGTCAATTTATACAAATGTAGGATTTTAATTTGAGGCAGTTTGCTACATCAGGCAAATAATCGTGCAGCAACAGGAAATGTGGATTATAATTACAATTCATTTTTGTAGGGGTTGATATATTTTTCGTAAGTGAAAATTACAAATTTCAGAAGCCTTTTTAAATGTCAAATACACTACAAGTCTTACATTTCCTGCATTGCGGTACAGTTTTCCTGCAATAGGATGATCAAATTAAGATCCTAAATCTGCATGAAGTTGAATGTTATCTAAGTAGGGCTCAGAGTTTTTCCAGGTAAGGTCACATTGTCAGCAAAACTCAGGTCCTTCCTAATGAAACACATTTCAGAGGGGGCAAATGGGTGAGATATTTGGGAAGAGAATGCTCACTAGCGCTTATGTTTCTTATGGATGACTATGGTTCAAACCTATTCAGATTGTAGATATTTAAGAAATGTAATAATGAATTGTTCATGAATTGAAAACTTAATTTAATTGTAATTGAAACCTCAATTAAATAGAATTGACCCAAAGTGACATCTTTGCTTGTCATACCTGCATTGACATTGCTACATTGTATAAACTTATTGCTATAAAAGAGTTATGCCATGAACAAAAAGTTTTTAAAAAAACTAGAAATAATAGTTCTAAAACAATTGTTAAATACTGATACGTTCTTATAAAAACGATTCAAGCTACTCAACAATACACCTTCTAAATACATATACCAACTATTGAAAAGAGCATGCCCAAATGTCCACCCATTCCGTTAGTTAGATGGCATTGAAAATTAAGTGAAGAATGAGTGGTCACCCATATATGTGACAGGGTTGGGATCAATGCCAATTGAAGGCAGTCAATTCAGGAAGTAAACAAAAATTACAATTAAATAATCTGAAAAAGGGCATTTATTTTCAATGACTTCTCAATAAACTGAAAAGTAGAAGCTATTTATTTCAAAGGTTTTACATTTCTGAATTTTTTATTCAAATCACTTCCTGAATTGACTGCCCCTAATTCGAATGAACCCCGATAGGCTATACATCACTGTCACTTGCGGAATCCAGAATGTGCTTGTGATTGGGAGAGGCAGCGCTCTGTCATCAGTTCACAGGTGATTAAATTGTTGCAGTTTGCCATCCAGTCTCAAAAATAGAAAATGTCCCTTGTAATGCTGGCAGTGGGCTTAAGGCTGATTACTCAATAGCCTGTCATGAGAAATGTTATGTCACTGTCGGTCTGCCGATGATTCATACTTGGTCACCTTTCACACACTTTTAGCCCCAAGGTGGAATTCACAGAGCACATGACTATTTCATCATGTCAGTGACTGTTAGAAAAAAAGGTGCTAACTAGAACCTAAAAGGGTTATTCGGCTAACCCCATAGAAGAACCCTTTGAAGAACCCTTTTGGTTCCAGGAAGAACCCTTTTGGCTTCCATGCAGAACCCTCTCCACAGATCCATCCACTATAATGAATGATTAAAGGATATACAGTAGTGTACGTAATTTACTTGACAAATGATGCGTGAGTATAGGCTAAAACTATTCTAAATGAATTACAATGCCTTCGGTGCTCAGGGATCATAAAGATAATACAGATTATTTGATGGAAAATATTAGTTGTATCAATACGGTAATATATTGTATATGGAAACAATCCATTGGAATCCATCGACACAGCAAGAGCTTAAATGTTTTTCAGATATAATTAATATTATGTTGTTAAAGAACTACTAGACAAACCATGGTTTCCCAGCTCATAGAACATGAGATATATACAGTACCAGTCAAAAGTTTGAACACACCTACTCATTCAAGGGTTTTTCTATATTTTTACTATTTTCTACATTGTGGAATAATAGTGAAGACATAACAACTATGAAATAACACATATAGAATCAAGTAGTAACCAAAAAAGTGTTAAACAAATCAAAACATATTTTAAATTTGAGATTCTTCAAAGTAGCCACCCTTTGCCTTGATGACAGCTTTGCACACTCTTGGCATTCTCTCAACCAGCTTCATGAGGTAGCCAACTGGAATGCATTACAATTAACAGGTGTGCTTGTTAAAAGTACATTTGTGAAATTTCTTTCCTTCTTAATGCGTTTGAGCCAATCAGTTGTGTTGTGACAAGGTAGGGGTGGTATACAGTAGATAGCCCTATATTGATAAAAGACCAAGTCCATATTATGGCAAGAACAGCTCAAATAAGCAAACAGAAACAACAGTCCATCAATACTTTAAGACATGAAGGTCAGTCAACGCAGAACATTTCAAGAACTTTGAACGTTTCTTCAAGTGCAGTCACAAAACCATCAAGTGCTACGATGAAACTGGCTCTCATGAGGACCGCCGGGAAAGGAAGACCCAGAGTTACCTCTGCTGCAGAGGATAAGTTCATTAGAGTTACCAGCCTCAAAAATCGGCATTTAACTGCACCTCAGATTGCAGACCAAATAGATGCTTCAGATTTCAAGTAACAGACATATCTCAGCATCAACTGTTCAGAGGAGACTGCGTGAATCAGGCCTTCATGGTCGAATTGCTGCAAAAAAAACACCACTAAAGGACACTAATAAAAAGAAGAGACTTTCTTCAGGTAGCCTGTTGGTTAGAGCGTTGGACCAGATCGAATCCCCGAGCTGACAAGGTAAAAATCTGTCGTTCTGCCCCTGAACAAGGTAGTTTACCCACTGTTCCCCGGTAACCCTGAGGTCCTGAGTGCTCTGGAGCAGGTTTTCATCAAGGATCTCTGTACTTTGCTCCATTCATCCGGACTAGTCTCCCAGTCCCTGCCTCCGAAAATCATCCCCACAAGCATGATGCTGCTACCACCATGCTTCACCGTAGGAATGGTGGCAGGTTTCCTCCTGATGTGACGCTTGGCATTCAGGCCAAGGAGTTCAATCCAGAGAATCTTGTTTCTCATGGTCTGAGAGTCCTTTAGGTGCCTTTTCGCAATTAAAATTGGGCTGTCATGTGTCTTTTACCGATTGCTCAGTTTGTCCGGCCACAGTATTCTTGGGGACCTTCAATGCTGCAGACATTTTTTGGTACCCTTCCCCAGATCTGTGCCTCGACACAATCCTGTCTCGGAGCTCTACGGACAATTACTTCAACCACATGGCTTAGTTTTTGCTCTAACCTGCACTGTCAACTGTGGGACCTTATATAGACAGGAGTGTGCCTTTCCAAATGATTTCTAATCAATTGAATTTACCACAGTTGGAATCATATCAATTTGTAGAAACATCTCAAGGATGATCAATGGAAACAGGATGCACCTGAGCTCAATTTCGAGTCGCATAGCAAAGGGTCTGAATACTTACGCAAATAAGGTATTTCTGTTTTTTATTTGTAATAAATTTGCAAAAAATATCTACAAACCCGTTTTCACTTTGTCATTATGGGGTATTGTATGTAGATTGACGAGGGAAAAATATATTTAATCAATTTTAGAATATGGCTATAACCTAACAAAATGTGGAGAAAGGGAAAGGGAAAGGGTCTGAATAGTTTCCTAATGCACTGTATATACAAATACATATATATTTAAATCCTTTACATAATGATGACAATACATACAGTATAAGTGCAGAAGGAGTGCTCACCTGACAGTGGAGAGGTGTGGCCATGCAGGAGCTATATAAATGAACATTGACATCTCCTCTGAGAACAAACCTACCATGCCTAGCTCAGTCACACAGTGCTTTCTCTTCTCTTGGGTGGTCCTCCTCTTCAGCCTCTGTCAGGGGGAGGGCCGACCCCGCCTGGGGCAGGAGGAGCACCAGAGGGCATTTGTCTTGGAGTCAGTGAAGACAGGGATCCTGAGCTCCATGGGGATGGAAAGGGAGGCCAGGCCCAGGGAAATGGCTTCAGAAGAGGAGCTGATGAGGATGCATAGGCTCTACAGGGAAACACTGAGGCAGCTGAGAAGGAGCTCCAGTCAGGAGGGGGAAACCCAGCGTTCCCCAAGGAGGGCATCCACTGTGCTTCATCCAGCCACAGGTGGGTCCTTACTTAAAGACACATTGTTACTGTACTGGTTTCTACCACAATACAGGACCTGACTGTTGACATTCTAGCTTTAGATAGTAATCTGACTGCATGGAATTTTGCCTTTATGCAAAGTGTATTAATAACTTTGTATAAGGTGTGTACCGAAATATTCTCCCACATTTGTGTCTTCGAGAAGAATTCAAATTCGGTTTTATGACAAAACTAACAAAAAGCATTCAAGCACTTTTTAAAAATTAATCTTAATGTACCTGTGAGTGTTTTCTGAAACCATATGTTGTGAGAATGAGTGAGTCATGCTCTGAGGAACAATTTTGTCTAAAAGGGGTTCATTTTTGTGTGCACTCCAACAAAAGCCTACCATTAACATTTGGTCTGAGCAAAGGCTTGATAGTAACACAGTACCTCTTCTCCAAAGCTTTGTTTTAAATCGTTTGACATCGTTTTCTTTTTTTGACAAGGCACATCCGTTACAACTCTTAAAAGCACAACCTATTCAAGCCATGACAGTAATTCTAAGTACTTGAGCATTTGTGTAACAACCCTCTTTTCACCTCTTTCAGTGGAGCCTCTCAAAGTGCTTTGGAGTGATGAGGAACATCCATCAGATATGCTTTGGTACAGAGCTGTATTCCACAAGAACCCACACATCAGGAAGGAGCTCACTTTGGCCCGGGCTGAGCTGAAGCTCTACAGACAGCTGTTGGATGGCTCTAAAGCTGCCGAGCCCACAATTAGGGATGAGGTTCATGTGAAGATCTATGAGACGAAACCACTGAACTCTTCTCTATTGATTCACACAGAGACCCTTGTTCAGACGGTCGCTGCAAGAACTGGTGATTTGACTTTGGACATCAGAACTGTGGTTGGTAAGTGGAGTGAGAGGTCGGACGGCCACTCTCTGGTTGTGGAAGTAGAACTGGCCTTAGAAGAGGGAACTGATCCCAAGAGGACCCCTCAGATGGTCCTGGAGGTAGACCTTGTAGAAGCTAGATCAGCAGGCAGAAGAAGACGGACTCGCTCCAACAAAGAGGACAACTGTGACGAAGACGGTAGCTGCTGCCGAAAATCCATCAATGTGTCCTTCAAGGAGATTGGCTGGTCAGACTGGGTCGTGGCCCCCACTGGTTACAAAATGCATTTCTGCGACGGCTCCTGTCCACACAACTACAAGCCAGCCAGCATGCACGCGCAAGCAAAGTCTCGTCTTCACCACATCAACAAGGGAGCAACACCTCACCCCTGTTGTGTGCCGGCAGCCTACGAGCCTGTGATCCTCATGCACTATGACAGTTGGGGAAAGTTGAAGCTCACACCCTTCAATGACTTGATTGTCAGCAAATGCCACTGTGCTTGAGTCCTTCAGGGCAAGCCCAGGCAAGGTAAAAAAAGAGTCAGAACAAACCTTTTCCTTTAGTGCTACATATTGAAATAGAATGGATCATGTTTTCAAAGGACGTAAGAAAATAACATTTGTAATGCTCAATTAGTGACATTACTAATGTTACTTTCAACAGCTAAGCAAACAAAAATACATAACATTATCCATCACTTATGGATTTTGAGAGAAGTTACTGTGGAGCGATGACTGAAATGTACTATTTTATTTGGAAGATAAACTTTGTTAGTCTCATGTGGCCCATAATATCCTATTCTTCCAAGACTATGTACAAAATTATATTATTTATTGTAATTTATTTAACAGGGTCTAAAACTTACTTGTATTGTTTTGTAGTGTAGTTTTCAATGTTACACTATTTAGCTTGATCCTTACATCACTGTACTGTAAATATGTATTAAATTGAATGTAATACTATGTACAGTATTATTTCCAAACATTTTTGGAAGTTTGTCCGGAAAAAAAACTTGTTTTTAAAATGTCAGTTACTGTAGTGTGGATATTACCCCTACTGTTTATGTTGGATTGTTGTGCCTGAATGCGTATGCACACAAACTTTACAACAAATATTTTTTACTCACAAATTATGTTTACCCTATGTGTTTAATTCCTTAGCAACAGTAAAATAACTTGAAATGATTGTGCTTTACGGAAAACCATCTAGATAATATTTCAAAAGTTAGGGTGTGCCGTGAAAGATGTAAAAGATATGATAGCCAATATCTTGCATCTGTAGCTTTGAACCATTTATACAGTGGCTTTGACCAAAGACTGAATGACCTGGGGGACAAATTAACTAAGTATTTGATTTTGCATGACAGTAAGAATAGCACACAGAACACATTACGACATGAATTGTAAACTCAGCACCATGAACAGATATCATATCTCTAAACAATAAATACAATTTATTTGAATGTAATATAATGTGAAAGGCAATACTGTATCTCGATAACCACAATGAAATATTATAGAGATAAGTTTGGATAAATAAAGAGAGAACAAATAATGCTAAAGATAGTGTTTGATAATTATAAGCATCATATCTCATTTTTTATCAATGACAAAGATAACAAACAATAAACAGGCAGCGGGCAACATAACCTGATGGTTTTTCTATCAAACAACTTAATAAACAACAATCATTCAACAAAACAACTCAATATACAGTGGGGCAAAAAAGTATTTAGTCAGCCACCAATTGTTCAAGTTCTACAATGTGATTTGCTGGATTTTCTTTTCTCATTTTGTCTGTCATAGTTGAAGTGTACCTATGATGAAAATTACAGACCTCTCTCATCTTTTTAAGTGGGAAAACTTGCACAATTGGTGGCTGACTAAATATTTTTTGCCCCACTGTATAACACAATTGTTTTGGGATATAACCCAACATGTTGGTGTGTAGAAGGCCTATTTTGTAAATTGTGAGAGATTTTGATATGAAAGTCAAATTCAAAATACATATGATAGCCCATTTCAAAATACATTTTACAGTGTATGTATACACAGATATGAATATAAACATATAAACATTTACAAATACAGTATAAATGTGTATTTGCGTATGTTTATTAAAATATTTTATATACTGATATCATTTCAAATTGTGTATTCTAAAGCATAAACATATTTTGGGAAGCATATAGCATTGGAGGCTCCTCAGAGGAGGGAGGGGAGGACCATCCTCCTCAGTGAATTTCATAAAAATAAAATAGCCAAACATGAAAAAAGTTGGCTATTTTAGATAAAACTATACTAAATATTCACGTCACCAAATAATTGATTAAAACACACTGTTTTGCAATGTCTACAGTAGCCTCAACAGCACTCTGTAGGGTAGCGCCATGGTGACAGCTAGTTTCCGTCCTCTGGGTACATTGACTTCAATACAAAACCTAGGAGGCTCATGGTTCTCACCCACTTCCATAGACTCACACAGTAATTATGACAACTTCCTGAGGACATCCTCCAACATATCAGAGCTCTAATCTAGTGCTGAAAGCATAAGCTACAGCTAGCTAGCACTACAGTGCATAAAATGTGAAGAGTAGTTGACTCAAAAAGAGAGAAATACAATATGTAAAGAGTTTTGAACAAATGTATTTATTTATAAATGAAGGAGAAGCAAGTGAGGGAGAGAGAGAACTAGCTAGCTATATTTCATATTTTGTTTTCACTTTCACTTTCTCTTGGCTAGAGAATGTAGCTAGCTAGTTTAGCCTACATCCGGCTCAAACAGAAAGGGATGCTATGTTAGCTAGCTGGCTATGGCTATCCAACACTGTAACTCTTCCAAGTCAAGGTAAGCTTTTGATTTTATACATTTATTGCCACCAGTGTAACTGTGTACTGCATGATTGTAGCAGGTTTACTTACACGTTAGTTCTAGTAGGTATGTTGAATAGCAATGACGTTAGATAACATGGTGACATTAACGATGTAGGCTGTGTGTAGCGATTAGTGGTTATGATATGAAGGTTTGGCTTGGAAAGGCTTTTTCACCTGGTTACAGGTGCACTGAAATCCACAATGAAGGGAAAAGGTGAGAGGAGAGTGCGTAGATGCGAGAAAGAATTCTACAACGAGCAAAATTATCATGCTGTGATCAGGGGTGTATTCATTCTGCCGATTCTGTTGAAAAACTTTTCACAAATGGAAGCAAACAGAATTAAATGGGGATAAACATACCTGAATTTGTACAATAGAGACTCTCATTTGCAACTGTTGGATTAATGGATTCATGTGCGCAAGGTGGTATTGAATATGTCACTGTCTGTCACCTTTTCTCTCGACCTACGTTATAAACTTCATTCTTAGGCTAGGTTTTAGAAACCTCATGATAGGCATATGGAAAATGTGAGTATCATGTAGTAGCCTAAACCTATCGATGTAATATTGAGCTGGATGAATGGAATATCAATGACACTCATCCAATATGCTGTAATAGAAATAAGGCTATGCTCATTAAAAAAAGTGTCCTCCCTCATCTTAAACGTCACTGACCACCAATGGCATACAGTACTATGTACTGATGTCACATGTCCATTACTTCAGTAGATTGATGAGGGGTGTGACATATCAAGTGTCCGGGAAATTGAATATAAGTAAGTCATCAATCTCCGGACATATACAAATATTGATAAATATTGCCGTCTTCATTTGGTAAAAGTACAGCTAATGTACACCAGGAAACTCCCCGAGTTCTTTGTTCATGCTTACTGAAAGTCCATCCTCTATTTCTCCACAGCCAAGACCTGATATTAACACCCTCAATCTTACTTTTTGAAAGGTCTTGTTACCACCCAATGTATACAATTTGCAGGGAATGAAAATCTGAATCAGTCTTCATCATTGTGCAAACTTGGGTGGGTGGCGTTGGATGTTGAGTGTGGTTATTCAGGAGGCAGGGTTATAACGGGCTTTGAAATTAAGCTGTTTTTAACATTCACTCTCTTTCAGATGTACTCACTGTGGCGTGATAAATCTGAAAGGTATCCCATCACAAACTACAGTACCAGTCAAAAGTTTGGACACACCTTCTCATTCAAGGGTTTTTCTTTATTTGTACTATTTTCTACATTGTAGAATAATAGTAAAGACATCAAAACTATGAATTAACACATATCGAATCCTGTAGTAACAAAAGTGTTAAATCAAAATATGTTTTATATTTGAGATTCTTCAAAGTAGCATCCATTTGCCTTGATGACAGCTTTGCACACTCTTGGCGTCCTCTAACCCAGCTTCATGAGGTAGTCACCTGGAATGCATTTCAATTAACAGGTATGCCTTGTTAAAAGTTAATTTGTGGACATTTCTTTCCTTCTTAATGCGTTTCAGCCAATCAGTTGTGTTGTGACAAGGTAGAGTGGGTATTAAAAGGATAGCCCTATTTGGTAAAAGATCAAGTCAATATTATGGCAAGAACAGGTAAAATAGGCAAAGAGAAACAACAGTCCATCATTACTTTAAGACATGAAGGTCAGTCAATCTGGAAAATTTCAAGAACCTTGAAAGTTTCTTCAAGTGCAATTGCAAAAACCATTAAGCGCTATGATGAAACTGGCTCTCATGAGGACCGCCACAGGAATGGAAGACCCAGAGTTACCTCTGTTGCAGAGGATAAATTAATTAGAATAACTGCATCTCAGATTGCAGCCCAAATAAATAAATAAACCACATATATGGGAACTCCTTCAAGATTGTTGGAAAAGCATTCCAGGTGAAGCTGGTTGAGAGAATGTCAAGAGTGTGCAAAGCTGTCAAGGCAAAGGGTGGCTACTTCGAAGAAACTCAAATATATTTTTGGGTTACTACATGATTCCATGTGTCATTTCATAGTTTCGATGTCTTCACTATTATTCTACAATGTAGAAATAGTTTTAAAAAATGAAGAAAAACACTTGAATGAGTAGGTGTGTCCAAACTTATGACTGGTACTGTAGGTCAAAGGGATTTTTGCTTCCTTTCTATGTGTCTCCTTTAAAACACCAATGAAACACTATACTACTTACACAAAGTTCACTGCTGGAACTTTTCCAACACACAGGGAGACTCAATCTGAATGTTTTTGGGCCATTTCTTCTGTTTGAGTATCACATCCTCATTTTCAATGTTTTTGTGAGACATCATGTTTGAACAATCACACTGACTAGCTTCTCTTCGTCCCCAATGACCAAACGCAAATTCATTAATCAAGCATCCAAATATGCATTCTCTCAGTGCAGGAGGAATGTTATTTATTGCTCATCCCCAGACAACCCATCACCAGTCCGCTCAACAGATGACTTCACTTCACACTATTTGATAACCTCATCAGATTCAGATTTCTATTTTTTTCTCTTGACTGATTCGAGACCAAGACCAGAGCAAATCGAGTCCAATTCAAGACCATGATTGTAATTTTATCAAATCACCACCATAATAAGAGTTCAAAATATCCAGTATTTCTGTGTTCATATTTCAGAAAAACACAATGATTCTGTAGATATTCAGAACAGTAATAAAAATGCATGCTGAGGGAAAATAGAGCCACTCTACAAAATATTACTAACCCAAACACAGTGGGGAACAATGGGCCTTCTACACCTTCAGAGAAGGGCTTGGGATTTATAAAATAATAATAATAATAATAATAATAATAATATTTTCAATGATGTTCTGATTTAATCTCTTCAGTTTTTGTTGGAAATGAAAGGGTTAACACTGAAGCTTCTGCTGGTCTCTGGGGAGATAAATCGAGTTAGCTAATTCAGCCATTGGCTAGGCCATCAGAAGCTAAATAAAGGCATCTGCCATTCAA
This sequence comes from Oncorhynchus clarkii lewisi, assembly GCF_045791955.1. NCBI lineage: Eukaryota > Metazoa > Chordata > Actinopteri > Salmoniformes > Salmonidae > Oncorhynchus > Oncorhynchus clarkii. Next base: position 13,099,151 of record NC_092166.1, on the reverse strand, counting down.
CTGTATAAGGGCAACATTTTGGGGTGACAGTGGAATCATCCAATCATATTTTGACTTAAATGGAAGGGACCATTTTTACAAAAACGTATGGGAACTTCTGCCTTCTTGATCTAACTAGCTGGCGGCTTGTAGGCTAGATTGCAGCGGCTGCCGCAGGTGTTATCAAAGAGGATATTGGTTCTAATTTGTTAGCTTCTCCCTTTTCAAGAATAACTTTCAACAAGAAGTTCAGTTTCAAGTTATCGTCATCTGGTGAATGGAACTGGGTTTTTTAATTGCAGCACGCTAGCTGTTGTTAACCATCTCTTCGAAAATAACTTGTATGTGAAACATTGTTGCATTTAAAGTGGAACTGACAGCATTTTAGCAACATTAAATCTTATTAAAATCTGTTCATTTCCACCCCCAGGAGGAATATGGCACTTTAAAAAAAATATATTCTGACAAGCGACCACTTAGATACAGTGGTGGAAAAAATACCCAATTGTCATACTTGATTAAAAGTACAGATACCTTAATTGAAAATGACTCAAGTAAAAGTGAAAGTCAACCAGTAGTACTTGTGTAAAAGTCTAAAAGTATTTGGTTTTAAAAGATACTTACGTATGAAAATAACATTTTAATTGCTAAAATGTACTTAAGTATCAAAAGTAAAATTAAATTCCTTATATTAAGCAAACCAGACGTCACAATTCTCTTGTTTTTATTGACAGATAGCCAGGGGCACAATCCAACACTCAGACATAATTTACAAACAAAGCATTTGTGTTTAGTGAATCCGCCAGATCAGGTAGTTGTGAAGACCAGGGATGTTCTCTTGATAAGTGCGTCAATTGGACAATTTCCCTGTCCTGCTAAGCATTCAAAATATAACAAGTACTTTTGGGTGTCAGGGAAACTGTATGGAGTAAACAGTACAACCTTTTCTTTAGGAATGTAGTGAAGTAAAAGTTGTCAAAAATATAAATAGCAAAGTAAAGTAAAGAAACTACTTCAGTAGTACATGAAAGTATTTTTACTTTAGTACTTTACACCACTGCTTAGATATGGTCATTTCCATTTTTTTTTAGAACGTTTGAGAATTACGTATACTAAGCCATTTGTGAAAATTCTCTAGCAATATAGAGTGGGAAAACGTCCGTGCGAAAGTGGCCGTTACACTACAGTTGGTTCTGCCATCATTCACTTTGAACTGGACTGTGTGTTTTACAGGCAGTTGGTTCTGCCATCATTCACTTTGAACTGGACTGTGTGTTTTACAGGCAGTTGGTTCTGCCATCATTCACTTTGAACTGGACTGTGTGTTTTACAGGCAGTTGGTTCTGCCATCATTCACTTTGAACTGGACTGTGTGTTTTACAGGCAGTTGGTTCTGCCATAATTCACTTTGAACTGGACTGTGTGTTTACAGGCAGTTGGTTCTGCCATCATTCACTTTGAACTGGACTGTGTGTTTACAGGCAGTTGGTTCTGCCATCATTCACTTTGAACTGGACTGTGTGTTTACAGGCAGTTGCAACAGCGTGACTTTAGATCATTAGAATGCATTCGCCAAAAGCCACAAAATAGATCAGAATGGATTTCTGATAATATGTAAACACCACAGAAGTTCTCTTACAAATGAGAACTTTACAGTCTTATTGATGTAACAACCATGAAAAGGTAGACTCTCTCCCTCAGTTATGCACATCAACAAGATGGGGAATTGTAGGCTCCTCGTCCATTGAGTTTTCCTATAGATTTTCCTATAGATTTAGATTTTCACTCTCAAAATATCACTTTTTTTTAAATAAAAAAAATACACATATTTGATGGTCTCAGTCCACAACAATGCCACATCCACAAACCACATCAAGCTGATTGGGTGGGCCTCTGTCCACCCAGGCCCATCCATGTCTACGCCCCTGATGCAAACAGTACATGATGTTAATTGAGCATCAAAAACAGCCAACTGACCAACACTTTGGACTAAACTTTTTCAATACATGGTTTGCATATCCATTGTTGCCCTAGTTAGCATTTACTGGCTGATATCATAAGTTGAAACCTTTTTCCTACCCTACCGGCTACCGATGTCATTCTTCTATGAGCTGCTCTATGCCAAAACCAGCTGAGAGCTGCACACTCTTGCTGCCTGCAGATGATATTCAGCTGAAACTAGGTTGTTTGTGGCGAGCATATTTCACATGCTTTGCGATTGTGTAGGCTACTTTGTGCATGGTTTCCCTATTGTACTACATAATTGATAAGTCGTATACCCCCACTACACTACTTCGATACACATCAGTAGGGATTAAGAAGTGAGTATACTGTACGCCACTGAAAAAAACACAATCAAATACCTTCATTGATACCACAAAACAAAAACAGACAAATAAAGCTTTATACTCCAATTTGGCGACCCTCATAAAATCCGACATAGCACAAGTATTCCAAAGTATTATGTGAAAAGAAGCATAGAAAACAGCATTGGCATTAATTTAACAAATTTAAAAAACAAGGCTAGTATTATATTGTAATTATTTAGGTGACAACCTGGTTGATTAAAAAGATTGGGTTGTTAACACATTTGTTTTTTATATTAATAAATGTGGGACACAAAAAAAAGGCAGTGTAGAACAACACCATCATGCACCAACACCATCATGCACCAACACCATCATGCACCAACACCATCATGCACCAACACCATCATGCATTGCTCTAATAACTTTCAAAAGATTGTTCCTAAGTTTGTCCTCCAAAAATGTATTTTCCTAGGAATGAAGTCACACAAAAATGTGTGTCTTTTCACACAAATTAAGCCACACAATAACACACAAAATCTGCTGAAATTCTATTTGTACATATTTGCATGAATTGAGTGTGAGATTGTGTTGGGTTTATACCTGCATATACCCTCCACTACACCACTGAATCACAAACCTGTCACACACTGAAGGCCTCAGTGGTTCACCAGTGTGCAAACATGTCTATAATAGATAAGGATGTTAAGATATTAATGTTCTGAGAAAGGAGTGTATATATTTGGCCAAGCGAAGTGGTTTTATGCCCTGACTGAATCAGGGTTGCCAGGTCTGGCTAAAATTTCTCGCCCAATGACCTCGGAAAACCTGGCCAAATAATTTTTTTGCAGCAAAAAAAGACTTGCCACATTTATTCAATAAACACTTTTTCCATAATGTTATCGATTGAATTAAGAAGGAATATTGACTTTATTTTTTACAATGAAAAAGCTCAATTAGCTTTTCCATCAAAATAATAATTATTGCGAGTTTAAGAATATATCACAAGAGAAAAGATAAATCTCCCTTATTAAACTCTCCAGATAATTTTCCCTCAATAGATGTCGATTGTTTTGATTATGATTATGATTAAGCAAGAAAGCCCAAGGAGGTGTGGTACATGGCCAATTTACCATGGCTAACGACTGTTCTTAGGACATATCCCTTAGTCGATTGACTTGTTATTTCAATAGGCATAGGCTACTGACTAAAATCTGGGTTTATAACTGCAATTAAACTTTGCCATGGTTTACTGAGATAGAAGCAGGTAGTCTATAGCCCATGATAGGCCAACATGCCAACATATCATTTCAGGGAAAAGTCCACAATGAAACTGACATCAAAGAATGCAGTTTACTTTAAACCACCTCTGAGCAAACTTATCTAAACAGCTCTAGTGCCCCTAAAGTCGTTTTCCAATGCTTTGTTGCGGTTCTAGCGTGTTAATATATATGTTTTTGGAAAAGGTGTGCCTCCATAATGACCAACCTAAATAGCCTACCTACAACTGGTAAACAGTGGCCACAAAGTGCACTGGTGCTGCTCTGTCTCCGTGACTCAGCTTACTCTGCTGCAGCACTCTCTCAAAGCACACACGCACCCCTTCGGCCCTCTCCCCCATTCACATGCTCACTCACTGACTCACTCACTCAGTTACAGCCTGCTCACTGCCTGATAGTCAGAGGCAGCAGGTCACAGTGAAATATATGTATATCTTTTTAAGAGAAATGCCATGGCGGTCGCGGTGCAATTTAGTAGTACCGCCAAAAATCTGGCACCCAATACATTTTCACCCGCAACATCGTTTTTAAAGTTGACTAATTTTGGCAAAAAAAAACACAATTGCAACACTGGACTGAATGGAAGTTGGTAATTAGGAGTTTTTTTTACTCCATTGGTCTAGGCAACTATTTATGAGTCCTCACTGTCCGAGACCGAGTCAAGACCGAGTCCAAATGTATTATACACCGAGACAACACCGAGACACTCAATATGTGGGCTCCAGACCATTCTCGAGACCTGTCAACAAGACTGCTATACAGTGCCTTCAGAAAGTCTTCACACCCCTTGACTTTTCCACATTGTGTTGTGTTACAGCCTGAATTTAAAATGGAGAAGACTTTTTGTCATTGTCCTACACACAATACCCCATAATGGGCCCCATAATGGGGGGGAAGAATTCTTTGACTCGCCTCCTGAAGTGGCAGTGTACACAGCACAGCCAATCTTTTAGGCAACACACCCCTCTGGGTAACAATTGGGTAAATTTGGACTTCTCCCTAACTACAGAGTGAAAAAGTTCACTGTAAAAATGTTTTACATTTTGGGCTAAACTGCTACTTATATTTAAATTTGCCCCAAAAAGTTGTTGCACTGTGCTGAACCTAGCAGGCACTTACTAAAATATGTACAATAACATAATAACATACTTTTTAGTCTGTAAAACAAAGCAAAAGATTCTAATTAAGACAAATGTTTTTGTCAATATGGCCAAGTTTCCTTCAGAGGTGGATAAAACATAAAGCCACCAGAACATATTGGCTCCTTTGATTCCTCTTCCTGTCCTACAAAAATATGACTGTTTGGATTTGAATAGGGTCATCTTTATGGCTGTAACTATAGAACATCTGGCATTATATAAATATCTTCCTCCTCAGTGTCAAGAGGTAGTATGGCCAGACTACAGGACATGTCGTTGCTGTAAATTGCATCATCGGATAAATCACACTGCAGATATACGTCCTCAGGTTGAACGGGTGACCTGGAGAGACAGGTAGACAGATGGGCCAACATCAGAACATGCTTTCCCGCACAGTTACGCCACAACAAACATGGCCTATGTGTGCTCACTGTTGTGTGGTCAACATTTGTCAACTCTGTTAAAAGTCCATTGTTGAGTCATTGACACACAGTAGGATTAATACAATTCAAACGTGAAAATAAAAGAGGCATGAAATCTTGGAAATGAACAGTTTGCAAAAGGCAAAGACAAACTCTGATTTTCCTCAATATAATGACCTAATCAACTTTCAACTTCCAGTGTACTTTGTTTGAACATTTCAACCCAAACTAATCATCATCATGTAACCTACCTGTTCATGTTGATGATTGTCTTGTTGGAGTCAGTGAAGTTCTCGTAGATAGGGCTATGATCAGCGGGTGGTGGTCTGACCATGGCCGTGTATTGGGAACCCTCAAGCTGACGTGTGTTGACCTCTGTACTCTTGAGTTGATCTAACTGCCCCATATTCCTAAATTTACTGCGCTTGGTATAGATCAGCGCAATCACTACTCCCAGAACTATGAAGAACAGAGGAAGACCCACAGCATATCTCACAGAAAAACCAAAAGAAGCTGGGTCTAGGCAGTCTGTGGTAGAGTTTGCAGGGAGACAAGTTGTATTAGACATCATGACCTGTGAATGAAAAAATGCATTATTGGATGACAGCAGTTTGGGATGTTGAAATGAAGGGTAGCCTACTATGCATAAACAGTCTGGTATTTAAGGCATTCAATAAATGATGTCATTAACTAAACCTAACTAACCAAACCCAGGTCACCATTGCAAAATAATGCAAGAACCTATGAGCTAAATAAACGATTCATTAAAATTGAAATCAACAACATATTAATCAATAAGAAATATGTTAATACAATTCATATCCTAAGAACATTTTCCAGATTCCAGTATTGTTTGAATAGCCCCCAGATAGCACCCATGAAATACAGAAGATCAGTAGGTCAGAACCAACAAAAACGTGTTTTACCAGGCCTTGGTGAGACGAACAGAGTGGTCCAGTTGGTCTATGAGTGAGAGACGATGAAGTTGTTGACTGAACTTCCAAGTTCCCTTTTTTCTATGTTGAAAAAGTGGAACTTAGCAAAAATGAAAGTCACATCAAGATTTCCTGTAAAAGCCTCATTACCTCATAGAGAAAATAGAACACACTGCACGGAAGACACAAGTTTGGGACTTTCATTTCTTTACTGTACATGATTGCTGAATTGTTCACTGTTCAAACAGCAATTGTTTTATAGTATAGTTTAACTCACTCATATGAACTGATAAGCAGTGAGTCAGTGTGCAATTATGTTTTGAATCACTCCTATCCAGAACACATTTGACACATGTTTTTATGTCCATTGTCTACAAAATTTGATGTAATTTCCACCAGCAAATTATTTCTGTGAAATTATATTATAGCTGCTAGGTGTTTGTGATAAAATATTGTTTATCACAAAAACAAAGTTTTTTTTCCTGCTAAAAACCTGTTTTTGCTTTGTCATTATGGGTTATTGTGTGTAGATTTATGAGTTTATCAATTTTAGAATAAGGCTGTAACATAACAAAATGTGGAAAAAGTCAAGGGGTCTGAATACTTTCCAAATGCACTGTATTTCCTGCTGACCATGACAAGGGGCATTGGAGAAGCCTTGCAAAGGAAGTATAGACCACAAACACAGCTTCATCAGTTTTCAGAACCATGTTTCCAGTAAGGCTGTGTGACATGCAAATTCAGTATCTTAGCAGGTGTCTGTCATACACAAAACAGAAATGACAGAAATATCAATCTGGAAGAACAAACTGGTCTCTCGCCAGATTCATAACAATAGAAGACACCAGGGTTTTCTACCACATGATGTTATCTGTTCCCAATGTAACATGTTTACCACAGAAATCATTAAATAGCAGCAATGTGAAATCAAATCTGGGCCCCACATTAGACGGACTTGTCCATACAATTAAGACAACAGAATCAAATCAAAGTTTATTTGTCACGTGCGTCAAATACCACAGGTGTAGGTAGACCTTACAGTGAAATGCTTTACTTACAGGCTCTAACCAATGGTGCGAGAGGTGTAGTAGACCTTACAGTGAAATGCTTTACTTACAGGCTCTAACCAATGGTGCGAGAGGTGTAGGTAGACCTTACAGTGAAATGCTTTACTTACAGGCTCTAACCAATGGTGCGAGAGGTGTAGGTAGACCTTACAGTGAAATGCTTACTTACAGGCTCTAACCAATGGTGCGAGAGGTGTAGGTAGACCTTACAGTGAAATGCTTTACTTACAGGCTCTAACCAATGGTGCGAGAGGTGTAGGTAGACCTTACAGTGAAATGCTTTACTTACAGGCTCTAACCAATGGTGCGAGAGGTGTAGGTAGACCTTACAGTGAAATGCTTTACTTACAGGCTCTAACCAATGGTGCGAGAGGTGTAGTAGACCTTACAGTGAAATGTTTACTTACAGGCTCTAACCAATGGTGCGAGAGGTGTAGGTAGACCTTACAGTGAAATGCTTTACTTACAGGCTCTAACCAATGGTGCGAGAGGTGTAGGTAGACCTTACAGTGAAATGCTTTACTTACAGGCTCTAACCAATGGTGCGAGAGGTGTAGTAGACCTTACAGTGAAATGCTTACTTACAGGCTCTAACCAATGGTGCGAGAGGTGTAGGTAGACCTTACAGTGAAATGCTTTACTTACAGGCTCTAACCAATGGTGCGAGAGGTGTAGGTAGACCTTACAGTGAAATGCTTTACTTACAGGCTCTAACCAATGGTGCGAGAGGTGTAGGTAGACCTTACAGTGAAATGCTTTACTTACAGGCTCTAACCAATGGTGCGAGAAAAAAAAGGTATGTGTGTGTGTGTGTGTGTGTGTGTGTGTGTGTGTGTGTGTAGGTAGGTAAGTAAAGAAATAAAACAACAGTAAAAAGAGTAGCAAGGCTTTATACAGACACCTGTTAGTCAGGCTTATTGAGGTGGTATGTACATGTAGGTATGGTTAAAGTGACTATGCATATATGATGAACAGAGTAGCAGTAGCGTAAAAAGAGGGGTTAGCAGGTGGTCCGACACAATGCAGATAGCCCGGTTAACCAATGTGCAGGAGCACTGGTTGGTCGGGCCAATTGAGGTAGTATGTACATGAATGTATAGTTAAAGTGACTATGCATATAAGATAAACAGAGAGTAGCAGCAGCGTAAAATAGGGGTTGGGGAGGGGGGCACACAATGCAAATAGTCCGGATAACCATTTGGTTACCTGTTCAGGAGTCTTCTGGCTTGGGGGTAAAAACTGTTGAGAAGCCTTTTTGCACAACAGAGTAGTGAAAACAATTAGCTCTTTAGATATACCTCCCCCTGCTGTCAGTTACTGCCTTGAGCATGAGTTACCATGAATATCTCAATCCCACAAAACGTTAAATACCTTATCTATCCACCATCAATATATCCATCTACCTATCTAAAGATATTACACTTTTTATCACATATTTATACATCCATTTTTCAGATGTTTCTCTTTTTTGGGGCATAGCATTGGCACAGGTTTGTGTTTTAGCTGGATATTCATTTTCACAGCAAATATTGGCTGCCATCACCAATGTTTTGAGGGAAGGGGCTGTGGGGGGATCTAAAGTGAAGTGGAGATGAAGTCGGGGTCAGGGACAAAGTTATCTCTATTTAAATAAAATTGAAAAGCTACGGAACCATTTGAGTTATTTTTGTGATTACATGTCTCTATGTACAGGGAAGCCTGTGATTACATGTCTCTATGTTACATGTCTCTATATACAGGGAAGCCTGTGATTACATGTCTCTATGTACAGGGAAGCCTGTGATTACATGTCTCTATGTACAGGGAAGCCTGTGATTATATGTCTCTATGTTACATGTCTCTCTATATATAGGGAAGCCTGTGATTACATGTCTCTATGTACAGGGAAGCCTGTGATTACATGTCTCTATGTACAGGGAAGCCTGTGATTACATGTCTCTATGTACAGGGAAGCCTGTGATTACATGTCTCTATGTACAGGGTGTTGTAGCTGATGTATTTATGTAACTAGATTAATGTAAACAATATCTGAGGAGCAGGACACAGAAATCTGCCAAGATGTCATTTAATCCATGCTACCTATAGCCTTTTCACTGAGGCTCAACTTCAAGGTTTTTTTTCAGGGTTTAGCTGGCAATAACAACATATTCCCACACACCCATTGCCCTGGTATACCCTCTTCAATGGTTTCCTTGGTTACTTTACAGCCAATTTATTTCCACTACTCTGAATAGTGGGTGAAACAGCATATTGTTTCATTGTGCATGGACTGCGCCTGTAGCTCTTTAGCCTTGTGTGTCTGTGGGAAAAAGAAAAACCATTTGATTTTTTTTGCCAGTATTGGTACTTTTAGGATGTTAGTTACTGATGTGGTTGACAGTGGTTTATGCATTTAATTCCCAGTGAGAATTCTTAAAGCACACTCATTTGAGTAGGGACATCAGGCCAGTGGCTACTAAAGACTACAAAAACTGGAAAGTAACAGACACACAACTGCTTTTCTCTGTAGGCTATAGCTTTCATCAGTGGAAAATAATGGGAACAGGATAGAGTATTGTTATGCTATGTACAGTACAGTGTGTTTAGCGGCTAAACAAGGCATTCAAAATAAGAAGAACCTTACCAACATGTTCAATAGGGGATCATTTATTTAAAAATATATAATTGATTTTAGATTATCCGCAAGTGGACAGTGGATAAAACGTTTAAGCAACAATGAGGGGGGAAATTACATATCCCTTTTTGCATTTTACCCATCCCTGGTGAAAAATGTGGGAAACGCGGGCGTTCCAGATGTGCGCCTTAACTACGCCCACGCGCAAGGACGTGGGCACGCAACGTCTCTGGAGGGAAAGCGGAGCAGAAGAGCGAAACATGGCGACATCGAATAATCCGCGGAAATTTAGCGAGAAAATCGCTTTGCATAATCAGAAACAGGCAGAAGAGACAGCAGCATTCGAGGAAGTAATGAAAGATTTGAGTATTACCCGAGCAGCGAGGGTAAGCGTGTCTGTTTTTAGCTATTTGCTGTGAATGCTCGCGACCTGTCAAATGCAGTAATATGTGCGGCGGCACGTAGTTTGGCCAGGGAGGTAAACAATAACAAACAGCCCCATATGTCAGCAAATATGATTTGCATGAATGGAAACCAGTCTCCTTACTATCACATTCGTGTAGTTAGTTATTCTCAAATGGAGAGGAATCCCGAGGCCAATCGTCTTCAAAAGTTGCACAGTATTATAGCTGCTCCAGTGCAAATATGGGGCGTGCATGCGTGTTTGACAGCGCGCATCAAAATAGAGCTTTCTTTTTTCTGCATGCACTCTAGGCTAGGAAGAAGCGTGAGATGAACAGCAATTTCTATGCATTGAAGCATTTGGGACAGCAGTATTTTGAGTATATAGATCAATCAACAAAGACATATAGCCTTATAATCAGGTGGAAAACCCAGTCGTGAGACTGAGCAGACAAGTAGAGTAAATTTGATTGACAGCGTCATATTAAAGACGAGTCAACCCCGCACAGATTATGTTGACCGTAAAGCGCATGCCGCAGCAAAATATTGGTATCTGCATCAATGTCATGTCAGTGGTCTCAACTGTAGTTAAATTTCCCGACAAAATAGCATGGGTGTATTTTAAATAGTTTTAAATGGACTGGTAAGGGAAAATAATGACAGAAGTTAGTATTTTGAATTTCGTGGTTGCACATTGAGATTCGTGGTTGCAAGTACGATTTTAAAATGTGTAATTTAATTAGGCAAGCTTGTATCATCATGATGTGTGAATTTTTTTTTTTTAAACAAATGGTTGCAAATTTGTAATTTGAATACATTCAATAAGGTTTGCAAGAATTATTTATTTTCTGGGACAAGTATGAAGAATGATGATGCCAGTGATCTTCAGGTCATAGCTCTAGAAAGAGGCCAGAGTTCCCCACTTACAATGCTGAGTTGGATGACCGTTCAAAACGTATTTTCCCAGTCTGAGCTCGTGTTTTCCCAAGTTCCCAATTGTCTTGAACTCACTGAAGTCAGATTTCTCAGTTCCGAGTTAAATTGTTTTGAGCGTGCCAGAAATTATGCTGGATTGACAGCATGGCCAATGTTGAATGTTTATCATTTGAAGCTTGGAAAAGAGACCCTTAAACCCAGACTTGGGACCACACAGCCACTCCACTGAATAGCAGGCTAGTGATTTCTTTGCAATGCTTGCAGTTAGCCACCAATTCCATCAAAACCACTCATTGTTGAATTTGCGATTTCCAACTGGTTGTGTAATGTTTATGACCGATGAGCACCGATACGTTTTATCTGTCATTTCTCTTCAATGAAATGCTGCTACAAAGAGTAGCAGCAGCTCTACCCTTAGATTTGGCTCTTCCGTTGCGACGTTCCCCTGAGGCCCATCTGCCAGCCTGCTGCTAGCCCCGGCCTGCTAGCTGTCTGAATTGCCGTGCCTCCAGCTCGCCTAGCTACTCACTGGACCCTATGATCACTCAGCTACACATGCCTCTCTCTAATTTCAATATGCCGTGTCAATTGCTGTTTTGGTTAGTAGTTTTTGTCTTAATTCACTGTAGAGCCTCCAGCCCTGCTCAATATTCCTTAGCTAGCCCTTATGTTCCACCCCCCACACATGCAGTGACCGCACCTGGCTTAAATGGTGCCTCTAGAGACAAAACCTCTCTCTTCGTCACTCAATGCCTAGGCTTACCTCCACTGTACTCACATCCAACCATACCCTTGTCTGTACATTGCCTTGAATCTATTGTTCAGTCCAGAAACCTGCTCTTTTTACTCTCTGTTCCAAACGCATTAGACAACCAGTTCTTATAGCCTTTAGCTGTACCCTTATCCTACTCCTCCTCTGTTCCTCTGGTGATGTAGAGGTTAACCCAGGCCCTGCAGCCCCCAGCATCACTCCCATTCCCCAGGCGCTCTTATTTGTTGACTTCTGTAACCGTAAAAGCATTGGTTTCATGCATGTTAACATTAGAAGCCTCCTCCCTAAGTTTGTTTTATTCACTGCTTTAGCACACTCCGCCAACCCGGATGTCCTAGCCGTGTCTCAATCCTGGCTTAGGAAGGCCACCAAAAATCCAGAAATGTACATCCCTAACTATAACATTTTCCGCCAGATAGAACTGCCAAAGGGAGCGGAGTTGCAAGCTACTGAAGAGAGGGCCTGCAGACTTCTGTCTTACTATCCAGGTCTGTACCCAAACAATTCGAGCTTCTACTTTTAAAAATCCACCTTACCAGAAACAAGTCTCTCACCATTGCCGCTTGATATAGACCCCCCTCAGCCCCCAGTTATGCCCTGGACACCATATGTTAATTGATCGCCCCCCATCTATCTTCATGCTTAACATCCCGGCCGTCCTACAATCTAAGCTTGATGCCCTCAATCTCACACAAATCATCAAGGAACCTACCAGATAGAACCCTAAATCTGTAACCATGGTCACCCTCTTAGATATCCTGACCAACCTGCCCTCTATATACACCTCTGCTGTCTTCAACCAGGATCTCAGCGTTCACTGCCTCATTGTCTGCGTGCGTACTGGGTCCTCTGTCAAACGACTACCCCTCATCACTGTCAAACGCTCCCTAAAACGCTTCAGCGAGCAGGCCTTTCTTACCGAGGATATTGACCTCATCTCGTCAGTAGAGGATGCCTGGTTGCTCTTCAAAAGTGCTTTCCTCTCCATCTTAAATAAGCATGCCCCATTCAAAAAATGTAGAACTAAGAACAGATGTAGCCCTTGGATCACCCCAGACTTGACTGCCCTTGACCAGCACAAAAACATCCTGTGGCGTTCTGCATTAGCATCGAATAGCCCCCACGATATGCAACTTTTCAGGGAAGTCAGGATGTTTACACAGGCAGTTAGAAAAGCTAAGGCTAGCTTTTTCAAACAGATATTTGCATCCTGTAGCACTAATTCCAAAAGGTTTTGGGACACTGTAAAGTCCATGGAGAATAAGAGCACTTACTCCCAGCTGCCCGCTGCACTGAGGATAGGAAACACTGTCACCACCGATAAATCTACAATAATCGATCATTTCAATAAGCATTTTTCCATGGCTGGCCAAGCTTTCCACCTGGCTACCCCTACCCTGGCCAACATCTCAGCACCCCCTGCAGTAACTTGCCCAAACCCCTCCCCCCACTTCTCCTTCACCCAAATACAGACAGCTGATGTTCTGAAAGAGCTGCAAAATCTGGACCCCTACAAATCAGCTGGGCTAGACAATCTGGACCCTCCCTTTCTAAAATTATCCGCCGAAATTGTTGCAACCCCTATTGCTAGCCAATTCAACCTCTTTCGTATCGTCTGAGATCCTCAAAGATTGGAAGGCTGCTGTGGTCATCCCCCTCTTCAAAGGGGGAGACACTCTAGACCCAAACTGTTATAGACCTATATCCATTCTGCCCTGCCTTTCTAAAATCTTCGAAAGCCAAGTTCATAAGCAGATCACCGATTACAGATAATTTTGAATCCCACCATACCTTCTCCACTATGCAATCAGGTTTACGAGCTGGTCGTGGGTGCACCTCATCATTTAGGACCTTGAGCGTGGCTATCATAACTGCCATCGATAAAAGACATTACTGTGGAGCCGTCTTCATCGACCTGACCAAGGCTTTCGACTCTGTCAATCACCGCATTCTTATCGGCAGACTCAATAGCCTTAGCTTCTCAAATGACTGCCTCGCCTGGTTCACCAACTACTCCTCAGACAGAGTTCAGTATGTCAAATCGGAGGGCCTGTTGTCCGGACCTCTGGCAGTCTCTATGGGGGTGCCACAGGGCCGACTCTTTTCTCTGTATATATCAAAGATGTCGCTCTTGCTGCGGGTGATTCTCTGATCCACCTCTACGCAGATGACACCTTTCTGTATACACCTGGCCCTTTGGACACTGTGCTAACAAACCTCCGAATGAGTTTCGAGGCCATACAACACTTCTTCCTTGGCCTCCAACTGCTTTTAAATGCTAGTTAAACTAAGTGTATGCTCTACAACCGATTGCTGCTTGCACCGTCCCGCCCGAATAGCGTCACTACTCTTCCAGACTCACATTAAGCATCTCCAATCCAAAATGAAATCTAGAATTGGCTTCCTATTTCACAACAAAGCATAATTCACTCATGCCGCCAAACTTGCCCTCGTAAAACTGACCATCCTACCGATCCTTGACTTTGGCGATGTCATTTACAAAATAGCCCCCAACACTCTACTCAGCAAACTGGATGTAGTCTGTCACAGTGCCATCTGTTTTATCACCAAAGCCCCATATACTACCCACCACTGCGACCTGTATGCTCTCGTTGGCTGGCCCTCACTACATATCCGCCGCCAAACCCACTGGCTCCAGGTCATCTATAAGTCTTTGCTAGGTAAAGCCCCGCCTTATCTCAGCTCACTGGTCACCATAGCAACACCCACCCGTAGCACGCGCTCCAGCATGTATATTGCACTGGTCATCCCCAAAGCCAAAACTTCCTTTGGCCGCCTTTCCTTCCAGTTCCTGCCAATGACTGGAACGAATTGCAAAAATCCCTGAAGCTGGAGTCATATCTCCCTCTCTAACTTTAAGCATCAGCTGTCTGAGCATCTTACCGATCACGGTACCTATACACAGCCAATCTGTAAATAGCACACCCGACTAACTCATCCCCATATTATTACTTACCCTCTTGCTCTTTTGCACCCCTGTATCTCTACCTGCACATCATTATCTGCACATCTATCACTCCAGTATTAATGCTAAATTGTAATTATTTTTGCCTCTAGGGCCTATTTATTGCCTACCTCCCTACTTGTTCTCAACTGGCTTACCTGGTGAAATATATATTTTTTAAATGGCAGTGAAGTAGTGTCCCCATGAGTGACAGAACACTGAGCCAATCACTGGTGCAACTAGAAAACATTATACGCTACGTATTTTCCGCTGGCTACCACACCACCACAGAAAGCACTGAGCAAGGCTGAAATATCTGCATTTTGGCTTTTACTAATTCAATCATTTTTATTTTACATTGTTTGCAAACTGATGTGACACGTATTAACGCCAAAATAACATGCAAAACAGGCAACCCACCGCCCCCCAAAAATATGGTATGTTTGTTTTTTTAGCTAAAAATGTGGGGCTCAAAACAGGTGGGGCTCTGCCTGTGGGAGCATTACATTCGCCAAAAGAAAGTCAAAGTCAACATGTGCAAATTAGGGTTAGACATGCTACAGTAGAGATTTACAAAGTATTTCTGCAGTTTTGTTTCATAGCTGCTATTTTTATATATTTGTATTTTTGGACCCCATTTTCTCTCCAATTTCATGATATCCTATTGTTAGTTACAGTCTTGTTCCATCACTGCAACTCCCATACAGACTCGGGAGAGGCGAAGTTTGAGAGCCATGCGTCCTCCGAAACATGACCCCGCCAAGCCGCGCTGCTTCTTGACTCACTGCTCGCTTAACCCGGAAGCTAGACGCACCAACGTGTCAGAGGAAAAACTGTACCGCATGTCGACATGTGTCAGCGTGCATGTGCCCTGCACACCACAAGGAGTTGCTAGAGCGCGATGGTAGAAGGATATCCCGGACGGCCAAACCCTCCCCTAACCTGGACGACGCTGGGCCAATTGTACGCTGCCTTATGGGTCTCCCAATCGCGGCCGGCTGCGACACATCCTGGGATCGAACCCGTGTCTGTAGTGGCGCCTTAGAGCGCTATACCACTAGGGAGGCCGGTCATAGCTGCTATTTGAAAAAAGAAATAGGAATCCTATATCCCACCTCATGCAGAAACACTGCCTGGCATGGGAGCTGTGTGCAATGAGTGAAGTGCTGATCGATTCATTTTTGGAGGCATTGTACACAGGCATAAAAGCTGGTCTAATTTACTCGATGGTCAACAAAGTGAGACATTGTCCTGTGTTTCTTGGCTGTTTACATGGTTTTGTTCACAAGTTTGGTTGTTTTTCAACTTGAGTCTGCTGCTTCAACTAATAGCAAAGAGATGTCATATTTGTGATACGACAAGGACACGTGAAAGGACTCAAGTGGCCCAAATACTATGTTAACCTCCCACCCTTAAAGGGGCACCTGAACATTTTCTCTGATATTTTGATTATTACAAAAAATTACAAAAAATGAAAAGAAATTTAGCATTATACCACATTACTTCTTACTAATACATTTATTTTTTTAGAAACAGTACAAAGCATGTAATCCGTTTGTTTTTTGACTTAATTATGCAAAAATATTTTGTCTAGTACTACAACAATCCCATAAATATAGCTGTAATATCATACTACCTTCTATCTTTAGACATACAGTACCACCACTGAATTATATGAATTATTACTCAACTAAACTAGGCCTATTGGAAATATGAAAATGATCAATGAAATCACCAGGTAGTGCATGACTTGGGCAGGAGATCACTGGAGCTGAGTACCGGCACCTAACATGTTCTACTGCTTGAGCTCCTGTTCCTTTTTTTTATAGAATATTAGCTCAAAAGTATAGTGGAGCTCCTGTACCTAAATATAAACAGTACCGGCACCTATTTCAGCTCAAGTCAAGCACTGTAAGTATTGTGGCAAAGATGTGTCCGTAGCAGATTGCTAAAATGTTAGCCAGCTTTATATGGATAATATTAATGCAGGTAGGCTACTTTGTTTTTGCCAGGCAAAACCAGAGAAAATTAAACAAGCGCTTTCTGGTCACTGATGTGGATATGTGCACCCGCCTTTGCGTGCTAATGCTGATGATTGGTCAACAGTCAAGACGGGAAACTTTTTGTTTCTGAAGCACCGATTAGATGTTTTTAAAATAAGAATTTTGTGCAATGCCCTAGACCTACGTTAGTATCCACATTTTATAACCAAATCTACAAATCTAAAATACAAATGGTAGCCTAGCGTATACTGTATGTAGCCTATTCAAATATGTATCAAAATAATTATAGGCCTACTCGCAACCTCCCCAAAATCTTCACTGCTCTAGTTCTCAACCTGTGTTGATTGACAGTTTGCTGGTCCAATCAGAGGGTTGAGTGTGTGTTTCACTAGCCAGTCTGTTTTGTTTGCAAGTGCGATACTGTCTCTGGGTGTCAGGAGAGTAATCCAGAGACTCCGTGCCACAAAAGGATTGACAAAACGTTACAAAATCTGGCCAGATAATTTCAAGTCAAAGTGGAGTCTTGAGGCGTCAAGTCTCAAGTTATTTTCTTTTCTATCAAGTCGAGTCTCAAATCATCAGATTTGTGACTTCAGTCAGACTCCAGTCCATGTCATGTGACTCGAGTCCACATCTGATTATTACAAGTCCATTTACCACTATGAATATTCTGATGTGAATCAAAAATATGCATTCTCAGAGTTCTGTCACATTACCAAGTGATTCGTACATTTGTAGATAGACATTCGCAAGTCAAATGGTTTGAGCAGACCTGGAGGACCTTTTTTACTCCTGGCCAATCAGCTAAAACCACAGCCGCCTATTGCTCCAACCATTGGCTGGATTGTTCCATCAGTCAAATCTCTGGAATTAGCTTGAAGAGGAAAAGAGAAGTCATTTCTACAAAGTAACAACGTTACTTAATCCTCGGCCTGAAGTACTAGAATAAAGTCTACTTGAAGGTAATCATCTATTTCATATGTGTACATCGATTGATTTTTTTTTGTGTGAAAAGGTGTGTTTAACTTGAAATATAATGGTACATGTCAGACAATTGACAGCTGCTAACGTTAGCTAGCTAGCTAAATTTAAACTTGTTCTTGGAGGTTATTCACAAGGTTAGACAGAGAATAACATTTGTAGATATATTTATATCATGCAGAATTGTAAGCTTGTAACTTGAAGTTCATTCAATAATACAGACGTGGGTGATTTCTGTCCCAGCGGACTGAACTGCTTGCAAGTTTTTGTAAAATTTAGATCAGTTAGTTGAATGAGGTGTTGGTGAAGTGCTGGAACAAAAACCTATACACTCCAATGTAAAAAAAAATATATTGACTTGACTAAATAGAGGTACCATTTTATTTGGTTAATCTATGCAGGTTTCTCGTCTGATTTCCAGGAGCCTGGTGGAGATACAGTAGATACAACCATACTCCGAGTCCTGCAGGCCATTTCCCTGCATCCAGGTTGAGACCTACCAGCAGGAACATGGAGCACTCCATGTCAGTAAGTAATACATTTTTTTTTTAAATATACAGTTCCTATGGAACGTATTCAGACCTTGACTTTCCACATGTTGTTACATTACAGCCTCAGTAATACACACACAATACCCCATAATCACAAAACGAAAACAGGTTTTTAGACATTTTAGCAAGCACATTAATAAAAAAGATACCTTATTTCTAAATTCTGTATACTTCTGGCCCTTCTTTGGACACTGTGTTAACTAACCTCCAGGTGAGCTTCAATGCCATTACAACTCTCCTTCTGTGGCCTCCAACTGCTCTTAAATGCAAGTAAAACTAAACACATGCTCTTCAACCGATCGCTACCATATATTTCACTGGTCACCCCCAAAGCCAATTCCTCCTTTGGCCGCCTTTCCTTACAGTTCTCTGCTGCCAATGACTGGAACGAATTGCAAAAATCACTGAAGCTGGAGACTCATATCTCCCTCACAAACTTTAAGCACCAGCTGTCAGAGCAGCTCACAGATCAATGCACCTGTACATAGCCCATCTGTAAATAGCCCATCCAACTACCTCATCCCCATACTGTTTTTATTTTGCTCCTTTGCATCCCAGTATCTCTACTTGCACATTCATCTTCTGCACATCTATCACTCCAGTGTTTAATTGATAAATTGTAATTATTTTGCCACTATGGCCTATTTATTGCCTTTCTTCCCTTGTCCTACCTCATTTGCACACATTGTATTTAGACTTTTTTCTATTGTGTTATTGACGGTATGTTTTGTTTATTCCATGTGTAACTCCGTGTTGTGGTTTGTGTCGCACTGCTTTGCTTTATCTTGGCCAGGTCGCAGTTGTAAATGAGAACAAGTTCTCAACTGGCCTACCTGGTTAAATAAAGGTGAAATGAAAATAATGTACATTAGTATTCAGACCCTTTGCTATGAGACATAAAATCGAGGTCAGGTGCATCCCGTTTCCATCTACAACTTGATTGCAGTCCACCTGTGGTAAATTCAATTCATTGGACATGATTTAGAAAGGCACACACCTGTCTATATAAGTGTATAAGTATATATTTTCCGTAGAGCTCCGAGACAGAATTGTGTCGAGGTACAGATCTGGGGAAGGGTACCAAAAAATGTATGCAGCATTGAAGGTCCCCAAGAACACAGTGGCCTCCATCATTCTTAAATGGAAGAAGTTTGGAACCACCAAGACTCTTCCTAGAGTTGGCCTCCCGGCCAAACTGAGTGATCGGGGGAGAATGGCCTTGGTCAGGGAGGTGACCAAGAACCCGATGGTCACTCTGACAGAGCTCTAGAGATCCTCTGTGGAGATGGGAGAACCTTCCAGAAGGACAACCATCTCTGCAGTACTCCACCAATCAGGCCTTTATGGTGGAGTGGCTAGACAGAAGCCACTCCTGAGTTTGCCAAAAGGCAAAAGACTCTCAGACCATGAGAAACAAGATTCTCTGGTCGGATGAAACCAAGATTGGATCTTTGGCCTGAATGCAAAGTGTCACGTCTGGAAGAAACCTGGCACCATCCCTATGGTGAAGCATAGTGGTGGCAGCATCATGCTGTGGGGATATTTTTCAGCGGCAGGGACTGGGAGAGTCAGAGTAGTCAGGATAGAGGGAAAGATGAACGGAGCAAAGTACAGCGATATCCTTGATGAAAACCTGCTTCAGACTGATCAGGACCTCCGACTGGGGTGAAGGTTCACCTTCCAACAGGACAACGACCCTAAGCACACTGCCAAGACAACGCAGGAGTGGCTTCGGGACAAATCTCTGAATGTTCGAGTGGCCCAGCCAAAGCCCAGACTTGGACCTGATCTTACATCTCTGGAGAGACCTGAAAATAGCTGTACAGCAACGCTCCCCATCCATCCTGACAGAACTTGAGAGGATGTGCAGAGAAGAAAGGGAGAAACTCCCCAAATACAGATGTGCCAGGCTTGTAGCGTCATATCCAAGAAACTCAAGTCTATAATTGCTGCCAAAGGTGCTTCAACAAACTACTGAGTAAAGGGTCTGAATACTTTGGTAAGTGTGACTTCAGTTTTTGTGTGTAAAAAAATATATAAAAAATAGCAAAAATGGGGTATTGTGTGTGTATATTGATGGTTTAAAAAAAAAAAATAGAATAAGGTTGTAACCTAACAATGTGGAAAAAACTCAAGGGGTCTGAATATTTTCAGAAGGCATTGTATATAATACTCTACTCATGAGGAGTCTAGAAGCCCTATGCACCTTAAACCTGTCTACTTCTGGAGTAACTCCATGTCAAAGAGACTACGAGGGTTTGGCAGAGAGGACTTAGGGGCAGGATTCGTACAGTCATGAAAATACTGGAAAAGTTATGGAATTTTGAAAGTGTTTTCCAGGCCTAGAAAAGCAATGGAAATTACCTTAATAATATGTTAATATAATTTATTTAGAGGCGAAAGAAACTCACACCTATTTAGGCGAGGTGCTGGCTAGCGGAGTGGAACACTTAAAAAAATAATAAAGGAGTGCCACACACTAGGAGCTCAGATGCAAAAATATTTGTCCCAAAAGTTTGAAAGACAAGCTTCTCTTCTTCACCCTGATGAAGACCGCTTGTCTGTCGAAACGTTGGACATAAATATTTTTGCATCTGAGCTTCTAGTGTGTGCGGCACTCCTTTAATTTTTTTAAATATAATTTATTTAGGCACATTCTTTAAATATTTTATCAGTCCAATAAAAATAAACGTATCAGTATCACCTGCATTTGTGCGAGATGAGTGGGTTGTTGCTCAAGGAGAGAGAGACTGTCAGACACTGCAGCAGCAGGTAGGCCTAGCCCAGGTCTGGGCAATTATTTTCCATGGAGGGACACATTAGAATATATTTTTTCCATCGTGGGCCAGAATCATATTACCGGATTATACATTGTGTATGACTGTGTTGACATCTACTGTAAATCACATCCAGATATGCTACTTATTTTACTTTTTTAACATGCACAGAAATAAACCACATCCATTTTCTCCTTTTGGTAGGTATTTATTATTAAACATGCAATGAACTACATGGAGGGAAAAGTACATTCAGCACCACGAACAGAACTCTTTTTAACGGGTATGCACAAAAACACAAGAGAGCTCAACATTACATTTAAACTACTCAATCAGTGTGAGGAGTTAAATCTCTGATGGGTGTTGACTAGAGCAGTGAAGTCGATTATAGTTTCTGACGTCGCTATGCACAGGATTGCTTAGGAGGTAAGTCGGTAAGAGATGATCTGACTTGTTATATTTCATCACTGAAAATATCTGTTCACATACATAGGTTGACCCAAACAGTACAAACATCTTCTGAGCATGACTCCTAATCTTTGGAAAGTTTTGTTCAAGAGATGCATAGAACCTCATCAGTGACATTGTTTTGAATAGTCCTCCAATCACTGCACCAGACTGAAGATCGATAAGCTCAAGTTGCAGGTCAGTGGGAGCGTTATCCACATTTGAAGGTGAAAGGAGAGGAAACCAACAGCATGTCATTTTCCAACACTTTGAAATCCTCAAAACGACGAGAGAACTCACTGTTCAAAGCACGCAGCAGCGATGTATACTTCTCCCGCTGGTCATCTGATAGGGAACAGACTAGTAGTGTCAGAAGGTCATCTGATAGGGAACAGACTAGTAGTGTCAGAAGGTCATCTGTTAGGGAACAGACTAGTAGTGTCAGAAGGTGGGTGAGATTGTTGGCTTCTAGCTGGCGGGTCAGGAGGAGTAATTTTCCCTGTACATCTGATATGCAAAAAAGGCCCTTCCCTTCTAGTTTGGAATTCAGTTCATTCATGAGGGCCATGATGTCCACTGTGAAGGCAAAATCAGCCAACCACTCTATCTTGCAGTTGAGGGAAATAACACGTTCCTTTCATTTGCAAAAACTCTGCAATCTCCAACTTCAGGTCCCACACCCTTTTTAAGCACATTCCCCAATCTCAGCCATCTCACCTTTGTGTGGTAGGGGAGATCTGCATGACAGGACTCTCTTCCAACAGTTAGACAAACTGCCTGTCGTTTAAATATTTTTCTCTTATGAAGTTTACCACTTTAGTGACTATCCACAACATGGCTAATTTTCAGAACACATTTACAGAGCACCTCCTGATGAATAATGCAATGCAGGAAAATACTTTTCTGATCTGGGTTCAGCTCAGCTACTTGATCTTGTATCCTTTACAAAAGGCCAATGTTTTTCCTGTCATGTTTGGGCACCCATCAGTGGTCACATTGGATAACTTTTCAAAACTCAGTCCCAGCTTTGCCACACACTTACTAACCGACTCCAACACATCTTTCCCTGTGGTTGTGCTCTTCATTGAAGCTCCTCTGTAATTTCAAAGTATGGGGTTATACCTCGTAAGAATATCAACAACACGCCGTGTCACTGTTCGTTTTGACAGGTAAACATTTTTAAACAGCTCTTTCTTGTCGGGGAAAAGTATTGCTGCAGAGTCAATACATTTTTTTTTAATGAATTCGCCCCTCAGCGAATGGCTTACTATGTTTAGCAATTTCTTGGGACAGTACATAGCTAGCTCTCGCAATTTCGTTGTTTGCGGAATGCAATTTTGTGAAAAGTCCTTGCTGCTTTTGCAACTGAGAAAGAAACTCTTTCGATGCAGTTCTGCTAAGAAAATATATTCTTATATTTCTCTGCCTGCTTCGTCTGGAAGTATTGGGGCAAGTTGTAGTCTTTAAGACAGCGATGCTCTCTTTGCACACTAAGCACACAGCTTTCCCTGATTCTTCAATAAAGACATGTCGATGTCCTCTCTTGCTGGAACACCCCACATTCGTCTACTTTCCTTTTCTTTGAAAAACTCATTTTTGCGCAATTTCTAGCTAGCTACTATTTGTAACGGTAACGTGTGTCAGCCTGTCAGTCACTGTCTGTCTTCGTGCAGTTGTTATTTACACGTACCTTCAAAATAAATGTTCCACAAGCGGTGGGAGTTAAATCATTACACAAAGGCGAGTATTCATTGGGCTTTTAATTTGAATAACATTAACGTTTTGAAAAACGTATTTAACGCAAATTATTTGATCTGAGCATGATTCCGCGGGCCATATTGAATCAGGTCGCGGGCCGCATACGGCCC
Organism: Oncorhynchus clarkii lewisi; assembly: GCF_045791955.1. Lineage (NCBI taxonomy): Eukaryota > Metazoa > Chordata > Actinopteri > Salmoniformes > Salmonidae > Oncorhynchus > Oncorhynchus clarkii. The sequence goes on along the minus strand of NC_092166.1, from coordinate 13,075,707 downwards.
CTGGGCCGGCGTGTACCCAGGCCTGGCCTAGCCTAAAGAATAGAGAACAGACTAAGTAGGTAGCCAATTCAAAACATATATTGTACCCTCTAGTTAACTGTTTAGCTATTAGCATGTATTCATGTTTTTGTCAGGTCTCAAACTTTCCACTGACACTTGTGAATAAGGCCATACAAACTGTTTGACTGTTTTGAACGATTCATATGAGTAATTTCAACTGTTTTTTAAATATAAAACAAACGATTCACTTTGTAATTGTATTAGTGACTCGAATCTTGTGAATTACATTTTAGTTTAAAAAATTTGATGTATCGGATTGTGGCTTCAACTTGTTTTGTAGATCCTTCCAGTTGATTTGGGCATCCAATGTATGGGACATTGCAACTCGCTAGTCAGCCTGCAAAGTAACCACTACATTAATAAATGCTAATAGATAAACTAGAAAAGGTACATTTCCTGAATAAAACGTGTAGGCTTGTTCAGCTGAATAAAAATATTTGTATTTTTATTTATTTTTTTATTTTTTTTATTTCACCTTTATTTAACCAGGTAGGCTAGTTGAGAACAAGTTCTAATTTGCAACTGCGACCTGGCCAAGATAAGGCATAGCAGTGTGAACAGACAACACAGTTACACATGGAGTAAACAATTAACAAGTCAATAACACAGTAGAAAAAAGGGGAGTCTATATACATTGTGTGCAAAAGGCATGAGAAGGTAGGCAAATAATTACAATTATGCAGATTAACACTGGAGTGATAAATGATCAGATGTATCCTACCAAAGCTATTTAATCTGATATTTACTGAGTGAATTATTTCAAAAGGTATAAAACGTATTTGGTTAAATGTTGCAATGTTATACAGGACCAGTCAAAAGTTTGGACACCTACTCATTCCCAGGTTTTTCTTTATTTTGACAATTTTCTACATTGTAGAATAATAGTGAAGACAAACTATGAAATAACACATATGGAATCATGTAGTAACCAAAAGTGTTAAACAAATCAAAATATACTTTAAATGATTCTTCAAAGTATCCACCCTTTGCCTTGGTGACAGCTTTGCACACTCTTGGCATGCTCTCAACCAGCTTCATTTCAATTAACAGGTGTTAAGTTAATTTGTGGAATTTCTTTCCTTAATGTGTTTGAGCCAACCAGTTGTGGTGTGACAAGGTAGGGGAGGTATACAGAAGAGCCCTATTTGGTAAAAAAAAACAAGTCCATTCAATGGCAAGAACAGCTCAAATAAGCAAATAGAAACGACAGTCCATCATTGCTTTAAGACATGACATTGTCAATGCTGAAATGTAAGAACTTTGAAAAATGTTTGAAGTGCAGTCACAAAAACCATCAAGCGCTATGATGAAACTGGCTCTCATGAGGACCGCCACAGGAAAAGAAGACCCAGAGTTACCTCTGCTGGAGAGGATAAGTTAATTAGATTTACCAGCCTCAGAAATTGAAGCATAAATAAATGCTTCAGAGTTCAAGTAACAGACACATCTCAACATCAACTGTTCAGAGGAGACTGATTGAATCAGGCCTTCATGGTCAAATTGTTGCAAAGAAACCACTACTAAAAGACACCAATAAAGACTTGCTTCCAAGAAACCGGAGGAATGGACATTAGACCGGTGGAAATCTGTCCTTTTGTCTGATGAGTACAAATGAGATTTTTGGTTTCAACCGCCATGTCTTTGTGAGACAGAGTAGGTGAACTTCATGAGCTCTGCATGTGTGGTTCCCACTGTGAAGCATGGAAGAAGTGTGATGGTGCTTTGCTGGTGAGACTGATTTATTTAGAATTCAAGGCACACTAAACCAGCATGGCTACCACAGCCTTCTGCAGCAATACGCCATCACGTCTGGTTTTCGCTTAGTCTCCCTATCATTTGTTTCTCTACAGGACAATGACTCAACACGCCTCCAGGCTGTGTAAGGGCTAATTGACCAAGACGGAGAGTGATGGAGTGCTGCATCAGAGGACCTGGCCTCCACAATCACCTGACCTCAACCCAATAGAGATGATTTGGGATGAGTTGGACCGCAGAGTGAAGGAAAGGCAGACAACAAGTGCTCAGCATATGTGGGAACTCCTTCAAGACTGCTGGAAAAACATTCTAGGTGAAGCTGGTTGAGAGAACGCCAAGAGTGTGCAAAGCAGTCAAAGGCAGCTTCATTAAATAGTACCCACAAAACACCAATCTCAAAGTCAACAGTGAAGAGGCAACTCTGGGATGCTGGCCTTCTAGGCAGATTTGCAAAGAAAAAGCCATATCTCAGACTGGCCAATAAAAATAAAATATTAAGATGGGCAAAAGAACAGACACTGGACAGAGAAGGCCAGCATCCCGGAGTCGCGTCTTCACTGTTGACGTTGAGACTGGTGTTTTGTGGGTACTATTTAAGGAAGCTGCCAGTTGAGAACTTGTGAGGCGTCTGTTTCTCAAACTAGACACTAATGTACTTGTCTTCTTGCTCAGTTGTGCACCGGGGCCTCCCACTATTTCTATTCTGGTTAGAGACAGTTTGCACTGTTCTGTGAAGGGAGTAGTACACAGCATTGTATGAGATCTTCAGTTTCTTGGCAATTTCTCACATGGATTAGCCTTCATTTCTCAGATCAAGAATAGACTGACGAGTTTCAGAAGAAAGGTCTTTGTTCCTGGCCATTTTGAGCCTGTAATTGAGCCCACAAATGCTGATGCTCCAGATACTCAACTAGTCTGAAGGCTAGTTTTATTGCTTCTTCAATCAGGACAACAGTTTTCAGCTGTGCTAACATAATTGCAAAAGTGTTTTCTAATGATCAATTAGCCTGAAATTCATGAAATTCTACCCAAAATGTGTATTAACCCTGTAGGGGGAGTGAGAGTGAAGTTATAGACATGATACCACTTCAACCACAGAGTAAGGCTGCATTCAAAACAAAATGCATTAAACGCATGTCCAACACAGCTGTTTGGTCAGGAAAAATGCTGTTATGTTTTTAATTAGTTGAAGAATAGTCTTTGCTACTTTTCTGACGGACAACACAAGCCTCTCCCCGAACACACTCCTTCATTGGAAAACCATTGAGTTGCTGTGTTTCATGCATCCATTTGTCTGATTGGAAGGCACCCTTTATATTCCTCAATATTTAACAATGTAAATGTTAATGCTCTTGCTGTCTCATTCAATTGCATTCTGTTCCTCTATCCATTTCTCTACAGGTGCTACAGAGAGAATATTCCAAGGACCACCAAAGCCTTCTGGCCAACAACCTGCAATCTCTCCAGAGTAGAGAAGTAAGCTCTGCTGGTGGTAATATACTTTACGCACTATGTAAACCTCCTTCACTATGGCTGTCTGTGTGATGACATATAGCATATTATCCACGGTCACTGGTTGGAATGACTGTACTCACTCCAATTCATACTCTCTCCTCCCTCTAAAAGTATCCCAGACAAACTAACGTGTCCTTCCCCCTATCCCTAGGTGAGTCTGCTGGGCCTTGGAACTCTAGAGCAGCACGTGTAAAAACCTGCCACCCTGTTGTCAGCCATCAGCAGACAGTTAGTTCCCTGAGGAAGGATGCAACTGTGAAGGCTTTTCAATGGCCAAATGTAGGGGGGAGGGGGTTGATCCCCAAACGCAATAAAGTTTTGTAGTTTTGTCTACTCATGTTCTTTAAAAAAAACAATGTTATTTAATCCATATAATTGTATTTGTAAAATGTTGCGATATGCCTGGCTGGGCCTCTCTTGCTTGCAGCGCACGCTGCCCAAATTGCGGGCCCTTCCGACTGTAGGCTATGCGATTTTTAAAACTTTATTTTTTATTTTTTAAAGAAGCAATTGATCCTCTGTGGTTAAATCATCCTTTCTTTTGTAGTAGCCTATTTTTAATGATTATGTATTTCTGTATAGACAGGAGTAAACTAATTAGGCTATATAATTCAATTTACTTCAGGGAAAGCTTAGCTTCCCCTAGCAATATGGACATGCACCCTGTTCCTTTTTAATGTGGCATGAACACAACCAGTCATGATGTTTTCATCTGATTGTCAAACAATCACTTAACAAAGGTGCTCCTGTAAGATATCCGTACAGCATCCAAACCCCGACGGTGCACTATGCATCTGCAATTTGATGACTGGAAAGAGGCATCTGTTACAAAACACCTACATGTATTGTAATGACATTCTGCGATTGTCATTAGGCTTACACTTGTAACCTGAATTGATGCATCCACTGTTGTCCACACGTGCCTCTGTCTCAGCCACTCATCTCCGCCTTATTCACAAGTGTCTCAGCCACTCATCTCTACCTTGACAAAATGTAAGTGTTCTTCTCAAACCACAATGCAATTTGGCTCATAAACCACCCGGTTTCCAGTCAATTCGCAAATGTTAGGGCATGTTGTATTCATTGTGATAGGCTCATGTTTTACCGGTACGGCTTACCCACACAATCTTTGCGTACTGGACCATGCCACCTTACTTTCACCCCCTGTGTATATAAGACATCACAGGTGTGCCTACTACATACCTATCCCAGACAAGCCTGAAGAATAGGACAAATAGACAAGTGAATGTCAGTTCTTTCAGTCTACTGGGTTTGACATTTCACTACTGGACACACCCTTTTTTGCGGTCATAGTTTGGCCAATAAGAGCTTTGTGGATGTATGCCCCACATGTCTATATAACACCCTGCACCGCTTTGGTTTCCTCATTCTTAGCCTCTTCACAAGTCTATTGGGTTACTTGCCTGTTAAGCAGCTTTCTTCAGAAAACTAGCTCTCAAATTAACCGTTTCTTTTAGTGGGGATTAACACCCCAGCACAAAGCATTCAGTGGCTAATTTTCAGGAATTCTGCAGCTTGTAAGAAGTGCTTTTTTTCATCGGCTAGCTACAGTACACCTGTTGCCTGGCCTACAATCAAAAGGCATTGTTACCTAGCGAGATCCACTGCTTTCACATCTCGCTAATAGCAGTTTATCACAAATTGTAGCTTCTTCTACCAGGGATCTCTAGCTCTCCGTCGGTTCCCACCGCTCGGAGTTAGCTAGCTAAACTTTAAGTGTCTTGGCTAGTTGGTGGGCTAACTGGTGTTTTAGCTAGCAACCTCTGGGCTAAACCGCCATTCGATTTGTTTGGCTAGCATGAGCGGTGTTGTTTCTTCAGTGTGTTACCCAGCACTGAAGCACCACCCCTTTCACATTCCCCTGTGAAAGATAACCCACCCATTTGTTCTACCTCGAGTTACTTAGTGTCAACACTTGGCGCTACAGAGGGTAGTGCGAACGGCCCAGTACATCACTGAGGCCAAGCTTCCTGCCATCCAGGACCTATATAATAGTCAGAGGAAAACCCATAAAATTGTCAGACTCCAGTCACCCAAGTTATAGACTTTTCTCTGCCACCGCATGGCAAGCAGTACCAGAGTGCCAAGTCTAGGACTAAAAGGCTTCTACCCCAAGCCATAAGACTGCTGAACAGTTCATAAAATTGCCACTGGACAATCTACATCGATTCCCCTCCCACCTTTTGTACATTGCTGCTACTCACTGTTTGTTTGTTACCTATGCATAGTCACTTCGCTCCCACCTACATGTACAGATTACCTCAACTAACCTGTACCCCCACACACTGCCTCGGTAGCCCCTGTATATAGCCTTATGTTATTCTTATTGTGTTACTTTTTATTTTAGTCTACTTTAAATATTTTCTTATTGATCTGCACTGTTGGTTAAGGGCTATCACAGCAAGAGTCTCCTTATCTCTGTCTCATAGTCATTTAACATGTATTATGTATCCACTCATTCATGAAAACTGCTACAGACACAAGAACTGCACCTGAGTGAAGTCCACACTTGTTGTATTTGGTGCATGTGACAAAGTTTGATTTGATCTCTCACGCAATGGCTCGGCTAGCTGGCTATCATCACTCAGGTGCAGTTCTTGTGTCTGTAGCAGTTTTCATGAATGAGTGGATACATAATACATGTTAAATGACTATGAGACAGAGATAAGGAGACTCTTGCTGTGATGTAAGGTACAACTGAAGGCCCCAATATTCAGTCAGGCAGCTGGAAGCAGATGTTTCACCATCCAGGTCCATGTCACAGCATGCAGAGGTCTGATGGGGAGATGACCAATACATTATGTACCTTGCTAACACATCAAAGCCGTGTTAGCATTTACTGCACATGTTGCTAAACAATCCAACCATTTTGTAAGTGTCAATGATATGAATGGGCAATTCACATACAATATCCACTTCATAAGCATTGACTGTAATACCTCTAGGGTCCTTTGGTTGTCTTGCAGTTTTCTGCTTTCTAGTGATCTTACCCCCTACACCTGAAATGCAATAACAAAAACATGAATAACAATAATCCTAGTCAGTCAGTTTGGCAAACTGTGCTAATTAAAAACACTCAAGTAAATGTGTACAAGCCTATACAGCCAAATTATACAAAAACAATAGCCGGTTTACAGAAGGGGCATATCTTGCCAACTTTCCGTCCCCAATTAATCAACAGGCAGTGTAACATAGTAGTTTGACAGTGTTCAAAAGTCAGTAACAAGTCTAAAATATAGCTAGCAAATATCGTTTTTATTTTCTAGAAACCTAACATTTAGGTAGTGACGATTGTGGGAGTTTTTCCCCCAGCAGTTCTAATTTGGCTAACGTAGTTTAAAGCTAAAGCTGCCTGCTAAAGCTACCGTTAGCCAGTTGATAGTAAAACTAGGATGGACGTCAGAAGCCAGCTTGCTAAAGTTAATTTAGCTGCTGTCAATGGAGTTCGTCTGAAATTTACCATTTTATATTTCACATGATAAACAAGCTACTGTCATGCCTTTACACACACAAAAAAATCGATGTACACATAAAATATGACCTTTATTCTAGTACTTCAGGCCAAGTAACATTAACGTTACTTTGTAGGAATGACATCTTCAAACTACTTCCTGAGATGTGATTGACAGAACAATCCAGCCAATAGTTGCTGCAATAGGCGGCTGTGGTTTTGGCTGATTGCGAATATCTTTCTACAAATGTACAAAACCTACAAGTTTACGAGTCTCTTGGTAACGTGACAGAACCCCCGAGCAGATAACATCTGCAAGTGTATTTTTTATGCACTTCAGAATATTTATAGTCGTAAATTTACTTGTAATAATTAAAATAAATTATGCATGCAAATCTTATTGAATGTATTCAAATGTCAAGTTACACATTTGCGACCATTGTTAAATTTTTCACACGATACAAGCTTGCGAATTTACACATTGTGATTCGTACTTACAACCACTAATCTCAATGTGCGACCATGAAATTAAAAATAGAAACTCACAGGGTTCTTTCTGTCATCCTTATTATCACATAGGCGTGTAGAGCTAGCGACATTGGCATAGCGCACTGACTGAAGTACCCCTTGGTTTATGGAACAAGCATCCTGACTGCAGTGTGCAGTTCGGGGCGGGTCTCAATGTGGGCGGTGTCAAACGTTTGACCCCGCCCACCTTTGTTTTTGTCTGAGGTTTGACAGTCACACTGAATACAAACACACACGTTTGCGCAAGTCACGCGTTGAATACAAACGTATTTCATTTTAAGATCGTAAGAAATATTATATAAATTACTAGCAGATGTGTTGTAACACTTTTAGCTTCATGCTATATTTGAGACAAGCTACTGATATTGTTGCAGTGAACAGATTTGTCATGTACTGTTAAAATTGTGTTGATAAATGTTATAACTTTAATTATATTATTTCATTGACAGTTATATTATTTCATACACACAGTTACTACCTTTCCTGATTTATAATGCTATTTACTTTCCTCATGAGAATGGAGACACTATACCTTATAGACATGCTGAATGTGCTTTGTACATTAAGTTATACCAGCTCCAGTACAGAGATCAGAGACTCAGGGTGACTTCTACTTCATCTTTACTAAACAACATAACACAATTAACCATTTTTAAACAATTAACACAGCAGACAAAAACAATCTTTGACCACTCCTCAAATGGCTTCACTCCTGCTCCTCAAGAGGAAAAGACAGTCATTTTCTTGTTGTCAACTGCCTCCACATAGAACATCAACTGCCTCCACATAGAACATCAACTGCCTCCACATAGAACATCAACTGCCTCCACATAGAACATCAACTGCCTCCACATAGAACATCAACTGCCTCCACATAGAACATCGTATCTCTCTGTAACTGTAACATGAATGGTTCCTTGAGGAGAATATGTTCCTCTTCATCCAGGCCATTATACAACTGTAGTTCTTTAAGGGTTGTAATGCGGTCTTCCCCGTCCATCCCAATTACACTAGGGAGGTAAACGGTGCCTTTAAATGTTTGGAGTTCACACCACCTTGCTGCCTCTAGGGTGTCCCTTTTCCTTGAAGAAAAGGGAAGAATAAATATTAAGAGTAGTGCCTCATTGGGTCATCAAGTCAAATTACACCCCACATTCACAATACCACCATGCAAACAAAAGCCACAATTATTAAAGGGGTTTTCAGTGATATCTATAACTACTCAACAAGTCATCACAACTATTATATTTTGCCATGCATCAAGCCTTCAGCATTACACACAGAGTACATACCCAGTTCACAGCTCTCAGTTCGCTGTGCATTTTGTTTTCAGTATCGTCTAGAAAGAAGACATATTGTGGTCATTAAGTAATGTAGGGAACCTCTAAGGATGTGTGTACAAGAATGAGCTGGATGCTGATGTGCCGTCTTCTTCATCATCCTGAAATATATTGGAGAGGGGCGGGGTTAATACTATGCCACTCGTCATATGAGAAAGGAGGGTTTAAAGACTATACCACTCATATGACACCTACATGTAGTGTGTTTTGTTTTCACCTCCTTTTTCAATCATTCAACCTCTCTTCTTCAGACCTTAGTAAGTGAATGACGCATTCAATATGAAAATATATTCAGGTCAGTCTGTCTACAGTGAAACAAGTGATTTTAAGGATGCAAATGAAAGGTTTTTATAATGTTCAATACTGACGGCATGGGAAAGTTCTGCAGGAGAACTAGGCACCACCATCGCTTCATTTGCTGCATGTTTTCCTTTGAAAAAGAAAATCGGCCAATCGGATCCCAACTACAACAATAATGATAATAGTTAATACTTTTTTTGAACACAGTTGGAACTGAATTATTATTTTTCACAACATGTATGAATTTTGCTGGACCAGAAAATGTATTTTCGACTGCAAACACACCGTTTCGCACATCAATGTACTCACATGCCAAAAATCTTTCATTGGACACTGTTTCAAAGCAATGTGTATGCTTTCTTCGTAAATGTGTTTAAGTTTTTCTTATTTAACTTCAGTTTGCAGTGTGGACAAGTTACAATGACTTTTCTTGACTTGCCGTGTATGTTGGAACCTGGTGATTTCATTATTGTATATACTATGGGTAGGCTGTGTAGGCTCGCTCGCACATTTAGAGCCAGCCAAACACATCAAGGCATACATTGAAGAAACACAGAAAATCAACAATCAAATCGATTACATAACTGTACATATAAACCTAGGCTTACTGCTCAAGTAGGCAAATTTGTCCAAATAACATTCCCTCATTGTGAGCAATTAGCTAGCTCACGTGCAAATTAACAGTATGCTAACATCGGTGCGGTAGTTGGTCATATAAACACATACCACTGCACTGGTATAACATGAATATTACAAAGTACATTATGCATAATGACAGTCTCACTCACTTCCATGGTTTATATTTTTATTCATGTAGGTTAGGTTCGATTAAGTTTCGCTTTCTTTGATGTTAATACCGTCCACGTTTACCTCAACTTGGATGACCTTGAAGGAGCCGGGAAGGGTTCGGTTAAACGCGTTTGACTCCGCCCACATTGATCCCTGCCCCGAACTGCACACTGCAGTCAGGTGCTTCTCTAATGGAATGGTGCAGTATTGGCTATGGGCTGGGTCGACCCGGGCTGGGCCTGCCCACCACACATTTTCATTGGTTGAGACCCATTTGCATTCCACCACGTAGCCTGGGTAGTGAAATGTCAGCACGTACATGCAACAGATAAGCTAGCTAGCCACTCTAGCTAGCTAGTTAGCTGGATAACATTCTAGCAAATATGGTCCAATATGTAATGGACAGAAACTGCTTCTCCAATAGAAATTCCAAATCACGCTAGTAAGCATTGTCATGGCAACTTTGGCAAGCTACGCTCATGCACAGAGACACATCATCGGGTCTAATGGTCGTCTCGCACTGAACTGCGCATGTACAGGCCGTCAAATCAAAGGCACTCTTTATATATAAAGTTGTTTTTGACACTTTAAAACGTGTCAGTTTGTCACAAGGTTTGAGTAATAACAAGTTCAACTACTTAATACATTGGCTCGAATCTAGGTTGTGCCATTAGATTTCGAGAACATTTTGGAACTAAGTAAGAATTGTTCACTTCTCTCATTGACGTCTCAAGCTCCAAACCCCGGCCTGGTCTGCTTCGCAAGTGTTTCCAGAAGTCTTGCGATGTTGCGCCTCTGGGTTTAAAAACTCTGATTTTGACCAATGGGTAAAATGTTAATTCTATAGATAATCCTATCAAGAAAACCAATGGTCCAAACCTCATGTCTCTATCATAATCCACTCAAAAGCATGGCCGTGACTACAGTACATATGAGGACACCGAGGTCCAGACCTATATCATTTTTTCTAATTTGAAATATATATTTTTGTACACAAAAAATCTACATATAAAGTATTTTGTACACAATAAAGAAAATAAATTATGGGTCAACATGTAAATATTGCTTCCAACGTTGATCAAAGATTTGGCTCCCGGAGTTGCGTTTTTAGCAGCACATTCACAACTCTCTCAAACGGCTAACTCCGCCCTCTCACCAGGGCCCGCCCTACCTTACCTCCTTGTCCCTCCAAATAAAATTTGAAATATTGAAATATGGATCATTTGTTTGACCGAGATGCGGCCCGACAGAAAGATACATCAATCTCAGTTAAAGCATCCCTGTGAGCAACACAGTACCCCTCTTAGTATGTGGAGACCAGAGGTCACCAAAGTATTCCTAGTCAATCACCAAACATTTATGTACAAAAGCCAACAAAAAAGGCTGTGATAAAGGCTTGCGCCTTTTTGTTTTTGTGTTCCGCTGTTGGCGGTATGTGCACTTGATTCAGAAGCCCTGCGCACCGGGTAAAGTGTTCCCATAATGAACCATTTCATTTGTCTGAAAAGACAAACTCTGTGTACTCTGCGGAATGGAACTCTTAGGCTAAATTAGTGCAGCTACTGAGATGGACAAATTAGTGCAGCTACTGAGATGGCCAATCAGATAGCTCAAATCACAGTGCCTACTGTGCTTCCACATCCCCGGCCACAGCGAAGTTCGATACGAGCCTACATAAGATTTAATCACTTTTAAAACCATGACCACAGAGAGACTGTCAAAGAATACAGCAATGAGCTTCTGTTCTTAGGAATGATTTCATGTTGAATTTCTCATTCATCACTGCCAACACTGTTTTTATTCAACACTACTAGAAAACATAAAATGCACTTCTCCCTACTTTCACTCACGCTGCAACTGCAATGAATGAGTAGCCTAGTGTATCGATAGCCCTGCGTTTTAATTATTATTAGCAGCTCGTACACCCACTATTTTAATATTGAAGAATATTTCACTTTCTCTGCTCATAGGAACAACATACATTTCTACATGAGGCAGATGTGGTGCGACTCGAGATTTGCAATCAGGTGGAAGACTGTGTCACCTCTCTCTAGTCAGTTCCACCGGAGGAAAGGAAGGACCCTCTGCTGCTCTCTCCGGCTGCTGAGACTAATGCCGTGTTAAAAACAACTGGGAACTCGGAAATGTACGACTTCCGACTTCAGTGTGTTCAAAGACAACTGGGAACTCAGGAAAAAAATTAGATCCGACTGGGAAAAATATTTTTAAACGGTCATCCAACTCGGAATTCCAAGTCAGAAACTATTTCACTGACTTCCTGCTTTGACCTAATTTTTTCCAACAGAGTTCCCAGTTGTTTTGAAAGCACCATTACCATCAGATGCAGGCACCATCAGTCCAGTAAAATACAAAAGTTAATAATTTGCAAATGATTTACATTTATGCTCAGGTGTGCCTTGCAAGTGCTACACCAACTGATGATCTATTTTGTAATTAAATCTAGAGTTTTGGAATATAATATGTCTGAGAATAACAATATCGGCAGGCCAGGCATATAGCCAAAATGCTGTGATAATGTATTAGGTCTACTGCACAAACCTCATTCTTACAGAACTGTTTTTATTAGGTCAATGTTAAAACATTTTAAGTCATGTTTTGAAAAAATCTGAGCGGTAGATCTCAACTTGCTTTTTGACCGCGAAAGTGATCACTGGTGTACACCATGTATCTGATGATGTCTGGACCAAAAGAGAATGGCATGTCATACTATTTCTGTCAAGACAGCATCAGATACAGTGGGGAGAACAAATATTTGATACACTGACGATTTTGCAGGTTTTCCTACTTACAAAGCATGTAGAGGTCTGTAATCATAGGTACACTTCTACTGTGAGAGACAGAATCTAAAACAAAAATCCCATTGTATGATTTTTAAATCATTAATTTGCATTTTATTGCATGACATAAGTATTTGATCACCTACAAACCAGTAAGAATTCCATCTCTCACAGACCTGTTAGTTTTTCTTTAAGAAGCCCTCCTGTTCTCCACTCATTACCTGTATTAACTGCACCTGTTTGAACTCGTTACCTGTATAAAAGACACCTGTCCCCACACACGTGGCTTTTCAAGAAGCTGATTAAACAGCATGATCATTACACAGGTGCCAATAGGCTACTCTAAAATGTGAAATTCTGTCACACAACACAATGCCACAGATGTCTCGTTTTGAGGGAGTGTGCAATTGGCATGCTGACTGCAAGAATGTCCACCAGAGCTGTGGCCATAGAATTAAAAGTAATTTCTCTACCAGAAAAACATAGTTTTAGAGAATTTGGCAGTACGTCCAACAAGCTTAAACCGCAGACCAAGTGTATGGCATCGTGTGGGAGAGCAGTTTGCCGATGTCAACATCTTGTGAACAGAATGCCCCATGGTGTTGCGGTTATGGTATGGGAAGGGTATGGGAAGGCATAAGCTACTGTCCTCGAACAATAGCATTTTATCGATGGCAATTTGAATGCACACAGATACCGTGACAATGAGACAGCCTATAGGGAGGAGGTCAGAGACCTGGCCGTGTGGTGCCAGTGTAACGGATGTGAAACGGCTAGCTTAGTTAGCGTGGGCGCTAAATAGCGTTTCAATCAGTGACGTCACTTGCTCTGAGACCTTGAAGTAGTAGTTCCCCTTGCTCTGCAAGGGCCGCGGCTTTTGTGGAGCGATGGGTAACGATGCTTCGTAGGTGTCAGTTGTTGATGTGTGCAGAAGGTCCCTGGTTCGCGCCCGGGTATGGGCGAGGGACGGTTTAAAATTTATACTGTTACACCAGGACAACATCCTCTCCCTCAACGTGATCAAGACAAAGGAGATGATTGTGGACTACAGGAAAAGAAGGACCGAGCACTCCCCCCTTCTCATCGACAGGGCTGTAGTGAAGCAGGTTGAGAGATTCAAGTTCCTTGGTGTCCACATCACCAACAATCTGTCATGGTCCAAACACACCAAGACATTCGTGAAGAGGGCACGACAACTCCTATACCACGCGGTGTCAGAAGATGGCCCAAAGAATTGCCAAAGACTCCTTGCCCATTTGGCAATGTCTGATTTCTGATTGTCTTAACTGTGATAACATGCGTCTTGGTGAGAGGTGTAGGAGTCAGGCGCAGGAGACCAGGGATGTCTGAGAAGCGCGTTTAATAATATAGTCCACCAATACAAAACGGCACAGACAAAAATCCCAAAACTACGCTCTCGAATACTCCGAAACTCGTGCAAACGCACGGAGGAACAAACACAGTTCCGACACTTTACATACACGTGCGTAATAGCGAAAAAAAAACAACAAACATCGAATACAATCGCGCGCAATACACACAAATCTAATCCTGCACGAATTACGGCAGGTAACAGGTGCCATATATACCCACAGAAATCAGAGCAATTGAAAACCAGGTGTGAAAAGGAACACAGACAAAACAACCAGAAAAAGAAAAAGGGATCGGTAGCGGCTAGTAGACCGGCGACGCCGAGCGCCGCCCGAACAGGGAGAGAGAGGAGTTACCTTCGGTAGAAGTCGTGACATTAACACACCACGTACACCACCAATAAGCTGAGCTTCTCAGTCACTTTTTCTTCACCTCACACAAGGCAACAAAGTATTTTTTAAATTTTAATATTTAAAGTTTACATCAAATTATAGTTCCTCTGGATTTGAAAAATCTTTCCAAAACTCCCGGCCTCGATGTGAAAGAGCAAAATATCATGATCTGATGATCCCATATATCCAGTGGAAGCATTATAAAAATCAGCTGTCTGTCCCGAGCTCACTGGCGCAGGAAACTCTGAGGGCTTGGAATAGGCTCGTTCAGTGGAGACCAACCCTTTCTGAGTGAAGATCCCTTCCTGAGTCTAAATGCAAGGCGAGATCTACGGCTCAGATTTGTTTTATTTTTACATTACTTAAAAAATGTAAGCCTATGCAACATTAACCCTTTAAAAACAGTACTGTAGCAATGAGGTTTGTGCAGTAGGCTATATGCCAAATACATTATCACCGCATATTGGCTTTGCTTGAATTGTCGTGCCATTGCATTATGGTTCTGACCATTTAAAAAATATATATATTTCAAAATTTGAGGTAGGCTATATGATCGTGAGGCACAGCTGAGCGAGCATACATTTAAATATTTTACTGGACTGATGGGGCCTGCATCTGATGATCAGTCTTAGTGCAACCTGGTCTCATAGCATAACCTTAACCCTTTTAGCTAACTCTTCCCCTAACCCAAACCTTAACCCTTTAACCTAACTCCTAAACTTAACTCGAACCTTAACCCTAACCCCTAGTAAACGTTACCGAGCGAGCGAACATTAGACATCTAGCTAGAATTTGTAATATATCATACGTTTTGCAAATGTGTAATATATTGTCAATTTAGAAAATTCGTAACATTGTACATTTTGCAAATCGGAACATACCATACGATACATACCACAGAACATACCATACGATACATACCACGGAACATACCATACGATACATACCACGGAACATACCATACGATACATACCACGGAACATACCATACGATACATACCACAGAACATACCATACGATACATACCACGAAACATACCATACGATACATACCACGGAACATACCATACGATACATACCACGGAACATACCATACGATACATACCACGGAACATACCATACGATACATACCACGGAACATACCATACGATACATACCACGGAACATACCATACGATACATACCACGGAAAATACCATACGATACATACCACGGAACATACCATACGATACATACCACGGAACATACCATACGATACATACCACGGAACATACCATACGATACATACCACGGAACATACCATACGATACATACCATACGATACATACCACGGAGAACATACCATACGATACATACCACGGAACATACCATACGATATATACCACGGAGAACATACCATACGATACATACCACGGAACATACCATACGATACATACCACGAAACATACCATACGAAATTAATACATAACATATCATCTTAAATAATGTTGTAGATTTACACACAGAATAATACGAAATTCTCAGAGACCAGGTTGCTCAGCAGAGGGAGAGAGCAAGAGGAGACAGGGGTCCGCCTCTCAACGTCCCTCCGCTCTCCCTTTCCTCTGTTGACACTGACCAAAAAGGGACACCGTCTTCCAGCTGATGGTGAAACTCGAGTAGTACAGCATTATTCCTGCATAATGCACAAATTCATGTTGTTACTCCTACGAACAGAGAAAGTGAAATATTTCTCGATATTAAAAAAGACCCAATCTGCTAATAATAATGCAAGCCTATCAATACACTTTCCTACTCATTCATTACAGCTGCAGTGTTGGTTGTCGCGTGAGTGGAAGTTTGAAGAATGCACATTTTAATAGCCTCTAAAAGTGTTGAATAAAAAGTGTTGACAGTGCTGAATAAGAACTTAAACATGAACTCACTCATAAAAACAGCATCTCTTTGCTGTATTCTTTGACATTCTCTCTCTGGTCATGATTTGAAATGTTTTGAAATATCACAGTATCAACAATGCTGTGGACTTTTTTTTAAGCCTGCTGCTTTACTGTAGACACGGTAATCTGACCCATCCGATTGGCCAGGGCTAGGCCTATAGTGCACTTAATTTGCTTTCCGGGAAGGCAGAGTTTGTTGCTTCAGACACATGAAATGGTTCAAAACACTTTGTCCATTTTGTTTTTGATTTATTTGTTCTATTGCCTTTTGAATATTTCATACCTAACATTATCTGACTCCATGTTTGCTTATTGTTTTGTTTCTTCACTCTCTTTATTCAGTTACAGAAGACCCAGTATTTACAGTTGGGACAAAACCGTGGGCAGTATTATGGCGGATCATTGCCAAATGTCAATCAGATTGGAAATGGCACCATTGACATGCCTTTTCAGGTAAGTGTGTTTGTCAGGCTCTGATTTGAAATATTTGTGGTCTTACCCTGAATTGAACACGTTTACTCTTTTGTTGACATATATTTGGCTATCATTTACAGAGGAAGTTTACATACACCTTAGCCAAATACATTTAAACTCAGTTTTTTACAATTCCTGACATTTAATCCTAGTAAAAATCCCCTGTTTTAGGTCAGTTAGGATCACCACTTTATTTTAAGATTGTGAAATGTCAGAATAATAGGAGAGGGAATGATTTATTTCAGCTTTTATTTCTTTCATCACATTCCCAGTGGGTCAGAAGTTTACATACACTCAATTCGTATTTGGTAGCATTGCCTTTAAATTGTTTAACTTGGATCAAACGTTTTGGGTAGCCTTCCACAAGCTTCCCACAATAAGTTGGGTGAATTTCGGCCCATTCCCCCTGACAGAGCTGGAGTCAGGTTTGTAGGCCTCCTTGCTCGCACACCCTTTTTCAGTTCTGCCCTCAAATGTTTTATAGGATTGAGGTCAGGGCTTTGTTATGGCCACTCCAATACCTTTACTTTGTTGTCCTTAAGCCATTTTGCCACAACTTGGCAAAACCACTATGCTTGTGGTCATTGTCCATTTGGAAGACCCAGCCTAGTGGTTAGAGCGTTGGACTAGTAACCGAAAGGTTGCAAGTTCGAATCCCTGAGCTGACAAGGTAAAAATCTGTCGTTCTGCCCCTGAACAAGGCAGTTAACCCACTGTTCCTAGGCTTACATAAAGGTAAAATAAATCACATTTGTGACCAAGCTTTAACTTCCTGACTGATGTCTTGAGATGTTGCTTCAATATATCCACATAATTTTCCTCCCTCATGATGCCATATATTTTGTGACGTGCACCAGTCCCTCCTGCAGCAAAACACCCCCACAACATGATCCTGCCACCCCGTGCGTCACGGTTGGGATGGTGTTCTTTGGCTTGCAAGCCTCCCCCTTTTTCCTCTAAACATAACAATGGTCATTATGGCCAAACAGTTCTATTTTTGTTTCATCAGACCAGAGGACATTTCTCCAAAAAAGTACAATCTTTGTTTCCATGCGCAATTGCAAACCGTAGTCTGGTTTTTTTAAGGGCGGTTTCTGAGCAGTGGCTTCTTCCTTGCTGAACGGCCTTTCAGGTTATATTGATGTAGGACTCGTTTTACTGTGGATATAGATCATTTTGTACCTGTTTTTTCCAGCATCTTCACAAGGTCCTTTGCTGTTGTTCTGGGATTGATTTGCACTTTTTGCACCAAAGTACATTTGTCTCTAGGAGACAGAATGTGTCTCCTTCCTGAGCGGTTTGACGGCTGCGTGGTCCCATGGTGTTTATACTTGCATACTATTGTTTGTACAGATGAACATGGTACCTTCAGGCGTTTGGAAATTGCTGCCAAGGATTAACCAGACTTGTGGAGGTCTACAATTATTTTTCTGAGGTCTTGACTGATTTCTTTTGATTTTCCCATGATGTCAAGCAAAGAGGTACTGAGTTTGAAGGTAGGCCTTGAAATACATCCACAGGTACACCTCCAATTGACTCAAATGATGTCAATTAGCCTATCAGAAGCTTCTAAATCCATTACATCATTTTCTGGAATTTTTCAAGCTGTCTAAAGGCACAGTCAACTTAGTGTATGTAAACTTTGACCCACTGGAATTGTGATACAGTGAATTAATTATAAGTGAAATATTCTGTCTGTAAATAATTGTTGGAAAAATGACTTGTGTCACATGACACAAGTCACAAAGTAGATGGCCTAACCGACTTGCCAAAACTATAGTTTGTTAACAAGAAATTTGTGGAGTGGTTGAAAAACGAGTTTTAATGACTCCAACCTAAGTGTATGTAAACTTCCGACTTCAACTGTATCTATGTAGCTAGTGACTGGTTTGTTTTGTTGGGGTCTGCAGACTCCCTTTCAAGGTTCAGGTGACACCAGCAGGACAACACGGCATCATGGATTGGTTGACAGAGTTTACCGGGACAGAAACCGCATCACATCCCCACACGGAAGGCCCCTCGACAAACATGGACGCCAAATATCCTTTACTGTCCATTTACGTGACTGTATTTTTACTACACTTAATTTTACAGTCTCTTATGCAACGGAAATTTGATTACGAATGACATGGTAATATGGTAATTACCCTAATAATATAGTAATTATATGGTAATTACCTATTCATTTTATTTATTGAAGCAAGTTTCACTTTGTAACATCTTTAACCAATGTACTTCAATAGCATAGACTGTACTCTATGGCGCCATGGTGTTTTACATCGTTGACTTCAGTTGTGCGATGCTACAGATTTGTATTGCCCTTAACCAGGGGTCTCACATTGATAGCTGTCCGTATGGCTCGGTGTATCTGTCACCCCCACCCGACACCAGCTGGAGGAGGTAAGATAATCCAACTATGTTGTGGCATGTGATACTGTTTCGATTTCTTTGTGAAATGTCCCTTGACTTTTCACAACTGATACATTTAGTCACCCCTAAGTGGTGTAAGTCTCTTTCCCTGTGCTATAGGACAGACTAGGTGGTGTGTCTCTTTCCCTGTGCTATAGGACAAACTAGGTGGTGTATGTCTCTTTCTCTGTGCTATAGGACAGACTAGGTGGTGTGTTTCTTTCCCTGTGCTATAGGACAGACTAGGTGGTGTAAGTCTCTTTCCCTGTGCTATAGGACAGACTAGGTGGTGTAAGTCTATTTCCCTGTGCTATAGGACAGACTAGGTGGTGTAAGTCTCTTTCCCTGTGCTATAGGACAAACTAGGTGGTGTAAGTCTCTTTCCCTGTGCTATAGGACAAACTAGGTGGTGTATGTCTCTTTCCCTGTGCTATAGGACAGACTAGGTGGTGTAAGTCTCTTTCCCTGTGCTATAGGACAGACTATGTGGTGTATGTCTCTTTCCCTGTGCTATAGGACCAACTAGGTGGTGTATGTCTCTTTCCCTGTGCTATAGGACCAACTAGGTGGTGTATGTCTCTTTCCCTGTGCTATAGGACAAACTCGGACTCTGCATTGCATCAGAGCACTTTGAACCCACAGGATATTTTTGCAGGAGGCTCACAGGACTTGCAGCTTAAACGAGGTGCGTCGGAATTGAACTTGATATACTTTATATGAGTTTTATAAACTGAACAAAAATATAAAACGCAACATGCAACAATTTCAAATATTTTACTGAGTTCGTGGAAGGAAATCAGTCAATTCAAATAAATAAATTAGGCCCTAATCTATGGATTTCACATGACTGGGAATACAAATATGCATCCGTTGGTCACAGATACTTAAAAAAAAAAAAGTAGGTGCTTGGATCAGAAAACCAGTTGGTATCTGGTGTGACCACCTTATGCAGTGTGACATCTCCTTCACATAGAATTGATCAGGCTGTTGATTGTGGCCTGTGGAATGTTGTCCCACTCCTCTTCAATGGCTGTGCGAAGTTGCTAAATATTAGCGGGAACTGGAACATGTCGATCAAGGGCATCCCAAACATACTCAATCAGTGACATGTCTAGTGAGTGTGCAGGCCATGGAAGATCTGGGACTTTTTTAGCTTCCAGGAATTGTGTACAGATCCTTGCGACATGGGGCCGTGCATTATCATGCTGAAACATGAGGTGATGGTTGCGGATGAATGGCACGACAATGGGCCTCAGGATCTCGTCACGGTATCTCTGTGCATTCAAATCGCCATCATTAAAATGCAATTGTGTTCGTTGTCTGTAGTTTATGCCTGCCCATACCATGACCCCACCGCCACCATGGGGCGCTCTGTTCACAATGTTGACATCAGCAAACCGCTTGCCCACACAACGCCATACATGAGGTCTGCGGATGTGAGGCCTGTTGGACATACTGCCAAATTCTCTAAGAAATTAACCTTCAATTCTCAGGCAACAGCTCTGGTGGACATTCCTGCAGTCAGCATGCCAATTGCACACTCCTTCAAAACTTGAGACATCTGTGGCATTGTGTTACAAAACTGCACATTTTTTAGTGGCCTTTTATTGTCCCCAGAACAAGATGCACCTGTGTAATTATCATGCTGTTTAATCAGCTCATTGATATGCCTAAAGCCACGTCTGTCAGGTGGATGGATTATCTTGGCAAAGGAGAAATGCTCACTAACAGGGATGTAAACAAATTTGTGCACCACATTTTTGAGAAATAAGCTTTCTGTGCGTATGGAACATTTCTGTGATCTTTTATTTCAGCTCATGAAAGATTGGACCAACACTTTACATATTGCCTTTGTAGTTTTGTTCAGTGTAACATTACCATTAGTTCATCATTAGATTTGGGTCTTCTTTCTGGTCAGGTGGTTAACAAAAACTATTGGCCCTACAATGCCCCAGTGCTCTGTTTCCAGTTTGTAGGTTTAATAATGATTTTTTAATCCAGTGCAAATTTAATTAACTCTGTCATTATGAGGAAGGTGATATACGATGTATTGATGTTGAAATATTTCTTCATGGCTTTGCCGGCTACCGTTTATTGTACTATTGAATACTCTGGTGTACATGATAAAATACTTCAGCCCTTGTCTTTAAAGGCTGTAGACATTACTCATAGGATGAATATGAATATCCAAGTGATTCTCAATGTGACATACTAATGGCTGTCTGACGCGTATTCCTTTTATTGAGAAACTCGTTTGAAAAATAATATCAAATTCCTTCATGTATTGATTTAATGTTCCTTTCACTGTTATGGCAAGATGAAATAAGGGTATTATTGCTTTTTTTTTTTTTTTTTTTTTGCTTTTTAAAATTCTAGAAAATTAGATGAATTGAACTCCCTCTCATTTTCTCTCTCTTTCTCCCTCTCGTCCTTTCTTTTCCTCTCCAGTGCTTCTGCTTCATGTACCAGGGCCAGAAGACACAGAATCAGATATGGACAAAGACGAACAAAAACAGAACTGGGATGGCAAAAAGGTGAAGTGCACTCAGATCTGGTGATATATCTTAACTCCATTGTTCTACAGCTCTGAGTTCTATTGTATTGTTCTACAGCTCTGAGTTCTATTGTATTGTTCTACAGCTCTGAGTTCTATGGTATTGTTCTACAGCTCTGAGTTCTATTGTATTGTTCTACAGCTCTGAGTTCTATTGTATTGTTCTACAGCTCTGAGTTCTATTGTATTGTTCTACAGCTCTGAGTTCTATGGTATTGTTCTACATCTCTGAGTTCTATTGTATTGTTCTACATCTCTGAGTTATATTGTATTGTTCTACATCTCTGAGTTATATTGTATTGTTCTACATCTCTGAGTTCTATTGTATTGTTCTACATCTCTGAGTTCTATTGTATTGTTCTACAGCTCTGAGTTATATTGTATTGTTCTACATCTCTGAGTTCTATTGTATTGTTCTACATCTCTGAGTTATATTGTATTGTTCTACAGCTCTGAGTTATATTGTATTGTTCTACAGCTCTGAGTTATATTGTATTGTTCTACAGCTCTGAGTTATATTGTATTGTTTTACAGCTCTGAGTTCTATTGTATTGTTCTACAGCTCTGAGTTCTATTGTATTGTTCTACATCTCTGAGTTATATTGTATTGTTACACTGCTCAGGGTTCTATTTTATTGTTATACAGCTCAGGGTTCTATTGTATTGTTATACAGCTCTGAGTTCTATTGTATTGTTATACAGCACTTGATTATATTGTATTGTTATACAGCACTTGATTCTATTGTATTGTTATACAGCACTTGATTATATTGTATTGTTATACAGCACTTGATTCTATTGTATTGTTATACAGCACTTGATTCTATTGTATTGTTATACAGCACTGGATTATATTGTATTGTTCTACAGCTCTGGGTTCTATTGTATTGTTATACAGCTCAGTTTTCTATTGTATTGTTGTACAGCACTGGATTCTATTGTATTGTTATACAGCACTGGATTCTATTGTATTGTTATACAGCACTTGATTCTATTGTATTGTTAAACAGCACTTGATTCTATTGTATTGTTATACAGCACTTGATTCTATTGTATTGTTATACAGCACTTGATTCTATTGTATTGTTATACAGCACTGGATTCTATTGTATTGTTCTACAGCTCTGGGTTCTATTGTATTGTTATACAGCTCAGTTTTCTATTGTATTGTTATACAGCTCAGGGTTCTATTGTATTGTTATACAGCACTGGATTATATTGTATTGTTATACAGCTCAGGGTTCTATTGTATTGTTATACAACACTGGATTCTATTGTATTGTTATACAGCACTGGATTCTATTGTATTGTTATACAGCACTTGATTCTATTGTATTGTTATACAGCTCAGTTTTCTATTGTATTGTTATACAGCACTGGATTCTATTGTATTGTTATACAGCACTTAATTATATTGTATTGTTATACAGCACTGGATTCTATTGTATTGTTATACAGCACTTGATTCTATTGTATTGTTATACAGCTCTGAGTTATATTGTATTGTTATTCTGCTCTGAGTTATATTGTATTGTTATACAGCTCAGGGTTCTATTGTATTGTTATACAGCTCTGAGTTATATTGTATTGTTATTCTGCTCTGAGTTATATTGTATTGTTATACAGCTCAGGGTTATATTGTATTGTTATACAGCTCTGAGTTATATTGTATTGTTATACAGCTCTGAGTTATATTGTATTGTTATACAGCTCTGAGTTATATTGTATTGTTACTGAGTTGTAATTTTTATTTTTCCCTCAGAATGTCTCATCAAGGTCCAAGGTCCCAGGAATCAAGTGAGTACTTCCACAGACTAAAATCGAACCATCCTGACTTCAGTATAGCTTTGTGAAAGGCTGATTACGACAGCCCACGACAGTTTGCAGTTTAGTGATGATTATATTTTTTTCCAACTGATGTTTTGGGACATCATTGACATACTTCAAGAAGTTTTGTGGAGCCAGTGAGTTCTGGCTGTCTAGGATGTTATTGTTAATGTTATTTTGAGAATGTGAGCAGGGTCCCTTGCAGAAATGTTAGTACTGGGCTTATTAGAAAACAATTGGAGGCAATTTCCCTTCATTTCCTTTGGGGTCATGTTGAAAACATGAAGAGAAGTGTATATCTGGAAAGCATTTGCTGGTAACGCTTTATGCACAACTTCCTGTCCAGCTCGAAGGACCATGTGAAAACCCACAGTGGAAATATTGCTGAAGTCGGGGAGGGGGGTATTCTCATTTATCTTCCTATGTTATTTTACATACACTGCAGCAGCCTGTGAAATCTGCTGACTGTGCATATAATACCGCTACTGTCATTATGGGGATACCAATCATATGTTTTTTCTATTTTCAGCATATTCCCGTCTCCAGATCAGGAGCTGACCGTGTCACTGATGCCTTCAGCCCAAAACACGGGCGGCGGCTCCCTGCCTGATCTGACCAACATCCAGTTCCCCCCTCCGCTGCCCACCCCCCTGGACCCCGAGGACTCTACCCTCAGCGCCTACAATAGCACAGGAAACCTGGCCACCAGCCACTCATACAGCTTCAGTTCCACCAGCCAAGGTGACCTCTCAGTCCTCCACCTTCCAGAACCATAGATGTATAGAGTTTGGAAACACAGTTAGAAATTCTGAATTTTCATGTTGGCACCAGAAGTTGGGAGATGATGTCACCACATGGCAGACAGTTGGCTTATATCTTATATACGTCTCTCTGTCACTAGCTTTCTATGACAGTTGGGATTCTGAAAGGTATGTTTGCTGTTTTGTGTCCCAGCAGGACAGACCACAGCCCAGCAGGGCAGGCAGGACAACAACATGGTCAACCAGGACTCCCAACAGCACCAGTCCCTACAGCTCTCCCCCACCCTGTCGCCACCCCTCACCCTCACCCAGGTAGTCAGTACCGTACTCTTCCCTTCTAGCATTGCGATTGTTACATTTCTGAATTACTTTTCTAGTGTATTTACAATGATTGTACACTGTAGTGGTTTCCCCCCCTCTTTGAATGTATTTAAAGTAAGTTGCTATGGATAATTGGGGCACCAGTCAAATGATTAGAAGGTAATATACCAGGAGCCTTCAGAGATTCTGAACATCCAAGAGTGTTTCTAAAATTGGGGATTGTACTAAGTTTAGCCATCGCTCTACTTTCGATCACACTTTCTATCACATTTCTGTGGACATCATTTTCAGTTTTTCCCCACTGACTAATTTAGAACTCCTATGTCCATCTGTCTCAGGCGGAGACCATAGACGCCATGACACTGGAGGCACAGTTGTCCCAGTACACGTTCTTCAGCCAGCCCTCTTCTCAACAACAACAGCAGCAGCAGACCACTCAAAGACTGACCAGGCTGGTCCAGCTACCCTCCCCTCTGAACACCTCTTCCAGCCAGACACAGAACTCCATGGATATGAACTCGGTAAGCTTACCTTCTCAAACCCTTCCCTCTTCAAAACTTTCCTTATCCTACACTCCTGTCCATAGGAAAAGATAGTGCTGAAACCGACTTAGTGTTCCTACACTATTTAACAAAATGTAGTTTTTCCTGTTAAGCTATCTTTGTTTTGATCTTGAAGTCAAAGGGACTAGTCTTCTATAAGCAAGATGGCTCTGTGCAGGCCAGTCAAGTTCTTCCACACCGATCTCGACAAACCATTTCTGTATGGACCTCGCATTGTCATGCTGAAACAGGAAACTATTGCAACAAAATTGGAAGCACAGAATTATCTGGAATGTCATTAAACGCTGTAACGTTAAGATTTCCCTTCACTGGAACTAAGAGGCATGGACCATGGAAAAACAGCCCCAAACCATTATTCCTCCTCCAACAAACTTTAGTTGGCACTATACATTGGGGCAGGTAGCGTTCTCCTGGCATCCGCCAAACCAAGAGTCGTCCGTCGGACTGCCAGATGTTGCGTGATTCATCACAGAGAACGTTTCCACGGCTCCAGAGTCCAATGGTGGCAAGTTTTACACCACTCCAGCCGACGCTTGGCATTGTGAATGGTGATCGTAGGCTTGTGTGCGGCGATTTTTACGCGATACACTCTTCATCACTCGCCGGTCCCGTTCTGTGTGCTTGTGTGGCCTACCACTTCGCGGCTGAGACATTGTTGCTCCAAGACGTTTCCACTTCACAATAACCACACTTACAGTTGACCGGGGCAGCTCTAGCAGGGCAGACATTTTACGAACTGACTTGTTGGAAAGGTGGCATGCTATGATAGTGCCACGTTGAAAGTCACTGAACTCTTCAGTACAGGCCATTCTGCTGCCAATGCTTGTCTATTGAGATTGCATGGCTGTGTGCTCGATTTTATACACCTGTCAGTGACGGGTGTGGCTGCAATAGCCGAATCAACTATAATCAACAATATAGTGGAGCATACATTTTCAGAAAGGAGCCAGTCAGTCAGCCAACCAGTAACCCAGCCAGAAACCCAGCCAGTAACCCAGCAGATCAGCCAGCCAGTAACCCAGCAGGTCAGCCAGCCAGTAACCCAGCAGGTCAGCCAGCCAGTAACCCAGCAGATCAGCCAGCCAGTAACCCAGCCAGAAACCCAGCCAGTAACCCAGCAGATCAGCCAGACAGTAACCCAGCAGGTCAGCCAGCAGGTCAGCCAGCCAGTAACCCAGCAGATCAGCCAGCCAGTAACCCAGCAAGACAGCCAGCCAGTAACCCAGCAGGTCAGCCAGGCAGTAACCCAGCAGGTCAGCCAGCCAGTAACCCAGCAGGACAGCCAGCCAGTAACCCAGCAGGTCAGTCAGCCAGTAACCCAGCAGGTCAGCCTGCCAGTCAGTCAGCTAGTCAGTAACCCAGCCAGTAACCCAGCAGGTCAGCCAGTCAGTCAGTTACTCAGCAGGTCAGCCAGCCATTCATTCGGCCAGCCAGTAACCTAGCCAGTAACCCAGCAGGTCAGCCAGCCAGTCAGACAATTGGCCAGTCAGTGAGTCTAACTAAAATATGATCCTGTATTAGGGCTCTTTCCCCCAACAGTACCGCAGTAGGGCTGGGTCTTCGGCCAATCAGTCTCCAACATCTCCAGTCTCCAATCAAGGCTTCTCACCTGGAGGCTCGCCTCAAGTAAGGGCGTGTGAGCAAAACCCACTGACTGTATACACTGTTTTTCCATCGTGGTTCTGTTTTCGTCGCCGGCTGGGCCCTTTGGCTGCCCCTTTCGGCTGCTCTTGTGCCACCAACCCCCTGCCACCCCATCGTCGTGTCTCGCAGTGTCACTGATCCCGTTCTCCTTGCTGCTTCTCTGTGTCTGCATCCTAAGTGGCCTCGTAGCATAGGCACCAAAATGACACACGTTAGCCAGTTGGTTGAGTTAGGAAAATGTACTTGGTAGTTAACATTTAGCAACCAGAGATTACTTTTAGCCTTGAGTTTTGAATCCCTTTTAGCCTAGAGTTTTGAATCCCTTTTAGCCTAGAGTTTTGAATCCCTTTTAGCCTAGAGTTTTGAATCCCTTTTAGCCTAGAGTTTTGAATCCCTTTTAGCCTAGAGTTTTGAATCCCTTGTGTATTGTGAAAAAACAAGAAGGAACAGGTTCCCTCCACAAGGCCCTGTAGGCTAGATGTACGCTGTAAGTTCTATATAAGTTTAAATATAAACAAATGAATCGAACTGAACATAACATTGAACAACTAAGTCATCTCTTGTTAGAGGAATCATAAAAGCTTTCACTCAGTATCTAGGCTACTAGCTAAATGCTTTGGTTGGCTTTGCCCATCGCTTCTTTCTGTCACCTAGATGGCTCACCTACAGTGTTGTGGGTTACATGGGGTGCAACAGACAGTCCATGTGCCGTTATCATGCCCTTGCCCGCTGTTCTTTTGGCAGGGCACAGATAATGTGGTTCTGAACTGAAAGGGGCATGGCGAAGGCTGCCTTACTGAGTCTGCCTGTGAATATAATCCAATTATTTATACATTAAGGCAGATGATGAAAGCGGAAACATTTTCAGCTTTTATAAGAACATGAAATTATAACATCAAGAGGATTACTGGATGATTTGAATGTTTTTGAAATTCTAGCTTTACCCACAAAAGGGATTTACATATGATTTCATTCTATTTCATGATTTTATTTGATCTAAGTTATTAAGAATTCTTAGTACAAGACATGCATGGTAACCAACTCCATACAACATTGTTGGTTGTGGGTTGATGACATTTATGAAGTTCTTTTGAGTAGTATTCAGTGCATGTTAACATTGGCTGGTTGGGCACATAACAGCAACATCTGTCGAATCATCTTTAAAGGTGAGATGGGTTACTATGATGACTTAATTAATCAACTAATGGATGAGATTGAGGTTGATTGCACAGCAAATTAATTGATGGGCTTGCGAAACATGATTCCTGCTGTGTTTGTACTGTGTCATGCTTTATCTATTGTCTAGGCAGCAGTATGTTATTCAGGATTGCAGATGTGTGTGGTGATTTTGGTGTTGCCTGAACCCAATGGTTTGATGTGAATGTCTTGTGAATTGTGACAATTCAGTTACAGTTGTGGTGTGATTGTGCTCTCTATCTGCTCTTCCTTTCCTGTGTTTTGTCCCTGTACATTACTATCATGGGATTGTTTTTAACAAGGGGATATGCTTGTGTTCTAGCACCACTCCATATTGGGTAGTGTATTTGCTGACTTCTATGACCAGCAACTCACATCCAGACAGACCAGTGCTCTCTCCCAACAGGTAAGGCTTAACATCCTACCTCAGAACTAATTATGCAAGCTAATATTAGTTACTTTTGATATGGCATTATATGCCAATATCTTAGTACCAAAGCACAGTATATTAATACAGGGTTTGCCAAACTCAGTCCTCAGGACCCCAGGGGGGGCATGTTTTGGTTTTTGCCCTAACACTACACAGCTGATTTTAAATAATAAACTAATCATCAAGCTTTGATCATTTGAACAAGCTGTGTAATGATAGGGCAAAAACCAAAAGGTGCACCCTTGGGGTCCCCAGGACCAAGTTTAGGAAATGCTGGATTAATAGGTTTCCATTTTTACCCGTTGTACTGAATCTTTATATTGACCATTTGGCACCTGTTAATAGTAGAGAAATGAGCCCTTGTCATTGAGTGTTGGCTAACCTCATGTACTGTGTTGGCTAACCTCATGTACTGTGTTGGCTAGCCTCATGTACTGTGTTGGCTAGCCTCATGTACTGTGTTGGCTAGCCTCATGTACTGTGTTGGCTAGCCTCATGTACTGTGTTGACTAACCTCATGTACTGTGTTGGCTAACCTCATGTACTGTGTTGGCTAGCCTCATGTACTGTGTTGGCTAGCCTCATGTACTGTGTTGGCTAGCCTCATGTACTGTGTTGGCTAGCCTCATGTACTGTGTTGACTAACCTCATGTTCTGTGTTGGCTAGCCTCATGTACTGTGTTGACTAACCTCATGTTCTGTGTTGGCTAGCTTCATGTACTGTTTTCTCTGTTCCTCGAACAGCTGGAGCAGTTCAACATGACAGACAACAACAGTCTGTATGGCCAGGGCTCCACCCTCGACTACTCCCAAGCAGCCATGATAGGTTTGATGGGTAGCCACGGCAACCTGCAAGACTCCCAGCAGCTGGGCTACAGTAGCCATGGCAACATCCCCAACATCATTCTCACAGGTACTATTCTGCCACACCAGGTAGCTCACTCAAGCCTCTGCAAGGCTAGGCAGTGGAATAGAGCTCACTTAATGTAAACACTCTCTCAATACAAAGATCTAACTTTTGTTATGTCTAGGGGTCCAATGCATGCCTTGCTCTACCATAAGCTGTCTGAATGTTTGCATTTAGCATGAAAGTGGCTCTAACCAGACTGGCTCTAACCAGAATAGAAAGAGGAGTGCACAACTGAGCAAGAGGACAAGTACATTAAGAGTGTCTAGTTTCCTCAAAGGGAAGCTTTATTAAATAGTCTTGGCAAAACGCCCGTCTCAACGTCAACAGTGAAGAGGCGACTCAGGGATGCTGGCCTTCTAGGCAGAGTTCCTCTGTCCAGTGTCTGTGTTCTTTTGCCAATCTTAATATTTTATTTTTATTGGTCAGTCTGAGATATGGCTTTTTCTTTGCAAATCTGCCTAGAAGGCCAGGATCCCAGAGTCGCCTCTTCACTGTTGAGGTTGAGACTGGTGTTTTGTGGGTACTATTTAATGAAGCTGCCAGTTGACGACTTGTGAGGCGTCTGTTTCTCAAACTAGACACTCTAATGTACTTGTCCTCTTGCTCAGTTGTGCACTGGGGCCTCCCACTCCTCTTTCTATTCTGGTTGGAGACCAGCACTGTTCTGTGGAGGGAGTAGTACACAGCTTTGTACGAGATCTTCAGTTTCTTGGCAATTTCTCGCATGGAATAGCCTTCATTTTTCAGAACAAGAATAGACTGACGAGTTTCAGAAGAAAGTACTTTGTTTCTGGCCATTTTGAGCCTGTAATCTAACCCACAAATGCTAATGCTCCAGATCCTCAACTAGTCTAAATAAGGTCCGTTGTATTGCTTCTTTAATCAGAACAACAGTTTTCAGCTGTGTTAACATAATTGCAAAAGGATTTTCTAATGATCAATTAGCCTTTTAAAATGATAAACTTGGATTAGCTAACACCACGTGCCATTGGAAAACAGGAGTGGTGGTTGTGATAATGGGCCTCTCTACGCCTTTGTATGTTATTTTAATGGACAAAAGAAAAGTGCTTTTCTTTTTTAAAAAAGGACATTAATAAGTGACCCCAAACTTTTGAACGTATGTACAGTGTATGTATGTACAGTACCAGTCAAAGGTTTGGACACACCTACTCATCAGTCTTTTGGTGCTTTTTGGCAAACTCCAAGCGGGCTGTCGTGTGCCTTTTACTGAGGAGTGGCTTCTGCCTGGCCACTCTACCATAAAGGCCTGATTGGTGGGGAGATAGTTGTCCTTCTGGAAGGTTATCCCATCTCTACAGAGGATCTCTGGAGCTCTATCAGAGTGACCATTGGGTTCTTGGTCAACTCCATGTCTAAGGCCGTTCTCCCCTGATTGCTCAGTTTGGCCGGAAGGCCAGCTCTAGGAAGGGTCTTGGTGGTTCCAATGTTCCTCCATTTAAGAATGACCTTGGGGACCTTCAATGCTGCAGACATTTTTCGTTACCCTTTTCCAGATCTGTGCCTCGACACAATCCTGTCCCGGAGCGCTACAGACAATTCCTTCAACCTTGTTTTTGCTCTGACATACACTGTCAACTGTGGGACCTTATATAGACAGGTGTGTGCCTTTCCAAATCATGTCCAATCAATTGAATTTACCACAGTTTGTAGAAACAATTTGTAGAAACATCTCAAGGATGATCAATGGAAACAGGATGCACCTGAGCTCAATTTCGAGTCTCATAGCAAAGGGTCTGAATAAGGTATTTCTGTTTTTTATATTTTATACATTTGCAAACATTTCTATAAACCTGTTTTCACTTTGGCTTTATGGGGTATTGATGAGGGGCAAAAAATAACTTAGCAATTTTATAACAAAATGTTTAAAAAAGTCAAGGGGTTTGAATGCACTGTATGTGCGGTGTGTTCTTTGATATTATCGCGGTCCACAAACAAACGCTATATCTGCATACTGCCAACGCCCATCCCTACAGGCTCTGGAGCCTGAGAAGGAGGAGCATCTTCAGACAGTATTCTTTACAATGTCCTGGAAACCCAAAAACCTTTCAGCAGCAGATAAATCAAATCAAATGGATGTATTTATAAAGCCCTTCTTACATCAGATGATGTCACAAAGTGCTGTACAGATATACTATAATGTCCAGTTTCTTGGACTTTTCATTCCTTTGTGCATTACAATTAATCACATGCACAATAAACACCATAAAATTCACCTTCTTCACAATTAGCATTTCAGTTTCCCTCAACTGTTTAACAACACTCTGAATCTAAAGATTCAGTGGAGCATCCACCGCCATATCTTCAGCTCCCCTCTCTCCTTCAACTATTTCACTTGCCTCCGTGTAGGAGACCTGCTGTATAGCCCTGACCCTCCGTGTAGGAGACCTGCTGTATAGCCCTGACCCTCCGTGTAGGAGACCTGCTGTATAGCCCTGACCCTCCGTGTAGGAGACCTGCTGTATAGCCCTGACCCTCCGTGTAGGAGACCTGCTGTATAGCCCTGACCCTCCGTGTAGGAGACCTGCTGTATAGCCCTCACCCTCCGTGTAGGAGACCTGCTGTATAGCCCTCACCCTCTGTGTAGGAGACCTGCTGTATAGCCCTGACCCTCCTTGTAGGAGACGTGCTGTATATACTCCTTTACCCTAACTGGGCACTCCGGGGAATTGGGAACGTGGTAGCCGGGCTGACAGGCTATTCAATCCATGATACCTCTCTTCTCACTGATCACCTGCCTATCACTTGCACCTGTGAGCAATTACTTATCAATCCACCTGCTCTCTCAGCACCTGGCCTGGTTTCTGATGCCCCCTAGAGGTGGGAAGTGGAAGTGTAATGTTTACCTGTGCGCCTAAGCAGTTCATTCCTAACACTAGCTAAATTAATTAAGTTGAGGTTTTCTGTATTTATTTTCATTTTACTTTACTTGACACTCAATTGTAGTTTAATCTAGTACAGGCTTAACTGAATGAACAACAAAGATGGAATGCAATATGACATTTTATTAAATAGTTTGGGGAATGGCCCTGTCACCGAGGGAAGATCCTCGGAGCCAGATGATGTGATGGCAGGTAGCCCAATGTGGGACTGCTGGCATCGAAACCCCCCGCTGGGGGAAAGGAGTTCCATGGACAGGGCTTAAGGTGGTGTTGGGGGGGTGGATGATTGTCGAAAACTGTTGCTGAGAAACAGCAAGTGAGAGTGCATGGGTAAATTGACATACATCCCAAGATTTATGCCCATTGGTTGAGAGAGAGGAAGGTGATAATTGCAAGAGTGAGCCCATAGATTGAACAGCAAATGTGAGGAATGTGCATTATTGTGCCATGCTGATGATAATGCGTTTGTATTCATTCCCACAATGCCCGTAGAATAGGAAACTAAGTGAATTATGTTATGCTTAATGGATAAAGTTAAACAAGCATTCAGACCAGCCTTCCTGATTTGAACATTCGTAAACTACATTTATTGGCTGTTCCTTGAAATATTTAATGAGATGCTATTCTGTGGGGTAAACACAACAGGAAGACCCTGACCTCTCATCTCTCTTTACTCATGTATGTTTTAGCCACCGGAGAGTCACCACCCAGACTGTCGAAGGGGTTGTCTTACAGCTCTCTGTCGGCTGACATCAGCTTCGACGCGGACTCTCAGTTTCCCTTGGACGAGCTGAAGATCGACCCTCTGACCCTGGATGGGTTGTACATGCTCAACGATCCTGACATGGTCCTCACTGACCCCGCCACGGAAGACGCCTTTCGGATGGACCGGCTTTAGAACCGCTGCCAAGTTGACTGACTGTCTCGGAGGAACCCGGCCTGAGGGGAGAGGGATATTTTGGGAGTGTGGTAGCTCGTGGCTAGACCCCAGCTGTGCAGTGTATTCATCCCACACTCCCACCTCCCTTCACCAGCCACCCCTTTCTAAGAGCCATGGTAAGATGAGCTAGTAGGGAAATGGTCGACAGAGTATGCTTTCTCCCTTCCTGATGGAAAAGATGGAAGGGCGACATTGTCATGTTTGGTGGATATTGCGCTTAAGGTTCTTCCTGTGACCAGTCTGTGCTAACCACATACATCCCTTAACTTGTTTATTTATTTCTTTTATTGTATGCCTCCTGCCAGCCTTTCTGTTGGATGCTTTGGTTTTTGTAAAGGAAAACAAAATAGGATACAAACTACATTGGTCTTGACTTCCATTTGAAGACATTCAATTGATTTAAAATCATGTCTGCAGTGGAAACTGCTTATCGTTCTCTCACCTGCCATACTAGATTAGCATGTCTCATTATCACCCATCTGCTTTTTCACAACCGCCCCTCTATTGGCTAATCTTGCCAGTCTCACATTTTCATCAGTGCACTTAAACGCGCTGTCATTAATTCACACTATACAGTGCCTTCAGAAAGTATTCACACCCCTTTACTTTTTCCGCATTTTGTTCTGTTGCGAGATGGGATTAAAATGTCCTTTTTTGTCAATGATATACACCAAATGCTCTAATGTCAAAGTGGAAGAAAAATTCTAACATTTAAAAAAAAAACTTTATGGAAAATTAAACACTATCTTGATTAGATAAATATTCAACCCCCTGAGTCAATACAGGTTAGAATCACCTTTGGCAGCGATTACAGCTGTGAGTTTTTCTGGGTAAGTCTATGAGATTTGCACACCTGGATTGTACAATATTTGCCCATTATTCTTGAAAAAAGTATTAATATTCTGTCAAGTTGGGTGTTGATCATTGCTATACAGCCATTTTCAAGTCTTGCCGTAGATTTTCAAGCCAATTTCAAGTAAAAACTATAACTAAGCCATTCTATGTCATCACTGTAAGCAACTCCAGTGTATATGACCTTGTGTTTTAGGTTATTGTCCTGCTGAAAGCTGAATTTGTCTGCCAGTGTCTGTTGGAAAGCAGACTGAACCAAGTTTTCATCAAGGATTTTGCCTGTGCTTAGCTCTATTCCATTTTTTTTAAAAAGCTCCCTAGTCCTTGCTTATGATAAACATAACCATAACATGATGCAACCACCACCATGCTTGAGTGGTACACAGTGATGTGTTGTATTTGCCCCAAACATAACGCTTTGTATTTAGGACTAAAAGTTCATTGTTTACAGTATTACTTTAGTTTCTTATTGGAAACAGGATGCATGTTTTGGAATATTTTTCTTCTGTACAGGCTTCCTTCTTTTCACTCTGTCATTTAGGTTAGTATTGTGGAGCAACTACAATGTTGTTGATCCATCTTCAGTTTTCTCCTATCACAGCCATTAAACTCTGTAACTGTTTTAAAGTCACCATTGGCCTCATGGTGAAATCTGAGCGGTTTCCTTCCTCTCTGGCAACTGAGTTAGGAAGGACGCCTGTATCTTTTTAGTGACTGGGACTATTGACACACCATCCAAAGTGTAAATAATAACTACACCATACTCAAAGGGATATTCAATGGCTCCTTTTCTTTTTTTAACCATCTACCAATAGGTGACCTTATTTGGGAACCATTGAAAAAAAAACCTGATCTTTGTGGTTGAATCTGTGCTTGAAATTCACTGCTTGACAGAGGGACCTTACAGATAAACTACAGTGGCTTGCGAAAGTATTCACCCCCACTTGGCATTTTTCCTATTTTGTTGCCTTAAAACCTGGAATTTAAATTGATTTTGGGGGTGCTTGTATATTATGATTTACACAACATACCTACCACTTTGAAGATGCAAAATATTTTTTCTTGTGAAACAAACAAGAAATAACTTTGTAGAGCCACCTTTAGCAGCAATTACAGCTGCAAGTCTCTTGGGGTATGTCTCTATAAGCTTGGCACATCTAGCCACTGGGATTTTGCCCATTCTTCAAGGAAAAACTGCTCCAGCTCCAAGTTGGATAGGTTCCACTGGTGTACAGCAATCTTTAAGTCATACCACAGATTCTCAATTGGATTGAGGTCTGGGCTTTGAGTAGGCCATTCCAAGACATTTAAATGTTTCCACTTAAACCACTGAAATGTTGCTTTAGCAGTATGCGTATGGTCATTGTCCTGCTGGAAGGTTAATCTCTGTCCCAGTCTCAAATCTCTGGAAGACTGAAACAGGTTTCCCTCAAGAATTTCCCTATATTTAGCACCATCCATCATTCGTTCAATTCTGACCAGTTTCGCAGTTCCTGACGATTAAAAAACAACCCCACAGCATGATGCTGCCACCACCATGCTTCACTGTGGGGATGGTCATCTCGGGGTGATGAGGTGTTGGGTTTGTGCCAGACACAACGCTTTCCTTGATGGCCAAAAAGCTACATTTTAGTCTCATCTGACCAGATCTCTGCTGTGGAGCTTTGCAGCTCCTTCAGGGTTATCTTTGGTCTCTTGGTTGCCTCTCTGATTAATGCCCTCCTTGCCTGGTCCGTGAGTTTTGGTGGGCGGCCCTCTCTTGGCAGATTGGTTGTGGTGCCATATTCTTTCCTATTTATTTATAATGGATTTAATGGTGTTCCGTGGGGTGTTCAAAGTTTCAGATATTTTTTTATAACCCAACCCTGATCTGAACTTCTCCACAACTTTGTCATTGACCTGTTTGGAGAGCTCCTTGGTCTTTATGGTGCCCCTTGATTGGTGGTGCCCCTTGCTTGGGCGGTGTTGCAGACTCTGAGGCCTTTCAGAACAGGTGTGTATAAATACTAAGATCATGTGACAGATCATGTGACACTTAAATAAAGTCCACCTGTGTGTGATCGAACTAATAAAATTACTTCTCAAGGTAATTGGTTGCACCAGATCTTATTTAGGGGCTTCATAGCAAAGGGGGTGAATACATATGTTGTTGTTTTTTAAACAAGTAATTTTTTTCATTTCACTTCACCAATTTGGACTATTTTGTCTATTTCCATTACATGAAATTCAAATAATAATCCATTTAAATTACAGGTTGTAATGCAACAAAATAGGAAAAACGATGAATACTTTTGCAAGGCACTGTACATGACCAAAAGTATGTAGACACCTGCTCGTCGAACATCTCATTCCAAAATCATGGGCATTAATATGGAGTTGGTCCCCCCTTTGCTGCTATAATAGCCTCCACTCTTCTGGGAAGGCTTTCCACTAGATGTTGGAACATTGCTGCCGGGACTTGCTTCCATTCAGCCACAAGAGCATTAGTGATGTCGGGCATTGATGTTGGCCGATTAGGCCTGGCTCGCAGTCGGCGTTTCAATTCATGCACGGGGGAATTTTCATGCAGAAACAGGAAAGGGCCTTCCCCAAACTGTTGCCACAAAGTTGGAAGCACAGAATCGTCTTGCATGTCATTGTATGCTGTAGCATTAAGATCTCCCTTAACTGAAACTAAGGGGCCTAGCCTGAACCATGAAAAACAGACCCAGACCATTATTCCTCTTCTACCAAACTTTACAGTTGGTCCTATGCATTGGGGCAGGTAGCGTCTCCTGGCATCTGCCAAACCCAGATTCATCCATCGGCCTGCCAGATAGTGAAGCTTAATTCATCACTCCAGAGAACGTGTTTCCACGGCTCCAATGGCGGTGAGCTTTACACCACTCCAGCCGACATTTGGCATTGCGCATGGTGATCTTAGGCTTGTGTGAGGCTGCTCAGCCATGGAAACCTGCTGTCGTTGCTTCCAGAGGCAGTTTGAAACTCTGTAGTGAGTGTTGCAACCTAGGAAAGACGATTTCTACGCGCTGTGCGCTTCAACAGTCGGTGGTCCTGTCTGCGAGCTTGTGTGGCCTACCACTTCGCGGGGGAGCCGTTGCTGCTCCTAGACGTTTCCACTTCACAATAACAGCATTTACAGTTGACCAGGGCAGCTCTAGCAGGGCAGAAATTTGACAAATTTACTTGTTGGAAAGGTGCCATCCTATGACGGTACCACATTGAAAGTTACTGAGCTCTTCAGTACAGGCCATTCTACTGCCAATGGTTGTCTATGGATTTTGCATGGCTGTGTGCTCGATTTTATACACCTGTCAGTGACGGGTGTGGCTGAAATACCTGAATCCACTCATTTGATGGTGTGTCCACATCCTTTTGTATATATAGTGCAATTGTATGTTTGGGGTACAGAGATGAGGTAGTCATTTAAAAATCGTGTTAAACACTACTATTGCTCACAGAGTGAGTCCATGCAGCTTATTATGTGACTTTTTATGTGACTGTTTACTCCTGAACTTATTTAGGCTTGCCATAACAAAAGAGTTAAATACTTATTGACTCAAGACATTTCAGCTTTACCTTTTTAATTCATTTGTAAGCATTTCTAAAAACATAATTCCACTTTGACATTATGAGGTATTGTGTGTAGGTTAGTGACACAAAATCTAAATGTAATCCATTTTAAATTGAGGCTGCAACACAACAAAATGTGGAAAAAGTCAAGGGGTGTGAATACTTTCTGAAGGCACGGTAGTTGTATTTATTGGTGCAGTTTTTTTGACCAGTATTTTACTTTTGGTTTCTTTCCAAACTTTCAGTCCATAAATTCTGTCAGCGTTTTAGGGTTGCACAACATGTTTTAGTGGTGAAGGGTATACTACAAAGCGGGTTCAATGAGTTAGCCAGCTAACTTGCCTAAATATTCAGAAGTAACTTGTAATTTTTTGTGAAGATAAACTTGAAATGGGCAAGGTCTAATTGACTCAACGACCAAAAATGTATATCTAAGTATAAGTTTCTTCATGACCCAGAAAATAAATAGTTATTTCTGGTTGTTTATCAAAGTTACCTGGCTAACTCATTTATGCTGCTTCGTAGTATACCCGTCAGGTAAACAGTTAAGCGGTTTCCTTTGTTGAACAACTAGGAGTGCTAACCCTCATCTTTAGCTTGTGATTGGCCACGGCAACCAAAGTAAGGCCTAAATTCAAGTTAAACAATCCTTGAAAAATCACTTACAACTCTGTTTGTAGAGTTTTCAAAAAAAGGGCTGTCATAGGGTCATTTTGGCACTTTATTCCTGAAATCACATTTAATATTTACTATGGTAGCTGGTTTGGAGGTGCAAACAAGATAGACATGAAATCTGAATGAATCACTGTGATAACCAGATTCTGCCTTATAAGATTACATGATATGAAAGCTAAGATCGCCAATCTCTCAATTTTTTTTTTTTTTTGTAATTGTGCAACTTGTTGAGACAAGCAGTGAAGTGCAAACCTTTATCAAGCATCCCCCATTGTTTTCCAATGCCTAGGCCTGACTTAGATTGGCACTAGTATGAGAATA
The DNA here is from genome assembly GCF_045791955.1 of Oncorhynchus clarkii lewisi. Classification (NCBI taxonomy): domain Eukaryota; kingdom Metazoa; phylum Chordata; class Actinopteri; order Salmoniformes; family Salmonidae; genus Oncorhynchus; species Oncorhynchus clarkii. The sequence goes on along the minus strand of NC_092166.1, from coordinate 13,037,102 downwards.
TGAGGTAGGCCTCATTCAAAATGCCGCTAGTGTGAAAATATGACCAACACCGGATTGAAATTTGCTCTAGGGAGAATATGACCAAGTTGAACAGGGAGGTGTATCACTGCTTAAGTTGTTATCCACTGCTTTTCACTAGTTACCATTTTGCTTTTCATATTTATATTCACACATTTTGTGAAGTGGTACTGTATTTCCCATGTCAGCCTAATTGTCCAGATTTGTCCCATGTCAGCCTAATTGTCCAGATTTGTCCCATGTCAGCCTAATTGTCCAGATTTGTCCCATGTCAGTCTAATTGTCCAGATTTGTCCCATGTCAGCCTAATTGTACAGATTTGTCCCATGTCAGCCTAATTGTCCAGATTTGGCCCATGTCAGCCTAATTGTCCAGATTTGGCCCATGTCAGCCTAATTGTACAGATTTGTCCCATGTCAGCCTAATTGTCCAGATTTGGCCCATGTCAGCCTAATTGTCCAGATTTGTCCCATGTCAGCCTAATTGTACAGATTTGTCCCATGTCAGCCTAATTGTCCAGATTTGGCCCATGTCAGCCTAATTGTCCAGATTTGGCCCATGTCAGCCTAATTGTACAGATTTGTCCCATGTCAGCCTAATTGTCCAGATTTGGCCCATGTCAGCCTAATTGTCCAGATTTGGCCCATGTCAGCCTAATTGTCCAGATTTGGCCCATGTCAGCCTAATTTGCTTAATTGGCCCATGTCAGTCTAATTGGTCTAATTGGCCCATGTCAGCCTAATTGGTCTAATTGACCCATGTCAGCCTAATTGAGCCGAGGTATCACATTTCTGGTGCCCTTAAAGTTGTTACTTGTGAATTAGATGCTTTGCTTCCATTAGTTGTCATTTCTAAATTGGATCTTGCTTATGATATCTATGCAAAACAAATTAAATTGATTGATTGAGGACTGAGCGTTATTAGCGATCTAATAGACATAACAAAGTACCTAAACTAAATGACCTTGTTGAATTGTACAGTACCATTTTGATTGCTTTTTCTCAGCAAAGAAATTAGCATGTTGGCATGTTTCATTTGCTACATTTTAATTGACATTTTACTTTGTTTTTACACTTCACGGAGGAGAATTCAAATGATATATTCTGCACGTTGGCTTTGGAAGAAAAAGTTAAAAAGCATGACAAAAGACAAATGCTGCATATATTAGAAAATTGACCCCTTCGTGTTATTCTCATGGATGTGTCGGAGGTAGATTTTACTGCTAAAATGTGATTATTTTCTGACAAGAAGATTTAACTGCCTCTATATTAGAACAGCATTGCCGCAACCAGAATGTATTTAATCACATCTTCCTTCATACAGTATTATCATAATCTTGACACCTTAATTTGCCTCGTGTGTGTGTGTGTGTGTGTGTGTGTGTGTGTGTGTGTGTGTGTGTGTGTCTGTCACATGTTCTCCCCTCATTGTCATTAGCTCTTCAGGCTTTTGTGGATGCATAGTGTCAGAATTTCAGTATTGTTGCAGCTGTAGGCTTTACAGTTTACCTGTTAATAGTTCATGTCAAGTGAGCTTGCTTTTTGTGAGTAATTTCATTGGATGTACCCATGACATTATCCTGCATTTTACTTTGCACTTTCCTCACAACATTAAAGCATTGAGCCCTGGGAATTTTTCACCCCTCTCTCTGAGCGACTGTTATGTGCACTGGACCTGTTTCCCCATGTGTTTGGTCAAACTTGACTTCTTGTTAAAAAAAGAAAGTGTATTTTTTAAAAGCATATGTTTATAGTCTGTATAAACTTAATCAGCTAGTATTTTTTGTGAGGCATCTGATATTGTGACTTTGAAATGCTCCAATTTTGGAAGCCGATATTATAAACTTTGTATTTTTGGATAGATTTCTCACTGCAGAACAGATACGGCTGGTCATGCTCCTGTTGTGCTTCAAGCGTAGCTACAAGTACAATACAAGCAGGGTGAAGTAATCATGTAATTGGGACGCAATTAGATGTAACAATTGATGCATCAAAGAGTGCTGTGAGAAACCACTTTAATGGTTAATATTAAAATATGTACTAAAATGTCATAGACAGGAGTGATAACAGTCATCTTGTTGTGCATAGAGTCTATAAACAAAACCCACTATTATCATATAATATGCACTATTTAACTGTGTCATTCGCTATCTATACTTCAGTACTGTGTGAGTAAATTCACCTTGAAGAAATACCACTAGTTATGTGATTTATATCAGTCAGGTATGTGCTCAAATCAGAATTTTAGAATTGACTCCCAATCAATTCATGAGTTCAAATTTGAATTGGCCACACCCCACAGGATGTAGAATTTGAGTTTGATTGAGAGAAAGTAGAATTAAATTCTGTGCAATTCAAAGAAATTCCACTCAGACATAGAACAGTTTTTCACTGAATCTGACGGGTCACACTTCCAGATACCAAAGACTTTTCTCTGGAATCAATGTTCATATTCTATTTTAGTACATAGAATAGCCAATTATATTTCCACCAACTATTTCATTTGTTTGGCTTATTTTGAAGGCTTTAGGGCCAACACTAATGCATTCTGGGAAATGTAGTATTTTCCCTATATGTACCTAAATTTAAGAGATTAATTAAATATAATATCTTAGAATATTCACATTCAGGTTTTGTTTTCCTCGATCATTGATTTTAAGAGTTTCTCCTGAAAACCAATATTATATATGCATGTATATTATTGGTTACAGATCTGAATGTCAGAACCGTTTTGGCTGCCAGAGTGGTTCTGAATCAGAAGCAGTCCGGATTTCTAATCTTTAGCGCTTGATTTTTACTTTTTGTGTGCGGAAATGTTTTCTTTTCCTTTTTTCTGATAACTTTGCATGAGTTTCAAGATGAGCTTTTTTCTTATTTTTAGCTTGGTTTTAATTTGTATGCTCTTTTTTTCTATCAAGCACAATGTCATGCAAAATATTATATTGGAAGAAAGGTGGAATAGATTTTGTTTAAATGTCATTTAATGTTCTGTTACGTTTTCCTTGTATGGTCAATTGTCCATCTTCGATTCGAACAGTGGCAAGGCCTCACACAAACTGAACTGCTATGTCCAAAAGCAACAAAATACATGTTTTATCAGCCTTTTATTCACATGGAGATGCAATTATCTGGTGTTTGTACTTATACATTTGATCTTCTATGTGTTTATGCGCTAGATGCCCACTGAAGTGTATTCTGTTTGCCGAGTGTATAGATTAACTGTGTATATTGCTTTTCGGTATAAATGTTTTTGTGCTTTATGTGATATGTCAATAGTGAAAATGTGTGTTACATGCACTGAGAATTAATGTGCTGCAGTTTGTCATTGTTCTTCTGTTCTGTTTTTCTGACTTAGTATCGGTTTACCAAATGTTTTTAGACTGATCCAAACTCTGTGTTGCTTAACTGTGTTTTTACAATCAGTTGTCTTTTCTTTAAAAAAAAAATCTGTATTTATGTAGTAAATCTGACTGATTTGAAAGATCTATTATTACTGCCACAATAAGGGGAAAGATGTTGTTTTAATATGAACTGGACCCTTGCCATCCACACAGGATACTGTAAACCAGGGGTCTTCAACCTTTTCATGCCCAGAGACTAGCTCCCAGACAAATCTGCGACCCAGGGACCCCCATCATATGTTAGCAAAAATAAATGTTTTCACGTATTGTCTTATCATTAGGTGACTGATAAGAGCAAGAAGTAATCAACAATTTAAAATAAATAGATTTGGTAGATGCTTTCCACCACCCCACATTCTAATTAGAAGAGGAAGTATAAACTCTAATATAGCCTGTTAGCTAGAAACCCATTTTCGCTAAGGGCAGCTGGTTAAACAAAGTTTAGTTGTGTTTTGGCAAAAATGTATGTCCAAGTCAAGAAAGCTAACCATATTTTATACTGTAGGTATGTCATTTAAAATCAGTTTATTCTGTTGCTTAGTGATATAAATAAATATTTTCGGTGACCCCCTGCAGTACCTTCACGGACCCCCGGTTGAATAACCCTGCTGTAAACCCATCAACTTCCCCGTGACACCAGACAGGTAATCTGGGCAATATTTAAGTATTACATAGCCAAACATGGCCATCTCAACGTTTTAACATACTAGCCTGGCTGCCTGGCTGAATCAGCAGTTGACAGCTTCCCTTAATGTCATGACTGTGACAATGGAGCTGTCCAATGCTGAAACCGACAGATCCAGGCTGTATAGCTGCTAAATAAATAACTGTATTTCCAAGTATTACGTTCATAAATTGTCCCTTTAACTCTTATTTATAGTTCCAGTAATGCACTTATTTGGGAGCACATTGTTATCTGTCCTTCACTAAAATGTGTTTCTGTCAATGTTGAAATAGTCTTCAAATACTCTAATTTCCCACTGCATCTCAAAAGTTACGTTTTCGTTTTGTTTGACTGAGAATTACATGAACTTAAAACTATACACTTGTCTATGAATTGTTTACATTTAGAAAAGGAAAATATTTGAGGAAAATATAAATCGGCTTTATCTTAAGTTTATTTCTCACTGCATAACCTACTCCATTAAGACTGACATGTGACTGACATTTTCAGCTTGATACCTTGAGGTAACTCTTTCTACATGGTACCAAATTTGTAAATATCTCCTTATGATGTAAAAAAAAAAGTATTGATGTGATATTTTTTGCTTTTAGCAAGTATTTAGCTCTGACTAGGTTAGGTTAATCATGTGCAAACACTCTGTGTGACTAAAACCTGCTCACCCAAAGCATCTCCAGTAGGATAAAATGCAGATCTCAATATAATTCTGTAAATGTTTTTATTTATTATAGTGGCAATACATGTAAAAATGGAAAATCAACCAGACAGATGAAATGGAGAAATCATTGTTTGATCATTCAGGATAGTTACCACAACAACAAAAAAACTAGAATTCCTCTGATATGTGCATTTAATGGGGGATGGCCCACTCTAGTGGTCCCTTTCTCATACAACGGCAGCTAAATTGTAATATAATGTATTTTCTTTTCAGTACTATTACTCAAATGTTGCAAATGTATTTAACTGCATTGTCTGGATACTACACCTACTGTACTCACAGCAACAGGACAGTTATGCTCATCGAATATGCAAATCCTAGCATTCAGCAGAACAGCTTGGCAATCCTGTACTTTTGTTGAGCTGACCCTTTAAAATGAATGGATCAAATCTTGTTCTTTTTAAATTGTGCTTTTATATAAAACGGGAAAAAACAGACCAAAAAATCCATGTATTAAATGTGTGCTAAATAACTGAAAACGGATGTTAAGCTTCTATTCGAATCATACCTAATGTATTTTTCTTGTGTGAAGGCTTCAGTCTTTGTATCTTTGCATTACTATTTGTAAATGAAATTAGATTAAATAAAATCTAAATAAGCATATTAATGTGACTGACCCCACTGAATGTTGTTGACCCATGGTTTTATTGTTGTACAATGTCTCCATCTGGTGATCATGAGAGGTAGAATGGCTGTAGAGAGCACAAATATTATGTTCACACACTAAGATGATGATGATAATAATAATAATAATATTTGTAGAGCCATTGTACCTGAAGCGGTCACATTCAAATCTTGTCAGCTAAAATAAAATAACTACTTTTCAGAAAGATAATGCATTTAGTTCCCATCAATTGGCATTTTTTTCCACATCTTTGGGAGTTTCCCAGGTGAGTCGCTGGAAAGAACCTTATTCACCTGGTTCCCCTGGCCCCTCTAGTCACATCCTGTATAGACCCAGCAAGTGAACATTTCAGCAACAGTTTGGAGGAAAGCAATGCTAACAATAACTATTTTAACTGCTTGGGCCAGTAAATAGTCCACACTATTAGACTACAAAGAATCATTGACCTAATCAAGTCCAGTGAGGTTTCCATAGGACCATATGTTCACCTAATTTAGCTTTTTATTGCATAAGAACAATACAATGCAGGGTCATACACAAAAGGCACCAGCAGTAGGAATAACTTCCTATTGAAAAAAATAACAGCTAGAACTGAACACTTACAGTAGGTTTCACAGTAGGTTATTGTAAGCAAATGTTATTGAAAACACAGTAGTTGGGCCTTCCCACTAGGCCTGCACTTACCCTAGGTGTGTTTAGGTTTAGCTACGTGCGCGGGTCAAGTGTGCGTCCATTGCATCCCATAATGCAATAGGCCGTTGTGAATGATCCAGCAGTCAGCAGCTGGTGGTGAGTTTCCAGAGCGCCGAAGAGGCAGCAGCAGGCGATAAACGTCTCCGAATCAATGTGACATTATACGAACGTTTAAGCGTACATGCATTAGATAAATATGCGGCTCAAGTATCTAGCATATCTCCATAAAGGCCCGTGAGTGTCGACAAGTACCACAGTATTCGTTTTGGAGGATTCCTCCCCCGTCCGCCGGATCGCACCAAACAGGCAATGACAACGGCCTCAGCAACTCCGCAGCAGATGAGAGACCGGCTGCTGCAGGCCATCGATAGTCACAGCAATGTGAGTAGCAAGCAACACGATGTGGCTATCAGGACCAATACTTGCCGTCATATTTATTTAAAAATAATATTCCCAATATCCACTGATAAATTATAGCTAATAATACAAGCTTGTGAGTTGACACCTTGCTTGCTAGCTCAAGTTAGCTACTGACTTATCTACTGTAGGTAGTTAAAACTAGCTTGCTACGCTAACGTAGCTAACTTCGTTGCTAGCCTGGCCAACAGTGTAATGTTTAGCCAGCTATGTTGAAAACAAGTTAGCTTAACTCTTGATACACTAAATGGATATCAGACAAAATAGCGTCAGCCTAACGTTAGTTAGCTAACTATCTAGCCCACTTGATTTTTCTCCCATTCCTCGTCCGCGTCGAAATACACGTTGTTGCGTAGCTAACAGTACATAGCAAGCTAATAGCTACCAAGTACCTAACTAACGTTAGTTGGTTGGCTAGCTAACTTGTCAAAATGAGTGAGGTCGAACTTGTTTTGGTATTTATTGGCAAGCATCGTTTCTAATTCCTTCACCGAACTAGTTAACTAACTTTGGCTAGTTAGCCAATGAGCCAGCGAATGAAACCTCTGTTTCAAACAAGTGTTTATCTGTTAAATTCTAGCTAGTTAAAAGTAGTTGGCTAGCTAATCACATGACATGTGTTATCCAATACCTATCTAAACACCTGTAGTGATTTTGTTGGCCAAGGTTTAGGTAGCTTAGTTAACTTAACTCGTAGAAAGCTACCTGGCTACAATACTAGCTACCTTAGCTGCAATGGCTATACAGTTGACTCCTCATTGCAACCTGCAAACTAGTTACCTAGCTAAGATTATAAGTAGCATCAGGTTAACATGGCTAGCCTCATGTCATGTAACGTTACCTAGTTGTCAGGCTATCTTATTCAGTGTTTCCTGCTATGGATAAGATAATTTAGGTCTAATTTAGCTAGTTATATGCAACAAGCTACTGTATCATGCTTTAAATAATTGTAGGAAAAATAAACATATTTTCACGACTTCAGTTGTATCATCAAAATCAACACATCAAAGCACGTTTTGGGCTCATTCAGTAGTTTTTACGTGATTAAGTAGAATCCTGTTGATATTCCTTAAACATCAATTGAAAATGGTACTGTTGCTGCTTCCGGTTGTCATCGATTTTTGATTTGCAGTCCAGTGTCAAAATATCAATTTTAAATGTCCAAATTCATAACATGCAGAAATAGTTTGTGCTATTTTGAAGATAAAACAAAAAATTACTCTACACATACATGTGTTGAGAACATATATTTTGCTAAATTACTACCGTATAAACTACTCACACCAACATTTACCAAGAAAGTTGTACTGTAATCAGTAGTGCGCACAAATCGTTCACATTGATATTGTATATTAATCCACGGATCTTGGAAAATAACCACGGCAACATGTACTATTTGCGCTCTTCTAACGGACAACCCATAATGATCTTGGGTATACTACATATAGCCTACCTGTCGATAGATTAGAACCTGTAGTAGCTCATCTCCTTGTGCCACAATGTTTTTGCAGTAGATAGCCAAAGGAAACCCAACACTTTTTTTTTGACTGCATCATTTTATTGAATCATCACCTCCGGTAGTTCTACAAACCAAAAATATGACTCTGTTTAAAGCAATCGATTTAGTATCATTGAGAGAGAAATGTCCTTACGACAGTGATATGTGGTTGTCTCACTTTGCTGTCTGGTAAATGTAAAGACAGCTTTCTTTTAATCTTGATGACTAACTTTTATATTACCAATCACCAATCTGAGGTAAAAAAAATAAAAATTAAAAAAAGTGTAATTACACTCCATTTGTGGTGAAAATACAAGCTTGTGTAACACAAACTGTCCACATTAGGGAAGTTAGCACATATAAAATAATTTTATGACAAAATAATTCAACATGTAAATTTAGGATGATAGTATATTCTGCCCACTCACCAAGCTATTGCACCTATTTCTCACTCATTATTATGCACTCAAACACAATTTAACCTGGCTCTCTAGACTAGAACTTCCATAGTGTCTGTGCAGCAGCCTGAACGTTCAACATCACTAGTAATTAACCAGATTGCTTGTTAGCCAGTTGATAACCAGCATAGCGTTTAGCTCTAGCTAGGTAATAGGCCAGCTCGCAAGCCAACTGTTGTTTACTTAGAAGTACCAGCTAGCCAGTAACTACAGTTGCTTGACACCATCTTTTTAAATGACTTGTCAGAAATTCTGTGTTCTGATCACCACTTTTGCTCCTTCCAGCAGATTTGCAATATGGTGGCAGTATTAGAAGTTATCACATATTTGGAGAAGTTCCCTATCACCAAAGAAGCTCTTGAGGTAAGACCCAAAGCTTTAAGTAAAAAAAAAAAAAAAAAAGTATTGTTCTCAGTGTCAATGATTCTGGTGTTCTTAACCACTTTTTATTATTTTTATTACCAACTTAGGAAACTCGCTTAGGGAAACTGATCAATGATGTGAGGAAGCAGACCAAGGATGAAGACCTTGCCAAGCGTGCCAAGAAGCTTTTGCGGAGCTGGCAGAAATTGATAGAGCCAGGGCAAAATGAGACTCAATCGCGGGGGGCCATGTGTGTCCCGGGCTCTGCAAATGGCAGTGCCCACCCCCTTCGGACTGACATTCCACCCCCTGATGTCTCAATGGCAAGCAAGGGTGTCCCAGAGGTGAAAACCAGAAATGACGTCCACAACACCCACTCGCCAAAAGCGGAGAAGTCGAGCAGCAGAAAGCGTAGAGGGGAGCAAAGGGACAGTGTGCACTTAGTGGCCAAAATCTCCAACTTGTCCCCCTACGAGCAGATGTACAACACCCCACCACCACCACCCACAAATGGGATTGCAGGTAGCCCTGAGGCTCCCCCATCGCCGGACAGGGCCCGTACAGAGCCCCTAGAGAATGACAAACATAGTAGAATCCCTGTCAATGCTGTCAAGCCTCACCCAAGCTCCCCGGGCCTCACCAAACTACCTAGCACTTCTTCTTTACTCAAGACTGCTGTGTTGCAGCAGCAGGCAAGGCTGGACGAAGGAGGCGGTGGACAGTATCAGGCCAAAAGCCCCCACTGTCTCTCATCAAGTCTGCGGAGTCCGCGAACTATGAAGCAAGAGACGATGTCCAAGCGCTCTTCAACATATGCACCAAAAGGGACTATCCCAAGCCCAGCCCGGAGCCCTCGCTTGCTGTCGTCCCAGTCTTTAAAGCCCCCAGCCGAAGTGTCTCATGTGGATGGGCTGCCACCCCCTGCCCATAGGGCCTCACTGCACTGGCCCGGCTCCTCAGAGGTCACCACCCATCCCCCACGCAACGCTGCAACACTGGAACCCCCGCCGGTGTTCCCTCCCACCTCCCAGCCCGCCCCAACCAACTCTGAGTGCTCAGAACTACATAGACCCACCCCCTCCTCCTCTGTAGTGGTGGTCAAGGCTGAGGCAGAAGTCGCTGCCTCCAGCTCGGACCGCAAAAAGAGGAAGAAGTACAGGTCCAGGGACTACTCTGTCAACCTGCAGGGGCAGGACACAGAGGACCAAACGAGGCCTGTGCGGTTAAAAGAGCGCAGGCTAACGTTTGACCCTGTGACTGGGCAGATCAAGTCCATGGTACATAAAGAACCCTCTCAGGTGGAAGAACCTCCAAGGCCACCTCCCCCTGAGCCCCAGCAGAGGACTCACCTGCCCCTGCAGCAGCATCCCGCTCCCACCCCCAGCCCCTTCCAACAGACTAACTGGAAAGAGCTGTCCCGAAACGACATCATCCAGTCCTACCTAAACCTTCAGAGCAACGTGCTCACATCCTCGGGGGTCCAGGCCCCCGGCGCACACTTTTTCATGTCAGAATACCTGAAACGGGAGGAGAGCGATGTTAGGGAGGCGAGGCGAGGAGTCCACGTCTTGCAGCTGGACAGCTCGGTAACGGACACACCGGGGGTGAGCCGGGAGGTGACTGACGAGGACCTCCACAGAGTACATATGGAGCACTGGCAAGGGGTAAACGGTTGTTGCGACACCAAGGGCACTTGGTACGACTGGACGGAGTGCATATCTTTGGATCCGCATGGGGATGAGAGCAAACTAAACATCCTGCCATATGTCTGCCTAGACTGAGTAGTTGGAGTGTCTCTCTCTGTCACTTGACAGAGGAAGGAAAACTATTTTTTTAGCCACTGAGTTGTGGAAAGCCAGAACTGCAAAACTCCCTCCGTGCCTCCCTCAGAGATAATCGAATGAGGTTTTGGTAAAAAAAAAAAAAAAAAAAGTTGGTTTGTCGAAGGGCTGCTGTTTCAGTTCTCTTTTCTTTCAAAGATTTAAAAAAAAGTTGCAGAAAAGATGTGCCCCTGTTTGCAGTGCTGCTACTAACAAGGAATTGCAAACTAAGGTTCTAGTTGGGGGTTGGCTGGGGTTTAGGTGTCCAGTCGAGGCACAGTTATGCTCAGAAGGGGTTGAAAGAGTTCATCTAGCACAGGTAAAGCCGAATGTGTCCAGCAAGTGGAATACTGGCACCAATTTGGCAGTTACAAGAAGCTTTATGTGACATATATATATAAAAAATAAATTATAAAATGTCTTATGTATACATCTATTTATTTGACCTTTTCTGTTTTTTTGGGAGGTTTATCGAAACAGATGTACAAAACCTGTAGAGCTTTTCTGTTTGCATCACATAATGTTGACCTGTTCTGCAATGCAAACGAGGCATACCATTGTTTTGCAGTCTTTTCTTTTTATTGGCCAATGCGCGTTAGCTATCCAACATTCCATACTCCTCACATCTCTCTCCTCACTCTGTTCTAATGTACCCATGCCATCATACACTTATTACCGGGAGGAAATACTTAAACAAATTTTGCCTGTTTTTGAATGTGTTCAATTCAAAAAGTATTGTTTACTTTTTCAATTAATTATTTGTTAAATGTACATTTTGTATTTCCTCCCATATCCCCTAGCAATCCTCACCCAGGCAGAACTGTGAGCAAAAATGTCAAAACAGAGGGCGCTAATGCATTAAAACTGTAAACAATTGTGAGGACAAGAAAATACGAAAGTGTTTGTATGCGCGAACTATACTTGTCACCATTCCTTTAGCTATCATTTTGCCTTATGGAATTTCATCACAAAATTTTTAAAGTTGAACAGCCTTAGTGAATGTACAGAAATGAGACCTTTTGTATTTAGTTATACAGTGGTAGATAACTTTTGTAATTCCATAATTGACACAAAGTTACGTGTAGATAAAAATACAACACACCTGCAAGTTCAAATTTTGTACATAGTTTTGACATCCATGTCAAAATTCCCTCAGATCTTTTAAGCGTTTGTTTTGCAGGAATGTTCTGCTCATTGAGAAGCATGCATGATGGTGAATGAACAAGCATAGTTTCTTTAGCTTTTTTTGTTAACTACATAAACCTAGAGTGCTGTGGTACCATCACACATTCTAAAAACTATTTCCATGTAGCAAACATGGTAGTTCAAAGTAGTTTATTTTCCCTTTTCTCATCTTGCATTGCCACTGTTCTCCACATATAACATGACTTTAGATAGGCGAAGATCAGACTGTGTGCCGATAAATCCATCCCTACCAATGTGCCTTTGAATCTGTATTTGTTCCGCAAAATACTCCTGTCCTTGGAGCTAGGTTTATGTCAGGGACAATTCCAAATTCTATGTCCGATAATGCTGGAATATGCACCATTTTTTTTCGAAGCAATGGTCCTTAGTGAACACTGGTCCAGTATGGGTAAATTGCAGACTGCGATATCACTCAAACACAGCTCGCAATAAAGAAATGTTAAAGATGATTGATGTGGATCTGGTCAGTTTTGACTGGGACATCTTTATTTGTTCAGTGTTTAACATCTCTCAATAGTTTGAAAAATAAAGTGACATTCTAAACCCTCTGCTCTGTTTTCTTAATTCTGACACAATATAAACCCAACCTGTAGTCAGGTTGGGGTTAACTGTTTAATGTTGGTATTAATATGGTACGTTCAATGAAGTAAATGCGTGTGTTTATGGGTTCATAACTACTTTGTTTTTCGTTGTGTATTCTCAGTGTCCTCATGGAACACTTCGGTTGGTTTTACGCATGGAGTAGAATGAGATATGAGAAGTTCTATGGTTAAACAGAAATGTATATCATAGCTTTATATATTTTTGAATTAGGTTCTGTAGCTGTCATCATTGTTATGATAAACCGCAACAACTCAACTCCCTTCCTCCTGATAGCATAACCAAGTCTCTACATGCATTTCAGAACACCTCTGTGCTGAATCACTCCAATCAACCGATGACTAAGCTGCTCAGTGCACTTTTACCTCACCCGAGTTGTAGTCAGTGAACTGCTGCTCCTTCTAGAAGACTCCTCTTTAGACTTGTGAATTATCATTACACATCCATGGCGTCACCTCTCTGACAACCAGCTGCACTCCTGTGACTGTCTGGAAACATGTCACTGAGGACCAGGTCAGAGCTCTGTTGCCTGTTGGGTCTTTGGGCCCTCTAAGTTCTCACTTGTGACCCCACTTCTCCTCGTCATTCTCTGGTGGTTGGTGGCTGTTCATATCGGATTCATGAACCTGTTGCTTCCCTACCCCTTGCCTTCAGGCAATGATCAAACGATATACAGTTGAAGTCAGAAGTTTACATACACTTAGGTTGGAGTCATTAAAACTTGTTTTTTCAACCACTCCACAAATCTCTTGTTAACAAACTATAGTTTTGGCAAGTCGGTTAGGACATTACTTTGTGCATGACACAAGTCATTTTTCCATCAATTGTTTACAGACAGATTATTTCACTTATAATTCACTGTATCACACTTCCAGTGGGTCAGAGGTGTACATACACTAAGTTGACTGCCTTTAAACAGCTTGGAAAATTCCAGAAAATGATGTCAAGGCTTTAAAAGCTTCTGATAGGCTAATAAACATTATTTGAGTCAATTGGAGGTGTACCTTCAAACTCAGTGCCTCTCTGCTTGACATCATGGGAAAATCAAAAGAAATCAACCTAAGAAAAAAATGTAGACCTCCACAAGTCTGGTTCATCCTTGGGAGCAATTTCCAAACGCCTAAAGGTACCACGTTCATCTGTACAAACAATAGTACGCAAGTATAAACACCATGGAATCACGCAGCTGTCATATTGCTCAGGAAGGAGACGCACTTTTTTTCACAAAAGTGAAAATCAATCCCAGAACAACAGCAAAGGACCTTGTGAAAATGCTGGAGGAAACAGGTACAAAGGTATCTATATCCACAGTAAAACTAGTCCTATATCGACAACCTGAAAGGCCGCTCAGCAAGGAAGAAGCTACCGCTCCAAAACTCCGCTCCATAAAAGACCAGACTACGGTTTGCAACTGCACATGGGGACAAAGATCGTAACTTTTTGGAGAAATGTCCTCTGGTCTGATGAAACAAAAATAGAACTGTTTGGCCATAATGACCATCGTAATGTTTGGAGGAAAAAGGGGGAGGCTTGCAAGCCGAAGAACACCATCCCAACCGTGAAGCACGGGGGTGGCAGCATCATGTTGTGGTGGTGCTTTGCTGCAGGAGGGCTGGTGCACTTCACAAAATAGATGGCATCATGAGGTAAGAAAAGTATGTGGATATATTGAAGCAACATCTCAAGACATCAATCAGGAAGTTAAAGCTTGGTCGCAAATGGGTCTTCCAAATGGACAATGATCCCAAGCATACTTCCAAAGTTCTGGCAAAATGGCTTAAGGACAACAAAGTCAAGGTATTGGAGTGGCCATCACAAAGCCCTGACCTCAATCCTATAGAGAATTTGTGGGAAGAACTGAAAAAACGTGTGCGAGCAAGGAGGCCTACAAACCTGACTCAGTTACACCAGCTCTGTCAGAAGGAATGGGCCCAAATTCACCCAACTTATTGTGGGAAGCTTGTGGAAGGCTACCCAAAACGTTTGACCCAAGTTAGAGGCACAATTTAAAGGCAATTCAAAAAAATACTAATTGAGTGTATGTAAACTTCTGAGAATGTGATGAAATAAATAAAAGCTGAAATAAATCATTCTCTCTACTATTATCCTGACATTATTAAAATAAAGTGGTGATCCTAAATGACCTAAGGCAGGGAATTTTTACTAGGATTAAATGTCAGGAATTGTGAAAAACTGAGTTTAAATATATTTGGCTAAGGTGTATGTAAAGTTCTGACTTCAACTGTACTTCTGCCAGACACCCACACCACCTGCAAGGATACAGCAGCAGCCAAACTCCCAGCCTGGTCTCATAGTCTAGACGTAACATAGTGAATGTAAATCCAACACACTCATATTAGTATGATACTGTATGTTAGGTTTGGCATGGTTACAGTGCCTTGCGAAAGTATTCGGCCCCCTTGAACTTTGCGACCTTTTGCCACATTTCAGGCTTCAAACATAAAGATATAAAACTGTATTTTTTTGTGAAGAATCAACAACAAGTGGGACACAATCATGAAGTGGAACGACATTTATTGGATATTTCAAACTTTTTTAACAAATCAAAAAGTGAAAAATTGGGTGTGCAAAATTATTCAGCCCCCTTAAGTTAATACTTTGTAGCGCCACCTTTTGCTGCGATTACAGCTGTAAGTCGCTTGGGGTATGTCTCTATCAGTTTTGCACATCGAGAGACTGACATTTTTTCCCATTCCTCCTTGCAAAACAGCTCAAGCTCAGTGAGGTTGGATGGAGAGCATTTGTGAACAGCAGTTTTCAGTTCTTTCCACAGATTCTCGATTGGATTCAGGTCTGGACTTTGACTTGGCCATTCTAACACCTGGATATGTTTATTTTTGAACCATTCCATTGTAGATTTTGCTTTATGTTTTGGATCATTGTCTTGTTGGAAGACAAATCTCTGTCCCAGTCTCAGGTCTTTTGCAGACTCCATCAGGTTTTCTTCCAGAATGGTCCTGTATTTGGCTCCATCCATCTTCCCATCAATTTTAACCATCTTCCCTGTCCCTGCTGAAGAAAAGCAGGCCCAAACCATGATGCTGCCACCACCATGTTTGACAGTGGGGATGGTGTGTTCAGCTGTGTTGCTTTTACGACAAACATTACGTTTGCATTGTTGCCAAAAAGTTCAATTTTGGTTTCATCTGACCAGAGCACCTTCTTCCACATGTTTGGTGTGTCTCCCATGTGGCTTGTGGCAAACTTTAAACGACACTTTTTATGGATATCTTTAAGAAATGGCTTTCTTCTTGCCACTCTTCCATAAAGGCCAGATTTGTGCAATATACAACTGATTGTTGTCCTATGGACAGAGTCTCCCACCTCAGCTGTAGATCTCTGCAGTTCATCCAGAGTGATCATGGGCCTCTTGGCTGCATCTCTGATCAGTCTTCTCCTTGTATGAGCTGAAAGTTTAGAGGGACGGCCAGGTCTTGGTAGATTTGCAGTGGTCTGATACTCCTTCCATTTCAATATTATCGCTTGCACAGTGCTTCTTGGGATGTTTAAAGCTTGGGAAATCTTTTTGTATCCAAATCCGGCTTTAAACTTCTTCACAACAGTATCTCAGACCTGCCTGGTGTGTTCCTTGTTCTTCATGATGCTCTCTGCGCTTTTAACGGACCTCTGAGACTATCACAGTGCAGGTGCATTTATACGGAGACTTGATTACACACAGGTGGATTGTATTTATCATCATTAGTCATTTAGGTCAACATTGGATCATTCAGTTATCCTCACTGAACTTCTGGAGAGAGTTTTCTGCACTGAAAGTAAAGGGGCTGAATAATTTTGCACGCCCAATTTTTCAGTTTTTGATTTGTTAAAAAAGTTTGAAATATCCAATAAATGTCGTTCCACTTCATGATTGTGTCCCACTTGTTGTTGATTCTTCACAAAAAAATACAGTTTTATATCTTTATGTTTGAAGCCTGAAATGTGGCAAAAGGTTGCAAAGCTCAAGGGGGCCGAATACTTTCGCAAGGCACTGTACATAAGACAGATGGTTACTTAAAGCAAAAACAAAGTATGGTGGTTTGTCGTGCATATAACCCTAATGTCTAGCAGCTGAAAGGTTGCTAGTTCAAATCTCATCAGGGACTAATTTAACATTTGAGCTAATTAGCGACATTTCAACTACTTACTACTTATTAGCTACTTTGCAACCAAAGTTCCCTCTAATTTTTTTCGGCACTGAGCAAATTTCAGGTCTGCTGAGTGCAAACTTGAACTTTGTGAAATTCTGTGCAACTTCCAGCGCATCTTGACTGTGAACACTGAGGCCGTATCCACTTTAAGTTACAGTTTTAATTGTGGCCAGGTAGGATACTGTTGCAATGTAATCATAATGTAGGCCTACCAGAGTGGTCTACCATCTAAAACGATGGAGAAAATGCATCCCATAACATTTTAACATTGAAATAGCTGTTCTATCATTCTGCCTAGAGTAGAAGCCAGTGTGTGGTGTTCAATGGTGTTCTACATTCCATGAGACTTAAAAAAAAACATGCAGGGCTTGACATTAACCTGTTTATCCACTTGTCCTTCAGACAAGGATATTGTTGTGTTGTTTAATGCAAGAAACAACTTTACAAAATAAAAAGCATTATTATTCCCATACCATTATTACAGAGAATGAGACAAATTATGCTTCTCTCTGCCTATTGGCTACTTAGCTTATTCAAGCCTGTCTCAAAATACAACACTGTCCTTTAAAGACAAAAAAAGCTCTTTACCTGACTCGCCTTTCAAAGATGTCTAGAAATGTACACGTTTTGTGCTCTTGTAGGAAGCAATCACCCCTATTGCTGACTACGAATGATCTATAACTGGACTAATAACTCACTAACTAACAAAGAATATGAACACAATGTGCACACATGGCTACATGCAGCTCTCGCTTTGATCTCAAAACAAGTGCATCTACTAACGAGCACTCATGCTGTAAACACAGTCCAGTTCAAAGTAAATGGCACAGATCCCATAGGGCGGCACACAATTGGTCCAGCATCATTAGGGTTAGGCCGGGGTAGGCCGTCATTGTAAATAAGAATTTGTTCTTAACTGACTTGCCTAGTAAAATAATGGTTAAATAAAAAAAATCAATATATGGCAATGGTCTATTTGCATATAGGCCTACTGCAGCTCTGATTGGTTATGCCGCACCGGTCTGTGTAGATTACGGGCTGAGTAGCGCTTGTCAATGCAATAGAATCCTACTCTGATGCATTCTGCCTAGAACAAAGTTTGCATATTTTGTTTTGTTTCAGTATGTTGCATTGAAAGTGGCTAATTTTGTGTTGATTCGATCACAATTGGCACAGTAAAGGGAAATGTTGATAGTGTTAACAGGACAAATAGTGGTCACCAACCTTTTCTGAGTCAAGATCACTTTGAGTCAAAATGCACTGTTGTAGTGCTGAGTGAAATAGGAAAAACATGCATTTTATGGCTTATGAAAGTGTTGAATACAAAGTGTCGACAGTTGTGAGTAAGAACTTACACATCAACTCACTAATAAAAACAGCATATCTTTGCTGTATTCATTGACAGTTTCTCTCTAGTCATGGTTTTCAACGTTTTGAAATCTCACCGTATCAACTATAGGCCTATACTGCACTTAATTTGCTATATTGGCCTGCCGTGAAGGTAGAGTTTGTACCTTCAGACATATCAAATTGTTAAAAATGCCAACAGTTGGCCTACCAGGCCACAGTGCAGCTGAATCGGTGCACCTACCGACAACAGGCCAAGACTAATAAAAAAACAAAGTGTAACCTATAAATGTTTGTATTTTTTTTACTCCCGTTTCTCCCCAATTTGGTGGTATCCAATTGGTAGTAACAGTCTTGTCTCATCGGTGGAACTCACAGAATAATAGGAAATAGTTTATGATACTGAATTGGGCTAAGGATGTTGGATAACGTTGTTGGTAGGTATCCAAATGAGTTCAGTATTCCATTTTCATTTGAGACTAAGAAGTGTAATGTCATGGATTATCAAGATAATATTCCAAAGACTCGAATTGAATTGACAACGACACTAAGGCTGCGTTTAGACAGCCAGAACAATTATGATTTTTTTTTTCTCCCACTAGCGACAAAGAGCTGATGTG
Organism: Oncorhynchus clarkii lewisi; assembly: GCF_045791955.1. NCBI lineage: Eukaryota > Metazoa > Chordata > Actinopteri > Salmoniformes > Salmonidae > Oncorhynchus > Oncorhynchus clarkii. Next base: position 13,018,468 of record NC_092166.1, on the reverse strand, counting down.
AAAAGATCTGATGTGATTGGTCAAAAGACTAATTAGTGGGGGAAAAAAACAGAATTGATCTGCCTTTCTGTCACTGAAGTGATATAAATGGACACTGAATTTACTTTACTTTTTTTATCAGTGTTTTATGTGTGTTTTTATCAGTGTTATTGTAGACAAAACTAACTGTGGTTTATAACAATGTAATAACACATAAATCATGATAATTTGTCTAATGTAGGCTAAACTAAAATATTCGGATAAATGTTTTATGTCGTGTTCTCGTTTGGATGTAGCCTACTAGTGATATTAACATTCTCAGAATTCCAAACCCCTTGAACGAGCAAAGGGGGTCCTTTACACTAAAAAAATGTGTCTCAAGAGTAGTATCATTACGTCATTCAGTAGCTCGTTTTGGTAGTTCCTCTACTCAAACTTTTCCCGACGGTGATTCAAGACTCCATGACTGCTGGTTGGACCATAGGATACTCCCACAATTCAGGAATGTGGGACTTTCCTTCCATATAAGGACTTTTTGATATCAATCACGAGTCACTACCTAGACTCAGAATGGGGAAGGTGGAGCCTAAAATCGATTAACGAAGCGTACAAGTTCGTGTAAGCATTTTTATTGGTTGCAAGAAAAAAGAAAGGAAGTGTTTAGTTCACTCCGGAGTTTAACTGGAAGAGAAACGAAAATAAAAGTATTTGCACAAAGAAACTGATACAAAGTATCTATACGAAAAACAAAGTAACTCGTTTATAATAATGTCTGGCTCATCATTTAACAGAGGTCCTGCTTATGGGTTTTCTGCAGAAGTCAAAAGCAAGGTAAGTGTTCACGGAAGGGAGTAAAGTGCGAATGAATCATTTGCCTTATGGTAGTAGCCTATAGCGTTAGTGAGGTTTATTACGGAAAACTTGATTTATTTCTTGAAAAATGTGTATGCCTAGGTATTTTAGGTTACATAGGCTATGATGTAGACTGAGTGTAAAGATAATTACGTGGAACGGGCAAAGCTACTATACTTTTGGAATGACCTAAATAAAGCGGGAAACTTTTATCAAATTACAAGTTTTACCGGCTACGCACATATGTTTGATAACACTGTTCATTAATATGACAAAATGCTAATTAAAAAAAACTTTAGTTTGGTTTAAGTAGTTGGTTTACCTTTGGGAAGCGCTTAAAAAGGCATGGGCGTTGCCCGTGTTGGGAATGTATATTTTCTTGTGGCAAGTTAAAAATCCCTATACTGTCCCATTACATAGAGAAACTGGTCAGTACAACACTGTAGGTCTTTCATGCATCCATCCATCCATGTCCCTGAGTTTGTCACTCATCCAGAGGTCACACAGTCCTATCACGAGAACAACTGCTGCATCCTGCGCTGTGGTGGATTGGGGCCTTGGTGAATGGCTATTGTAGTGCGCAGTGCGTAATTTGACAATTGGCATCGCAAAACAATCCAAATAGAAATATGTTCTCTTTTTGAACATGTGCACTTTCAAAAGTAAACGTTGACAGGAGACAGTGCCAGTGTTTTCTGGTGGCAGGTAGTATAGCTGTTAGAGAGGGTTGCCTGTTCGAATCCCGGTCCGACTGGAAAAATTTGTCGGGAAGTGAGCAGGCAACCGGAGGTTTGCTTCTACCAAATCGGTTGGACCATGTGTGTACTTGACCAATTAAGTGATTTAGATCAAGTTTATCTGCAAATGCCCTTCATCCAAAACATCAATGACAGTCTGGATGGCACAACCAGGAGTTAACTACTACTGTATCCCTCGGGCCAAATATAACTTTTATCACAAATTTACAGTGAAGATTTAGAGCGTTTGTGTTCCTGTACTTATTATTTTTTGTAATCGTGTGTTACACTTTTACAGTGTAATGGGAGAAATGACATTGAAATGCTTTGCAAAGTTCGCCAACCTGGCTCTTCACTTATGTAAATAGAGAATAATGACTAATATAATATTATTTTTGTTTATCTTTCATAAACAACAAACTTTACCCATCATGTTCCAAGTTATGTTATACAAAGGAATACTCGGGTCCCCATGTTACTACCCTGATCCGTTTAACTGCAGATTACACATAGCAGATGCATGTGCATTGTGTTCTTCTGTGTCTGAGACCTAGCAATGTGTCTTTTACGCCACCGGCTGATTTATTGTTTGCATTCCTTGGCTGAGTCCTTATATTGGCGAGGGTTTTCCATTGGTCCTCAGAACAGTGTACGGGTAGCCAAGTGGCTGTAAAGCTGGTGGTTTCCTCTCATACCAATGAATGATGTCCATTGTCTCTGGTATTTCCTGCCGTTAATGATGTAGCAATGCAAGGTGAAGTCTTGAAGTGTTGTTATTCAAGGAGTTTTTCCTCCTTGACTAAGGCCCCTTAACAATTCTAGATGGTAGGTGAAAGTATGGTTAACCCAGATGTTGGAACTGATCCACTAGACAAGACTATCAAATATGTTTTTTTGAGAACGTAATAGTCCATGTTCAATCCATTTGATTTAAACTCCTTCAACTCAGCGTCCTAACAGTCTCATTCCCCATGATCTAAATTGCGCCGCGGAATGAATTCCTTGAGTTCACCATGCCTCTCGAAATTACATCTTTCAAATGTCCTGTGGGCAATTAAAGCAGTCAATGTTGTTTTAATTTGGGGATAATCAAATTAAGCAAATATATAATGACAGGACCGGTTTGCCCAGAAAGTCCTTCATTCGATTGTACTTAACGTTCCGCTTCACATTTTAGCCGTGGAGGGAAATTTGTGGAGAATATTTTGACCCTATTCCTCAGTCTTACTATTCTTTGGTACGTATTTGTAACTTCAACCTCAAAATGCATTGTTGAGAGATATAGAGGCCTTTTAAAAAATATAACTTTCTGTACAAACATTGCAGTGTTTTTGCATTTCTATTTGTAGTAGCATTTTCATACTAAGATCGACACTACAGATATATGACGTTTTCTAAACGTTGCTTTTAGTGCCAGTTGTCATCTTCACACTTTCTTTTGATTATTTACTCAACCAAAGTATTTACAAATCAGGATAACACTTTAAACACCCTCTCAACAAGGAATGCAGCGTCAAATTGCATAGTTTAACTCTCCCCTATACCATGCAGCTGCCTTCCTGTGCTTCAAGGAGATTTAAGTGGTTAACCGAACAGGATGCGTGCGCGTTTTGTGTTTGAGCTAATGTCAGTGTTGGCTCTGTAAGGGCTGTTAAACAGCAAGAATAACACACAAAGTTATCCCAATTGGTTGACACCGTGAATCATGGTTTTGGGGCCGCCCATAATAAACTCTTGAGAGAGAATTTTAACACGCACAAACCATAATATTCTTTATTTCTGCTGTGGTTCTGGAAATGAAAACGCCCACTACCAAGTCATCAACTTCCACACATGCGTTAGTAGCACTTTTTTTAATACGGGAAGTACCTGGTAAAATAGTAATTACACTGTAATAATCTATGAATTACTTGTTTCTTTGGGATTCATTCAAACAAGCAGCAATGGCCACCATTAGGTACCAGATAATTCTACACAATTGGTAACTATTTGAAGTACCCATTGGAAAGTTTTCTCCTAAATACCAGTGGAAACATTACTGTAAAATAAAGTGTAACCTACATGTTGTGCAACTTTTTCCAAGATGTAAAGGTCTCCTATAATGAACTTTTGACCTTCCCCAGATTGCCGGAAAGTACGACCCTCAGAGAGAGGAGGAGCTAAAGGTCTGGATCGAGGATACGACCGGATGTGACATCGGGGAAGACTTCCAGAAAGGCCTGAAAAATGGTGTCATCTTGTGCAAGTACGTTTCTGAATAGGGCCAGGATCCGTCATCACGTCGCTATGTACAATGTGGCTTTATTGACCCATAAAGCTACACATTTTATGGCACCAGCCAATGCATTCAACCAAAGACATCACTCATAAATGTTCTGCTAGCTACAACATTATACATCAAATCATACAATCCATTGCATATGTCCTGTCTGTCCTCCTTGCTGTGGGTTTTACTGTAATATAGACCCTTTTCTCCTCTGATCCCTTCTGTTACCTATGAGGTGCTGCAGTCTAAGTAAGCAAACTCTCTTTCTCCCCTAGACTGATCAACAAACTTCAACCTGGCTCTGTGAAAAAGATCAACTCGTCCACCATGAACTGGCATCAGGTGAGCTGCTTGGATTGTTCTCTCTACGTGAACAGTCTTGAACTGTACTTTACCAGCTGGTTTTACAGTTAGAGAATATATCTGAGCTGTTGTGCTGACCAAGCCTGTTTTTTTACTAGCTTAAAAGCAGAGGTAGATTGTTATTATTAGAGGTGCAACTCTCTGGACCAGTGAGTTTACTGAAATAGAATTTGGGTTAGAATATGAAATATAGTGAGACCTCGGTGTGCCAGAGAGATCCTTTTAGCTCAATGGCTTGTGATGGCCTCATTATAGGTGTGACTTCCTAAAATCTACCTTCATGCAATTTATTGAGAAGCTCTTTTACTCATCTTTTCTTCTTATGCACTCGCCTGGTTCTAGCTGGAGAACATCACCAACTTCATCAAATCTATCCAAATGTACGGCCTGAAGCCCCATGATATCTTTGAGGCCAACGACCTGTTTGAGAGTGGGAACATGACCCAGGTCCAGAGCACACTGCTGTCTCTCGCTGGCACGGTAAAACTTGTCAAAGTCATTTTTATGGTTGCATCCCTTTATGAGAAGCTTCTGTATTTGAACTGTGTAATTGCCACTTGCATAAATCGCTTGACCTTGTTGAACAGAGCATTACTGCATGTCAGGTTTTGTCTTCGTAAAGATGTTCCAGACGCTAAAATAATGGTGTCTCGTCCTCATTAACATATGGTGTCAGAAGCGGGATGTAAATACAGCCCCCTCCTGAATAAGCTCATAGAATTGTGTCCAGTAAAATCTTGGGGCATCCAACAGTGACTGGATTTCTGTACACTTTCCCCTGCAGGCCAAGACCAAGGGCTGCCAGTCCCGAGTGGACATTGGGGTGAAGTACGCAGACAAACAGGAGAGGCTATTCGACGAGGAGAAGATGAAGGCCGGACAGTGTGTCATTGGACTGCAGGCAAGAGGGAATGTGTTGACAGTGATACCACTGAAGAACATGTTGTTCTTTTTGCTGTTGCCAGCTCTGTTGCCGTCTTGCCAAACAAACAAACATCAGTAGCAAAGCTAACCAATACATATTGCTAACAGCCTTTATAACAGGCTAAGGCAGTGACAGACTGGCATCCATGCTATTGTTCTTAAAAAACCCATATTTTATTTAATCTTTTCATAACTTCTATTTGTTTTGGATATTTCTTATTGAATGTAGGGTTACATCAATGATTCCTAACTTTTATATGCCCTTTGGCATGACTTCTATTTTAGCCAAGAACAATATTGTTGATTTGATGATATCTACTCAGGCATTCTCAGTCTGTCTGAAAGTCTCCATCTAAGGGGGGTTGTAATTTTCCATTCATCCTTTGCTGTTTTCCTTTTATAACTGATATCTGTCTCTCTCTGCAGATGGGGACGAATAAGTGTGCCAGCCAGGCGGGCATGAATGCATACGGCACCAGGAGGCACCTCTACGATCCCAAGGCTCACATCCTGCCCCCCATGGACAACTCCACCATCAGTCTGCAAATGGGTACCAACAAGGGGGCCAGTCAGGTAGAAGTCCATGTGTAGAAAAGCAAATGCAAGTTCTCATTAATTTCACCATGTCTTAACTCAATCAAGGTATCAATATTGTCAATGGGGGACATAACTGCACTAGTAAACTTAGGCTTTTACTAATGGATTCTTGCTTATTTTAATTCACTGCTACATATGAATTAGTTATCTTCCTCTACTCAGGCTGGCATGACAGCTCCAGGAACCCGCCGTGCCATCTATGACCAGAAGCTGGGCACAGACAAATGTGACAACAGCACCATGTCACTGCAGATGGGCTCCAATGCAGGTGCCAATCAGAGCGGGCAGAATTTTGGCCTGGGTCGTCAGATCTACAACGCCAAGTACTGCCCCAAGAACGAGGAGGAGCAGAATGGGGCCGGAGCCGAATATGTCCCTGACTACCAAGACGAGGGTTACCAAGAATTCAAAGATGAAGCGGTGCCGGTGTACCAGCAAGAGGGGACGGATTATTAAAAGGGGGGATTGTGCTGGTTGAAAACAGAAGAAACATCAAGAAAGGCTTTTTCAAAGTTATTTGTTACATAGGATTTTCCACCTTTTGGTTGATCTCCTTTTGGTATTGGACAATAGTGCCCTCATTTAAGCACCGGTTAGGACCAATGTTAGACATATCTCACATGTACTATGCATTAGTAGGTTTTTATATTCCTGTTGAAATGGCTATGCTTATGTGTTTTAAAGTGTAACCACTAAAGCCAGTACTGGTGTCTGGGCTGTGATTAGCTTTTATATCCCAATGATTAGCTTTTAGTAAAGTACCAAAGCCCTCTTGCCAGTTTCCCCCTCAACAACTGTTTGCCGTTGGTACATTTAAATGTTTATGCCAATTTTCTTTTTTATCTTAAGGCAAATATTGCCTGGAATCCATCTTTGAAAGGACCCAATAGAATTCAATTATTAAAAATCCCCAGTTCAAAAATGGACTGTTCCATAATTGTAATTTACCTATCCTTGTACCAAAGGTCATGTTGTTAATGTAACCTATATACATTTATATTACCATAATTGATGTGAATTTGTGGTAATTATTTGTATCCATTCAGTATTTTTACTTGGTAATCTAAAAGACAACAAGATGTGTCTGTTTGGACCTTCAAAACAAACCACCGTCCACTTTTGTATGTATGCCAACTGTATACTTTCTTTGGAGGAAATATTTCCTTTGTTTGCATAACCAGAGCAACTGGAGCCAAGGTTGTTTTCTTTGGCTTAGAGTATCTTGGGGGGAAAAAACATTCAGGCTTTCAACATTCCAAGCTGGATACTGGATTCATTTTGTCAATCTTCTTCATTGTATAATGTTTTAATGGATTTACCGATAAGAGGATCAAACATATTTTCGATTTTGAACTCTGTCATTCAATGTGATTATTTATATATAGTTTTGTTAAGTGTTTTTGTTTTGTACCGACTCTGAAGGGAAATTTGCTCTTACTACCTTTTTTGGTTTTATATATATTCTTTGGGCTTTCCATTCAATCCATATTTTCATTATGAATAGAAACATTTATGGAAGTTGGGAAATATGTGTGAATAAAGACATACATTGTATACAAACCAGCCTGATGTGCCAATTAGTTGCAATTATAGAGTGTCTCATTAGTTACATGGTTATCATAACTTAGGCTACGATCATTAGATCATGTGGCTTTAATTAGGACATAAACAATGTCTGCATTCCATAGCCTAACATACTAATTGCATGGTATGTGAAAAATGCAGTGTTGTCGGCATGGGATTTTGAGTCAATTGGGTCACTGATGGAATAGAGAAGTACTTTTGGTAATTTAGTGTATGTGGACACCTGTTCGATGAACATCTCATTCCAAAATCATGGGCATTAATATGGAGTTTGTCCCACCTTTGCTGCTATAACAGCCTCCACTCTTCTGGGAAGACTTTCCACTAGATGTTGGAACATTTTTGCGGGGACTTGCTTCCATTCAGCCACGAGCATGCTTCCAATTTGTTTCATGGGGTTGAGGTAAGGGCTCTGTGCAGGTCAGTCAAGTTCTTCCACACCGCTTTGTGCCCTAGGGGCATTGTCATGCTGAAACAGGTAAGGGCCTTCCCCAAACTGTTGCCACAAAGTTGGAAGCACAGAATCGTCTAGATTCCAGCCATTACAATGAACCCATCCTCCTATAGCTCCTCCCACCAGCCTCCTCTGGTACCAGGTAAGGTGGGTTGATATCACATATAATTTCTTAGCAATTTTCATACAGACATACTGTAAGAACATGTCTTGTTCTTGCACATGTTTGTTTCTAGGTTGTCCACCCACAGCAGAAGCTCTGTTGTATGGCACTTTGCAGTTTCAGAAGGAGATCACGCGGGAGAAGAAAATTAAGATCTGGTACCGAAATCAGGACCTCTTTCAACATGGTTTATTTATAGATGGTGATTGACTTTATACGGCACATAATCAGGATAACATTGTACTGTGTATGAACATTATCAGGTGTGGTGGGCTGGGTGTCTTCAATAAAATGTGTTTTCTCTTACCACTTGCCTTTGTGTTATTCCATGTTAGATATATTTTTGTGTGACAGCTGTAAAAAAAGATGACACAAATTGTGTAGCTGTTTGTTTTCATTTGGATATTTCCTATAGAATTATCCCGACTATGGTGAGTGACTTCAACTTGAATGGAAGTTGCACTGTTTGATGAAGATAAAAGTTATTGTAAAATACCTCCACCTACTGGTCCAGTGAAATATACAAATATTTTGCCTGGCCGGAAATAGATAGCCGGATGTCCCTACGAGTCGCGCGATATTAGCACAAACGAGACTTCGGAACATTCTTTTCACCGGAACATCAGGCAAAATGGTAGGGCCCCAATTTTACAAGAACCTGAATTTGACCATCTATGTCCATCTCAGCTAAGTTATAATACATTTGATTTATTAAACCATACAGTGCAATGCATCACTACGTATCAATTGATACATTGGTGAATTTTAGGATGAAACACTATTGACGCTACCACAAAGCTTGGGATGCATGTTAAGCTCATACGGTTGCCTGCAGTGCTAATGCTAGCTTTCTGTTTATTTACCGAGTCAGGTTTAGTCATTTAGAGACATTTTTAATTATTTAACCTTTATTTAACCAGGTAGGTTAGTTGAGAACAAGTTCTCATTTACAACCGCGACCTGGCCAAGATAAAGCACAGCCGTTCGACACATACAACACAGAGTTACCCTCGGATTAAACAAACATACAGTCAATAATAAAGAAAAAGTCTATATACAGTGTGTGCAAGTGAGGTAAGATAAGGGAGGTAAGGCAATAAATAGGCCGTGGTGGCTAATTACAATATACCAATTAAGCACTGGAGTGATAGATGTGCAGAAGATGAATGTGCAAGTAGAGATACTTGGGTGCAAAGGAGCAAGATACATATATAATGGGCTATGTACAGGTGCAGTGATCTGTGAGAAGCTCTGACAGCTGGTGCTTAAAGCTAGTACGGGAGATATGAGTCCAGCTTCAGTGATTTTTGCAGTTCGTTCCAGTCATTGGCAGCAGAGAGCTGTAAGGAAAGGTGGCCAAAGGAGGAATTGGCTTTGGGGGATGACCTGTGAGATATACCTGCTGGAGCGCGTGCTACGAGTGGGTGCTGCTATGGTGACCAGTGAGCTGAGATAAGGCGGAGCTTTACCTAGCAAAGTCTTGTAGATGACCTGGGAGCCAAAGGGTTAGGCGACGAGTATGAAGCTAGGGCCAGCCAACGAGAGTACAGGTCGCAGTGGTGGGTAGTATATGGGGCTTTGGTGACAAAACAGATGGCACTGTGATAGACTGCATTCAATTTGTTGAGTAGCGTGTTGGAGGCTATTTTGTAAATGACATCGCCGAAGTCCAGGATCGGTAGGAAGGTCAGTTTTACGAGGGTATGTTTGGCAGCATGAGTGAAGGATGCTTTGTTGTGAAATAGGAAGCCGATTCTAGATTCAATTTTTGATTGGAGATGCTTAATGTGAGTCTGGAAGGAGAGTTTACAGTCTAGCCAGACACCTAGGTATTTGTAGTTGTCCACATATTCTAAGTCAGAACTGTCCAGAGTAGTGATGCTGGTCGGGCGGGCAGGTGCGGGCAGCGATCGGTTGAAGAGCGTGCATTTAGTTTGACTTGCATTTAAGAGCAGTTGGGGGCCACGGAAGGAGAGTTGTGTGACATTGAAGCTCGTCTGGAGGTTAGTTAACAGTGTCCAAAGAAGGGTCAGAGGTATAAGGAATGATGTCGTCTACGTAGAGGTTGATCAGAGAATCACCAGCAGCAAGAGCAACATCATTGATGTTTACAGAGAAGAGAGTCGGCCTGAGAATTAAACCCTGTGGTACCCCCATAGAGGCTGCCAGAGGCCCGGGCAACAGGCCCTCTGATTTGACACTGAGCTCAATCAGAGAAGTAGTTGGTGTACCAGGTGAGGCAGTCATTTGAGAAACCAAGGCTGTTGAGTCTGCCTATAAGAATGCGGTGATTGACAGAGTCGAAAGCCTTGGCCAGGTCGATGAAGACGGCTGCACAGTAATGTATTTTATAGATGGCGGTTATGATGTCATTTGGGACCTTGAGCTTGGCTGAGGTGCACCCATGACCAGCTCTGAAACCAGATTGCATAACGGAGAAGGTACAGGATTCGAAATGTTCGGTCATCTGTTTAACTTGACTTTCGAAGACCTTAGAGAGGCAGTGTAGAATAGATATAGGTCTGTAGCAGTTTGGGTCTAGAGTGTCTCCCCCTTTGAAGAGGGGGAGACAGCTTTCCGGCAGCTCGCGGCAGATTTCCAATCTTTGGGAACCTCAGACGATACGAAGAGAGGTTGAACAGGCTAGTAATAGGGGTTTCAACAATTTCGGCAGATAATTTTAGAGAGGGTCCAGATTATCTAGCCCGGCTGATTTGTAGGGGTCCTGATTTTGCAGCTCTTTCAGAACATCAGCTATCTGGATTTGGGTAAAGGAGAAATGGGGAGGCTTGGGCGAGTTGCTGTGGGTGGTGCAGGGCAGTTGACTGAGGTAGGGGTAGCCGTAGAAAAATGCTTATAAAAATTCTCAATTATAGTGGATTTATCGGTGGTGACAGTCCCAGCCTCAGTGCAGTGGACAGCTGGGGGGAGGTGCTCTTATTCTCTATGGACTTTAGTGTCCCAGAACTTTTTTGAGTTAGTGCTACAGGATGCACATTTCTGTTTCAAAAAGCTAGCCTTAGCTTTCCTAACTGCCTGTGTATATTGGTTCCTAACTTCCCTGAAAAGTTGCATATCACAGGGGATTCCGAAGTAAGCACGACAGCACTCTACTAACACATAGTGGCTATAACTATTATTAATTATATTCCTAATGAACGTCTCGTTTTAACACTCATTTTCATTGGCCGTCAATATCCACTGTGTTAAAGTAGTTTGCGTGATTTCTCTAGGCGGATGTCGAGATCAAGAAGAAGCGTACCTTTAGGAAGTTCACCTACAGAGGTGTGGACCTGGACCAGCTTCTGGACATGTCCTAGTGAGTAAATCAATTCATCTAGTAAATGCGCCACTACATTTGGCAATATTGCTGTTTGCATTGTGGTATTTCGGTGAAAGCTCAGCCCTTTCTGAGTGTAACCATCATAACAATGCTAGATGAACCCCATCTTGCAGAAGGGTGAGGTCTGACAGTGGCGTTCTCTCTTTCGAAAGTTGGGTACATTATTATTGCAACTGGTATGCTGTGTTCCATTTTCATTCGTTTTCTCAATTTTGCATGTAATAAAATACATATCGTTAGATAATTACTTGGGAGTATGACTAAAATATGTGAAATTCTATAGGCTATTTTGGTACAGTCTGGATTTAAATGTTTAATTAACTTCCCTGTAGATGTCTGCTATTTGGAGCTGATGCTGAATGTTAATCTGAAAGTATGCCTGACTGCATCATGCCTCCTCTCCTCCAGTGAACAGCTGATGCAGCTGTACTGCGCCCGCCAGAGGAGGAGACTTAACCGTGGCCTTCGCCGCAAGCAGCAGTCCCTCCTGAAGCGCCTGCGTAAGGCCAAGAAGGAGGCTCCCCCCATGGAGAAGCCTGAGGTGGTGAAGACTCACCTTAGGGACATGGTCATCCTGCCTGAGATGGTTGGCTCCATGGTCGGAGTGTACAACGGAAAGACCTTCAACCAGGTTGAAATCAAGGTGAGGTTATGGGAAAGATCTATGGGTAGGCTTGGGCGGTTTCCAGATAGTCATACCTTCATACCAACCTTGTGCTGTCTTGGGAAATTTGGTAATACTGGGGGCTTTTGGGGGCTCCAGGTGGGGCAGCGGTCTTGGCGGCGCACAATTTGGCCCAGCGTCTTCCAGGTTTGGTCTGGCATTGTAAATAAGAATTTGTTCTTAACTGATTTGCCTAGTTAAATAAAAACTGTCTAACCTCACTGAGCCTCTAATCCAAAGGTTAGCAATGCTAATAGGTTAATGTAAAATTTCATATTGAATGCTAGCTAAATGCTAAAGAGTGCATTGTGAACATTTTATAGTCTCTGACATTAACTATTTACAGTACAGACATCCCAGCTCAGTTATACAAGGAACTAAAAAATACTACTCAGTTTGCTGCACTCACAAAACATTTTTAGACAGCAAGGCCTTTGATCCAAAAGGAGATTCTCTGCTGTTACCAAGAGAAGTTTGGTTTTGCGAGAGCTAATCAGGTAGAACGAAACCAAATGCACAACTGCATAGCAGTTAGCACATTTCAGACAGTTAATGTAATAGTAATAAGATACACTATGGCCAAAAGTATGTGGACACGCCTTCAAGTTATTGGATTCAACTATTTCAGCCACACCCGTTTCAGACAGGTGTTTAAAATCAAGCACACTGCCATGCAATCTCCATAGACAAACATTGGCAGTAGAATAGCCTGAACTGAAGAGCTCAGTGACTCAACGTGGCACCGTCATCCAACAAGTCAGTTAGTCTATTTTCTGCACTGCTAGAGCTGCCCCGGTCAACTGTAAGTGCTGTTATTATGAAGTGGAAACGTCTAGGAGCAACAACGGCTCAGCCGCAAAGTGGTAGGCCGCACAAGTTTATTTATTTAACTAGGCAAGTCGGTTATTAAGAACAAATTATTATTTTCAATGAAGGCCTAGGAACTGTGGGTTAACTGCCTTGTTCAGGGGCAGAAGAACAGATTTTTACCTTGTCAATTTGGGGATTCGATCTTGCAACCTTCCAGTTAATAGTCCAACACTCTAACCACTAGGCTACCTGCACCCACAAGCTCACAGAGCAAGACCGCCAAGTGCTGAAACGTGTAGCGCATAAAAATTGTTTGTCCTCGGTTGCAACACTCCCTACCAAGTTCTAAACTGCCCCTGCAAGCAACTTCAGCACAATAACCATTTGTTAGGAGCTTCATGAAATGGGTTTCCATGGCCGAGCAACCTCACACAAGGAAGGCCTTTTTTGGGGAAGGCCCTTTCCTGTTTCAGCATGACAATACCCCTGTGCAGAAAGCGAGGTCCATAGAGAAATGTTTTGTTGAGATCGGTGTGGAAGAACTTGACTGGCCTGCACAGAGCCCAATTTTGGGGTGAATTGGAACACAGACTGCAAGCCAGGCCTAATCGTCCAACATCGGTGCCCGGCCTCACTAATGCTCTTGTGGCTTAATGGAAGTCCCTGCAGCAGTCCCTTTCCAGAAGAGTGGAGGCTGTTGTATCAGCAAAGGGGGACCATCTCCATAAAACAAAAATTTACCTTTACATATACAGGTTTTTCTCATTGAGATAACATCTCTTTTCCAGGAGAGACCTGGTCCATATCAATGCCCGTGATTTTGGAATGACATTTTTTGACACATGTCCACATACTTTTGGCATTGTTGTGTATCTAGCTGGCAAATATTTAGTTGTGAATTCCATACTATCACTAGGTCACCTGGCGCGTGCTGCACAACAGTGAGTGACTGAAGGCTCCCGGTCTCGTCACTGTGCTTGTAAACAAACACCATGTTACTGGGGACTACCAGTATGTTACCAGCATGCTTCATAATGAATATGTGACGGGTGAAATGACCAACTCAATCTGCTTTATCTCCTAGTTAAAAAGTAACAACAAATATTCAAATTCATTCAACTGGTTTTAATCGGTATGGAAAAGCCTTTCCATGGCTATTTCCAAATTCCCTGTTATACCGTCCAAGCCTACTAGACACCACAATGGCACCTCCCGAGATTACGATTGTAAATAACTTTTTGCATTTTACTTTTTGCAAGGGATTTTGCATCCATTGACCTGCATGTCACTTGCCTATTACTTGATTTGCCTCACTGTATTTTTGAAGCCTTTGGTAACAATCACAGATTTTTGTGTTGTCCATAAATGTTTTGGTCCTGCATCAGTCTTGGCCTTAAAAGTTTTATGTCTGAAGCTGTCAGTGCACAATGTACTGTGGTAGTTGTGGTACAGGTGTATTCTAGTTGTCTAGTAACAGGATTGTCCTGCTCCGTACTAACAATTTTACATTTCTCTCTCCAGCCTGAGATGTGCGGCCACTACCTGGGGGAGTTCTCTATCACCTACAAGCCAGTCAAGCACGGTCGCCCCGGTATCGGAGCTACACACTCTTCCCGTTTCATCCCACTGAAATAGAAGGGCTGCTGTCTTTGTATAAATAAAAATGAGGTCCCCACACTTTTCTGTTGGCTTTTAATTTAAATATGTTTTGTTCTGTTTGCCTGCATTTGTATCCATTGAAAGGGGTCTAATGACACTGAATTAATTTAGTTTTCAAGGTCTGGGTACATATGTGCCAATGTGTTAACATTTTGGGGGGGTATTTAAAATAAATAATCCGTTTACTGGCAGTATGGTATGTTTCACGTGTCTCAACACTTTGCCTAAATTTGCATATACATGACTACCACAAGGGTAAGCTCATATGTGAGCATCTATCACGTTTATTCAGAGAAAATTACTGCCAAACAGTCACGTGTAATAAACGAACAAACACCCTAGATTGCTTCGCCACCTGAATCGTGAATGTCTAGTAAACTGGGACATTTCATTAAAGCAATTAAGAGTTGACAGTAATTGATATTGTTGTGTTAATTGAACATTGCATCTACTGTTTTGGTTGAGGGGGGTTTATGGACGGACTGCATATTTTCCAATGCAATAATCTTGAATCATTTACAGTTTTGGCAACCTTTCCTGTCAGTACATGTTTACAGTATAATGTGTACAATTCTTTATATTCATAAATTGCCTCGTATCAAACACTCATTTCTGGTTAGGATTAATCAATGCGCAACCGCTAGCGCAGCATCATCCTTGCGAACACAGCCGAAGAGGAGCGGTGCGGCCCTGTAAAAGCGCCGAAGCATTATCCCCGGGTTAGAAGGTTCCTGGGTGTTCTCCTTCGTGATCTACGTTTATGTCTGCCTACATTCTGGGCCATGGACACAACCTTTAGCGGTAATAATATTAGTTTTTTAATACCTACCTAGTAAAGCAAAGAATCGTTTGGAAAATAAGAAGTGGCTGGATTGGTAAGTATACGCTTCTGAACTCGATTCTGATAGTCGACTCCAGTGACAGGCTTGCTAAGGACCCAGCTAGCTCATAGTGGCCAAGCTGGTATACCCGACAACTGTCACGAGAGAGCTGTCATGTTAGTGTATTCTAGCTGGCAAACGTTGAGGTAATATGTAGTTAGATTGCCGCAATGTAACACTTACGCTATATTAGATATACAATTAAGCTAATCACGACACGGTTGCCAACTTGTACGGTTAGCTAGCTAAACTATATCCAGCTACAGTTGTGACCCCTTGATGAGAACAAAGATAGCTATGTCGTACGTACCGGTAATTCAATTATTTCCCCTATCCCTGGTTTCCTTTCCCAATTCTTTCTAGCTACCAACCTATCTGATATTTACAATGGTGGAATATCAGTTCATTTTATCATCAAAGGTTATGAATGGAATAGAAAATGTCAGTGACTTAGATTAGTCTGTAGTCAATGCAGGCAACGTGTGGATGACAAAAACGAGTTTGTCAGCTATCACTTCCTGCTTTCCAGACGCAGAAGTGATACTTCTTCATACCTTTTCTGTATGGTGCAGTTTAGGCCTTCCAACCCCCCCCCGATAAAAAATAGAAATGTAACGTGTTGGTTTCATGAGCTGAAATAAAATGCGAAGTGTTCCATACACACAAAAAGCTTATTTCTCTCAAATGTGTTTACAGCCCCTGTTTAGTGAACATTTCTCAGTTGTCAAGATAATCCATCCCCCTGACAGGTGTGGCATATGAAGAAGCTGATTAAACAGTGCGATCATTACACGGATGGATCTTGTGCTGGGGACAATTCTAAAATGTGCAGTTTTATAACACAACGCCACAGATATCTCCCAAGTTTTGAGGGAGGGTGCAATTGGCATGCTGACTGCAGGAATTTCCACCAGAGCTGTTGCCAGATAATTTCATGTCAATTTCTCTACCAACGTCGTTTTAGAGAATTTGGCAGTACATCCAACCGGCCTCACAACCGCCGACCACGTGTATGGCATCGTTTGGGAGAGCAGTTTGCTGATGTCAACATTGGGAACAGAGTGGAGGTAGAGTTATGGTATAGGCAGGCATAAGTTACAGACAACAAACAATTGCATTTTATCGTTGGCAATTTCAATGCACAGAGATACCGTGACGAGAGGCCCATTTCTTTTAAAGTATCTGTGACCAACAGATGCATATAGATGAGGGCCAAATTCATTTTTTGTTTAAATTGACAGATTTTCTCATATAAATTGTAACTCAGTAAAATCTTTGAAATTGTTGCTTTTATATTTCTGTTCAGTATAGAGCTATGACCAATTTGCATCTTCACCCTAGTCTCCCAGAGGGCTGTTTTGGAGCTATTGTCATAATGTTTACACACCCATCCACTCCTTCTGGAGCTTCAGTGTGACATTGTAAAGGCCAGGTTGAAGGGTCACGGCCCATAGGTTTGTTTGGACAATGGGCACCGAGCAGGCTATTGGTGATCAGATTCCCTTTAAATCCAGTGCTTGAATGTTTTCTTCACATCATCTGAAAGCAAATGAGTTCTCTGAAATTCCACCAACACAAAGAACGTCAATGGGGTCCTTGGCAACCGCCTTTACGCCTGCCCACTCCATACAGAGTGCAAACTTTGTTTTTACTGTCACTATGTTGGCTAAGGTTTCATGCATTCCTGTAGCATCAAACTATACAAGCAATGGAATGTGGACCATTCCTTATGCCTTTGCTATCTTCTATCACAGCTTAGATACATTTTAGTCCTTTAGCAGACGCTCTTATCCAGAGTGACTAGGATCCCATGCCTTGCTCAAGGGCACATCAACAGCTTCTTCTCCTAGTCGGCTCAGGAATTCAAACCAGCGAACTTTCGGTTACTGGACCAACGCCCTTAACCACTAGGCTACCTGCTGACCTAAATACCAAACCTTTACCGCATGCAGGATTGAATGAGAGAGATTTTATATGTAGGCGTTTTATTCAATGTATATATAAGATTGATTAACCCTTTTATTTGAACGTTTAACTTTAGATTGCAGACTCTGGTTGAGGCTTGTTGGCCAGTGAATGCATAGAGTGAAGAAGGTCAAACTTGGAGACAAAACAGAAGGTTACTGGAAAAGGTATGGTGTCCATGTGCGTTCCAATGACCTGTGTGTACCTTCTCTGCGGATAGGAGTGCTAGATAACCCACTGTATAGGCCAATACATGTGTAGCTGTCTGTCTGTGTGCGTTTCCATACTAGATGCAAGTGCCATTGTTCGTGAGCATGTAGATGACCAGCGGGTTGTCTCTGTGTTTTTTTTCTGTTCTCCCTCTCAGTTGTTTAGGAGGGAATATGACGGCGGTGGACGGGCTAACAGACAGCACAGAGGTGGTGGAGATGGAGGACGGTCCATCTCAGTTCTATGTGGAGAAGCACTCGTGGGGCGGCCTGCGTGACATCATCCACAGCAGCAGGAAGTACTCAGGAATGATCGCCAACAAAGCTCCCCATGACTTCCACTTTGTGCAGAAAAACGATGAGTCAGGCCCCCACTCCCATCGACTGTACTACCTCGGTGAGCCAAGGCCATCTGCCACTGATGATCGTCACACTGGCTTACTCAGTGCTTCATTGAGTTACTCACGTTTCTCAAGTTGCAACACTGTTTTGCAAGTTGTACCTTGGCCTCTTAACTCATTTTCACTTCCGACCGTCTCTCTCTATCGATCAGGAATGCCTTACGGAAGTAGAGAGAACTCACTGCTCTACTCGGAAATCCCCAAGAAGATCCGTAAAGAGGCCCTCTTGGTGTTGTCGTGGAAACAGATGCTGGATCACTTCCAGGTGAATACCCCTTGAATTCTCTGTGTGTCACTGAAACCTAATGACCTCCGAACCTGGTGCCAAGGAAATCCTAATAAAATATGTTATAGTTATTATCCTCATAAGATTAAGATCTCAAGCTCTCTAACATTTTGTTTTTTACCGTGGTTTGTCAAAAAAAAAATAGCCAATTCACTGGAAATGTTCATAACAAGACCTGAAGCCAGGAGATGCGTAATAGGAAAGTGGAACGATCATTTCTCACATATTCACAGACATTCATTCAGAGATACCCACAGTCTCCAGACAGCGACAATTACAGTGCCTTGCGAAAGTATTCGGTCCCCTTGAACTTTGCGACCTTTTGCCACATTTCAGGCTTCAAACATAAAGATAGAAAACTGTATTTTTTTGTGAAGAATCAACAACAAGTGGGACACAATCATGAAGTGGAACGACATTTATTGGATATTTCACATTTTTTTAACAAATCAAAAACTGAAAAATTGGGCGTGCAAAATTATTCAGCCCCTTTACTTTCAGTGCAGAAAACTCTCTCCAGAAGTTCAGTGAGGATCTCTGAATGATCCAATGTTGACCTAAATGACTAATGATGATAAATACAATCCACCTGTGTGTAATCAAGTCTCCGTATAAATGCACCTGCACTGTGATAGTCTCAGAGGTCCGTTAAAAGCGCAGAGAGCATCATGAAGAACAAGGAACACACCAGGCAGGTCCGAGATACTGTTGTGAAGAAGTTTAAAGCTGGATTTGGATACAAAAAGATTTCCCAAGCTTTAAACATCCCAAGGAGCACTGTGCAAGCGATAATATTGAAATGGAAGGAGTATCAGACCACTGCAAATCTACCAAGACCTGGCCGTCCCTCTAAACAACAACAACAATGCAAAACGTTATGTTTGGCGTAAAAGCAACACAGCTGAACACACCATCCCCACTGTCAAACATGGTGGTGGCAGCATCATGGTTTGGGCCTGCTTTTCTTCAGCAGGTACAGGGAAAATGGTTAAAATTGATGGGAAGATGGATGGAGCCAAATACAGGACCATTCTGGAAGAAAACCTGATGGAGTCTGCAAAAGACCTGAGACTGGGACGGAGATTTGTCTTCCAACAAGACAATGATCCAAAACATAAAGCAAAATCTACAATGGAATGGTTCAAAAATAAACATATCCAGGTGTTAGAATGGCCAAGTCAAAGTCCAGACCTGAATCCAATCGAGAATCTGTGGAAAGAACTGAAAACTGCTGTTCACAAATGCTCTCCATCCAACCTCACTGAGCTCGAGCTGTTTTGCAAGGAGGAATGGGAAAAAATGTCAGTCTCTCGATGTGCAAAACTGATAGAGACATACCCCAAGCGACTTACAGCTGTAATCGCAGCAAAAGGTGGCGCTACAAAGTATTAACTTAAGGGGGCTGAATAATTTTGCACGCCCAATTTTTCAGTTTTTGATTTGTTAAAAAAGTTTGAAATATCCAATAAATGTTGTTCCACTTCATGATTGTGTCCCACTTGTTGTTGATTCTTCACAAAAAAATACAGTTTTATATCTTTATGTTTGAAGCCTGAAATGTGGCAAAAGGTCGCAAAGTTCAAGGGGGCCGAATACTTTCGCAAGGCACTGTAAATAACAGTTGAATAATCATTAAAGGTAGACTCAGCGAAATGACGCTGCCACGATCATCACCGCAGATATTGCGATGAGTGAGATGCAGACTTCGCTCGCACACAGTCACACACAGTATCTTCGCATGTGCATGGGTTCGCTTCACTCTCTCAGATAACAGGCACACACATGCATACTGACGCCACACATTTTAAATAATTTATCCGAATTCACCAATCAAATGTACAAAAAAAGGATCCAAACATTTCAAAGGTCCCTGTATGCATGGCCCTCCAGGGTACAGAAAGCACCTCCTCCAAACAGCTAGGCTGCCCACGACAGCTGAAACAGAGCAGTATCTTGTCAATTGCTTCGCCCTAGTTTTTGTCAGGCCCGCAATCTGGAGGCCACACCAAGTCTGTGTATGTGCCAAATATCAGCGCCACCAGCTTGCACCTCCACCCGAGGCTGTCCCAGCATGCCATGAGAGGCTGGTATTTAAAAAGCTTCTCAGCAAAGGTTTGCTCCATGTAGCCGCCCACTGAGCAGCCCACTTCCAATGAACGCCTCCCCCACAACAACAATATCTGGTGTATTTGGCCCACAGGAAATCACATCATCATCAACATCAAACCAGCTTCCTGTTACACAACAATGTTTATGCATGTGTGCTGTTGGTGAGACCACTTGTCTCACCTCTCTGGCTATCAGATCAACAACGCCATCATGACTAGCAATGTACAAATCCTTGTATGAACAGCAGCCATTCACATGGGCAATGGACTCCATTACATTTGACTCATGTAGAATACAAAATGGGTCATGGTTTGCAGGGTACCAGAGTGCTATATTATATTTTGTTGGTACAACTTGCAGCCTCACCTTAACAGTAAAGGTGGGAATGTCCTTGCCAATGGCAGGATGGAATGGGAGACAGAGTGGTCAGCACAGTCCAGAGCAGCGAGTTTCTCCTGCAGCCTTAGTCCAGCGTTGCAATAGCGACATCCATCTGATACCAAGTAGTGTCGTCCTGGATGTAGGATGAGATGTTCCATCATGGGTGACAGAAGCCTCCACAACAACACTGCGATCTGCCAAAGCTGCATCAGCGGCCGTCACTGGCTCAGTTTACATATTAGTCCGTCCGGTTGCTCAGGTCGTTGAGGTCCTGCCAGTCTCACCCGACTCCAAAGCCTGCAGCAGCACGAGTGTCCAATTTTCCATTGGCCTTCCTCCTGAAGCCCAAGAAGTTGTCCTCAGTGTCCCTGGCCAGTGGAACCTTCCTCTTCCATAGGTCCAGAAGGAGGGAGGCTCTGGCTAACTGTCACATCGTCACTGTTGAACACGTTCAACAAGTCAGTCAGTAATGTAAATGGACCAGTAAGTAAGCATTTCACTGTGAGTCTACACCTGTTGCCTACGAAGCATGTGACAAATACAATTTCATTTCATTTGATTTCAGGTACGGGACCAAAACAGCTGTGAAGTTTTTAGCCTCGCGCTTCAACGTTCTTAGTTGTTGCTGAAATTGACCCACTATGCTGTTTACTTTGTGCACCAACGTCATATCGCTGAGTCTACCTTTAAATCATTATGATGACAGCAAAATGACTTTCCCCTCACTACCAGGCCACGCCGCACCAGGGGGCCTATTCCCGGGAAGAGGAGCTCCTTAGGGAGCGGAAGCGCCTGGGAGCGTTTGGGATCACTTCCTATGACTACCACGCCCAGACCGGCCTGTTCCTCTTCCAGGCCAGCAACAGCCTCTTCTATTGTCAGGACGGGGGAAACAATGGCTTCATCGTGAGTCTTACCCCCCCTTTATTCATTAAATGAACTTAGAAATCGCTTTCCTACATCTGCAATTGCCACTAAGTGAGTTACAGTAACTTTGATTAGTAGCTGCGTTATTGAATGTCATTTTA
This sequence comes from Oncorhynchus clarkii lewisi, assembly GCF_045791955.1. NCBI lineage: Eukaryota > Metazoa > Chordata > Actinopteri > Salmoniformes > Salmonidae > Oncorhynchus > Oncorhynchus clarkii. Next base: position 12,996,813 of record NC_092166.1, on the reverse strand, counting down.
ACATCCTATAGTTGATATGAGCATTGGTGCATGAACTGCACAGCACCCAACGCCACAGCGATGAATGGATGTTGCTGTGTGTCTGGTTGTGTCTTCAGGGTTGCATTCATTAAGGCACACTGTAGCAAAAAAAATGTTTATCAATGGAAAACGAAAACAAGCAGTTCTATTGGACAAGTTGAGGTCGTCACTGTTTGTCTGTTTTGTTCAGTTTAGTGCCTAATGAATACGACCCTGTACACTGAGTGTGTTTCCTGGTTTAAAAGCAGTCTGCGCCCATTAAGCCGGTGGAGATTAAGACACAGTGCTCAGGGACCCGCATGGACCCCAAGATCTCCCCAGGACAGCCCAACTTCATTGCTTTCATCAACAACAACGACCTGTGGCTGGCTAACCTCAAGTCTGGGGAGGAGAGGAGACTCACCTTCTGTCACAAAGGTCAGAAGGGTCAGGGACTTTTGGAAGTTTGTGTACTGTAGTTGTATTGAATTGTTTACACTCTCTAGGCCATCTTGCTGACACTGCATGGATTTAATGAAATAAATGAATCTCTCCCTGGGTCAGGTCTGGATAATGTGAAGGAGGACCCCAAGTCTGCGGGCGTGGCCACGTTTGTGATACAGGAGGAGTTTGACCGCTTCACTGGCTACTGGTGGAGTCCCTCTGCCGTAGAGGGTGAGTAGGCACCTTCTGTCACGCCTTCCTTATGACTAGAGAAGGAACCATTTTCATGTGAGAAATTGGGCTCTTCCTTAATCAAACCGTCAGTCAGTCATGCTTTGATGAACGTCGTACAGGCTTTAACTTGCCCCAGACACACTGTCATCATGAAGCTGTGTCTGTTATGGGTGCTAGCTGTTTCTGTATGCATTTTCAAGAGCATGTTATCAGTTCTGTCTGTCTAACCTGCTCTTCTCTGTTAGACTCAGATGGGGGCAAAACTCTGTACCTGCTGTATGAAGAGGTGGATGAGACGGAGGTAGAGATCATTCATGTTCCCTCTCCAGCCTTGGAGGAGCGGAAGGCAGACGCCTACAGATACCCCCGCACAGGTGAGTCCCCCTGGCGCTGGTTGAGTCCCCCTGGCGCTGGTTGAGTCCCCCTGGCGCTGGTTGGGTCCCCCTGGCGCTGGTTGGGTCCCCCTGGCGCTGGTTGGGTCCCCCTGGCGCTGGTTGGGTCCCCCTGGCGCTGGTTGGGTCCCCCTGGCGCTGGTTGGGTCCCCCTGGCGCTGGTTGGGTCCCCCTGGCGCTGGTTGGGTCCCCCTGGCGCTGGTTGGGTCCCCCTGGCGCTGGTTGGGTCGAGTCCCCCTGGCGCTGGTTGGGTCGAGTCCCCCTGGCGCTGGTTGGGTCGAGTCCCCCTGGCGCTGGTCGGGTCGAGTCCCCCTGGCGCAGGTTGAGGCCTACTCGGGTAGGGTTGTATATGGTTGTAGTGACACGTGTTTTGCCTGACGACTCAAACTGAATTATTCCGCTGCTCTATGACTGCCATCATTGAAGTTGTTTATGGTTGCGTCAAAATGAGGGGTGTTGTAGAAAACAAGGCGCCGCTTTACCCACGCGTGTTCTGGTTCTGGCCCAACCCATCTGTTTCTGGGACCAATCAGAACGTCAGGAATGTGTTTGTTCTAGAAATCGTTGGGGAGGTACTCAGATCCAGACTCATTGCAGGGAAGAAACTAACATCTGTGGTCGTGGTGTAGAGTTTGGCCGGAGCAAGGAGTTTGGGAAGCTAGGCAAATATACAGTATTAGCAATGACCTAATGAATTCATTTCAAGAGTAGACCACTAGAATTAACAAAAATATATATTTTTTTTGTAGGCAGTAAAAATCCTCAAACCACCCTGAAACTGGCTGAGATAAAGACTGACATACAAGGAAAAGTAAGCTGCTTTTGACTGCTCTCCATTTATTCTCTTATTTTGCTCTTGCTGCTCACTGTAGTGTTTACAAGGAGACGTGTGTGTGTGTGTGTGTGTGTCTCCAGATCGTGAGCATTCAAGACAAGGAGCTAGTTCTCCCCTTCACCTCCCTGTTCCCTGGGACGGAGTACATCTCCCGCGCAGGATGGACGACTGATGGCAAATAGTGAGTGTTACGACATAATGTTTCCCCAGGAAACACTGCTTTTGACCTGTCTCTGATGCTATTTGGCTTACATTGTTGATGGTTAGGCCCGGGGGACGGGAAAAGTCATGCTCCAATTCCGCAGAAATCTTTGGTTGATTAGTTGATTAATTGAATCAGTTGTGCTAGTGTTGAGCTCCAACACAGGCCTGCATACTCTGTAGCGCTCGAGGACCTGGGTTGGTGTCCTCTGAGCTTGCGGAAAGGACAAGGCATTAGTGATGTTGGACCTGTCATTATTGTACTGTGCGTATGATCCAGTCAGTGAGGGAATGTGTGTTTCGGTCTCCCCCAGTGGTTGGGCAGTGCTGCTAGACCGCAGTCAGAGGAGGCTCCAGCTGGTGCTGCTGCCCCCGGCCCTCTTCATCCCCGTCACAGATGACCTGGCCCAGAGGCAGAAGAACCTGGAGGCCGTGCCCCATGACGTCCAACCCTACATCGTCTACGAGGAGACCACCGACATCTGGATCAATGTGAGATGGGCAGGGCAGTGTGGGGATAATATGGAAAATGACTACGGGTTAGGGAAAGGGAAAGGAGGGGCACTGACTTGTCATTCCTCATTTTAAACTCTGGAGCCTCGGTCTTTCATCCATCTGTACCTTATGAGAGAATTGTAGTTACCAGATATGTGCTTAGTATTATGTAGAATTAATCGTCAGACTGTAGATTTGGCTATCAGTGCCCTCTCAAAAATAGAAGATTTAATGCTTCTTGGGAATTACTCTAATATTTAGCTGCATGTACAGTTTGGTTGTTGAATTCCCACTCATCTCACAGTCACTCTAGTGTAATAGTGATTTGAAGGGCTATATATTGACAGTGTGTATGTATGTTGACAGTGTGTATGTATGTTGACAGTGTGTATGTATGTTGACAGTGTGTATGTATGTTGACAGTGTGTATGTATGTTGACAGTGTGTATGTATGTTGACAGTGTGTATGTATGTATGTTGACAGTGTGTATGTATGTATGTTGACAGTGTGTGTGTATGTATGTTGACAGTGTGTGGGTATGTATGTTGACAGTGTGTATGTATGTATGTTGACAGTGTGTGGGTATGTATGTTGACAGTGTGTATGTATGTTGACAGTGTGTGGGTATGTATGTTGACAGTGTGTGGGTATGTATGTTGACAGTGTGTGGGTATGTATGTTGACAGTGTGTGGGTATGTATGTTGACAGTGTGTATGTATGTTGACAGTGTGTGTGTATGTATGTTGACAGTGTGTATGTATGTATGTTGACAGTGTGTATGTATGTATGTTGACAGTGTGTATGTATGTATGTTGACAGTGTGTATGTATGTATGTTGACAGTGTGTGTGTATGTATGTTGACAGTGTGTATGTATGTATGTTGACAGTGTGTATGTATGTTGACAGTGTGTATGTATGTTGACAGTGTGTATGTATGTTGACAGTGTGTATGTATGTTGACAGTGTGTATGTATGTTGACAGTGTGTATGTATGTATGTTGACAGTGTGTATGTATGTATGTTGACAGTGTGTGTGTATGTATGTTGACAGTGTGTGGGTATGTATGTTGACAGTGTGTGGGTATGTATGTTGACAGTGTGTGGGTATGTATGTTGACAGTGTGTGGGTATGTATGTTGACAGTGTGTATGTATGTTGACAGTGTGTGGGTATGTATGTTGACAGTGTGTGGGTATGTATGTTGACAGTGTGTATGTATGTTGACAGTGTGTGTGTATGTATGTTGACAGTGTGTATGTATGTATGTTGACAGTGTGTATGTATGTATGTTGACAGTGTGTATGTATGTATGTTGACAGTGTGTATGTATGTATGTTGACAGTGTGTGTGTATGTATGTTGACAGTGTGTATGTATGTATGTTGACAGTGTGTATGTATGTTGACAGTGTGTATTTGCATGGAAGAATCAGGCCACAACAAACTAACAACAATGTTTTTCTGTTGTCCACAGGTTCATGATGTTTTCTATCCATTCGTTCAAACGTCAGAGGACGAGTTCTCTTTCATATGGGTGAATGAATCCAAAACGGGCTTCAGCCATCTGTACAAAGTCACATCAGCATTGCAACCAGACTGCTACCAATGGTCAGGAAGCTACAAATACACAGAGGGTAATTCCGTTGCTGTTATTAACCAGGTTTTGCATAATAAAACCCACGTCGGGCCTGATGGAAAAAGCAAATTTGCTAAATCTCGGTCCCCCCAAAAATACACTTCACAAGGCGGGATAAGTTTATTGGTTAAATAGATTGTGACAATTGCGGTTGAGACACAGTTATGAGCAACCTTTGATATAATAGCCAGTAAGAGTCACGTGATGATATGCCTACTACCACAGACAAAACCAGTTATGATGAACTTTATGCAAATGTAGAATAAATATAGAGCAGTGGTACTCAACTCTTAACCTACGAGGTCAGGAGCCTGATGGTTTTCTGTTCAACCTGATTCTTTTTTTATTTTTTCACCAGGTAAGTTGACTGAGAACACGTTCTCATTTACAGCATCGACCTGGGGATTATTTACAGGGGAGTGGAGGGGGACCAACCCTAAATCAGTCCCTGATTAGAGGGGAACAATGAAACAAAGCAGTGGAACTAGCTTCCAGGTCCAGAGTTGAGTTTGAGGGATATAGAGGGTATTATTTGAATTCTGGTGACATGCCATTATCAAAAAATAATGATCTTACTGTTATCTATAATCTCATCATACAACCTACCCTGTCCACTTTATCAGTGAACTGTTGTCTAGAGCACATGCTCCAAAACCAGATGGAGAACGTTTGAGTGACAAAACCATCGTTAGACTTAAATTGGTTTCCATCGCATTTTCAACTTTGTTTTTTTTGCCCCCGTTTTCTCACCAATTTCTTGATTACGATCTTGTCTCATCGCTGCAACTCCCGTACGGACTCAGAGGCGAAGGTCAAGAGCTGTGCATCCTCCGAAACACAACCCAACCAAGCCGCACTGATTCTTGACACAATGCCAACTTAACCCAGAAGCCAGCCGCACCAATGTGTCGGAGGAAACACCGTGCGACCGCGTCAGTGTGCACTGCGCCCAAGCCCGCCACAGGGGTCACTAGTGCGCGATGGGACAAGGACCCTTAACCCGGTCGTGACAGAGCCCCAACCCGGTCGTGACAGAGCCCCAACCCGGTCGTGACAGAGCCCCAACCCGGATGATGCTGGGCCAATTGTGCGCCGTCCCATGGGACTCCTGGTCACGGCCGGTTATGACGCTACAACCCCAGGCTGTAGTGACGCCTCAACACTGCGATGCAGTGCCTTAGACCGCTGCGCCACTCGAAAGCCCGGGGTACATGGACATTTTATGTGCATTACATCATCCCACACAGCTTTTTATCCACAGCCAGTCAGTTTGATGGAAACACCTCTGGGTATTTTAGAATATTCACATGAAATTCTGTCGCAAATTGGATGGAAACCTGGCTATCGTCATGTTTTGTGTGACAGCACAAACAGATCTGGGATTCAGGCTTTGTCCTTCCTTCCTTGAGCTAATCACTGATCTGTATGTGTCGTGATTTAATGAAGGTGAGATATTGATTGAACTTTGAACAATCTGTAGTCGCCATCCGGGCGTCACATTACTGCACTGTAAGTCTGGCTAATGTAATAAAAGTCAAAATATCATCTCTAATCTCTATGGTATTTTCCTCTGCAGGAGACTTTAAATGTGCAATCAAGGAGGAGGTGACTCTGACCAGTGGGGAGTGGGAGGTTTTGGCCAGGCATGGCTCCAAGGTAGGATATTCAGTCAGTCAGATTAAAACCCTTATTGTCACAGTGCATTATAAAATATCTTTATAATAGACTTTTGTGTGTGCTTACGCTATTGTAAGTTTATAATGCATGTTCTGCCATCAATATAAATTTAATCTGTGATTCTCTCTGTAGATCTGGGTGAATGAGGCCTCTAAGCTGGTGTACTTCCAGGGCACTAGAGACACTCCCCTGGAGCACCACCTCTATGTGGTCAGCTATCAGTCCCCAGGCGACGTGGTCAGACTCAGCAAGCCTGGCTTCTCCCACAGCTGCTCTGTAAGCAAGGTATGGACTCACTCAACAAATAGGATTGCCTGGCTGCCAAGCCCCCCTCTGGCACCCTGTAATTCCAACTCTTACCCCAAAAATGTATTCTTGTAATCGGGCTACAGGGATTGATTGAATATATATATATATAAATATGGCCCTCTGTCACCTGTCATTGCATTCACAAGCTCTCCGGTGGCCATTTTGCCAAACAACATGACTGCAGTAGGTAGTACCAACGAACACTGTAACATCCTGGCATTCTGCTCTCAGTTAGACACACTGCACTCAATCATCCCCTCCCCACGCTTCATGAGACCACACCACATAAGTACCTTAGGGAAGTACAGCTGATCTCTTCCCTATGAGAAGCCTGGTTACATCAGGCAGTGTTGTGGAACTCTGCCCATGTCATGCTGTTTAACCATCTGGTCATTCAGCGTCACTGTGTGCCTGTGTGAGAGGGTATTGATGGATGTTACTACAATGTTACAGGGACTTGCCTTAGCTGTTAACAGATTGGGCAGAGTAGACATGGCCTGTTGTGTGGGCATCTGGGCCCTCTGTGATGTGGAGTTATCCAGGGAGGTGGTTCTAAACCTGATGGTCTCAGATCTGTTGTGATTTTTCAGGTATACCTTTAACATTGTACGGTGAGAGACCAAGCTGGCTTGAAATCAGGGCCCCGTGACATTCTGTCTCCGATGTGAAGATTAATTCACAGCTGTTCATCTGTCTCCTTCTCTCACCCCTTATCATTGTATCTCCCCTTTCTATCCCTCTTTCTCTCTCTATTCTTTACTCTCCCTCTCTTTTTCTCTCTCCACAGAACTTTGATATGTTTGTCAGCCACTACAGTAACGTGAGCACTCCCCCCTGTCTCCACGTCTACAAGCTGACTGGCCCCGAGGGAGACCCTCTCCACATGGTGCCTGAGTTCTGGGCCAGCATGATGGAAGCCCCAGGTAAGGAAGAGAGGAGGGTTTATATCATTACTTTAAAAGTCCCAAAAATGTATGTGGCAATCACAGATTACCCCTTTAAAGATGTATCCTTTCTTCCTTGAGGCAATCACTGTATAGGTGTAAACTGTACCATTTACTCATTCCAGGTCTCCTGATAGCAATGGAATTTAGGCTTCTGAGAGTTTTAACCATGCATCTTTCCTACAACGGCTGAAGATGTAACATGCGTTTCCAGTGGTGTAAAGTACTTAAGTAAAATACTTTAACGTACTACTTAAGTATTTTTGTTTATTATTTATTTAACCTTTAACTAGGCAAGTCAGTTAAGAACAAATTCTTATTTGCAATGACTGCCTACCAAAAGGCAAAAGGCCTCCTGCGGGAATGGGGGGCCTGGGATTAAAAAATAAAATACAAATATGGACAAAACACACATCACGACAAGAGACACCACAACATAGAGACATAAGACAACAACATAGCATGGTAGCAACACAACATGGCAGAAGCACAAGATGGCAGCAGCACAACATGGTACAAACATTATTGGGCACAGACAACAGCACAAAGGGCAAGAAGGTAGAGACAACAATACATCACGCGAAGCAGCCATAACTGTCAGTAAGAGTGTCCATGACTGAGTTTTTGAATTAAGAGATTGAGATAAAACTGTCCAGTTTGAGTGTTTGTTGCAGCTCGTTCCAGTCGCTAGCAGCAGCAAACTGAAAAGAGGAGCGACCCAGGGATGTGTGTGCTTTGGGGACCTTTAACAGAATGTGACTGGCAGAATGGGTGTTGTATGTGGAGGATGAGGGCTGCAGTAGATATCTCAGATAGGGGGAGTGAGGCCTAAGAAGGTTTAATAAATAAGCATCAACCAGTGGGTCTTGTGACTGGTACACAGAGGTGACCAGTTTACAGAAGTGTAAAGAGGGCTATGATGTGTCCTATAAGGAGCATTGGTGGTAAATCTGATGGCCGAATGGTAAAGAACATCTAGCTGCTCGAGAGCACCCTTACCTGCCGATATATAAATGACGTCTCCATAGTCTAGCATGGGTAGGAATCAGGGTTAGTTTGGCAGCTTGGTATCTGTACTGGGGTTCCACTTTACTATTCATATGTCTGACTACTTTTACTTCACTGCATACCGGAAAGGAAATAATGTACTTTTACTTCACTGCATACCGGAAAGGAAATAATGTACTTTTTACTCCATACATTTTCCCTGACACCCAAAAGTACTTGTTACGTTTTGAATGCTTAGCAGAACAGGGAAATTGTCTAATTCACGCACTTATCAAGAGAACATCCCTGGTCATCTCTACTGCCTCTGATCTGGTGGACTCACTAAACACATGCTTCGTTTGTAAATTATGTGTGAGTGTTGGAGGGGCACAACTTTCACTGGGGATGGGGGACTTGCAACATTTTGAAATTGCACCCGTACCTCTGGCTATCAGTAAACAATTTGCAACAAGAAAATTGTGGTTTGCTTAATAAGCAATTGGAAATTATTTGAACTTTTACGGCGCACCATTGGCCCAGCGTCGTCCGGGTTTGGCCGGGGTATAAGAATTTGTTCTAAACTGACTTGCCTGGTTTAAATAAAGGTTAAATAAAATATTCATTGCGGACGTTACACATCAGGAAATATATTGAGGCAAAAATTACAGACAGTAGCGTACAAATAGCTAATTAAAACCCAATTGAATTAAGTAACATGAAATGTATTTCAATATCCTTCAGATATATAGGTCTATGTAGCCTATATCCTTCAGATATATAGGTCTATGTAGCCTATATCCTTCAGATATATAGGTCTATGTAGCCTATATCCTTCAGATATATAGGTCTTTGTAGCCTATATCCTTCAGATATATAGGTCTTTGTAGCCTATATCCTTCAGATATATAGCTCTATGTAGCCTATATCCTTCAGATATATAGGTCTTTGTAGCCTATATCCTTCAGATATATAGGTCTTTGTAGCCTATATCCTTCAGATATATAGGTCTTTGTAGCCTATATCCTTCAGGTATATAGCTCTATGTAGCCTATATCCTTCAGATATATAGCTCTATGTAGCCTATATCCTTCAGATATATAGGTCTTTGTAGCCTATATCCTTCAGATATATAGCTCTATGTAGCCTATATCCTTCAGATATATAGCTCTATGTAGCCTATACTGTATATGTATCTTTTTAATACAGTTTTCATTGGAAGCGTCTTTATATCCTTCGCTTGTTATGCAAAGAAAAGGGCAAGTTTGTAGTCACTGTTAATATCGACGGTCGCAGAAAAGGCAGATAATACATCTTGATTTTGTGTTTAGCAGAGATCTTCTTTGTATAAATTGATGCTGGAGGGCAAAAAAAGCAGCTAACGACGTACTTAGCTGTTCTACGAGTGGTCTGAGGCAGTCGCTAAATAACAAGCAGCTACGCTCCTACGAAGGTTCTGATGAAGGTTCTGATGATGAACGTAGCCTTAAGATGCTTTTGGGAATCTGGTCCCTGTTGTGTAAGATCCGTGATTACTTCCGAGGAGGAATGGAGTAAATCAATGCTGCCATAAAAACACACAGTAAGACCGTATAATGCTTTGATATTAGACTGCCCTTTACTTAGTCACTTCTCTGAGTTACCCATCCCAACTGACTCACTATTGAATTGCTTTATAAGCCAGATATCTAACAACATCAGGCATCGGTCAGTGTGTTTCATAGTGACTGTTGCACCATAGGTAAACCGAGCTAAATCCAGAACTTATTAAATAATCACATTGATCTATTTTGGAGTACGATTTTGTACATGTTGCGTAGTTAAGAGATTTGTTTTGGCTAAGTGAAAAGTCATGGAAAATGTCAAGGCCGGCTATCTTTTGTATTTTATGAACAAAACGATCAATCTAGAGAGCTACCGTCCTGTAGGTTCACACTCCAACCCTGTTCCTGGAGAGCTACCATCCTGTAGGTTCACACTCCAACCCTGTTCCTGGAGAGCTACCATCCTGTAGGTTCACACTCCAACCCTGTTCCTGGAGAGCTACCGTCCTGTAGGTTCACACTCCAACCCTGTTCCTGGAGAGCTACCATCCTGTAGGTTCACACACCAACCCTGTTCCTGGAGAGCTACCCTCCTGTAGATATTCCCTCCAACCCTGTTCCTGGAGAGCTACCCTCCTGTAGATATTCCCTCCAACCCTGTTCCTGGAGAGCTACCCTCCTGTAGGTATTCACTCCAAACTTCATGTAGCACACTGGATTCTAATAATTAGCTGGTTGATAAGCTGAATAAGGTCAGTTACATCTGGGGTTAGAGGGAAAACCTACAGGAAGATAGCTCTACAGGAACACGGTTGGAGGGAAAACCTACAAGGAGATAGCTCTACAGGAACACCGTTGGAGGGAAAACCTACAAGGAGATAGCTCTACAGGAACACTGTTGGAGGGAAAACCTACAGGGCGATAGCTCTACAGGAACACTGTTGGAGAGCCATAATCTTGTTTTTCTGTGTGTATCTTTGTGTGTACTCCAGGTTGCCCAGGAGACTACAAATCTCCGGAGATATTTGACTTCCCGGGAAAGTCAGGCTTCCAGCTCTATGGAATGGTGTACAAGCCTCACAACCTTCAGCCTGGCAGGAAGCATCCCACAGTCCTCTTTGTCTACGGTGGCCCGCAGGTTTGTGGCTTCTCTCAGACATTACAATTTTGTTATTTGATCAGGAATTCCTTATAGAAATCCAATCAGATCTGTGAGCACCGAAGGGGTAGGAACTAAGGGGAAGGAGTCTGGGTTTTGTCTTGAAGGGATACAGCATTTGTCAAAATTGACTTTTCATCGCAGGTTAGGAGAATTTATGCTGCAGGTTATGATAATTAAAGTAGTAAGTTAAGAGCATTAGGTTAAGGTCAGGAAAAGGGTTAGGGTTAGCTAAAATGTAGACATTGTCAGGGGCTGAAATGGAATTGGTCCTGTATGACCTGTTTGTAACTAGCAATCATAGCCAATACTTTCCCTAGAAATAACCATACCAAGTTCTGTCACCTTGTTGTTTTTCACGTACAGTAGCAAGATGTGTACAATGCTGAAGTCCTGTAGTCTCTATAGGGCTGACCCAAACCGTATGGTGATGTCTAAAATATATATATATATTTTTTTTTTTAAATGATCCTTTCCAGGATTGTTCCAACAACTGTGGTGTATGTGTAATCAGGCTAGCCCAGCTAGGCTCGGCCAAGGCTAGGCTCGGCCAAGGCTAGGCTCGGCCAAGGCTAGGCTCGGCTCAGTGGTGTGAAAAGGGTATGTGTGTGCCCACAGGTCCAGTTGGTGAATAACACCTTCAAGGGGATGAAGTACCTGCGTCTCAACACCCTGGCCTCTCTGGGATACGCTGTGGTGGTCATCGACGGGAGAGGCTCCTGTCAGAGAGGCCTGAAGTTTGAAGGGGCTCTGAAAAACAAAATGGTAGGATTGGTCGAAAGCCAAACCAATATCTTGCTTTAAATTTTTTTTCTAAATGGTTCCAATCCAAATTGTTCCATATTGTTGTGTACAAGCATTAAAGCTGTAATCCTGAATGGTGAAACTGCAACGTCCGTTTATGATATTACAGCAACAAGAAAGTTAGTGTCAACAACCATCGGATGTCATCGCACGCATGATAAAGAGCACAATATGTACTGGCATTTACAAAACGTACCCTGCTGCACCACGCTCTTCAGCTCAGCAACAAAAACAATAACGGTGGTCCCCATGCTGCGGATTCAATCTTTAAGGTACCCGTGTTCTACTATAGACGCAAACATGGCAAATTGTACTGTGCCAACAAAGGCTGTTCTCGCTGTGCAGGTTCATTAAATCACATTGGATCACCATATACCGTGTGCAGGCACCCTTTTTCCTGTTAATAATACCTTCTGGTATTTATTAATGGAACAGCACCTGTGTGACTCTCTCACGCATCTTTCATCTAGTCCAGGTGTTCTTGAACTTTTTCAGCTTGAGACCCAAATGAGAAATTGATTGTCCTCCCGTGACCCAAATTAAGAAGAAAATGTGTGATTAAAGATGTATTCTCATAAAAATGTGAATTTGACCCATCTGGGTGTGTCACTGTGACTAATGCCCCCCTCTCTCTGTGTGTTACCAGGGCCAGGTGGAGACTAATGCCCTCCTCTCTCTCTGTGTGTTACCAGGGCCAGGTGGAGACTAATGCCCTCCTCTCTCTCTGTGTGTTAACAGGGCCAGGTGGAGACTAATGCCCTCCTCTCTCTCTGTGTGTTACCAGGGCCAGGTGGAGACTAATGCCCTCCTCTCTCTCTGTGTGTTAACAGGGCCAGGTGGAGACTAATGCCCTCCTCTCTCTCTGTGTTACCAGGGCCAGGTGGAGACTAATGCCCTCCTCTCTCTCTGTGTTACCAGGGCCAGGTGGAGACTAATGCCCTCCCCTCTCTCTGTGTGTTACCAGGGCCAGGTGGAGACGAATGCCCTCCTCTCTCTCTGTGTTACCAGGGCCAGGTGGAGACTAATGCCCTCCTCTCTCTCTGTGTTACCAGGGCCAGGTGGAGACTAATGCCCTCCTCTCTCTCTGTGTGTTACCAGGGCCAGGTGGAGACTAATGCCCTCCTCTCTCTCTGTGTGTTACCAGGGCCAGGTGGAGACTAATGCCCTCCTCTCTTTCTGTGTGTTACCAGGGCCAGGTGGAGACTAATGCCCTCCTCTCTCTCTGTGTGTTACCAGGGCCAGGTGGAGACTAATGTCCTCCTCTCTCTCTCTGTGTTACCAGGGCCAGGTGGAGATTGAAGACCAGGTGGAGGGGCTGCAGTACGTGTCAGAGAGGTTCAACTTTGTGGACCTGAGTCGCGTGGCCATCCACGGCTGGTCCTACGGAGGCTTCCTCTCCCTCATGGGCATCATCCAGAGACCCAACGTCTTCAAGGTGAGAGGAACTACACTAAAATACACAATTCCAATCCCAAATCACTTGAGGATCTGAGTAGATTCGATACCACATTGCCCTCTGATTGGCTAGGGGAGATTTTCCCTAGACCTATTTAAACATTTCAGATCTCCAGGAGTGGGTAGGGATCTGAAGAGACTTCATTGGACTAGAACCATCTTGGATTGCGTTTTATTCTAGAAAGTGTAATCACATCTCATTTACAATGGAGATTAGACTGAATGTAGTTGGTTATAGATTGGCCTATTGGTGAGTATAGCTTTGATTTATTTGAAGCTCATCAGATATGACATTCTGTATGGATGTAGTTCTCCCATTAGGCCTCATGGTGTTGATGTTGGGTCACACGTCATTCCACACTGCAGTTCTCATAGTGCCTGTCCTTAGTACTGCTCTACAAAGCACACTGGCAAAGATCAACAAATTGTATTTTTTTTAAACCAAGGGCACGTCAACAGATTAGTTTTTTTTCTCCCCCTTGTCAGCTTGGGTATTCAAACATCAACCTTCTGGTTACTGGCTCAATGCTCTAACCGCTAGACTACCTGCCCCCTTTCACCAGCATATCTCTCACCAGCATCATATATACCAGCATATCTCTCACCAGCATCATATATACCAGCATATCTCTCGCCAGCATCATGTATACCAGCATATCTCTCGCCAGCATCATGTATACCAGCATATCTCTCGCCAGCATCATATATACCAGCATATCTCTCTCACCAGCATATCTCTCACCAGCATCATATATACCAGCATATCTCTCACCAGCATCATGTATACCAGCATATCTCTCGCCAGCATCATGTATACCAGCATATCTCTCACCAGCATCATATATACCAGCATATCTCTCACCAGCATATCTCTCACCAGCATCATATATACCAGCATATCTCTCACCAGCAGCAGAGGTACCAGGGGGCGTATTCCGTATGTATAGTACTGCTCGACAGAAATAGGGCTTCATTGAACCATTAAATAGCAGAAGTTTAGACATGCCACACAATCAATGTATGCCACCACCCTGCTATACTGAACAAATTCCCACAGGCATCCATCTTCTGAAAAGCAGTTTGACCTGTCATGTTGCGCTAAAATGTAGAAAATGAACACCTGCTGAAGTGTGATTGTACAATGCATCTTAAATGTCTTAATTGTCTGTCCCAGTGGAGGCTGGTGGAGGGAGAAATAGCAGGACAGGCTTATTTTAATGCTATCCTTACTGAAAAAATAAATCAATTCCCCCCCCCCCCCAAAAAATAGCAATGTTGTTCCTTTTCAGGTGGCCATAGCGGGCGCTCCCGTGACGGTGTGGATGGCGTACGACACGGGTTACACAGAGCGTTACATGGATACACCTGATAACAACCAACAGGGCTACGAGGAGGGCTCCGTGGCGCTGCATGTGGACAAGCTGCCCAGCGAGTCAGTCCCATACTGTTTACTGCACTCTATACACTTGAACCAATCTAAGAAATAAGAATGGCCAACTTCTATATTTATATATTGTACTGTAGATGAAGGTAACAATGTTGTGGTCAGTTCCATTCCATTTTATTGATCATTGTTGAATAAAAACAGGCATTGGTTTTGAGCAACAAAAATACTACTTATTTGTATTTTGGATATTTCTCAGCTCAAATTTCAAGGACAGATGGAACGTTATTGAGTTGCACCATAAACATTTCTATATGTATAATAAATAAACAGGATATGCGTACTGTAGTGTAGTATTAAAAAAAAGGGACGAATATGAAAATTGAACCTGTTATATTTTCATGTGGTTTCTATGTCTGTTTCCGTCCCTTTGAAACCCCTCTCCACCCAGGCCAAACCGCTTGCTGATTTTACACGGATTCCTTGATGAGAATGTTCACTTTTTCCACACCAACTTTCTGGTGTCACAAATAATCCGCGCTGGAAAGCCATATCAGCTACAGGCTAGTATATTTATGTGTTGTTGACATTTCTAAATCTGTGTTGAAGGCATGTTATGGGTAACGATGTCCCATCTATTGATATACGGTTCCCTAACATAGACATTGTTGTACAATTAGAGAGAAGCACTGCTACAGTCTGTCCCATGTGGTGTCAGTGGGACCCAGAAGGGGGCTGCTATCTTAGCCAAGACTTTAATGGACAACTCTTTCATTTGAATGGGTTTCAGGGAATATTGTTTTCAGAAAATTGCAAACTGTAGTCACATGTACCACCATATAGTGTATACCGAAGCAGGAATTAGTGGTTGATTTTCCTCTGTTGTTTTGCAGGTCTACCCCAATGAGCGACACAGTATTCGCTGCCCTGAGTCAGGAGAACACTATGAGATCATGCTGCTGCACTTTCTACAACAATACCTCTGAAAGTCACCCCCCTCTACCCCATTCTGAAACCAACTGTATACCTCCCCCGAAACCTCCTCAACCCAGGCATAAAGACCTCTGCAGCCACTCCCAACTACTCCCAACTTTACCATGAACTGGTGATCTCACTCAATTATTCCTCCACCTGTCTCGGTTGTTTTCTCTCTCTCTCTGTCTCTCTGTCTCTCTGTCCTATTCTTCCGTTCTCTCGTCCCTGTGCCTAAGGAGATCCAAGGCAGGGTTGTGAAGTATCACCTCAGACCGTGGAGGGAAAGGGGATATACATTATCTGGAGGCTGTCACAATCCCTCTCTAGTTGTCTTCCCTTTCTCTGGATTGTTTTGCCAAATGTTTTTCTTTTTCCTCCATTTTATTCACTCAAGTCAGTGGTAGGATTGGGGTTCCTCGAAAACTAAATGGAATCTATACACACACACACACACACACGCAGCATATTGGAGTTGGTGTAATGGCTAGAGGAAGAAACCCTGCCTTTACTTGCATCCATTAACTATTTTAAGTGTGTATTGTTAAAAAAATAAAATATTTTTATGGATTCTTATTCTTTTATAATGAGTGTCAAATGAAGTCGCTCATTGACATAATACAGTCATTTTCTCTCCTCACATTGCAGTGCTCACGGTGTCGGCTTGCCTTCTGAAGACATACCATGTATGCCAAAGTACTTCTTGACTTGATCGTGCTGGTATTTCCTTTTTTACGGCAATTACGATACGAGTACGAGCAGCCAAGTCTTAAACAGCTTTGTACCACCTGAATAAAATGTATACGTGATGATGAAGAATAAATACATGTATGATGATAATCTCTTTAATTGTATAATTTATCACAGATTAACACGAACAAGGATGGATGGATAGACCATAATGATGAACCAAGATGTTGAGACTGTTTCAATGTCTCAAATTGTACAAGATCAGTGTCATGGTCAACTACAATGTGATTCATATGTTAACACAGGGAATATCCGATGTGTGCAATCTCAGGTCTAGTAATCTTTCAATGTGAATTAATATTTCTCTATGACCCTCCTGGTTCTTTGGAGATGGGGAGACATCTCATGTCCCTTTTGACCAATCAGATTTTTTCACATCAGATCTTTTTCAAAGCTGATCTGACCAATTTGTGAAGGAAAAAAAGATCCGAATTGGGCTACCTGTCTAAACGAGGCCTCTGTTCCTCTAATCATTGAGTCCTCCAGCAGGTGCAGAGGGTTGATATGCTATCCACCATAGAATTGAATAGGGTCTCTATGCCAGAGCCAGATGTTACAATATGATGTCAATACATTGCTCTGCTCTATGCTATCCACCTTCCCTTTGGGGGAACGGTTGCCATGGATACCAACGATGTGATGCTGCCATTTCATAGAGGAGCTCGCTGGAAGGGTGCTTGGAAGTGATTGATGTTACCGAGGAGCCTCTGTAGGCTCTGCTGCATGAAGCTTTTAGTAGCCATTTTGAGCACATGTTAGTAATGCAGCTGGAAACGGGAACTCAACCTTTATTAGTGAAGTTGAATTGTATCATTTTTTTAATATCAAATCAAAGTAACCGTTTACCCTTTGGCTACCTTTTTATTGATAAAAACCTCAACATATTTCATTTGACATCCTCTATGAAAAATGCACCTCACTGTCTTTTCCATGTGTGTGTGTAGACCCTACAGAAAGTGAATTATGACCCTTCAAAGTCAGCATAATAGTCTGAGTTTCACAGGAAGATAATGATCAATTGGCTCAAATCACACAGGCACCTAGGCAGTATGTCATTCGCCCTCAGAACAAGATTGAATAAGG
Organism: Oncorhynchus clarkii lewisi; assembly: GCF_045791955.1. NCBI lineage: Eukaryota > Metazoa > Chordata > Actinopteri > Salmoniformes > Salmonidae > Oncorhynchus > Oncorhynchus clarkii. The sequence goes on along the minus strand of NC_092166.1, from coordinate 12,979,510 downwards.
AACACTGAGCATTTGAAATAGGTCGATCACAAACAGTAGGACATTGGATGTTCCTTCCTGTCCCTCACGCTCTCTGAAGGTGTTCTAAAACACATTAGCAGTAAGCCTGACCAGATTTCTTGGTGTGAGTAATTGAAGCTGGACCCCAGCTTGCTGTAACTTAACTTCTAATTTTGGGGAGTATGAGAGGTCCACGTGCATGGTGCCTCCAAGTAACTGCTGCTTTAAAACATGGCTCAGTCTCAACCCTGGCCTGCCTAGGGAGAGTTTGCATCCCTCAGGTATTCCTGTAAAGTGAATTGGTGAAATATTATGTTTCGTCGCTGTGGTGGAAAAATGGGGAATGCAAATCAAGAGCCAGCGCGTGTCATTACTTTTCACCATGATGGATTGGCTTCAGTACTGAAGGCTTGATAACATTAAAAAAATATATAACTTGGTAATATGCAAATCATTGAAATGGGGACAAATAGCACACATTGATTTGATAATCATGTTCGAACTCAGTTGTATGAGCAAATTTCCGGTCAATACAATTAAATGGAAGAACCTTTACTCAGCCATACTATAGGACATCAAACAGAAACAGTGGCTTCAGAAAGTATTCATACCCCTTGACTTATATCAACAAAATTATGTTACAGCCTGAATTCAAAATATATATTTTTTGTAAGTATAATTCTCACACATATACACATTAAAAATATGTTCTGTGTTCTAGAAAGACCTAGCAAAGCTGCAGCTGGTTCGAAACAAAGCAGAAGGCCTTGCCCTGAACTACACACACAGAACTAACATCAACAACATGAATGATAGTCTTTCATCAAATCAAATTGTATTGGTCGCATACACGTATTTAGTAGATGTTATTGTGGGTGTAGTGAAATGCTTGTGTATCCAGCTCCAACAGTGCAGTAATATCTAACAATACACAACAATACACACACATCTAAAAAGTAAAATAATGTTAATAGTCCGGGTGGCCATTTGATTAATTGTTCAGCAGTCTTATGATTTGGGGGTAAGAGCTGTTAAGGAGCCTTTTGGACCTAGACTTGATGCTCCGGTACCGCTTGCTGTGTGGTAGCAGAGGGAACAGTCCATGACTTGGGTGACTGGACTCTTTGACAATTTGTTGGGCCTTCCTCTGACACCGCCTAGTATATAGGTCCTGGATGGCAGGAAGCTTGGCCCCAGTGTGTGTATATATGTGTGTGAGTGATGGGATGTATAGACAATATGGACAGTATATGAATAGGATATGTAGTATATCTGAAGAATAGTATATGTACAGCAATAGTTAAATTGGATAGGCCTTGACTAGAATACAGTATATACATGTAAAACAGTATGTAAACGTAATTTAAAGTGACCAGTGTTCCATTATTAAAGTGACCAGTGTTCCATGACTACGTACATAGGGCAGCAGCCACTAAGGTTCATGGAAGAGTACACGGGTGGTAACCGTCTAGTGACAGTGACTAAAGTAGTGGGTAGAGGCCGGCTAGTGGTGACTATTTAACTGTCTGTTGGCCTTGAGATAGAAACTGTTTTTCAGTCTCTTGGTCCCAGCTTTGATGCACCTGCACTGACCTCGCCTTCTGCATGGTAGCAGGGTGAACAGGTCGTGACTCAGGTAGCTGAGGTCCTTGATGATCTTCTTGGACTTCCTGTGACACCAGGTGCTGTAGATGTTCCGGATGGCAGGCAGTGGGCTCTGACCACTTCTCTTCTAGTCTTTTAATGAAACATTTGTGTGTTGAAAAGGCCTAACCACTTGTATAATCTATTTGCATACACTTCAAACAGACACACAGTGCATTCCGAAAGTATTCAGACCCCTCAACTTTTTCTACATTTTGTTACGTTACAGCCTTATTTTAAAAAGGATTAAATTACATTTTTTCCTCATCAATCTACACACAATATCCCATAATGACAAAGTGAAAATAGTTTTTTTTCCAAAAAAGTCTATCAATCAAATTAATAATTGATATGTGGGATTCACGTCTCCATCTCAACCAAAAATCTAAGTTAAAGAATAGGACTAAATCAAATCAAACTTTAAAAGCACTTCAAATACAGTTTGATTTGATTTAGTCCTAATCTTTAATTTAGATCTTTGGTTGAGATGGAGATGTGAATCCAACATATCAATTATTAATTTTATAGACAAACTGGAATTAAAGCCAGACTTAGTCAGTGGCAAAAATGGAACTATCCAAGCAGAAGATACATATACTTCAAATGTTGATATTTGGTTGCTTTCACAAACAAACTCAACTCAGCATTGATGAATTTGCAAATCCTAAATATATGAGTGATATAGTATAGTCACATTTCATTTACTCGGTTAAACCTACCCTTTGGAATGACTTCGATTGCAACAGTGAATCTATTTCATTTTTAAGTGGAAATTTTAACAGTCATTCTCACAATAGCACATTGGTAATAGTCAGTGAGAAATATCATAGCTAGGCAGGGCTTGGTTAAAACCCTGGGTGGGAGACTAAAGGGTAGCTATAGATCAATCACCCAGTAGGAGGTGCTGTCCAGCCTATAGTTTTTATTTTGGATTAGTGGATATAACATTAAAGTTCTGAGGATCTGTTTTAAAAGTACAAATTCAACATATTTTATACAAGGTTTGGCTTGGTTTAAATTTGGTTACCGTGAAAAGATAATACTGTCGTTGAAATTTCACCCTCAAAACAACAGTTGATGACTTTTCAAATCCAATGTATTTTCCACGTAGATTCCATGTCACAATACGTTGAGAACTAAGTTGAAACAAAAGTTGATTAAACCAGTTTGTGTCCACTGGGATGTTAGTTTTACTGTTTTTGAGTTGAATACTATGTTAATTTGACAGTTATTTTTCTTCGAGTTGGCTGCTATGTTTATTTGACAGTTTTTTTTCTTCGAGTTGGCAGTTGGCTGCTATGTTTATTTGAATGTTACTCCATTTTGACCTTTGGCCTACTTCTGAATTGTTTCTCTCGCTGCATCAGTGTGTTTAATAAGAGATCAGACAGCGGAAGTATTTTTCTTTAAATGATTTTTATTGGCTGGTTCGAGCCAACGAGGGCAGTATTCAACCTCTGGGAGAGCTCTAACCATTCAGAAACCTCCGTCAGATGGGTCTTAGCATGTGGAAAATGCTTGATTTCTTGCAACACAAAACATGTTTGAACTCACCTCATTCTGTTCCATTCATTAGTCCCAAGGCTGAGCGTTGCTTTAAACAGTGATTAAGAGTGAGCTCATGCCACAGCTTTGGTGAAACACTCTTGCTAACTTTCCACTGCTAGATTCACATGTTCATGTACTTCTTAACTTTTTAAACATTGTTCGGTTTTGTCTCTAGCTGAGAGACTCTAAGACTCTCAGCTAGACTCTAAGACTTTGTTGGAAGTCTCACTGGGTGAAGCCAGGACTGACTGGGTAGCTTACCCAAGTCATCGGCTAACCACCTCTAACAGTGTTTCAGTTCAAGAGGAGAAAATTTGTCAGAATACTGAGCGTCTTTCCTCTATGACTTGTTCTCGATCACAGCGGGGGCGATCATCATGACGGTGGTCTTCAGGGGATAGTAGTGGCCACGCCAGGTCTTCCAGAAGACCCCCTGCTTCCTCTGATGCCTCTGCTTGGGAGGAGGGCTCATGAAGTAGCGGCCGTTCAGGTTGGAACGTCCACAGTTGCTGAACCACCAGCCACCTGGAGAAAGAGAACAAACATCTGGTTAGATTGGCATTGCTGCTACATTCCCAATTTGAGTCATAGAGAGATAAACCTTAGACTAAATACATTTTAAATCGTAGACTAAATAAATCTTAGATAGAATTCAGCAAAATAGTACTTTGAACTTTGAAAAAGAGGAGACGTACCAGAGAGGTGTTTGGCACAGCTGATGTCATTGTTCTGGTCATTGTCTTGGCTGTGGATGGAGACGTGCAGGCCGGAGGCCTCGGTAGCCAGGGTGCCCTCCAGGCTGCTGTTAGAGGTCTCTTGGATGTGGAGGGCATAGTGGCTCTCCTCCCCGCTCAGACGGATGGGGTACTGGATGGTCTCAGAATCACCCCTCCAGTCGGAGAACATGATGTTGAGGATGTAGTCTGCATCTTTGGCCACAGCGCGTATCTTCTCAAGACCAAGCCAGAACTCACCTAGAGAGAGAGAGAGATCAAAATAAAGACAAAATCACAACACGGTTCACAAACTCTTTTGTCCAGACTCCGTACCTCAGATAGTCAGTATCAGTACACGTCATCAAGGTCTGTGTTCTATCAGGGCTTTGGCCTTTCCCTTTCGCTGGCACAAATATCCTATTTATAAATGACTCATTCAACTAGAACAAGAGCCTCCAGTTTCATATCTCCAAAGCCTTGAACTTCAAACTGTTATGTCGGCCAGCAGCCAACATAGAACTTGTTTGTGAGCTATGGGGCAAAAGTCCTCTCTGCCTCTGACAACTCCACTTGTTTTCTACTGAGGGAATTCACACTTGTGTGTATGGAAGTGGGGGTTTGGTGGGTCCAAGCAGAAGTAGTCAAATATGACTGTTTTTATAATATTGTTCTGTAGGGACATAATTGCATAACATGTTTACCTTCCACTTAATAACTAGGTCAGATGTTCAGGAATCAGGATACATCTAGTTTCCCTATCTGGGTTCCCTATCATTGGCTTCTTCATTGTAGCTGGTTAATTCTGCAACTACGGGAACTTCGATGTCCTCAGGGTCAATTTTGGGGATTTCATTAAAAAAAAACATGTTTTTATTTTTTATATGTTAAGTTCACACTACATTCACCCCATATTTTTGTTCAACACCTCTCTATCAAGTATTTTAACTACCTTTCAGATTTTAAACCTCAATTTCACTGTTTTGCCCTTGTCCCTGACTCAGACTTATGAGCTTCTACTTCTTCTATGAGAAAACATAATTACACATGATGTAATGTTATCTCCTAGAGAAAGAGTCAATTAAATACAACCTATATCAATATTTATTGTGAGGATGTCCTTTATATTGCTATTTACACAAAATATACCTGTCCTTTGGTAGTGGTGTCATTTCCACCACTGAGGGCACATTTTATTGTTAGTCATTTCCAAACAGGCTACAATTTCTTTAATTTGTGGTATAATTTTGATTTTTAAAATATATTTGATGTATTTAGTGTAAACCACATGCTAGCTGTAATACTGGCCAAAGCATTCTAAGCAGTCTGTCATTTTTCACCAAAAACAGCAGAAGCGTCATTTCCACCACAGTCATTTCCATCACAAACTTAACCGTGATGGAAATAACAGAACGTGGTGGAAATTACAAAAATCCATTACGTTATTACTTTTGACTTATTTTTTATATTTTTTATTTAGGCTTATTTAATCATGTAAATGACTTGAATCTAGAAAATGCTCCAAGGTGTGCACAATTGGAAAACAGAAATAGTATTTTTCTTTGTTTTTAGAAGATGCCACATAAAACATCACAGAGGTCACAGACATGGAAACAAAATAAATAATGATCCTATACAATACCAGGAACATCTGCAAAAAAACAGGGAGAGATACTGGAAGAAAAAAGAGAAGAGAGAAGTGATATCTCAGTGACACCACCTCAGTCATAAGTGACACCACCTCAGTCACCAGATGACTTGCAGCCAGAACATGAGGCCATCATACCTGCCCCTAACTTACCTGCCCCCGATGCATGCCCTGATACCCCTTCCTCATGGTCTGCAACAGGAAGGAAAAGTCAAATACTTGCTGGAAGGAAAACGGTTGGAAGAGGTCGCTCAAAAACATACATTTCTTTGCATGACAAATGTCAAATAAAGCTCAACAGAAAACTGAGAAATACAAAAAAAGATATGATCAACTGATGAAGAAAATGGAGAGACAAGATTTCCCAAAGACAAAGACAAAACAGAAAATGAAGGGAACTCCGAAGAACTTGAGAAGGGTTGTTGTTTCAAAATGCCATCATTGCAGAGTTAAAACAAAAGTATAAAAAAAATGCGCAGTGCCAAGGACAAACAAGTGGCTTCAAAAATGCTCAGAGGAAACATCCTGAGAAAGTACGGCCTGGTCAAAGCTGCAAACAGACGACTTTGGATTTTCAGCAAAAGCATTGAGGGAAAATGAAAACAGGATAACTAGTCTTCAATACTCCAGGAAAAAAGCAGTGTAACATAATTAGCACAGACACAGAAGAGAAAATCACTAGATTCTATGAACGTGATGTCAACAGTAGAGCAACAACAGGGGAAAAGGACACACTAATGAGGAACAAGAAAAAAAAAGCAGAAGCGCCTGTTGAATGGCAAAATTCAGAACCTTTATCAGGATTTTAAGAGGGAATATTCAGAGATTAAAAAGTCCTACTATGAATTATTTTAAATACATATTTTTGAGTTGCCAAGCCAACAGTCCAGGATAGGGACACATGCCTCTGCAAAACCCACGCCAACCTCCAGTGCATGGAGGACAAACTACAGTATCACAAAGTGATCAGCTGCAGTAACAATGACAACCTTATTGAGTCTTTGTGCTGTGAGAACCTGAAGAAAGAGTGCATGTAGACAGAGTTCTCCCTTTGCCAAGCCAAAGAGCATAAACATCTGACTTTGATACTGGTGAGCAGACATTGTGGTTTGAGTGGAAAAACTAAGCTGAAGGGAGAGAGAAGGAATAACAAAGAGGGAAACAGGGAGAAGTTCACTGTACATTTGACAGTATAAGAAAAGGTGGGTGGCACACTGCAGATTCTACTGGAGGACTTCTCCAAAGGATTGAAAGAGAAGTTGGGGAAACACATGTACAACATTCCACACCAATTCTCCAAACTGAGAGAATTAAAAGGGAATCTGCAGAAAGAGGAGATCATCATGCATATTGACTTTGCATAGAACTCAGGGGCGCAACTTTCACTGGGGAAGGGGGGGACATGTCCCCCTCACATTCTGAAATTGCATTTTAGTCCCCTCCAGTTTTATAATTTGAATGTGATACAAAATGATGCAACGGTGTGCTTTAGGACCATGCAGACACCTCCGAGCGGTCGGGTAGGCTGTTTAGAGTGTAAAACAAATTATAATATTGATTTCCCCCCCCCACTTCTAAAACCAAAGTTGTGCCACTGAGAAAACTACCTGTGTAAATACACCAGTGAAATCCAGGCAGTTCACTTTAGTGATTCTCACATGCAGGTGACCCTCTACACCTGTGTTGGACATACCACAAATGATACCGTTTCCCTTTGCTCACTGAGTTCTTCTATGCAGATGACTCCTCTGCAATCTGGGCTCATCTCTCAAAAACACTGGCCTACTTCCTTGAGCTCTGGCCAATTTTGGAATCTTACTTTTTCTTAAATTAATTAAATGTTCTACAATGGTTGTTGTTCAAAATGTTTGCAATAAAACATTGTTTTCATTTTACATAGATGTCATTTCCACCACACCCATATTTTTAGGTAAATTAGTATATTATGTATAATTTACATTGATTGATTTGTTTTGCATAGGGAAATCATATGGTTGTTATCATAATCTCACAAAAAGGTTGGGTGGAAATATTTTATTTTTTTATGATAAATAAAAAATTCAGCTTTGTCACAAAGGCAAGTTTATTCTATTCAGGCGTTGTGTTGAATTATTAATTTTAGGAAAATCTTAAAAAGCACTTAAAATAATATTCAATGCAAGTTAATGTACAAATGTATAAGAAATGTGTTCTAAAATAATTGTATGATAATTTCATTTTCAACAACAATTGATGTTTAATGATGTGATGGAAATTACATTTGTCTATGGCTGTCTGAGAAAAATGACGAAAATATATAAATTCCTGAATAGTACGATCACATCCATTATCAGATATTATTTCTAGACAAATCAAAGACGATTATAATACTGGTAAAATGGTGTTTCAATACATTTTAATTTCTGAAAGCTTGCCGGGCCAAAGTGCCCGAAGTTACAGAATCACCCAGCTCTCCAGGTCTGTGAATGCTGAATGTTTGCAAATAAAGGGGCCTTATTGTGAAATGGGTTTATCAGTAGTTGTAAACCTAAGAAAGATAAAGAGTTAATCTTGTGCCCTAGTCTGACCTGCCCGGAACAAAAGAGAGCTCCTTGCTTAGTAGTAAACATGACCTTTCTCCCAGTTCCCAAGCAGACTTCCCCCTCAGCTGCCTGGTCTACTGATTACATGTGCCTCTCCTCAAATTCCACTACCCCCTCCACTCCTGCCTTCACGTTTTCTCTCCCCTCCTCCTCCCCTCCTGTTTGACATACCTCCCACACGTGCAAAGCAGCCAGTCAGTGACGTAGGAATGCATGGCCACTGCATGCACAAGGAATGCTCAGAGAGTACTATAGGGACAGCAGGCTCATTAAAAAAACACATGTAAAATAGCTGTTTACACATGTGGAGCTTCAATTTCACACATGAAACCATATTTTCACATTTATTAAAGAATAATACGTGTTCACCTCACGTGAATTGCAGTTTCACATGTAACATTTGAGGTTTCACATGTTAAAAATGTTCACATGTGAACATCGGATATGCAATTCCCCATGTGAAAGTGAGATTTTCACGTGAAACTGCAAATGAGATGTTTTTACATGTATTTTTTTTCACATGAACTTGTAATTCCACATGTGAAAATCTCATTTGTAATTTCCCATATAACAAAACTCCACGTGTGAAAATCTCACTATCACATTTTGAATTGCAGATTAACATGTGGGGTGGAAATAATGTTATTCTCCTCACTTGAAAAAATGTTAACATGTTGCAGTAGAAATGTTTCCAAATGTGGAATTAGTGTGCTGTTTCTGACCAACTCTCGCTATCTCTCTCAGAACGATCTTCTTGACCCTAACCAGACAGACTTCAAACATCCCAACCCGAGCACTCCATTCCACTACCTCTGGTCTCTTGGCCCTCCCAACCCTGCGGGGGGGCGGCTCCCGCTCAGCCCAGTCAAAGCTCTTCCTTGTCCTTGCACCTAAATGGTGGAACAAATTTCCCCCAACCTCTTTGAAGAGTACACTGCATGGTATGTACACTATGTACACATGGTAAGTATGTGGACATCCCTTCAAGTTCGTGGATTTGGCTATTTCTGCCACACCCGTTACTGACAGGTGTATAAAATCAAGCACACAGCCATGTAATCTCAATAGACAAGCATTGGCAGCAGAATGGCCCGAACTGAAGAGCTCAGTGACTTTCAATGTGGCACCATCATAGGATCCCACCTTTTCAATAAGCCATTTCATCAAATGTCTGCCCTGCTAGAGCTGCCACGGTCAACTATAAGTGCTGTTGTGAAGTGTCTAGGAGCAGCAACGGCTTAGCTGCAAAGTGGTAGGCCTCACAAGGTCACAGAACGGGACCGCCGATTGCTGAAGCGCAAAGCGCATACAAATTCCCAGAAGAGTGGAGGCTGTTATAGCAGCAAAGGGAGGACCAACTCCATATTAATGCCCATGATTTTGGAATGAGATGTTTGACTTTTGGCCATGTAGTGTGTATTAAATAACTCACCTCCTTCTCTGCACCCTCTCAGGGGTTGGGTGTCTCAGGCTCTGCACACTCTTGGATTGGATCCTGCCTGGCAGACCGCTCCTACCAGGTGACGAGGAGAGGATCTGTGTCTGCACCACGTGCTCTCTCTACTTGTGTCCCCTAGGGCTCGCTTCTAGGCCCTCTCCTCTTCTCTCTATACACAAAGTCACTCTGCGTCGTCATATCCTTACATGATCTCTCCTATCACTGCTATACAGATGACACTCAGCTCCTTTTCTCCTTCCTCCCTTCTGACATCCAGTTGGTGACACACGTCTCTGCGTGCCTGGCAGATATCTCAGCTTGGATGTCGGCCCACCACCTCAAGCTCAACCTCGTCAAGACGGAGCTGCTCTTCCTCCCGCTCCAAGACCTCTCCATCACGGTTGACAACTCCACGGTGTCCCCCTCCCAGAGTGAAAATAACCTTGGCGTGACCCTGGACAACACCCTGAAAACATCAAAGCAGTGACTTGCTCCTGCAGGGTCATCCTCTACAACATCCATCCAGTGTGACCCTACCCCACACAGGAAGCGGAGCAGGTCCTAATCCACTTGTCATCTCCCGTCTGGACTTGGCTGGACTCCCTTCTTGTGCCATCATACCCCTGCAACTTATCCAGAACGCCGCAGCCTGCCTGGTGTTCAACTTTCCCAAGTTTCCCATATCACCCCGCTCCGCCGCACACTCCCCCGGCTTCCAGTTGAAGCTCGCATCCACTACAAGACCATGGTACTTGCCTATGGATCAGCAAGAAGAACTGCCTCTCCCTACCTTCAGGCTATGCTCAAATCCTACACCCCAAACCTAGCTCCAGCTCTGCCCAGTCAAATCTCTTCTCTGTCCTGACACCCCAATGGAAAATTCTCCCCACTTTCAAAATACAGAAATACAGCCAGTATGATGCATTTTACGTCATATGATGCAAAATGCATCATACCGGCTGTGCTTCTGTTTTCTGAAAGTTATATATCTTAAACTTGATTGCTGACATGCAAAACATTTTGGGACTATATCAACAATGGACGAATGAAGCAAATACCAAAAGATAGTTTTAGGGTGGAGTTTTCCTTTAAATGATCTCACATATTTAAGGTGTTAATATTTAAGGTGTTAAATATGTGTAAAAAAAATTGCTACTGTCTATTTGACTGTCTTTTCTGTCATTTATGAATGTGTTTTTCAATGCATTTCTCTAGCCTTTAGTAGTAAAGGCCAAATTCAACATCTATCAAATCATTTTTTTAACCTAAAGGGGTCCTAAAATGTCAAATCAGATAGCTAAATGATCCGAAGTATGACAGGGGATGAGGAGGCAATCTTTAGTTGCTACATCCATTTTTGGACATAAATGAATGATATGTACCCATTAATTCTTGAAGAATAAAACGTATCAATGCCTCATGTGCTTAGTTCAACTGTCGTATTCCATCAGAAGCCAAAATATAAGCTTGTTTAACTCCAATGTTTGTAAACAAAGTAAATTTAAACAACCACTGTATAGCCTAAAAACATGATTAAAAGTATAATGTCTATATCATGGATGGTCAGTCTTAGCATCCATAGTCCTGTCTATGAATGAGAAATGTAACCTCAGATTAATAAACAGAGCTATGAATGTAACGACTGACCATCCATTATATCACAACTATAGTTGTAACCATGTTTTGAGGCATAATAGTGTTTGTCTACATTTACTTTGTTTACTAACGTTGGAATAAAACAAGCTTATATTCTGGGTTCTGATGGGATACGAGCTCATGAGGCATTTGTTTTATAAGTTATATTCTTCAAGAATCAATGGGTACAAATCATTACTTTATGAGTCCAAAAATTGACGTAGCAACTGCTTATTGCCCCTTGAATAGAGTAATAGTGTTATTATATGGTGCAATCCTTTAGTGTGTGAGCTGCTTTTGTTGCATTAATATCAAGCAAAACTTCTGCAGTCAAGAACTAAATTCTTATAGCAAACAAAAATAATTAAAAGCAAAACACAAACTCAAAAGTAACATATTGCAAAGTCGGTCCCGGGATGGGAGACTAAATTGTAGCTGGAAGTGGTGATAGATAAACATGTCAAAAAAAATGTCACATGGGAATGTATTTTTTCACGAGGGAAAAACACTACATGTGAATCGTCACACATAAAAAAAATATATATTTATATATTTCACGTGTCCGACAACCACGTGATTTCTTCATGTGGTCTTTTTTTGATACTCAATTCTGGTCATTGGCTCACTTCTGGATTGTGTTTCCAGCTGCATCAGTGTGTTTGATCAGAGATCAGACAGAGAATTGGCTGTTTCATGCCAAAGATCAATTTCATTGGCTGGTTCATGCCAAAGATCAGTTTATTTTCTCTTAAAAAAACAACAGCAATTTTACACAACTGGAAAACTTGAACTAGACCATATAAATTACAAACAGGTGATAGCAGAAATATATAAAGATTCTTTACAACTTATAAATAAAGAAGGCACAAAAAACCTCAAGTCATCAACAAGAACACTAGAGAATTTTACAAGTTACAGTCAAGGTTCTGAAGAGACAGTCGACATTCATTCATCATACACTAGACAGAAATATATGACTCTGGTCATTTTAAGAACAGTCAATGTGACTGAAAGATAAAAAATCTCCACGAGAACACAACAGTGGATCGTGAGCTTACTTTGATTCAAAATAAAACTGCAGGAGAAGTAGGTTTACATTGTACAGAAGCTGGAATGGTGTTTGCTCCATAAAATAACTTTAAATGTAGACAATGAAACCACCATTGTTGAAAAATACTTTACACACGTTCTGTCTCATTACATCCTGTAATTCTGTAATTATAGATTACAGTGATTATTTCTTTATATAATGCCTTTGGAAAGCTAATGGCATTACTTTCATGTGGAAAAACAACAAATTGTTTCAGTCACCATTTGGTCCATACAATCGGATTAAGAAACTCTCTAGAGCTGCCCCACTTGTACAACTACAGTGTTCATGCGGACAAAACTTTGCTCTAGCTAGAAATGTTGGAAACTCTGTTAAAACTCTGGGAGAGCTCTTGCATTCAGAAACCACTGTCAGATAGGTCTTAACGTGGAAAATGCTTGGTTTCTTGCAACACAAAACACATGTTGGAACTCGCCTCATTCTGCTCCATTCATTGATGCAGTCTGAGAGGCCCAAGGTTGCTTTAAACAGTGATTAAGAGTGAACTCATACCACAGCTGTGGTGAAACACCCTTGCTAACTTTCAACTGCTAGATTCACATGCACATGTACTTTTTAACATCTTAAAGATACATTTATGCATTGTTCGGTTGTGAATCTAGCTGAGAGACTTTAAGACTTTTGAAAAACAGAGAATTGGAAACACGGAGCCCATTCAAGTATGAGTTATTTAGTTTTTTATAATGGCCTCGGCTTTGTTGGAAGTCTCACTGGGTGAAGCCAGGACTGACTGGGTAGCTTACCCAAGTCATCGGCTAACCACCTCTAACAGTGTTTCAGTTCAAGAGGAGAAAATTTGTCAGAATACTGAGCGTCTTTCCTCTATGACTTGTTCTCGATCACAGCGGGGGCGATCATCATGACGGTGGTCTTCAGGGGATAGTAGTGGCCACGCCAGGTCTTCCAGAAGACCCCCTGCTTCCTCTGATGCCTCTGCTTGGGAGGAGGGCTCATGAAGTAGCGGCCGTTCAGGTTGGAACGTCCACAGTTGCTGAACCACCAGCCACCTGGAGAAAGAGAACAAACATCTGGTTAGATTGGCATTGCTGCTACATTCCCAATTTGAGTCATAGAGAGATAAACCTTAGACTAAATACATTTTAAATCGTAGACTAAATAAATCTTAGATAGAATTCAGCAAAATAGTAACTTTGAGACGTACCAGAGAGGTGTTTGGCGCAGTTGGTGTCGCTCTTCTGGTCATTGTCTTGGTCGCGGGTGGAGAAGGGCAGGCCGGAGGCCTCGGTAGCCAGGGCGCTCTCCAGGTTGCCGTTGGAGGTCTCTTGGATGTGGAGGGCGTAGTGGCTCTCCTCCCCGCCGAGACGGATGGGGTACTGGATGCTCTCAGAATCGTCCCTCCAGTCGGAGAACTTAACCTTGAGGATGTAGTCTGTGTCTTTGGCCACGGCGCTCATCTTCTCAAGACCAAGCCAGAACTCACCTAGAGAGAGAGAGAGAGAGATCAAAGGAGTTAAAACCTGATCCGTGGCTGTGGTAGCATGTGCAAAGTCTCCATACATGTGTCCAGATATATCAGTGTCTTCGTTAATTTAAAGGATCTGATCGTAACAGGGCTGGCAATCACTTAATCTAATTTAACAGGAATAGACCATGCGATTTGGTCACTTCTGGCACCTAAAGCCACCAGGGACATTAAAGCTGGAGATTAGAGGGTTGTTTATGCCAAACCTACCATATCAAAATCCATCTGATCCCTCGATCTTGATATCTACAATCCTGTATCAGTGTTAGTATCACTGCTTGTTAATCAAACTGAACCGGGAGGTTTCGGGTCAAGAGCTCTGTGCTGTACTTTGCTATGCTGTGGATGTGGGTGGTACTGTCCGACCCTCGGTGTGACCTCGCTAGCTAGTTCCAGAGGAAAGTATTGAGGGAGATGATAAAAGACAACAGAGGATATATTTACCATTCAGACTGCCAAAGCCGCTCTGGTAGGCCTGCCATAGCTGGTCAAAGTCAACTGAGCCATCCTGGCGCCTCTGGATCACGGTCCAGCCACCTTCTGTAGAGAGGAAAGAGAGAGAGCAGTGGGATTAGTCTTTTTTTTACTACTGCCAACTGTCATACATGTACGGATACAATATGTTCATAAACTAAGCTATAGGGTAACCTTATACGGTGAGCCAAAATCCTGGCTAACTCCACTTACCAGTTGTCATTTCGCAGAAGACTTCAAAGGATTGGGAGTTTAATGGCTGAATGGTGTACACTGCGCTGGCCGTCTCGCCTCTCAGGAACAGCTCATGGCAGTCTGAGGCCATCTCTGAAAAAAACAAAGACAAAAACACAACACGGTTCACAAACTGTTCTCCCACACTTCGTATCTCAAGTATCAGTACACATCGTCAAGGTCTGTGTTCTAACAGTGCCTTGGCCTTTCCCCTTCGCTGGCACAAATATTATAGTTATAAATGACTCATTCAACTAGAAAACAAAAACTCTGGTTTCTTATCTTGAGAGCCTTGAACAGCAGCCAACATAGAACTTGTTTGTGAGCTATGGGGCAAAAGTCCTCTCTGCCTCTGACAACTCCACTTGTTTTCTACTGAGGGAATTCACACCTGTGTGTATTGAAGTGGGGGTTTGGTGGGTCCAAGCAGAAGTAGTCACTTAAGTCAAATATTACTGTTTTTAAAATATTATTTTGTTGGGATGTTTACCTTTCACTTAATAACTAGGTTAGATGTTCAGAAATCAGGATACATCTGGTTTCCCTATCATTGGCTTCTTCATTGTAGCTCTCCAGGTCTGTGAATGCTGAATGTTAGCCCATAAAGAGGCCTTATCGTGAAGTGGGTTTATTAGTAATTGTAAACCTAACAAAGCTCAAGAGTTAATGTGCTGTGCCCTAGTCTGACCTGCCCGGAACAAAAGAGAGCTTAGTAGCGATTGGTTGCTGTGCACATGAGGTAGAATGAGATAGAGACAGCCAGGCAGCATCAACAAAAGGTATGGGGGGCCCAGTGGCTGTCATGTGCCTGATGAGGCATGAGATGGTGCACACCCTTAATGTTTTACAGAAAAGAGTTCAAGTTTATATAATGCCGACTTGATAGATACTGCATACGTTCATCGGCTATGATGCTCTTTATCAGCACCAATTGTCTAAATAAATATTTTCATTGAATTGGAGCCAATCAATCGATACTGGTTTTGGTTTGATTGATATTGATTTGACTTGGTTGCTATTGAACAAACATAAGAGCAGACCACGGGAACCCAATGCATTGGTTTGCCTGGGGGTCAGGGTTTCCTCTCAACTTTGACACACTTCTCATTCGTCTAAGGCTGGAGAAGCAGGGGTCTACGGGGATGGGGAGAGGGGAAGGAGGGATGGAGGAGGGGAGAAGAGGGACTTTTGACTACTCTGATAGATCTGGGGGAAAGGTTGCACATTCTTGAGGGATGTATCACTGTTTTATGGTGAGAGGGAAAAATGGGAGGGCTGGAAGGAGGGAGCAAGGAGGTATGCAGTCAGTGCCTTCAAAACAACAAAGGATGTATGTACAAAGTTCATCACACTAAATTAAACCGCCTCCTTTTCCTTGCCTTCTTTCATGACTTTTCTGGCTCTGGGCCAAATGACCTAATCTGAGGAACATACACTCTTAAGAAAAAGGGTTCCAAAACGGTTCTTCGGCTATCCCTATAAAGAAACCTTTAACGTTCCAGGTAGAACTCTTTTGGGTTCTATGTAGAACCCTCTGTGTAAAGGGTTCTACATGGAATTCAAAAGGGTTCTACCTGGAACCAAAAGGGTTCTCCCTAGAACCAAAAAGTGTTCTTCAGAGGGTTCTTCTATGGGGATAACCGAAGAACCCTTTTAGGTTCTACATTTGCAAAAAGTCCCCCTCCTCCGCCCCAAGCTCCATCAGATTTGTGAGTTATCCATCTGTGATGGGGATGTGACCCTGAGTTAACACTGTCCGAGACAGCTGAACTATCCCCCAATTGGAGTCCAGCCAGATTACTTGTTTCTTTCATAGAATTCCTGAAATCCTGCTGACGTCAGAATTTGCTGTGAGACGACTCATTGTGTTCTGCTGGGTGACTGCATCTCACAATTCTGGGCCTGTGGGTTCACCTTTCACCTACTTTCCTCAGTGGCTATAGTGTAAAACCCACTATTTAGATAGAACCACAAGTCACGTTGCTTTTGACTGAGAGAGCGATAATTTACTTGTTTTAACAGGCAATATACTGAAATGGTATGTATGATAATGTTACTTTCTTTTTCAATCAACTCTGATTAGGTCAATCACATATCTGACCAACATCCATAAAGTGACATGGTTCGCATAGGTCACATTCAGAGTTAAATCATGACTCACATATTCTGTATAGGCCTATTGATTGATTCATATCCCTCAATGCTGACTTTTTAGTGAGACCAGACCCCAGCTAGAGCACTAAACAGGAACTTGCCATGAGTTAATCATTGTTCCATTGCCAGAAATCCTGGAACTAGTGTCTGAACTTTTCCCTACTTGGCCATGATCAAGCTCCATATAGCACTGATGAAAGCCCACATTATGAGCTGGCCACAGTAGTACAGTTCAGATGTTAACAGCTGTCTGGTTTGGGTGTAGGTTGAGGACATCATGATCACTTTTACAATTACTGTACTACTGTATTAAGTGTGTTAAGCTAACTCCATTGACACTTCCTACTGTGATCTTTTTCTTTATACTGTGAATATATTATATTTACTGTGAACCCAATGAAAACGTTCCTTCAGACAAGTAATGTACTTTTTCAGTCATTGGTAGGTGCATTAATTGGCATGGCCAATCACCTGTGCGTCATTTTTCGCGGGCTTGGGGCAGATAGATACGCGCAGGCAATTATCTGCTAATTACTGTCTAACCTTCACGTCATTTAGAGGGAACTCCAGTTAAACTTAATGTTTTAAGCCTCGTATTGCCTCAAAGCAGATGGCATGGGAGGTCAATATTTGTCTGGGCGTCAATTTAAACAACGGATTTGACATAAAGCTTAGCTTTACTTACCGATGGGTGAGTCGCGCTGCTCAATGCTGCCATTTTGAACGGTCTCTTCTGGTTTACGCCTGAATGCTGGTCTCTCTTTTTTCAGCTGAATCTGAGTGAGCAAGGAAAACGACGTTTTAAATAATTCATAATACATAATAGCCTCATGAATTGTTTAAATAATTATACATGGGTCAGTGATATTCACAGAATGTTTCATACCTGGTGTTGCAGGGTCCTGATGCGCACGTTCTGCTTTTCAAGTTTATCTTGCTGGAGTTGGATTCTGTTGACCAGGTCATCAATACGTTTATTCTGAGCTTCCAGCATCCACTGAAAGAAAACAGACAGGTACCCTGTTAGTCTTTCTCCTGTGACATACTTTTAAGTAGCAAAGGTTTCTTATAACATAGGAATAGCCCACCACAAAGCCGATATTGTGATCTGTGTTTTTAGACTATAACTATGTGCTTGTACTTTGAATGGGGGCGCATTTCACATAGCCTATCCGAGCACATTCAACAGCTTTTGTAATTTCCAACCAGGTAGTCTGGTCACATAATAACGCGGGGGTTTCCATCCCACAAAAAAAGTAACTGTCAGGTCTTATAGCAGCTCCACGTGATCTTTAAATCAAGAGTGACATTTTCCTCTACTGGGCTATGTTCCAAATATCATGGTTTAAATATCATTCACACATTCTGAAACGAATGCGTGCAGTTCCTTTGTCTGGCCAACGTTTAGCACGTAGTCCACGCACTCCAGCACAATAAACACACCCACTGGCATGCCTTCAGACATTGCTTCAGGCTGAATATCTATAAGTCCCTTTGAGTCAATGTAAATAATCCCAGACCAACTGTTATTGTCCATCAAAGTGCATCTATTGTCCCCCTCCAGTTGTTCCTCTGAACATCAGCAAATAGGCCATTTGCCAAACTATTATGCATGACTAATGTAGGAGAAAGGACAATACTAGTAGCCTACTGTATTACGCATTACTTAATGTTAATCAATTCATCAATTTGCTGTGGTGTTTTGTTATGTTATCGCAGTAAATTAATAGTAAATTAATATGCCAGGCTGCTCACTGCAAAAAGCATTGTATGGTAATGCCTTCATTCAACTGAAGCAATCAGAATTGAAGTGATCAGAAATGAATGGATACAATGGAAACTGCAGAGAAGTAAACTCACAAAGGGGGAGACATGCAGCAGTTAGCTTACAGTCTGTCTTGTTAGTAATCAATTTTTATCTCAAGTCATTTTATTCCCTTCCTTTTCACCAAATGCACAATTGTATCATAGCTTATTTTCCGAACACAATGAATGACCAAATAGAGTCATGGATTCCCTCCTTACCTGAATGATGCGTGCATCGCTGTAGTTGCCTGTGTTGCCCATGTTCATGTCGGGCAGCCCCTCTCCCTGCAGCATGTCATCCATCTTCTCTTCCAGCTTGTTCATCCTCTCATCCACCCTCTTCCTCTCCTGCTGCATCTCCGCTGTCTTCTCCCTCAGCTCGGCCGTCTCGTTGAGCACCTGGACCTCCCTGTCCTCCAACCCCCGGGCCTTGGCCTTCAACACCTCGCACTCCGCCTGCAGCCTCTGGCTCTCCTTGCCCAGGTCCGCTGCAGTGCCGTTGAAGACCTTCAGCTTGGCAGTGATGTCCCTCATCTGTCCCTTGGTTTTGTCCACATGCTCCTTGAGGCCTTGGCCTAGCTGGAGCAGGCCATGGGCGATCACATTCACGTCGTCCCACGCTGCATACTGCATCTTCTTCTCCTTCCCGCTGGTGGCCGAGCCTCCTCTCCTTTCGAAGGGGTTGCCGGTGGCCATCAGAATAACCAGGCAATGAGTCAGGGTTGCTAGTGTTGTCTTCATTGTTGCCTGCTTTCCTTTGTTTGTTCGTTGGCTCAGGTTCTTGGTCGTTTTTTTGTCAGGTGGTTTGCAGAAGCACCCTTCTCTTTCCAGTTTGTTGCTTGAGCTCAAGATCCTACCTCTCTGTGCAGAGCACTTTGGTTTTATACTTTCAGAGCCCTTCAACTCCAGCTGGCTGGCTGATCTGATTGGCTGGCCGAGCAGAGGGGGGAGAGCTGCTCTCAGGTTTCTCCCCCGCTCAGTTAACTCTTTATGTCAAGCGACCGCGTGAGAGAGGAGCAAGGGATGTAACAATGAAGCCAATTTCATCACTACCTGTAAAATACAGTAACAAAGAGATTTCAGTCAAATTATTGCACATTGACATGCACAGCTGTACAATAAAAGACAGCTTTATGTGCAAACACATCTAACTACTGTCACCATAATGTTTCTACTATCACTATACTGTCTCTATCAGTCAGTACCTAGAAAAGGGGTTCAGACATGTAAGTGCACTTCACAGCTGTATGGTAAAGGATAGATGAACTCACTTTGTGTAATAAACTTGATGACGTAACAAAGAAATGGTTGATATCACTTCAAACGAGAGGAAAGCCTATGCTGATTGATACTTTACACCGGTTACTTTGCTGTTGATAATGTTATTGTTATGGTGTGATAATGCTATGGCGTGACAATGCTATGATAACGTTACGGTGCAATAATGTTGCGATAACGGCACGGTGCGATAATGTTACGACAACGCTATGGTGGGATAACGTTGCGATAATGGTACAGCGGGATAATGTTACGATAATGTTATAGTGTGATAATGCTGTGATAATGTTATGGTGTGATAATGTTATGGTGTGACTTGAACATAATATAAAAATGACACAAGTTACCATTACTTTCTATAAAGAGGTTAGGTAGTTATTACAGGTAAAGCTAAGTGTATGTTATTTTCCGAAACGCTTAAAAATCTGTTTATTTATGTGTATGTAACAGTATAACTTTAGTCCCTCCCCTCGCCCGAACCAGGGACCCTCTGCACACATCAATAACAGCCACCCATGAAGCATCGTTACCCATCACTCCACAAAAGCTGCGGCCCTTGCAGAGCAAGGGGAACCACTACTTCAAGGTCTCAAAGCGAGTGACGTCACCGATTGAAACGCTATTAGCGCGCACCACCGCTATCTAGCTAGCCATTTCACATCGGTTACATGTATGTACATTGGATGGTGCCCACATTGATCGTGCCCCCGCTTATAAATATTTTGGCATCTGGATTGACGAAAAGCTATGTTTCAAAAAGCATATTGATGAGTTAGTTACGAAGTTAAGAATTAAAGAATAAGGATTGGCTTTTATTACATTTTCGCCTAAAATGACATACCCAAATCTAACTGTCTGTAGCTCAGGCCCTGAAGCAAGGATATGCATATTCTTGATACCATTTGAAGGGAAACACTTTGAAGTTTGGGGAAATGTGAAAAGAATGTAGGAGAATATAGCACATTATATATGGTAAAAGATAATACAAAGAAAGAAGCAAAAGCTTTTTTGTATTTTTTTTGTACCATCACCTTTGAAATGCAAGAGAAAGGCCATAATGTATTATTCCAGCCCATGTGCAATTTAGATTTTGGCCACTAGGTGGCATCAGTGTATGTGCAAAGTTTCGGACTTATCCAATGAAAAATGTGTATTTCTGTTCAAAATTTTGTATCAAGACCGCCCAAATGTGCCTAATTTGTTTATTAATAACTTTTCATGTTCAAAACTGTGCACTTTCCTCAAACAATAGAATGGTATTCTTTCACTGTAATAGCTACTGTAAATTGGACAGTGCAGTTAGATTAACAAGAATTTAAGCTTTCTGCCAATATCAGAAATGTCTTTGTCCTGGGAAATGTTCTTGTTACTTACAACCTCATGCTAATCGCATTAGCCTACGTTAGCTCAACTGTCCCACAGGGGACCCACCAATCCCGAATAAGTTTTAAAGGAATAGGGCATGGCTTTCATTAAATAGCAGAAAACAAACAATTCAGTCGACATTTATGCTCGTTATAGATTATGTCGATATCGTTGAATTAATGCAGCTGCCACTGCAATTGAAGCCAGTGGACGCAGTTAATAATAGCACACAGTACACATCCATGCTTTCTGTATCAGAAAGTAAGCTGTCCGTCTTTGAAGTCTTGTAGATCGATGAATTGCGCTATTTTTGTTTATAAAGCCCTCTTACACAAACTTCCACCGTACCTCACTTCATTGTTAACTTACAGAAGTGTGAGGTATCAAGACCCGATCTCAGGGAAGGATAACTCTAGAGATCCCTTCGATCTCCACTGAGTCAGGGAAGGATAACTCTAGAGATTCCTTCGACCTCCACTGAGTCAGGGATGGCTGACTCAGGAGATTCCTTGTATCTCCAAAGAGTTAGTTAATTTTGCTTTTAGTTTTTTAGCACCTTGTGGAAGAATCTAAAACTGGACGATTTGTTGCCTCGAGGGCAATTCATAATATGAAAGCTTTTTGTCAATCCAGATGCCCAAATATTTATTATGGCCGATTGAGGATCTTTTTACTGAAGAATGTGTTTGTTTTCTATGATTGTGTTTTGCATCTTTGTTTTGCTTTTCGTAGCGCATTGATGTGTATATTTTGGTGATTATTTCTTTAATTACAGCGCTCTTCTGTAAAAGAGACCTTGGTCTCAGCATGATAAATGGTTTTTGATAAACAAGGCTTTAATAGCTCAAAATGTTACATTGCATATAAATGTGCATAGATAATAATTTGACAAAATATATCCAGTGTGTGAATAAACATTCTGTCTTGCGTCCTCCATAAAGAAAAACGACTGATTATACTTAGTTAAAGGAAGTCCAGCCAGGTCTATAATTATTGGCACCCTTGATAAAGATGAGCAAAACATTTATAATACAAATACTGAGCTATATTGTATGCTAAAAAATATATATATATTTTCATGTAATCTGACCATAGTACCGGTTCCAATCCAAGTGCCAATGCCGCTTATCAAACTCCAGGCAGTGCTGTGGTCAAATGACATGAAAATAGATATCTTTGGCCACGCACACCAGTGGTGGGTTTGGCGTTGAAAAACAGAAGCATACCTCATATGGTAAAATATGGTGTTGGATTATTGATGTTATGGGACTATTTTGCTTCCACTGGTCCTGGGGCCCTTGTTAAGGTTTTGCCAGTAATTATGTACCTGACTGTACTTCTTAATAAACTGAATATCATTTCAAGTCTAGATTTGTTTTGAAGCCAGTACAGAGAAAACACAATCGGAGAAACAGCTATTTGAGGCAGCCTAATTGTATGGCTGGGATAAATTGAAGCCGGTTGCGGATGTGTGAGGTCACTGGCACTGTGTTGGACGTCAGGAAGAACACGCTGTATGATTTGGCCTGAGGTAGTCCTCTGTTAGACTTGCTGTGAGGTAGGAGCAGTGTGAGAATTAGGGGAAAGTTCACGCATAGAAAATGCCCAAGTTAAGGCAATTCCCAACAATCAGATGTAACACCCCAGCACGGAGAGCACGGGGAGCACGTAGGCGATTCATGACCTGGGGCTAGACCAATAAAGAAAAGGAGTTAACCCCCTCTTGTCTGCACCGGAGGCTAAGTAGGTGAAAGGTAACCAGCAGACTTCTTACTGTGCTTGGCAGGGAAAATCACTGCAGTTGAACTATAAATCATTACTAACGCTGCTGAAATGTAACAAACATCCGTTAGTTTGATTAAGGATCAGGGAGTTTATGAAGACAGTCAAAGAACAATCATTTTTATACAAAAAATAATATTTTGTTGCCCAATCTTAGGAAGGATATAGATTTACTCTAAATAAGAACCTTTGTAAAACAATTTTTTGTACGACTTAGCCAAAGCCAAATGAGTTATTGAATAACATTCATAAGGTCAGAGTAACTGACAGTGACTAGTTGAATGGAAACAGATGTGTTGCTGAAGGCTTTGAAGAGCCGGAAAAGCTGACAATTATTTGTCTGTGGCAGGAACATGCAAGAAAGAACATTGTAGCCTGTCCACAAACGTGCCGTCATACTGTATCTCAGGACTAGTAATATTGAATAATGTTAACACAAATTGAACTAACATACTCACTGGTTACTGATTACAAATGGAAGGAATGTGCATGTGCTTCTGGGACATTACCGATGGAGTGAGGAGGGTCCCTTGGAATTTGGGGGTGTAAAAGACAGCGTTGCTTTAGGGGACTGGAAGGGTCCCCAAGCCTTCCACTCCCTTCCTGCTGGAGCATGCAAACCAAGCCATGACTGGGCCCGCTGATGTCTGAGAAACGGCAGGTTTTCTGGAAGCCAGATGGGAGAGGAAGTTGCCCACGACTTACTGTTTGAACATGTAGTTATGCTAGTGTTTCACTGATAGTGTGACTGACGGACTGTGTCACAAACCACAGCATGTTCTAATCACATAATCATTCATTCAATGTTAAATGTTGGCTTTAAATATGTTTTACAGATGTTACTATATTGCCTATTTTTAGATAGTTTCTTATTTAGGGATGTTCAATCCCCATGGGTACAATATCTTTTTGGCAGTGATTGAGACAGGAAATGACACAAAAGACAGCTGCAATAAGCCAACCTTTCCTGTCTTGGAAATGTCAGTTTGTTACTACAGTGTAATTACCATTCCACAATGAAACATGTACTTTGAATTAATACCTTAAGCCCTGTTTTTATCATAAGTGACTGTCAGAGTGTAATGATTAAGTTGTTTCCATGAAGAATCACCTTACTCTTTAACATTGTTGTACCTAACCAAACAAGATTCAATTGATTTCAGTATTATTTACATTATGGAAGAGAACCAGCATACACAATATAAACCAAGGAAGGAAGGACTCAATATTCTCTGTCAATAGTTATATGCAGGACATTCCTAGGAGACTGGCTAAACAGGGGTTTTAACTAAGAAAAGTCAATGATGCTGGAGGCTATGGGAATCTGGCGCCTTCCTTTGGCGTCTGTGACTGATCATCACCCGAACCACACCTACAGCTGCTTATTCAGTTCCAAAATGGCCGCTCTCAGCATGACGACCTTTTACCTAGATTCTAAATGCAGAACATCTGTATGGCCCACTGAAGTCCAACAGTCATTCACATATAGGGAAGGATGGATACCACATGCTCAGAATGAATGTTGAAATGGTGGACCCCGGTTTCCATGAATATGAGATAGTCTTTATTTGTTTAAACTTTGTATTTTTTTCCCTTACAATGTACACTGGACAAACTGTTCAAAAATAACATCTTATATTAGAATTGAGTAACTAAAGAAATTAATTGATATTCAATGGATGGAATCACTCCATTGGATTCATTCCCCTAATTTCTGTCAAATGTCTAATGCTGTATTGTCAGGAAGTGACCTACCTAGGTATGTAGCTAAATATACAGAAAGCTGCCAAAATAAAGGAATCACCAACATAAAGTGTCTTAATAGGGCATTGGGCCACCACAAGAGCTTCCATTTTTTATTTAACCAGTATTTAACTAGGGAAGTCAGTTAACAAATTCTTATTTACAATGACGGCCTACCCCGGCCAAACCCTATGGGACTCCCAATAACGGCCCGGTTGTGATACAGCCTGGAATCGAACCAGGGTCTGTAGTGACACCTCAAGCACTGAGATGCAGTGCCTTAGATCGCTGCACCACTTCAATGTGCCTTGTCATAGATTCTAGTAGTGTCTCTATCGGAGAGATGCGACAACATTCTTGCATAAGAAATTCCATCATTTGTTGTTTTGTTGATGGTGGTGGAAAACACTGTCTCAGGTGCCGCTCCAGAATCTCAAATAAGTGTTCAATTGGTTTGAGATCTGGTGACTGAGACACACATACCCTTTAAACCTTCTATGCTCCTTTGAGACCTCTGTTTCAGAGTCAGTCTCTTCCAGCCATGGTAGCCAAAATAATGGGCCACTGGGCATTTATATACATTATCCAAAGCATGATGGGATGTTAATTGCTTAATTAACTCAGGAACCACACCTATGTGGAAGTACCTGCTTTCAATATACTTTGTATCCCTCATTTACTCATATGTTTACTTTAACTTCTTTGGGACTGGGGGGCAGTATTGAGTAGCTTGGATAAAAAGGTGCACATAGTAAACTGCCTGCTACTCAGAAATAAAAATCACAGGATGTTTTGGAACTACTGAAAATAACGCGCCAATGTAAACTGAGATTTTTGGATATAAATATGAACTTTATCAAACAAAACATACATGTACTGTGTAACATGAAGTCCTTTGAGTGTCATCTGATGAAGATCATCAAAGGTTAGGGATTCATGTTATCTCTATTTCTGCTTTTTGTGACTCCTCTCTTTGGCTGGAAAAATGGCTGTGTTTTTCTGTGACTAGGTACTGACCTAACATAATAATTTGGTGTGCTTTCGCAGTAAAGCCTTTTTGAAATCGGACTGGATTTACAACAAGTTCATCTTTAAAATGGTGTAAAATACTTGTATGTTTGAGGAATTTTAATTATGGGATTTCTGTTGAATTTGGCGCCATGCAATTTCACTGGCTGTTGGCGAGGTAGGATGCTACCGTCCCACATATCCCAGAGAAGTTGATTTGGCAGTTACCCGTATGTTTGTCTCGTGACGACAAGACGTAACATCTCCTTCCTCAGTACTTGCATTGGCTCTGCATTCAATGATGTTGGAGGCAATTTATGGTAGATAAATTAACATAAAATTATCTGGCAACTGCTCTGGTGGACATTCCTGCAGTCAGCGTGCCAATTGCACGCTCCCTCAAAACCTGAGACATCTGTGGCATTGTGTTGTGTGACAGAACTGCACAATTTAAAGTGGCCTTTTATTGGCCTTGTGCACCTGTGTAATGAGCATGCTGTTTCACCAGCTTCTTGATATGTCACTCCTGTCAGGTGGATGGATTATCTTGGCCATTTGTGAGAAGATCTTAGTGAGAAATGCTCACTAACAGGGATACAAACAAATTTGCACCAAATTTGAGCGAAATAAGCTTTTTGTGCGTACGGAAAATGTCTGGGATTTTTTATTTCAGCTCATGAAACATGGAACCGACACTTTTTACATGTTGCGTTTATATTTTTGTTTGTGTATTTCATGTATGGCGCTACACATAATTGTTGATGGGATAACTACCCAATCATTTTATTATTTTGTCTAGTATAGGATCGATGGATGATCTAATTGGCTCATTTTGTAAATGAAAAACATCCTAAGATTACAAAACTGTTGTTTAGGTTCAAATGGCACATGACGTTCTGGTGAGTCAGTGCTCATTTTGTGGTGCTGGGAATACAAAAACATTTACACAGGCAGCCCAATTCTGATAATTTCCCCCCTAATTGGTCTTTTGACCAAGCACATTAGATCTTTTCATGTAAGTCCTTTTTCAGAGCTGATCTGATTGGTCAAAATACCAATTAGTGAAAGAAAAAATCAGAATTGGGCTGCCTGTGTAAACACAGCCTTAGTTATTGGCATATATCACTCCTCTTCTCTCCACCATGATAGCTGATGTGTGGTGAGCGGTCTGGCACAAAATGGTTGCCGTGCATCACTCAAATGGGTGCTAGACATTGGTGGTGGAAGAAGTGAGTTTCCAACCTTACAATTCGGAACCTACTGTAGGTGGAAAGGAGCTATATAAATGCTATATAAATGCAATCAATTATTATTACTGATACAAATGTGCAGAGCTAATTGGGGATATTTTAGTACCGGTAAATTGATTATTTGCATAGTGTAAGTTGGAGGGTCATGCAAGGAACAGCACACTCCCGCCCTCTTGTAGCAGTAATCCATGCCAGTGTATACAACAATTCGGAAGAGGCCGAGGGGCCGCATCCGTGGTTGTCCCACTGCTCTATCCTCAGTCTAAATACCACATCACGTTCAAGCCAGGACTGGTTTTCCCCTCATCCCGAGAGACGAGACATATTTAATATGACTGCTGGGTACTCGGCACCTCCCAAGCAGCAGTGGATAGAGAAAGGATTTCCTGTGAGGGCTCAGCAGATGCTGTCTATCTTGGATGGGAACGGTCCCCGGTGTATAGGAACCCACCTCAGAGGCTCTTCAACGTTTGACCGCTGCTTCTTTATGAGTTCATTGTGCCAAACTTCCTCTCAGATTTGCTTTTGTAGCCTCTTGTGCTCCTCCTATTAAAGTCCATATGTAAGGCATGTAACATGCTCCGTTCTTTAAAAATGTAACCTAGGTCACAGAATATGTACAGTACATACACTGAGTGTACAAAACATTAAGAACACCTGCTCATTCAATGACATAGACTGACCAGGTGGATTCAGGTGAAAGCTATGATTCCTTATTGATGTCACTTGTTAAATCTACTTCAATCATTGTAGGTGAAGGGGAGGAGACACGTTAAAGAAGGATTTTTAAGCCTTGAGAGAATTGAGACATGGATTGTGTATGTGTGCCATTCAGAGGGTGAATGGGTAAGACAAAATATCTAAGTGCCTTTGAATGGGGCATGGTAGTAGGTAGTAGGTTTGTGTTAAGAATTGCAATGCTGTTGAGTGTTTTACTCAACAGTTTCCTGTGTGTATCAAGAATGGTCCTCCACCCAAAAGACTTCCATACAACAACACACAACTATGGGAAGCATTGGAGTCAACATGGTCCAGCATCCCTGTCGAACACTTTCGACACCTTGTAGAGGTGAACAGAATAATCCCAACTTCAGCTCGGTTGTGTCAAGTGCCAGGATGCCCAGGGTTTACTGGCATGCTTACTGGAAAACATGCTTACAAGACAAAGTGAGGGTAGATAGTGTGTGGGTGTTATAACTCAAGTTTAACACAAGCAGGTAGCCTAACGGTCAACCGCTTTGGGCCAGTGACTGAAAGGCTGCTGGTTCGAATCCCTGAGTTGACTAAATGAAAAATCTCTTGATGTACCATTGAGCAAGGCATTTAACCCTAGTTGCTCTGGGATAAGAGTGTTGGCCAAATCAGGGTTTCCCAAACTTGGTCCTGGGGCCCCCCCTGGGTGCATATTTATTTTTTCCCTCTAACACTACACAGCTGATTCAAATAACCAACTCATCATCAAGCCTTTGATTATTAGCCTTTATTAGTGCTAGGGCAAATACCCCAAACCTGTGCTAAATTACAAAAATGTACTGTAAAATGTAAATGTTGGTGTCTTTTCATGTTCCAGCTTCTTAGAAAGAGATCAGAGATGAAGATTCTGCTGGTTGCATACATATACATAGACAGCACAGTAGGTTGGTGGCACCTTAATTGGGGAGAACGGGCTCGTGGTAATGGCATGGTTTCCATGTGGTTGATGCCATTCCATTTGCGCTGTTCCAAAGATTATTATAGACAGGAATATGATCTATGGAGTTTTTTCTAGCCACTGTGCTTCTACATCTGCATTGCTTGCTATTTGGGGTTTTAGGCTTCAGGCAGCGCAGAGGACACAGTTCATCGGCTTCATCACAGCAGTGTTTACTAAAGAAGAGAGGCTCTTTTTTACACTCCCCATAGCACAAAAACAGGTCTAACAATAACAGCAACATGTCTGACCCTGCCTTGTGGCTCCAACAGGCAGTCGCTCTTTGCACCTGCTATTTGCACTGCCACTTTGTTGAGTAGTGGAAATTGTGGGAAACTGATCCAACATATGCGACATGGGGGACTGCAAATTTGAAAATAAATGGTTCTAGATTTCATTGACCTATCCTCGTGCTATTTGTATGAGCTAGTGAAAAGTGAAAAGTCTGAGTGCTATGAGAAAATTATTTGTTTCTGTGGCTGGTGTTGTAGCCCTAAAGCGCTCTTTCTCATTCCCACTGTCTGTTATGGTCACAGTAATCTCGGTTAACCCAGATCTAAAGTCTTGCGTAATTGGTCAGGCACTCAATTAATTTCTGGGTCCATACTTGTTAAGAGAAGAGAGTGAACACGGATTGGAACCAGAACGAAGAGCTTCAGCCTCTCTCTTTGCAAGTTAGGGACAAGTCTATGGGCAAAATGTCCCCTCCCCTTCCGAAATTCGAAAGATACTAACACCTGTGAAATCGTGATTTGTCCAAAGCAACGGAACTAATGGTGCTAGTTGTCTCATGCATCACGTTGTGTCATGACTGATCTACGGTAACATTTATGTTTACGTAGTCTGTCCACTAGAGATTATGGTCACATGTTGAGGACATACACAGGTTCTCTTCCCCATTGTTAATGTCCTTCTCATGCACACAGGATCAAAGTTGGCTGCTTTAGGCTGAAGTTATTCTCAGGTTATTGGGCTAGTAAAAATTCACCACATCCTAATTTGGAATTTTCTGTGCATGAAATGGCGTCAATGGAAATTAGTGTTCCTGCCTCTGTTTTTGTTTATTTTTGTCTTTCGACTTAATTAATGTGCTTTGCTTATGCCCCCATCTGTGTGAGCTTGCACCCCATCTTGGAGCTTAATTTAAACAGGTTGTGCTGCAATTAGTGGCAGGAAATGGATGCTCTGTGCTTAAGGGTGCACTGCAGTTTAGAGAAGCAGTGAATGTCCGCTAGTTTCCTCGGAGGTGATTGTCTGAAGGCCTTTCTCTGTGGTCCCAAGGGCCCCATTAGTAAATGTGAGCACCTTGACCGTGGTCACTGTCAGGGCAGTAAATCAGAGGCCCCTCTCCCCCACGAGGTCCCCTGACCCAACCACAGCATGGGGATAATCACCCCTAGCGTAGTGGCCATCTATTGGTCGGATGAAGCTAGTCTTACATAAATGAATCTCCATTTGACAATCTTCATTAGACAATCGTCATTGTACATCATGACTTTTAATTAAGTCTCCAAGGTCTGTGATACAATAGTTAGATATAGCATAGGGTGTTCAACATTGGTTAATCAAGGACCAGAGTGTGGGCCTATGCTGTTTTTGTTTGCTATTGCCTTATTATTACGTTGAAGCTTGGGCAACCAGTTTTGTGGACTGCTATTAAATCTAATGAATTGCCAAGGACAAAAGAACAGGAGTTGTACCTCTGAATGTACAAACCTCATATGCAGAGAGCACAGTAAACATTACTTCACGAGATAACTTGTCTCAACAAGAACATCAGCTCCAGCGGTCGGCATTGTATTGTTGACTATGACATACCCTGCAGACAAGTCACCCAGCTGTTTTTTCCCCTGCTCTGTACAAGTAGATGCCTTGAAGGCCTGTAGACAAAGTATGGAGCTGTTTGGGGGGTGGGGAGATAGAGGGAGGGAGAAGGAGAGAGGAAAAACACCTGCCACCCACTGATCGAGATGGTTCACTTAGGAGTGGTGTGGTGTGATGAGAATTTAGCTGACACCTTTTTGTTTTCACCCCTTTTGGAAATGATGTTGTTGACTGAATCCCAAATCACACCTGAAGACATCGGTCAAAAGCATGAAATTTGCCTGCGAGAGTAGCAAGCATTAATTCAAATACACTGTTTAACATATGCCAGCATAATTGTATTGAAAATCCATGATAAACAGTTGTATTTTCTCTCAAAATCTGAATTCCTCAAATTTTCCAGCCATAGCCTGCTTAAGCTATATATAGTGCATTCTGATAGTATTCAGACCCCTTGACTTTTTCTACATTTTGTTACGTTACAGCTGTCACGTATACTCCCTCTCCGGCCTCTAGGTCATCGGGCTGCTGACGCACATCTGTCACCATCGTCTCGTGTGCCTCAAAACACTCACCTGGACTCCATCACCTCCTTGATTATCTTCCCGATATCTGTCACTCCCCTTGGTTCTTTCCTCAGGTGTTATTGACTCTGTTTCATGTCGGTGCGTTGTTTGTGTTTCGTGTTCATTGTTTATTTTATTTATTAAAACACTCCCTGTATTTGCTTCCCGACTCTCAGCGCACTCGTTACAACAGCCTCATTCTAAAATGGATTAAATATTTTTTCTCATCAATCTTCACACAATATCACATAATGACAAAGCAAAAACAAGTTTTTAGAAATGTTTGCAAATGTATTAAAAATAAAAAACTTCGATATCACATTTATGTAAATATTCAGACCCTTTTCTCAGTACTTTGTTGAAGCACCTTTGGCAGCGATTTTCTCCCATTCTTCTCTGCAGATCCTCTTAAGCTCTGTCAGGTTGGATGGGGAGCATCTCTGCTTTTTATTGATCATAACCTGATCAGGAAAACTTTGGGCTCTTTTTCCTGGTCAAGACCCATGAACCTAAAAAGTGGGGTAAACTCACGCAACCTAGTTGTTTTGTAAGTTTAAATATTATTTCAGAACGAACACCAAATATTTAGCCCTATGTCTTCCACCCGCCTGCCTTCTGAGAAAGGACCATGCATAGGATGCCAGATGATACCATGTGTTATTGGACCCGGTTTTTGAAGTCCATGCATAGCTTGGCAAAAGTTGATCCGGTCCATTTGTAAATGTATGCCAGTGAGAAGGGCCGTAATAGTAAATCACTTTGGGTTTCAACTTTGTAGAATACATTGTAGAATAATAGCCACCCTTTGCCTTGATGACAGCTTTGCACATTCTTGGCATTCTCTCAACCAGCTTCTCCTGGAATGCTTTTCCAACTGTCTTGAAGGAGTTCGCACATACGCTGAGCACGTGTTTGCTGCTTTTCCTTCACTCTGCGGTCCGACTCATCCCAAACCATCTCAATTTGGTTGAGGTCGGGGGATTGTGGAGGCCAGGTCATCTGATGCAGCACTCCATCACTCTCCTTCTTGGTAAAATAGCCCTTACACAGCCTGGAGGTGTGTTGGGTCATTCTCATGTTTAAAAACAAATGATAGTCTCACTAAGCCCAAACCAGATGCGATGGTATATCACTGCAGAATGCTGTGGTAGCCATTGTTACTTGAACTCTGTGAAGGATTTATTTGGGCTGCAATTTCTGAGGCTGGTAACTCTAATGAACTTATCCTCTGCAGCAGAGGTAACTCTGGGTCTTCCAATCTTGTGGTAGTCCTCATGAGAGCCAGTTTCAACATAGCACTTGATGGTTTTTGCGACTGCGCTTTCCGCATTGACTGACTGTAGCTCCCTCCAGTAACCACGAGCACAACCGTTCCTCTAGCCCTGCTCACTATACCTTATCCAACCTTTCAGTTCCACCACCCACACATGCGATGACATCATCTGGTTTCAATTATGTTTCTAGAGACTCTCATCATCACTCAATACCTAGGTTTACCTCCACCATATTCACATCCTACCATACCTTTGTCTGTACATTATACCTTGAAGCTATTTTATCGTCCCCAGAAACCTCCTTTTACTCTCTGTTCTAGACGACCAATTCTCATAGCTTTTAGCCGTACCCTTATCCTACTCCCCCTCTGTTCCTCTGGTGATGTAGAGGTGAATCCAGGCCCTGCAGTGCCTAACTCCACTCCTATTCCCCAGGCGCTGTCTTTTGATGACTTCTGTAACTGTAATAGCCTTGGTTTCATGCATGTTAACATTAGACGCCTCCTCCCTAAGTTTGTTTTATTCACTGCTTTAGCACACTCTGCCAACCCGGATGTTCTAGCCGTGTCTGAATCCTGGCTTAGGAAGACCACCAAAAATTCTGAAATCTTCATCCCTAACTACAACATTTTCAGACAAGATAGAACGGCCAAAGGGGGCGGTGTTGCAATCTACTGCAAAGATAGCCTGCAGAGTTATGTCCTACTATCCAGTTCTATACCCAAACAATTTGAACTTCTACTTTTAAAAATCCACCTCTCTAAAAACAAGTCTCTCACCGTTGCCGCCTGCTATAGACCACCCTCTGCCCACAGCTGTGCTCTGGACACCATATGTGAACTGATTGCCCCCCATCTATCTTCAGAGCTCGTGCTGCTAGGCGACCTAAACTGGAACATGCTTAACACCCCAACCATCGAACAATCTAAACTTGATGCCCTCAATCTCACACAAATTATCAATGAACCCACCAGGTACCACCCCAAAGCCGTAAACACGGGCACCCTCATAGATATCATCCTAACCAACTTGCCCTCTAAATACACCTCTGCTGTTTTCAACCAAGAGCTCAGCGATCACTGGCTCATTGCCTGCATCCGTAATGGGTCAGCGGTCAAACGATCTCCACTCATCACTGTCAAAAGCTCCCTGAAACACTTCAGCAAGCAGGCCTTTCTAATCGACCTGGCCGGGGTATCCTGGAAGGATATTGATCTCATCCCGTCAGTAGAGGATGCTTGTTTTCTTTTATTTTAATGCCTTCCTCACCATTTTAAATGAGCATGCCCCATTCAAGAAATGTAGAACCAGGAACAGATATAGCCCTTGGTTCTCTCCAGACCTGACTGCCCTTAGCCAACACAAAAACATCCTATGGCGATCTGCATTAGCATCGAACAGCCCCCGTGATATGCAACTTTTCAGGGAAGCTAGAAACCAATATATACAGGCAGTTAGAAAGCCAAGGCTAGCTTTTTCAAGCAGAAATTTGCTTCCTGCAACACAAACTCAAAAAGGTTCTGGAACACTGTAAAGTCCATGGAGAATAAGAACACCTCCTCCCAGCTGCCCACTGCACTGAAGATAGGAAACACTGTCACCACCGATAAATCCACTATAATTGAGAATTTCAATAAGCATTTTTCTACGGCTGGCCATGCTTTCCACCTGGCTACTCCTACCCCAGTCAACCGCACTGCACCCCCCATAGCAACGCACCCAAGCCTTCCCCATTTCTCCTTCTCCCAAATCCAGTCAGCTGATGTTCTGAAAGAGCTGCAAAATCTAGACCCCTACAAATCAGCCTGGCTAGACAATCTGGACCCTTTCTTTCTAAAATTATCTGCCGAAATTGTTGCCACCCCTATTACTAGCCTGTTCAACCTCTCTTTCGTGTCGTCTGAGATTCCCAAAGGTTGGAAAGCAGCTGCGGTCCTCTTCAAAGGGGGTGACACTCTAGACCCAAACTGCTACAGACCTATATCTATCCTACCCTGCCTTTCTAACGTCTTCGAAAGACAAGTCAACAAACAGATTACCGACCATTTCGAATCCCACCATACCTTCTCCGCTATGCATTCTGGTTTCAGAGCTGGTCATGGGTGCACCTCAGCCACGCTCAAGATCCTAAACGATATCTTAACCGCCATCGATAAGAAACAATACTGTGCAGCCGTATTCATTGACCTGGCCAAGGCTTTCGACTCTTGTCAATCACCACATCCTCATCGGCAGACTCGACAGCCTTGGTTTCTCAAATGATTGCCTCGCCTGGTTCACCAACTACTTCTCTGATAGAGTTCAGTGTGTCAAATCGGAGGCTCTGTTGTCCGGGCCTCTGGCAGTCTCTATGGGGGTGCCACAGGGTTCAATTCTTGGACCGACTCTCTTCTCTGTATACATCAATGATGTCGCTCTTGCTGCTGGTGAATCTCTGATCCACCTCTACACAGACGACACCATTCTGTATACTTCTGGCGCTTCTTTGGACACTGTGTTAACAACCCTCCAGGCGAGCTTCAATGCCATACAACTCTCCTTCCGTGGCCTCCAATTGCTCTTAAATACAAGGAAAACTAAATGCATGCTCTTCAACCGATCGCTGCTTGCACCTGCCCGCCTGTCCAACATCACTACTCTGGACGGCTCTGACTTAGAATATGTGGACAACTACAAATACCTAGGTGTCTGGTTAGACTGTAAACTCTCCTTCCAGACTCACATCAAAAATCTTCAAAGTTAAATCTAGAATCGGCTTCCTATTTCACAACAAAGCATCCTTCACTCATGCTGCCAAACATACCCTCATAAAACTGATCATCCTACCAATCCTCGACAATGTAATTTACAAAATAGCCTCCAATACCCTACTCAATAAATTGGATGCAGTCTATCACAGTGCCATCCGTTTTGTCACCAAAGCCCCATATACTACCCACAACTGCGACCTGTACGCTCTCGTTGGCTGGCCCTCGCTTCATACTCGTCGCCAAACCCACTGGCTCCAGGTCATCTACAAGACCCTGCTAGGTAAAGTCCCCCCTTATCTCAGCTCGCTGGTCACCATAGCAGCACCCACCTGTAGCACGCGCTCCAGCAGGTATATCTCTCTGGTCACCCCCAAAACCAATTCTCCCTTTGGCTGTCTCTCCTTCCAGTTCTCTGCTGCCAAAGACTGGAACAAACTACAAAAATCTCTGAAACTGGAAACACTTATCTCCCTCACTAGCTTTAAGCACCAGCTGTCAGAGCAGCTCACAGATTACTGCACCTGTACATAGCCCATCTATAATTTAGCCTAAACAACTACCTCTTTCCCTACTGTATTTATTTATTTTGCTCCTTTGCACCCCATTATTTCTCTCCACTTTGCACATTCTTCCACTGAAAACCAACCATTCCCATGTTTTACTTGCTATATTGTATTTACTTTGCCACCATGGCCTTTTTATGCCATTACCTCCCTCACCTCACTTGCTCACATTGTATATATACTTTTTTTATTATTATTAACTGTATGTTTGTTTTACTCCATGTGTAACTCTGTGTTGTTGTATCTGTCGAACTGCTTTGCTTTATCTTGGCCAGGTCGCAGTTGTAAATGAGAACTTGTTCTCAACTTGCCTACCTGGTTAAATAAAGGTGAAATAAAAATAAATAAATAAAGTGCTTACATACATAAAACAGTTTAGCCAGAGCTATAACAGTATCAGATTAAACACATGAATAACGGAAAAATACCTCATTGGCTGCTTACTACAGAAGAGGGGAAATCAAACTTCACACTTATTCACTGGCATGAATTCACACTTCATCCTTAATTATTATAACGTTACCATCCTAACATACACACTTCAACCTTTACGAACTACATCCGAAGACATGAAAACTTAGTTAACACAGCACGGGATTGCCTTCACTCCAAAGGTGTGTTGCTACAATAATAATCCCCGTTACAAAGGTTCTTAGCCACATGGTTCCGCTTGTTTTATCATTTCCACCGCATAGCGAACACGTAAACAATTCAAACGAAAAACAACGACATAGACTTACAGGTTAATTGTCAGTTACACTGACCTTCATGTCTTAAAGTAATGATGTATTGTTGTTTCTCTTTGCTTATTTGAGCTGTTCTTGTCATAATATGGACTTGGTCTTTTACCATATAGCGCTATCTTCTCTGTACCCCCCTACCTTGTCACAACACAACTGACCGGCTCAAACGCAATAAGGAAAGACATTCCACAAATGAACTTTTAAGAAGGAACAGCTGTTCATTGAAAATCCAGGTGACTACCTCATGAAGCTGGTTGAGAGAATGCCAAGAGTATACAAAGCTGTCATCAAGGCAAAGGGTGGCTATTTGAAGAATGTCAAATGTAAAATATATTTAGATTTGTTTAACACTTTTTTTGGTTACATGATTCCATATGTGTTATTTCATAGTTTTGATGTCTTCACTATTATTCTACAATGTAGAAAATAGTAAAAGTAAAGAAAAACCCTTGAATGAGTAGGTGTTCTAAAACTTTTGACCGGTAGTGTAGGTCATTGTTATTTGTGTCAAGCTGTTGATCCACAGAACAGGTGCATTGCTGTACTAGTCTAGACAAGTCCTTTCTGTCATCCTTTTAACCTACTTTTCAAAATGGTTTCCACATTCGCCAAATGCCCTCTCTTGAACAAGACACAGCATTGTGATAAAGTTACATAAGAGCTCACATTGTGAAAATAATGAATCAGATAATCATCATTATTTACCAGAAGTCAACAAAAATCACATTTGATCAGATAAGAAGAATGAGACATTCAAAAGCATGAAAGGCAATGATAGACAACGGAGTTCAGACATAAATGATTTAAAGGAATGTGTGACATTTGTCACAGTATCCGGAAGCATAATAAAGTCACTCAAGATCAATTTAGATGACGTTCATAAATGACCATTTTGGTCTCAAAAGACGATAGCACAAACAGTACGTCCATCTACAGTAGTTGTTGGAAATAGGTCAGACGTAAGAGTTAGGCAACAGAATGTTTTCACCTACAACCAACTAGAGGTGTTGAAAAGGTACACAGCAAAAGGAATACTTTGAGATCACTCAAACTGCCCACTGAGACTGGAATTCAAACCAGCACTGCAGAAAAATACTGTTAGTGCACTTCACAACTTAAGTCACTGTTTAGTGTGTGAAACAATCCAAAACACACTTGCATTTTGATGAAAAGTTGTACTTTTTTGCAGTCTTTTGAATGTTTGCTTGTATCTGGCCCTAAATATTGCAAACAGGGAGTTTGAGTTCTGTATGGTTGTGATTTTTCATGTAACAAATTGGTGTAAAAATAACTCTGTGGCAGTAAACAAAATTCCATCTGGAGACCACACCGAAAATAGTCCTCCTGGAATTAAACTAGGAACGATGCTTCCCTCTACTGGACATGAGAACTCAACATGAACTTGACATTTCATCATTACAAATAACTCCAACAGCAGTAACGGGGTAGTTTCGTGACATGTTAGAACTATTTGGCAACTCAGACAGAAAATGGTTTAAACTTCCACAACGATAGTTTGTCGATAAACATTCAAAAATAAAAGGGTAGGCTAAATGTTTGCAGAAATTATAGTAAATAAGATTTGAGCATAAAGTATTTGATTTAAGACTCTGGAGCACTGAAACTCTACATTTGGGTATGGCTAAGGGCTATAAGGACAAGCTAAAAAAAAATATAGAACACGTCTACCCTGAAGAAAGCTAGTCCACACAGCAACACATTAGGGCAGGGTTTACCACTGTCCTGGTGCCACCCCTGGGTGCACATTTTAGTTTTTGCCTTACACTACACAACTGCTTAAAATAATCAAAGCGTGATGAGTGTTATTTGAAACAGCTGTGTAGTGCTAGAGCAAAAACCAAAACATGCACCTGGGGAGGGGGCCCAGGACAGTTTGGAAAACCCTGAACAAGGAAATTTAGGAAATGTTTGGCACTTGCCATTAACATTATGATACGATTGATAAACAGACTTGAGATGATAGTCTAACAAAATTGGATACTTCAATGTCAGCACGATACTGTACTATGGTGTCAGGAATATCCCCTTTCATAGGCCAATACCCATATGTTACCACAGCATCATACAGCCTTCCTTACCTGAAGTCAACCCTGATGACATAAAAGGATAGGTGAAGTCTATCATGGAATCCTTGCAAAAGCCACCCTGATCTCACTGAGCTTACACCAGTGAAACAATCGTGTAAGCTTGTGAGATCATGGTGGTTTGCGAGGCTACAATGCTCTACAATCATTCTAGATATTGGAGCAGTAAGGACGTTAGACTGGGTTTTGTTGCCTGACCGAATCCTAACTGAAACAGCAGTGTTCCATGATGTACAAACTGATCACATTCCACTTGATAAATATTTTAATCTAATGACCATACAATATTTAATACAGTGGCACTAGTCCACTGCATACTCCTATAGTCCAAGTACAGGCTGAAGTTCACCCATGCCCCACCTACCCAACCCTGTAGATCTGAAACTATTAATAGGTGTAAGCAACATGGTGAAGATTTCATCCAATCCAATTATTTGAAATCTACCCAGGGGGCATGTTTCAGTTTGAAATTCAAACACAGCAGAACATTCCAGAGACAATTTAAAGTACATCACATGGTTCCAGTGATGACAGCTTCTACTTCATTCCCTGCACTTCAAATTCAGCACCTGTATTTTTTTTTGCAGTACTAGGTGTGAATTGTATGTCGTAATAAGATCATCCAAATCACAAGTTGGCATTAATACTATATTCTAGAAAAGAGAGTACATTAAAATAAACTACCAAGTACAGATCTCAGAACACGTCTACACGTTGGCCATTGAACAGAAAAATGACAAATCTTCACCTTGAACAACATTTTATTTCATTAACTTTGCACAAGTGAGACGTGGGGCCATTTTCAGGTGTACTGATGGGGTGTCATCTCCACAGGCTTTCGTTTGGCATCTCACATCTTCCCCGGCCACTGCAAGGAAAGAGGTGGGAATTCATGAATTTAGGCACATAGCTAACACTTTGAAAAAACTAAATAACAGACCCAAGGACACAATACTAACGACCTCAACTTGTCCCTGGGATGATACACATGGAAGTAGAGCTGAATGATTTCCCAGTCCACCTACACCATTATTTACATACTATGAGGCAGTAATTTTAGTGGTTGTAGTGAGTCGTTCTGAGTTCCCTCAAGGGCCATGGTGCCAAGAACATTACATCAGTGTGTGTACTTGCACTGGTGGCAGTCTAAAAGCCCTACTTGGGCTCCTGAGTGACGCAGTGGTCCAAGGCACTGCATCCGTGTTAGAGGCGTCACTACAGACACCCTGGTTCGATTCTAGGCTGTATCACAACCGGCCGTGATTGGGAGTCCCATAGGGTCGGCGCACAATTGTCCCAGCGTCATCCGGGTTTGGCTGGTGTAGGCCTTCATTGTAAATAAGAATTTTTTTCTTAACTGACTTGCACCGTTAAATAAAAATAAATAAACACAACTGCGCCTCAGTACCATGATTAACTGAACCAGGTGTGATAAGGTTAAAGCAAAACCATGTGCACACAACTGCTTTCTAGGAGTACATTTGAAGGCCCTTACTATACTTGAAATCTAAGTTCAGGTTAAAGTGGAAAAATTCAGTTGAAAAAGAATGCAAAAAAACATGTTAAAGTATTCCCCCAATTTAAAAAAATACTTCATACGGTTGTTTCTACATAAGGTATGAAATTATTCCAAATACAATTTTGTTTTGGGCTTACTTGAGGTCAATTTGAAGTGTAAAAATTATTATAATTATGTTTAGGTCACCCGACTATCTGCTCTGACAAATCGGCCCGTGGCTTAATCTAGTTGCCGGCTCCAGCTTTGT
The DNA here is from genome assembly GCF_045791955.1 of Oncorhynchus clarkii lewisi. NCBI lineage: Eukaryota > Metazoa > Chordata > Actinopteri > Salmoniformes > Salmonidae > Oncorhynchus > Oncorhynchus clarkii. The sequence goes on along the minus strand of NC_092166.1, from coordinate 12,939,333 downwards.
ATGAACAATAGTACACACCTATCGTAGCCTCCTGGCTTCCCTTTCAGACTCCAGAAGTGTCAACACATCGCCTTCTCTGACTGGCCCCTTCACATTCCTGATGATGGACCGGTTGCTGTCATCCATGAACTCCACACGGACCTGAAAGAGAAAGGCAGGATACATTAGAACAAGGTTTCACCAAACTAGGGATTGCAAGAGAATCTGCGCTTGGTTCATAGAACCGAGGTTAAGTCAGTAACCTCCGGTAGCTGCTAGATGCGGTCCTAATAAACAGTGGTTTTAGTTTTATTCCTACAAAATGTGGCTCCATCGTTTGAATGGTTTAAGCTACAAAATATGACCCATCACAGAAAAAGACTTTGGAACGAGTGCGTAACGTTTCCCTCTACTATGCCCACAAGACCTTAGAACCGAGTGGTCAAGACCAGACACTAAAGCAGACTGGCGGAAAACAAAGATGTTATTTTCTACACAGAAGATCATACAACATTGCCCGACACCAATACCGTCGATGCATTTCAGTCACTTTACACCATACTGTTGCCAGACTGAAATAACAGACTGATATGTAAGACTCATAGCTCTCAAAAAAAGTAAACATGGGACTGTTGATTACTTTTAAATCAAATTAACATTGGGGTCATGATTTACAGTTAAAACCATAACTAGGGTGTTAGCATCCATCATTTGTCGCGTCACCTGTGATAAATCGTTTACATGTTTTCAAATTCACGTTTCGCCACCCCCATTTCCACGACGACGCCGTTTGCCGAGGCTGTGTGGGTGTGAAGCATCTAATTTGCATTGTAATACATAAATTGTTACAAACTGTAAAGCATGAACAGGACCGTAGCTTACTGGGTTTAAATTACTGTAATGTATTTGTACCGCATAATATCTTAATTTAATTTCTATTTCATAAAGACCTGTCTGCAACCTTTGACAGGGACCTAAATACTATTTAAATCAGATCCCATCTGAAAAGTGTTTAGCGAACTGGTGCATTTGTATCAATCCATTGACAGTTGCCAACTACACCGAACATAATTTAGACCCCAATCTATGGATTTCACATTACTGGGAAAACAGATATGCATCTGTTGCTCACGGATACCTTAAGGGGGAAATGGTAGAGGCGTGGATCAGAAAACCAGTCAGTACCTTGTGACCACTTGCCTCATGCAGTGCGACGTAGCCTTTGCATAGAATTGATCATACCGTTGATTGTGGCCTGTGGAATGTTGTCCCACTCCTCTTCAATGGCTGTTTGAAGTTTCTGGATATTGGCGGGAACTGGAACGCTCTGTCGTACAAGGCGACCGATTAATCAGCATGGCCGATTAATCAGGGACGATTTGATATTTTCATAAATCGGTAATCTTCATTTTTGGACGCCCGAATACATTGCACTCCACGAGGAGACTGCATGGCAGGCTGACCACCTGTTACGCTCGTGCAGCAAGGAGCCAAGGTAAGTTGCTAGCTAGCATTAAACTTATCTTATAAAAAACCTTAACATAATCACTAGTTAACTACACATGGTTGATAATATTAGTTTAACTAGCTTGTCCCGCGTTGCAAATGATCAAATTATCCTCGAATCACAGCCTACTTCGCCAAATGGGTGAAGATTGAAGATTTAACAAGCGCATTTGCGGAAAAAAGCACTGTTGTTGTACCTAACCATAAACATCAATGCCTTTCTTAAAATCAATACACAAGTATATATTTTTAAACCTGCCTATTTAGTTAAGAGAAATCCATGTTAGCAGGCAATATTAACTAGGGAAATAGTGTCACTTCCCTTGCGTTCTGTGCAAGCAGAGTCAGGGTATATGCAGCAGTTTGGGCCACCAGGCTTATTGCAAACTGAGTGAAGACCATTTCTTCCTAACAAAGACCGTAATTAATTTGCCAGAATTTTACATAATTATGACAACATTGAAGGTTGTGCAATATAACAGCAATATTTAGACTTATGGATGACACCCGCTCGATAAAATACACAACAGTCCCGTATTTCACTGAAAGAATAAACGTTTTGTTTTCGAAATGATAGGTCTTTAATATGGTCAAATCTGGAAACTAAGGCTTGTATTTCTGTGTGTTTATTATATTATAATTAAGTCTGATTTAATATTTGGTAGAGCAGTCTGAGCAGTGGTAGGCATCAGGAGGTTCTTAAGCATTCATTCAAACAGCACTTTCCTGCGTTTGACAGCAGCTCTTCGCAATGCTTGAATCACAGCGATGTTTATGACTTTAAGCCCATCAACTCCCGAGATTAGGCTGGCAATACTATAGTGTATAAGAACATCCAATAGTCAAAGGTATATGAAATACAAATGGTAGAGAGAAATAGTCCTATAACAACTACAACCTAAAACTTCTTAACTGGGAATATTGAAGACTCATGTTAAAAGGAACCACCAGCTTTCATATGTTTTGAGAAAGGAACTTAAACCGTAAGCTTTTTTTACATGGCACATATTGCACTTTTACTTTCTTCTCCAACAGTTTTTGCATTATTTAAAACAAATTGAACAGGTTTCATTAAGATTTTTTATTTATGTATTATATTAAGTTTAAAGTGTTCATTCAGTATTGTTGTAATTGTCATATACATATATATAGTCAGATTAATCAGTATCGTCTTTTTTCGGTCCTCCAATAAATCGGTATCAGCATTGAAAAATCATAATCGGCCGACCTCTAATCCAGACATGCTCAACGGGTGACATTGCCTGGTGAGTATGCAGGCCATGGAAGAACTGGTACCTTTTCAGCTTCCATAAATTGTGTACAGATCCTTGCGATATAGGGCCGTGCATTATGAAACATGATGGCGGCGGATGAATGGCATGACAACGGGCCTCAGGATCTCATCACGGTATCTCTGTGCATTCAAAATTGCCATCGATAAAATGCAATTGTGTTAGTTGTCCGTAGCTTCCAATACCCATACCATAACCCCACCATGGGACACTGGTCACATCAGCAAACCACTCTCCCACACAATGCCATTCACATCGTCTGCCATCTGCCCGGTACAGTTGAAACCAGGTCTCATCTGTGAAGAGCACACTTCCAGCGCCAGTGGACATCGAAGGTGATCATTTCCCCACTCAAGTCGGTTACAACGCCAAACTGCAGTGAGGTCAAGATCCTGGTGAGCTCGAGGAGCATGCAGATGACCTTCCCTGAGACAGTTTGACAGTTCTTCGGTTGTGCAAAACCACAGTTTCATCAGCTGCCGGGTGACTGGTCTCAGACCATGCTGCAGGTGAAGAAGCCAGATGTGGAGGTCCTGGGCTATCGTGGTTACACGTGGACTGCGGTTGTGAGGCTGTTTTAGAGTGGACCTTTGTCCCCAGCACAAAGTGCACCTGTGTATTTATCATACTGTTTAATCAGCCTCTAGATATGCCACACCTGTGAGGTGGATGGATTATCTTGACAAAGGAGAAATGCTCCCTAACAGGGATGTAAACAAATGCGTGCGCAACATTTGAGAGAAGTAAGCTTTTTGCGCTTATGGAACATTTCTGGGATATTTTATTTCAGCTCATGAAACATGGAACCAACACTTTACATGTTGCGTTTATATTTTTGTTCAGTGTAGTTTCTCAGGGATGAGACGCACAACATCTGTCATTACTTTGGATTTTCCATGAAATGCTACATAGCTAGCTGGCCGACTAGTGACCTCAAATGCCACCAACAGTCTACCTATACATGACAATCTTAGACATTAGCATGTAGCATAGCCAGAAGAACTACAGAATGTGAGCGCTCAAGGACTAGTTTTCTGCACAATACGTCACCATTAGCTAACTTGACATTCTCCTCAACTGGTTGAGTTGGCTAGAAAGCCAAAACCTTAAAATTCGCTTTTTCAGAATGTAGTAACATACCTGGGTACACTGTCCCTGGGAACCCGTTCTCCCGAGCACCTTGGTGACCTGGAGAAGAAATTGAAACAGATAATTACACAACCGATGTAACGAGAGGGGGAAACTAAAGAGCCTGTTCTAACTATCGAGTTGTTAGCTACAGTAACTAGCAAATGGCTGCTGTAGCACTCCCAGCACGCGCAGGCCACCGAGCAATGAGGACCGATGCTCCGTTCAAGTATAAACGTGGTAGTAACTTACCAAAAATGAGCTCAAATGAAACACTTAGTATTTACGAATTTAAATAGTCATGTATTTAAGATATTTCACAAAGGATTGGGTTTTCTTACTCTAGCAAGCTTGATCGGCTGCACGCGGCTGGCATCCATATTGTCAGGTTAGACCGGAAAGGAAGTCACGTGGTGCGCAGTACAGTATATATTCAAGCTGTGATACAAAATATTTTAACCTCTTAATAAATCGACACACTTTATATTTTATTTATATTGTACCTGACCTGCGTTTAAAAACAAATCTCCCTGAATTAAAAACATCGCCTATGTAAAATAAGTGTACATTTCCAGTTCCGGTAAACTGGTTCATTCATGCCGCATTCATATGCTCTACTATGAAACTGAACTAGGAAACGCTGACATTTCCTACATGTTAAATGTTTATAGTAATACATGTGCTGCGTTCAGCCAGTTAGCATGTCGGACATTTCCGAGTTTTGACTATCACTTGAAAGCGGCAACATAAATATTATATTATCCCTGTTTCATTCCACTCCGTAAAATAGGGGGTGGGGGAACTGAGAAGCACCATCTCTGATTATATGAATGATCAATGTACTGCCTTTGATTTCTAATGATAGTTGTATAATAAAATGTTATATTATAGGTATATTTTAAAATAGCAAAGACAAAGCCTGATAAACTAATTAAAGCATTGTGTGGAGTATTTGACATTGATAGAAAGTAGAATTTCAATGGACTAGACATAACAAATGCATTTGTAATGACACAAATATACAGTACATCAATAAAAATGTTTAGGCTACTACTGGACAACAGTAGTAGCCTATATTGGCTTGTGTTATGCTGATGTGAATCGGTACATAAGCCCAATATTACCCTAAACAAGGGTTCCCCAATTGATGGCCTGCAGGCCAAATTTGTCCCACAAGTGATTTTATGTGGCCCAAGTTTTCTGAGCAAAAATACACTGAACAAAAATATACATGCAACATGCAAGAATTTCAAAGATTTTGTTGAATTACAGTTCATGTAAGGAAATCAGTCAATTTAAATAAATTAAGCCATAAATCTATGGATTTTACATGACTGGGAATACAGTCATGTATCTGTTCGTCACAGATTCCTTAGGGGCATGGATCAGAAAACCAGTCAGTATCTGGTGTGACCACCATTTGCCTCATGCAGCGCGACACATCTCCTTCGCAGTGAGTTGTTCAGGCTGTTAATTGAGGCCTGTGGAACGTTTTCCCACTCTTCAAAGGCTGTGTGAAGTTGCTGGATATTGGCAGGAAATGGAACACGCTGTCATACGTCGATCCAGAGTATCCCAAACATGCTCGATGGGTGACATGTCTTGTGAGTATGCAGGCCATGGAAGAAATGGGATATTTTCCACTTTCAGGAATTGTGTACAGATCCTTGTGACATGGGGCCGTGCATTATCATGCTGAAACATGAGGTGATGGAGGCGGAAGAATGGCACGGCCATGGACCTAGGGATCTCGTCACGGTATTGATAAAATGCAATTGTGGGCCTACCGGGTGGCGCAGTGGTTAAGGGCGCTGTACTGCAGCGCCAGCTGTGCCACCAGAGACTCTGGGTTTGCGACCAGGCTCTGTCGTAACCGACCGGGAGTTCCGTGGGGCGAGGCACAATTGGCCTAGCGTCGTCCGGGTTAGGGAGGGTTTGGCCGGTAGGGATGTCAGAGTGGAGCTTGCAGACTGTGCCGGACTATAATGAACATACAATGTAGGCCTACACGACTATAACTCTATTTTTAAACTGTGTGCTTCTTGCAATTCAGTCATGACCATTAGATTAGTATTGCCGGATGTGGAGGTCCTGGGCTCGCGTGGTTACACATGGTCTGGTTTGATGTACTGCCAAATTCTCTAAAATAACATTGGAGGTGGCTTATGGTAGAAAACAATTCTCTGGCAACAGCAATAGTGGACATTACAGCAGTCAGCATTCCAGTTGCACACTGCCTCAAAACTTGAGACTACTGTGGTATTGTGTTGTGTGACAAAACTGCTAATTTTAGAATGGCCTTTTATTGACCCCAGCGCAAGGGGCACCTGTGTAATGATCATGCTGTTTAATCAACTTCTTGATATCAGGTGAATGGATTATCTTGGCAAAGGAGAAATGTTCACTAACAGGGATGTAAACAAATTGAGACATTTGAGAGAAGTAAGCTTTGTGCGTATGGGACATTTCTGGGATCTTTTATTTCAGCTCATGAAACATGGGACCAACACTTTACATGTTGTGTTTATATTTCTGTTCAGTATATATATATGTTTGTGTGTGTGTGTTTTTATATATACAGTGCCTTGCGAAAGTATTCGGCCCCCTTGAACTTTGCGAGGAGGAGGAAAATTATGTGGATATATTGAAGCAACATCTCAAGACATCAGTCAGGAAGTTAAAGCTTGGTTGCAAATGGGTCTTCCAAATGGACAATGACCCCAAGCATACTTCCAAAGTTGTGGCAAAATTGCTTAAGGATAACAATGTCAAAGTATTGGAGTGGCCATCTCAAAGCCCCTGACCTCAATCCTATTAAAAATTTGTGGGCAGACCTGAAAAAAGCGTGTGCGAGCAAGGAGGCTTACAAACCTGACTCAGTTACACCAGCTCTGTCAGGAGGAATGGGCCAAAATTCACCCAATTTAATTTTGTGGGAACCTTGTGGGAAGGCTACCAGAAATGTTTGACCCAAGTTAAACAATGTATAGGCAATGCTACCAAATACTAATTGGGTGTATGTAAACTTCTGACCCACTGGGAATGTGATGAAAGAAATAAAAGCTGAAATAAATCACTCTCTAGTATTATTCTGACATTTCACGTTCTTCAAATAAAGTGGTTGATCCTAACTGACCTAAGACAGGGAATTTTTACTAGGATTAGATGTCAGGAATTGTGAAAAACAGAGTTTAAATTTATTTGGCTATGGTGTATGTAAACTTCCGACTTCAACTGTATGTGATCATATACAAATGTTAGCAAGGTTTGAAATTATTATATTTTAGTCAAATATTATATCTGTTTGCAAATTGACCACAACAAGCCCAACCCCCTGACCCTCCACTCATGAAAGAAATTGTCCCTCAGCTGAATCTAGTTCATTTTCCTTCCGTCCTAAGCGGTTGGTCTTTCTGGGTCTGCCTCTACCTGACTGTTTGTCTCTCTCTGCTGTGGTGGATAAAATATTCATTCCCTTTACCAACTTTCTTGTCATTTTCTTACAGTAGCCAATCAAGTTTAGAATGTTTGGACATTTTGGATTATAAAACCATTGTAATATTCTGCCCTAGAGTACATTTCAAATTTCAGATAGATGTCAGAGTGGAGCTTGCAGACTGTGCCGGACTATAATGAACATACAATGTAGGCCTACACGACCATAACTCTATTTTTAAACTGTGTGCTTCTTGCAATTCAGTCATGACCATAGTTCTGATAAATGATTTTCCCCACTATGTTTTTATATGGGCAATCTGCAGTTAAGTGTGATATTCCAGTTTAATTTTTTTTGTATATATTTCCACACTATTAGGTCAAAAAAACACTCTGAAATTGTGAAAATTATGATCATGTTATTTTTGTGTAAGAGCTGTTTAAAAAAATAAATCATTAAGGAATTTCAGCCTGTTTAGCCGGGATGGAACTTTTGGCCCATATCGTGACTTCACAACGTGATCTGATTATTATAGACCAATGACTGTTCATTTGGGTAAGGGGGTGGGCTCTAGACCATCCTATTAGCCAATCAGGCCTGTGTATGTAAATTCTAACGCCATCAGACTGAGCATTTCAAGGACCAAACAAGGCTTAGGGAAATAAATTATTTAAAAAATACATACAGTATGTGGAGTTATTTTCATAAAATAAATACAGTGATTTATTAGACATACAGTGATTTAAAAATACAATTACAAAGACTGCATGAGGCTTTAAGTCCAAAAATGTATATAGCAACTGCAGCTTGCTGCTTTAAGGTATAAATACTGTCTAGGCCAGTGTAATAAACCAAATTTGGTTTCTCCTGTGATTCACATGAAAAAAGTGGAGGTTGGAAAAGGCATAGATGTGAAGTTATACAAAGGTTGTCGTTTACTGGGATTCCTTTTCAGTTTGAACTGCATGTACCTGTAAGCCTTTAATAGCCTTGTCACAAATGGGTGACTGCTGTCTCTGCTCTGCCTTTCCCTCCTCCCAGCACCAAATCCTTAAATCACAACACTAATCCTCCCGGACAGTATTTTTAACTTCCGTTAGGACAGAAAGAACAGCAATGGGATTAGAGAATCAGTGAGGAGGATGAATCCCCAACTCATGCTCTTGATCTTCTTGCACGTTGAATCAAACACGGTGTAGCTTTTTCTCTCCCTGCTGAATTTGTAAGGAAAGGAAAAGGAAGAAGAAAGTCTTGCCGTTGTTGCTCTTTGTGTCAAGGAATGTGAAACGTGTGACGTATTGGATTTGTTGGTAAGGTCTTTACTGATTTAACTTTCACTAGGTGAGCAGGATTGATCATTCTCAAAATTTCCTGCCCTCTGAGGGGTCGTACAATGGAACAACCTTCAAAAAACCCCCATCACCTAAAAAAGCTGAAAAAACGGCGCTCCAGTTTGTTTGCCAGCGTGAAGCTGAACACCAGCTTATCCAAGAGCATTGAAGAACCAGACGCTACCTTCCCCTTTGCACAGGAGAGCTCTGTGAAAGCATGGACGTCCATGGACAACCTGGACAACCCTGCTACTCAGACAGTAGTCCTGAAGGAGAACGGGCCCGAGAAGAAAAGGGAGGAGAAAGAAAAACGTGTCGCCAGACAATCCAACATAGTCACCATCAATGTCGGTGGGAGAGTCTTTCACATACCTATCCATCTGGTTCTCCGCTACCCCAAAACCAGGATTGGCTCTCTGGCCCTCTGTACCGATCCTGTGAAGAGGATGACACTCTGCGACGACTACTCCGTCCGTAAAAATGAGTTCTTCTTTGACCGGGACCCCACTTTCTTCCACTACATCTTCCACTTTTACTGCAGCAACGTCATGTGGGTGATGGAGAGTCTGTGTCCGCTCAATTTCGAGGAGGAGATGAACTTCTGGGGTCTCCGCATGAGGGACACTCCGAGGTGTTGCCGCATGCTGTTTGAGGAGAAGGTGGATGAGATCAAAGATGGCCTGAAGGTCAACCAGGAGCTGATCGACGAAATCAAGCCGGCCCACAGGGATGAGGAGGCCATGTTCAAGACCATGTTCCTGGGAGGGTTCCGCAAGGCCCTCTGGGACCTGATGGAGAACCCCTACTCCTCTTTAGCGGCCAAGGGCTTTGCCGTGTTCTCCAGCCTCTTCGTCCTCATCTCCATCGTGGCCATGACCCTCAACACGGTAAAGGAGCTGAGGAAGTACACTATCTACGGCAAGACCTACATGGAGTGTGTGGAGATCGTCTCCATCGTCTTCTTCACCTTTGAGTACTTCCTGCGGCTACTCACCACCTGCGACATCAAACACTTTGTGAAAAGCGGCCTTAACTTTGTGGACCTGTTGGCCGTCATGCCCTACTTCATCCAGATCATCTTTGAGATTTTCACAGATGTTGATGATGCTGGTGCCCAGGAGGACCTGAAGACCATGGCCAGGGTCAGCAAAGTCAGCAAGGTGCTCAAGGTGGTCAAACTCATGCGCATCTTTCGCATCCTCAAGCTGGCAAAGCATTCCACTGGAATGCGGGCGTTTGGCTTCACCATCCGGCAGTGCAGAGAGCAGGTGTGCTGCTTATTCCTGTTCATTATCATGGGCATCTTCACCTTCTCGGCCCTCATGCACTCTGTGGAGCTGGACCAGCCAGGCACCCCTTTCAGCAGCATCCCTGATGCCTGGTGGTGGGCCGCAGTGAGTAAACAACTTATCAACTCCATATTAACAACTTATAAACTCTATATCAGGGGTATTCAACTCTTAACCTACAAGGTCCGGATCCTGTTGGTTTTCTGTTCGACCTGATAATTAATTACACCCACCGGGTATCCCAGGTTTAAATCAATGCTTGATGAGAGGGGAACAATGGAAAAAAAGCAGTGGGAATTGTCTTCAAAGTGCAGAGTTGAGTTTGAGGGCTCTATATGTTTTGTGTTCTGTATAGTATGCCCTAAATTTCAGTTATTTTTCTATGATATAATATGGCATTCCTGTTCATTGACACTTCTAGTATAGATTTTTCATCCTTTTAACTCTTATTTGAACTCTCTCAATTGATGGTGCCAATGGCAGTATACATAAAGGATCCATTTCCTGTTTGTGTTTCACTTTAATCACGAGGAAACAGGCCCAACAAGGCTTTTCATGACCAATGGGGAAGGATGACAAAAATACTTCCCTGACTTTTGTTTTTAATGAGTTGGATAATGTAGAGTGCCTTCAGAAAGTATTCACACCCATTTACTTTTTCCAAATTTGGTTGTGTTACAGCCTGCATTTAAAATGGATTAAATTGAAATGCATTTGTCACCGGCCTACACAATACCCCATAATGTCAAAGTGGAATTCTGTTTTCAAAATGTTCACAATTATTTTAAAAACCTGAGTCATTAAGTATTCAAACCCTTTGTTATGGCAAGCCTAAATATTACAGTAGTAAAAATGTGCTTAACAAATCACATAATAAGTTGCATCGACTCACACTGTGTGCAATAATAGTGTATAACATGATTTTAGAATGACTACCTCATCTCTCTACCCCACACATACACATCTGTAAGGTCCCTCAGTCGAGCAGTGAATTTCAAAACACAGATTCAACCACAAAGACCAAGGAGGTTGCCTCGCAAAGAAGAGCACCTATTGGTAGATGGGTAAAAATAAAATAGCAGACATTGAATCTATTTGAGCATGGTATTAATTACACTGTTGATTGTGTATCAATACACCCAGTCACTACAAAGATACAGGCACCCTTACTAACTCAGTTGCAGGCAAATGGTGACTTTAAAACTGTTATAGTTTAATGGCTGTGATAGTAGAAAACTGAGGATGGATCAACAACATTGTAGTTACTCCACAATAGTAACCTAATTGACAGAGTGAAAAGGAAGCCTGTACAGAATACAAATATTCAAAAACATGCATCCTCTTTGCAACAAGGGACTAAAGTAATACTGCAAAAAAATGTGACAAAGCAATTAACTTTCTGTCCTGAATACAAAGTGTTATGTTTGGGGAAAATCTAATACAACACATTACTGAGTACCACTCTCCATATTTTCAAGAATAATGGTAGCTGCATCATGTTATGGGCTTATGCTATATGCTTGTAATCTTTATGGACTGGGAGTTTAAGATAGATTTTTGTATTCTTTTTTTATCTATGGAATGGCGCTAAGCACAGTCAAACTCATAGAAGAAAACCTGGTTCAGTCTGCTTCCCAAAAGACACTGGGAGATTAATTCTCCTTTCAGCAGGACAATAACGTAAAACATAAGGCCAAACTACACTAGAGTTGTTTACCAAGAAGAGTGAATGTTCCTGAGTGGCCGAGTTACAGTTTGGCTTTAAATCTGCAAGACCTGAAAATGGTTGTCTAGCATTGATCAACACCCAACTTGACCAAGATTTTTGAAAAGAATAAAATGGCCAAATGTTGCACCATCCAGGTGTGGAAAGATCTTAGAGATTTACCCAGAAAGACACACAGCTGTAATCGCTGCCAAAGGTAATTCTACAAAGTAAATTAGATATTTTTGTATTTCATTTTCATTAAATTTGCAAAAATGTCTAAAAACATGTTTTCACTGTCATTACGGGGTATTGTGTGTAGATGAAGGAGAAGAAATCTAGGCTGTAACAAAACAAAATGTGGAATAGGTTAAAGGGCACTGTATTTGCGTATGGCTTTTTCAGCCTTTTTCCTCATATTAACTCTCTCAATTGATGTAGCTAGTGGCGGTATATATAAAGGATACATTTGTGGTTCACTTTCATCACGAGGAAACAGGGTCAACAAGGCTTTTCAACTGCGAGTGATGACAAATATACTTTGTTGACTTTAGAATTTCAGAGTATAATAATGTAATCTGCCACATTTCATTGGATTTATTTGCTACTCCAAACATGGGGCAATGACATTGTGTTCATGCATCATAGTCTGTGTGTCTTCCTCTTTGGTGGAGGACATTATAGACTTTATCTCCCGGCAGCTGTTAACTTTTACGTGTCTAATCTCGTCTAATGCAATGTAATGCCTTTCGTTTCAAACCATGGTTTAAAGACTGATTAGAAAAGTTGGATTGGTTCCTGGATCCCTGGAGGTTGAATTGGTCCTTGTTATTCCCAGAAGTATTTCCGGACCTGACATACTGTACATGACTAGTGCTGTAACTAACATCATGATCAACTACCATAATTACCTAGATTAGTATCACGCTTATTCTCAAGATCTGTCTCCTTCACTTAGTTGGATTCTGAGTCAAGGGAAAATATACAGTATGTTCTGTCTTTTCGTTGTCAGCAAAAGAAACCAGGCTGTAGCGCAACTATACTCACCTGGCAGACCTGACTAAAACGGCATTAATAAGGACAGCGGGTGCTGACTTGTATGTATAAATATTTTTTTTAGGAACTCAATCAGGCTTTCAACTTACTGCTGTTGAGAGTTGTAATAGTAGAATGGCTGCACAAGGTGGAATTAATTTGTTAGTGCATGGGAATTTTTCCTCTTGTAATGTTATTCATTGACAGGCCTTAGAGTGCTATTTTTAACCTGTCAGAAATGTCCATTTGATTAACTACCGGCCATGTTAGCTAAGTGGGTATAGTTAGGCTATCCAGCTATCAAAATCTTAGTTATCATGGCCAGATTACGTGACCAGGGGCCTCGACCCCCAGGGGGCCACATTGATTTAGTTGAGTAATTTATTTATCACATGAACACACATAAGACATGAAAATATGTGTTGAATTGCCGGCAATTTTTTTTCTCTCTGCCAACAAGAGGGGTGTAAACAGTTTAAACAGCTTGGGTCGCGATGTGGGGGTTTGCTACGATGATGATAAATGACAATATCCATCCGGACCTTTGCCATCTCAGAAATCTGTGTGACCAGACCTTCTCTAATAGTAGTTGAGTACCCCTGGTGTTCTGTATAGTATGTGGCTTTGACTAAAATGTTCTTTGAGATGGACATAACAAGACCATTTCCTTCTTCGTCCTACAGGTGAGCATCTCCACTGTGGGCTATGGTGACGTGGTGCCCATCTCCTATCTGGGTCGCTGCGTGGCATTTGGCTGCATCTCCTTTGGCATTATCCTCAACGGCATGCCCATCTCAATCCTCTTCAACAAGTTCTCAGACTACTACGCCAAGCTCAAGGCCCAGGAATACACCCAGACTATAGGCCCGGGTGTACGCACCTTCCAGCTCAAGAAACGTCTGCGGCGCAAGTTCAATGGCTGCTTCGAACCACAGCCTTCGGACGACTCTGATGACGATTATGACACCACATACCATCCAAACAGGAGTCAGAGCCATGCGGGCGCAGAGTGAGACCCTAATGCCAACGCCCCTTAAATGCCTTTCTCGCCTTCATGCTGGAGACTAACACCCCATCTGCCTCTGACTATATTCTAAGCCGGGGTGTAGGAAAGTAAACATTGGGCAAAGGGGGTGGTGGGGGTGGGGGATTGAGGCTGAGCCAAGGGGAGATAAACCATAAGCTACAGCTTTAGACGTGGCACGCTAAGGGTGACTCCTCAGTCATATGGACAGGAATTACCCCCCATCGGGATCGGTTTCTAAGAATAGCACCCGATGCAGTTAAGCTGAGTGGAACTAACTTTCTACCAGGCATTCATGCCTATAACAGAGTAACGACCAACGTTTATTAGACTATATTGCACAAACCACTTCAGAAGCTGAGGGATGGTAGCCAGTAGGCCTATGACTGCTCCATTGGATGAAGTGCTAATATACATTTTTTTTTGAGGGGACCTCAGCTCTATAACATGTGCAGGATGTAAATGTTCAAATCAACACATGCAATTAGGCCTAATTAGTTTATTATACCATGATAAAAGACACTATTGCAGTTGGATGATACTTCCAGTAGGCAATTACTTCTCAGTTTTGGTCAGAAAATGAACATTCAACTAATTAATTGAACAAATTATATTATAAAACAACAGTTTTAAAACGGTATCTTTAATTCATTAGTAGAACTGAACCCAACTCTGACATGGTACTCCGTTTCTACCCAAATGTCCGTGTTATGGGCAATAGTCAGTTCAAGTTACGCTATATCCTTAAAATGTATACAGTTAGACAGTACTATATAGTACTGTATACAGTTAGACAGTACTATATAGTACTGTATACAGTTAGACAGTACTATATAGTACTGTATACAGTTAGACAGTACTATATAGTACTGTATACAGTTAGACAGTACTATATAGTACTGTATACAGGACTCATTTGAAATAGACCAAGCGATGGGTGTCAAAGAATAAAAGTCATTTCATCTGAACTGTTTTATTTCTTGTTTTGTTGAATGTCTCATGTCCTATTAAAAATAACATGTTACCACAACCAGTAAGTCAGTGAAATGGAAGGATGAAGCCAAATACATTGAACTAAAGTCAACTGCAAAGCTTTCTGGGAAATACTAATAAGTGTTTGATATAAATAACAACAAACAAAAACAGTTCTGCTCTCCATTGATAAAACATATCTATTTTCAAGGTTGAAATGTGTGGCTTGCGCTCAAATAACTACAGATAGAGTATTGAAACCGAAATCAAGACCACAAGCAACCAGACATTGCAGTAGTTTGATACGGAACAGATAGGCTGACTGTCTAATAATATTTAGGGATAAGGCGACTGAAAGGATAGCAGCAGTGGCTTTTGACAGTCGCCTGGCAGTGACCTCTAGTGTTAACCTGGGGCCATGGGACTGTATTACGACAGTAACAGTAAGGAGTGAGAGGGGACAGAGAGGAAACGGACCCAAGGCTATCCACACACATTCATGCTTTGAAAAGAGATTGTGTGACGCACTGATATACAAATAGTATATCAGTACAAATAGTATTCCCTGACACCACAATGGGACTCCTTGGTAATGCTATTCTCGCACTTCGAATTGTATTGTCTGCATATTTTCTTGAAATGCAAACAAAACAAGATGTTACTGAAGCCCAATAGCCCAATGTCTAATGTCTGTGGCATGAATCTGTGGTATGAATGCTCAAAACGGTGACTCTGTTTTGAACTTGCATCCTGATTTTGTTAGCTTTTCTGAGTCTAGTGCTATTTGGTTGTTGGCACTTTGCTTTTACTGGTATTTCCAGCATGAGGCTGGTTTGCTGCAGATAGAAAATCATACAGTAGGAAAGCTCTCTCCAATCAATCTGGTTGTGCGTGTCTGTTTGATAGGGAATACAGTACTTTGTAGTACTTTGTGCAAGCTGATCCTCTCCAACGGACTCAGAAGTTGGCGTTGGCGTCAGACTGTGCCAGATTTCTGTATTTTGAAAGTTACATATCTTTTTTTTGTTTTTTTTTGTTGTTGTTGAATTTTACCCCTTTTTCGCCCCAATTTCGTGGTATCCAATTGTTTTAGTAGCTACTATCTTGTCTCATCGCTACAACTCCCGTACGGGCTCGGGAGAGATACACAACCCAACCAAGCCGCACTGCTTCTTAACACAGCGCGCATCCAACCCGGAAGCCAGCCGCACCAATGTGTCGGAGGAAACACCGTGCACCTGGCAACCTTGGTTAGCGTGCACTGCGCCCGGCCCGCCACAGGAGTCGCTGGTGCGCGATGAGACAAGGACATCCCTACCGGCCAAGCCCTCCTTAACCCGGACGACGCTAGGCCAATTGTGCATCGCCCCACGGACCTCCCGGTCGCGGCCGGTTACGACAGAGCCTGGGAGCGAACCCAGAGTCTCTGATGGCACAGCTGGCGCTGCAGTACAGCGCCCTTAACCACTGCGCCACCCGGGAGGCCCGAAAGTTACATATCTTTAACTTGATTGCTGACATGCAAAACATTTTGGGACTATATCAACAATGGACTAATGAAAGAAATACCAAAAGATGCTTTTTGGGTGGAGCTTTCCTTTAAGATGTTGGCTTGACAGTCCAATAAACTTCCATGGTTGGTTTCATTGACTCTCCCCTTTAACTGCCCCTAATTTACCCATTTTTAGCAACAACTTCTGAGTCTGTTGAAAAGGATCAGCTAGAGCAAAGTGAGATGTAGAATCACTGATATACAAATAGTATTCCCTGACAAATAATAGACTTTGTGTGATTAAGATTCACAGGGCTACACTTTCCCTGGCTTAGGCCAGGGTTTCCCAAACTCGGTCCTGGGGCCCCCCTGGTGCACGTTTTGGCTTTTGCACGAGCACTACACAGCTGATACAAATAGCCAACTCATCATCAAGCTTTGATTATTTGAATCAGCTGTGTAGTGCTAGGGCAAAAACCTAAATGTGCACCCAGGGGGGGCCCCAACAAAGAGTTTGGGAAACCCTGGCCTATACTTGCACCACTAACTTAGTTCGTAAACCCCATGCCTGGGTGGCAAGTAGCCTAGCGGTTAAGAGCATTGGGCCAGTAATCGTAAGGTTGCTGGTTTAAATCCCTGAGCCTGTCTATGTGAAAAATCTGTTGATGTGCTCTTGAGCAAGGCACTTAACCCTAATTGCTCCTGTAAGTCGCTCTGGATAAGTCTACTAAAGTACTAAAATGTAAAAAACAACATTTAAATCACTAGTTGACATGTATTTATCTTATACGAGAGTTCTAGCCTTGATGGGAACTCTTTTTAACACCACAGTGGTGATCTCAAGATCAGGACATCCTTTTCCTTGGACAAAGTCGAATGGCTCCTTGTGAGAATCCCCGCCTGGCATAGACAGTAGAGCATTATATAAAACCCTAGGAAGCTCTCACAAGTAGCCACACATCCTCACCTCATCATACAGTACCTGCTCCGTCTATTGGCTGTTTGTGTCATTGACTTGGGAGCAAACATCATCAACATCATGGATGCTAAGTGTCTCTCATGGTGGTTGCCCATGGTTGCGATGTATGTGACCCAGGGGCCAGGGTGAAGCCGTATGGTGGTCACATCGTGTGAGAGCTCCAGACCTTGGACAACACCACAGTGAGTACAACTCTCAAGGGTCTAATACAGGGATCTCCAACCATGTTCCTGGAGCACTACCCTCCTGTAGGTTTTCAATCCAACCCTGTTCCTGGAGCACTACCCTCCTGTAGGTTTTCAATCCAACCCTGTTGCTGGATTGCAACCCTCCTGTAGGTTTTCACTCCAACCCTGTTCCTGGAGTGCAACCCTCCTGTAGGTTTTCACTCCAACCCTGTTCCTGGAGTGCAACCCTCCTGTAGGTTTTCACTCCAACCCTGTTCCTGGAGTGCAACCCTCCTGTAGGTTTTCACTCCAACCCTGTTCCTCGAGAGCAACCCTCCTGTAGGTTTTCACTCCAACCCTGTTCCTGGAGAGCAACCCTCCTGTAGGTTTTCACTCCAACCCTGTTCCTGGAGAGCTACCCTCCTGTAGGTTTTCACTCCAACCCTGTTCCTGGAGAGCTACCCTCCTGTAGGTTTTCACTCCAACCCCTGTTGTAAGTAACCTGATTCAGCTTATCAATCATTAGAGTCAGGTGCGCTAGATTGGGGTTGGAGTGAAAACCTCCTGAATGGTAGCTCTCAAGAAACAGGGTTGGAGTGAAAACCTCCTGGATGGTAGCTCTCAAGGAACAGGGTTGGAGTGGAAACCTCCCGGATGGTAGCGCTCTAGCAACAGGGTTGGGGAGCCCTGCTCTAATAGCTTGTTTCACATGTTTTATGATGCTGTTGTTTGTGCTTTCACAATGTACATTTGTGAGTTCAATTTAGTTGAATCCGAAAGGCATACATGTATTTTTATACTGAAAAGCACGAGAATGGAGGTTATGGTGAATGGAATCCTTTTCTCAACCAAGCTAACTGACATTTGCCTAAACTGTAAATGATGCCTTATTCAGTTCTCCTTCTACAAGGGCAATTCTGAATTGGCTGAAAAGGGACCAGTTTGCCAACCTAAAGACTTCAGAGACAGAGACTGGCAGAGATGTGGTGAGGCAGAGAGACGACCAGGAATCCACAGAGAGAGTAACAGAAGACCAGCAGAACCATCTAGGGTTCCCCAGCACACTTCCACAGGTCCAGGGGGAAATGTAGCTTTCCACTGTCCCTCTGAGGTACAACGTGTCCACCCGTACCCGCTGAGACGTGGGGCCTGCTGGGGTGTGCTGCCGGTTTGGCTGCAACATGAGCGAGCTGCTCCAGTATTGCTGACCTAAAGCTAATGCTAGTCTAGAGATACATTTCACAAATAATTGTTGGTTAGCCATTGGAATGATGGAATAGGGTCAAATCGGTTTTATTTATGTTTGTTGGAGCACCATTATGCAGTTGTAAAAAAATTTTTTTACTGAAATGTTAGGGTCGTTTTTCTTGTCCTGAATTGTGTGTTAATTTAATCACCAGAATATTGTAGTTGAATGACTTGTGTAAGGACAAAATCAAGACAAAAACAAGTTGTTGAAAGATGTTTTATTTGTAAAATGTATTATATTCATATTATACTTGCTTCTCACCTGCACAATGAAGGACAACAAAGAATGCCAAATGTGAGTTTGTCAAGAAATCTTCCTGCTTTTGAAGATCATTGAGTGGTGGTTACTTAATAGATCTTATGTATAACATGCTTTTTTGACATCAAGCTTCAAATAGGGACAATTACCCCTCACTTCTCCGAAAGTGTTGAGAGGTTTCTGGAACAAAATACCTCCATGTTATGTTATAGGGGTACTTCACCCAAATTACAAAATAATATATTGGTTAAAAAGGTACTATTGGTTATAAAGGTACTGTTGACATTGGATTTGTGCCACACATGCTGAAAAGTTGGCATTTGCTATACAGTATAAAGGTAATTGATCCATGTATCACAGACAAAACTACACCCCCGATAGCATCCCTTTCTATTAAAGATCAATTTATCAGCCTGTCATCTCACTCCACTCTTAACAATGTCCATTCTCATTACAATCTTCATTGTACGTATTTAAAACATGCAGAGAAAATCCTTTCAAAAGTCTGTATGGCAGTAGCAAGATTACAGCTCCTGAATCCAGTTGAATCTCTCTGATAGGGATAAAGCGGATTGAGTGCATGGGCCAAGTGCTCCAACTATAACATAACGGGGGGGTCCAGCTATTATCCTGTGAAATATGATACACACTACAGATGCCCCTGAATAGCGGAACATTTAGGTACAGTAAGATGCTATATGTGGAATAGGGGCTACTGTATGGTTCCCCTAGTGTTATGTCAGATAGGATGGTGTTATATAAGAATAGTGTATAACATGTATATAAAACATTATTTAGGGAAAAATAAATATGTTTATAGAAACCCTTTTTTTGTTTTATTGTGATTACCTGTATTTTACCAGCAGGTGTGCAAAGGTGGCAAAGTTGGTTAAACTTTGGGGCTACTTAGGGACCGTCAATAAATTACACAATGAAAATGTGACAATTTCATGTTTCACACCTTTTAATTGTCTCATTAAATGCTTTCAATATTTGTATATGAATTTCTACAATTTATAGTTGGTTTGTGGTTAAGTAATTGAAACTTGGAGCTCTTGACATTTTAAATATTGTCCCATGTACATTATGTAATTTACTGATGGTCCCTAACTAGCCTATAAGGCACATATGTCAGAGTCAAGGCCCGCGGGCCACATCCGGCCCGCAAGAAGGTTTTTTACGGCCCCTGGGATGATCTTGATTTATTATTAGAACCGGCCCGCAGCAAGCCGGCAGCCCGCAGATCTTTTACACGCACCAATACTACATTTCCCACAATGCAAAGGTGACGCACCGAGCAGTAGGCTGCTTCATTTCAATATTTATTGGCACAGCAGTCGTCAGCATCACAGTAAAATTAACTTTCAGATACCCATCAAAAATGGCAAAACGGAAGGTGGATACTGAGAACCGGGGGTTTCAAACAAGGTGGGAGTCGGAGTATATGTTCACGAAGGTAGCTGGAAAACCTGTGTGTCTTCTGTGTGGAGAAAGTGTGGCGGTACTGAAAGAGTATAATCTGAGACGACATTATGAAACGAAACACGCGGACAAAAACAAGAATATGGACATGGAACAAAGGCTACAAAAGGCAGAGGAATTAAAACGAGGCCTCAAATCTCGACAGGCTCTGTTCAAAAAAGCCAAATCACAAGGCTAGGCTGCTGTCAAGGCCAGTTTTATTTTGGCAGAAGAGATCGCTAAATCAGCCCGGCCATTTACGGAGGGGGATTTCATCAAAAACTGCATGATTAAAGTTTGTGACGAAGTTTGCCCAGAAAAAAGGCAACTCTTTTTAAATGTGAGTCTGAGCAGAAACACCATTGCCGAGAGAGTAGACCAGTTGTCCATCAATCTAAAAGAGCAGCTTGTGAAAAAGGGAAAAGATTTTATTGCATATTCCTTGGCTGTGGATGAGAGCACCGACATTTCTGACATTGCCCAGTTGTCAATTTTCATCCGCGGAGTGGACTCCAACCTAAGCGTGACAGAGGAGTTTTTGGCTTTACGTCCTATGCATGGCACAACTACGGGGCATGATTTGTATGAAGAGGTGTCAAGATGTGTAAATGAGATGGAGCTGCCTTGGGAAAAACTCGTGGGTTTGACAACCGACGGAGCACCTGCGATGTGTGGACACAGGAGCGGACTGGTGGCGAAGATACGGGAAAAGATGCAAGAGGAAAACGCGACAGGTGAGCTGACAGCTTATCATTGTATCATACACCAGGAAGCGTTGTGCGGTAAAGCCTTGAAAATGGAGCATGTAATGAGCATCATCACGCGCACAGTTAACTTTATCAGAGCCAAAGGTTTGAATCACCGCCAGTTCAAGGCATTTCTGACGGAGTTAGAAACGGAGCATGGTGATTTGCCTTATCACACAGAGGTGCGATGGCTAAGCCAGGGAAAGGTGCTTCAAAGATGTTTCGAGCTTCGTGAGGAGATTTGTCTGTTCTTGGACAGCAAAGGGAAAGACACAACACAACTCCGAGACGAAATGTTTCTGTGTGAAATGGCTTTTCTGTGTGACATTACGAGTCATCTGAATGCAATAAACTTGCAGCTGCAGGGTCGGGATCGTGTCATCTCTGATATGTACAGTACAGTGAAGGCATTTAAAACCAAACTGACTCTGTGGGAGACGCAGATGCGGAAAGAAAATTTGAGCCACTTTCCCAGCTGCCAGACCATGAAAGAGAAGCTCTCTACCAGTGCGTTCCCGAGCACACAGTTGGCTGATAAAATAGGTATGCTTGCCGCTGACTTTCGACGCCGATTTGCTGACTTTGAAGCACAAAAAAGCAGGTTGGAACTGCTCGGTAACCCATTTGCTGTTGACGTGGAAAGCTCACCACCAAACCTCCAAATGGAGTTGATTGACCTCCAATGCAATGATGCACTGAGGGCAAAATATGCGGCAGTGGGTGCTGCGGAGTTCGCCCGTTTCCTCCCCGGCACAATGCCCCAGCTGCGCATCCAGGCTGCTCAAACGTTGTCTATGTTTGGCAGCACATACCTGTGTGAACAACTGTTTTCTTTGATGAACCTGAACAAAACATCACACAGAAGTCGACTTACTGCTGAACACCTCCACTCAATTCTGAGGATTTCTTCAGCTCAGAGCCTTACCCCGAACATTGATGAACTTGTGGAAAAGATGGGACACCACCAAGTATCACCCTCAACCTCAAACAAGTGAACATTACTGTGCAATCACATATTTAGAGTTTTTACTCAGTTCAAGTTTAAAAGTTAAAATTTAATATTTGTTTTCACTGCATGTTACTTCTCCTTAAACAAAGTGTTGTTTTTGATTAATAGATTTTTGCACTTTATTTTTTTGTATTTCAATCCAATTATATTTTAAAAATATTTCAGTTGAGTGGATGATAGAAAATTGCTATTATTGTTTTTTCTTTGAAGTAAATTTAGCCCACTTTTGCTAAAATAGAAAATATAGTCTACTGATGGTGCCTTGAATACCGGTTTCTTTCATTTAATGTTCATGTTATGGGGATATTTATATAAAGGAAATTTGTCTTTTGTGTCTGTTGAAAATTAAAGATTACTGACAGAGCCATAAGAAAATATTGCTTTATTTATCTGATCATATTGTAATATATTTGTTAGGTTTTCAGTAGGTTCAATTAGGTTCACTAGACTATATGCGTCATTTAAAAATTTTTCAATGAACATTCGAACAGTCCGGCCCTCGTCTTGTAGCTGATTTTTTTATTTGGCCCTCCGTCCATTTGACTTTGACACCCCTGCTATAAGGGATATCGAATGTCAAACCAAATTGACCATGGGCATGACGATCTGAGCAGGTCGCATGCATCTGCGCTCCAAATGTATGATTACTTGGGTTCTGCTAGCTGTGGGCAGGATTGAAATAAACCCAACCCAGGGAAAACTGTTATGATACCCTTCATTATGTGACATGACATGTTTTCCTAATTATCCTAAATCCTAATTTCCTAAATCTCTGTTTTGGCGAGACTGACTTTTTGACCAAAATTATCGTATATACACTGCGGTAAATTTTGACACTAGAATAAAGGTTTCTGAATCATATCGATGACACATAAGCAACTTCTTCTTTTGAAAACGGCCAATTACGTTCAATTGCTCGAACCCATAAAGAAGTATGGGTTGGAACATATTGTTGTGTACCTCCATTTAGTATGACATTGTAGATCGAGACCCAGCGTGAAAGCCAAACACCCTATGCATCGCGTCAATAGGGTTAACCCACTTGGTTAGAATTGGAACGTGGCTCCTTTAAAGGTGAGGATCGCTTAATTCAGAAACTAAAATAGGGTGATTGGTCGGGGTGGACGTATACCGCGACATTCAAGCAATCCAAAAGGTACAAATCGCGTCGGGACAACTGTAGCATTTTAACTAACATTTCCCTAACCTTAAACGAAGCAACAAGCAGCCTGTTCTCAGAGCAAGACGTTTATTGATATACGTCCTCCAATATGTCCTGTACGACACATTACTTCATATAATCCATATATGCTATAAAACCTCCAATTCATATGATATTGTATGGCCGCTATTCCATTCGTAACGTAACAAATAGAGGGTTTGCAATTGACGTACGACGCCTCCTGGCGGCCAGGTTGGAAGACCACTGCATTAATTATTCTGAAAACAGCCGAATGGCTACCGCAAACCGCATGGTAACATTGCCTTAAACTAGTCGATTCATGACCACGGTCACCTTCTGTAAAGTATTTGGCTATTCTAAGGCAGGAAAGACAACAAGGAATATATATATATATTTACAGATTCCCCGCAATCATTAAACACCATTGGTGACACCAAGATAAGACTCAAGAACTGTCAGAAAAGCTAATAAGTATTTTTGCCCGTCAAGACCTGAACCCAGACAGCTGTCAGTAACCGGTCTGCTACGATCATTTCATCACTGATAAGTCAAGTCTGATCGATTTCGAGTTTAGCTGTTATGCACAACCAAATATTATCAACAACAATAAATTAGACCAAATTAGCTAGCTAGCGTAGGTATCTTGTAGTCTAGCATGTGTAGTGTGAGTTTAAAGTTTTTCGGGAAGCTATTTTTCACCACAAAAACTCACCTTTGTTAACAAAGGATTGCATGCCTCTATCATCTCATTTGCAGACTAATGTAAACCTACTATTCCTAATGTGATGAGTATATTGGATAGTCATAATCTAGGCCTATTTAAAAGGGGTCCTGGCTAAAAGGGATCCAGCTTTTGTCAAATTGTCAAAAGTTTTTTTTTTGTGCATTTTAGCTAAACCTTTTCCTAACCTTAACCTAAATCTCCTAATCTGTGACAAAATGTCAAATAAATCTTTAATTTGACAAAAGCTGGATCCCTTTTAGCAATGATCATGAAAAGGGGAGAAGCAAATTATACAATATGACATCCATATAGCCTGGAGGACATAATAGTCCAAAACAACTTGTGGTTATCATTAATATGATAATAGTCCAAAACAACTTGTGGTTATCATTAATATGATAACCCAATGATAATCTGTTGAGAACTTTATAAGAGGGAAAGTTTATGGGCATTACAGCATAGGACAAAGGCCTCAAGGGGATAGGACAACCTGCCGTGTATAGTGTACCGACTATTGGTTGTTCAAACCCAACAATATATTTCATCTTTATGACACAAACACCTGAAGGAGTTAAACACAACCAAATAATTAAGAGCGCTAATGGTATAGGTGACCTGAGGAAGTGATATTTAACATCAGGTGGGCTTTTAATTTGTTTATGTACTGCTGTAGGTTCACCAGCTGACCTCTATCAAGACACCCATGTCAACTGGATTCCCACTGTGAAGATGAGCAATACTGCAGCAGCATCAGTTTCTACTTCGTCCTTTTCCAGTTATGAAAGGAGACATCCCTCAGTTATGAGATGGTCATATGCTGTGCTTTGGTCAATCTGAACGATTCTGTTGTGCCATTTGAGTAGCGCACATTCACCTTGTCATTATGACAAAAGTCCCCCCTTAAACCGTATGAATATAATAACATTTAATTTGGAATGTCTAAAAGACTATTGCTTATGATATTGTAAACATATTGTGCTTTAATATTAGATTGTTGTGTGGGTGAAATTAAAAGTATTGTCATCTCTGCTTTGCCTAGCCCCATTGAATAAAACATTTTAGCCCCACAATTTTCTTTCTTCACCATTTAAAACACAATGACAATTGTTGTAGTAGTCTTAGGCAAACCATCTTCATTATCACAGTGGCACCTCCAAGTGCCACTCAGACCTTGGAGAAAAGTACCTGGCCTTGAACTTGATAGTAGTTGTGCTTTCACACATTTCATAACCTAGATTACAACGGTTGGATTTGCACCAAAAAAACAAAGTCTGCACAAGGCATGTACAAAATGTAGTATAATGGTTTGCCTCATATACATTGTCTACTGGTATCATAAAAAAAAGAATTTGAGAACGTTATAGCTGAACAATATGTAAACAGTGTGTGAGTTAAGATATTCTCTGCTCTTTTGAACACCAGTATCTCTACTTGCACATCATCATCTGCTCATCTATCTCTCCAGTGTTAATCTGCTAAATTGTAATTATTTGCTCCTATGGCCTATGTATTGCCTACCTGATGCCTTTTGCACACACTGTATATAGACTTTATTTTTTCTACTGTGTCATTGACTTGTTTGTTATTGTTTACTCCATGTGTAACTCTGCCTGTGTCACACTGCTTTGCTTTATCTTGGTCAGGTCGCAGTTGCAAATG
Organism: Oncorhynchus clarkii lewisi; assembly: GCF_045791955.1. Classification (NCBI taxonomy): domain Eukaryota; kingdom Metazoa; phylum Chordata; class Actinopteri; order Salmoniformes; family Salmonidae; genus Oncorhynchus; species Oncorhynchus clarkii. The sequence goes on along the minus strand of NC_092166.1, from coordinate 12,913,709 downwards.
AGAACTTGTTCTCAACTAGCCTACCTGGTTAAATAAAGGTTAAATAAAAAATGCACAATGTCAAGGGGTGCATTGCAAATGCTCATAAGGCTAATACTGTATGCCAGTGGTTCCCAACTCCGGTCCTCAAGTACCCCCTAACAGTACAGTTTATTGTAGCCGCAGACACACATACCTGATTCAACTTGTTAACTAATCATCAGGCCCTCTGAGTTGAATCAAGTATGTTTGTCCAGGGCTACAAAATGTGTGCTGTCGGGGGAACTGGAGGACTGGAGATGGAACCACTGCTGTAGGCATAAGGCTACATTGGCATTGCATGCCATTATCAACTGCAAAATGGGTTCACATGGCTGATATCCTGAAACATTTTGGACAATCAAATAAGACTAATTGGAGAGTTTATGACTGAACAAAAATGTAATGTTAATTTAAGAATACAACACAGAAATACAGACCAATTAGAGACAGATTACCTTCCTCTTTATTGCACAATTGTGATCTGTGATTAATCAACATCAACATAAATTAATCTTGAATAATAGTTAACTTAACAATTCAAACAAGTTTAAATGCTTAACTTCAAAGAATCAACACTTTCATATAATTTCAAACTGTTTACCATATGTAAAAGGTTAGACATTTTTGTAACAAAGGCCATTATTACTAAAACAATTTCAGTGAACAAAAAAAAGTGAATACCAGAGGTTTCCGACCACCCTCCACTGATCCACTGGGTGAGCAGACTTCTGTACCAGACCAGCAATTGCACACTTGATTAACTAATTAGGTGTGCTACATTGGATAAGTTAGTGCTGGGCTGAAATTGAAGCCTACACACCTAGCAGGGTTGGCCTGCTCCAGTTGTAATAGTCACACATTGTGACTTAATTTAAAAAAAAATTGTTTCACAAAATTTGCTAACATATAATCCATGGTATACAAAAATGTACCCTTATCTTGGGAACTCTTCATCTGCAGACAGGGTTTGACGGCTCTCTGTATCTTAGGACAGAAAACATCAAAGAAACAGACTGCATTATGTTCAAGCCCTGAATATGTTGCTATATCCTTCTGCCCTCTGTTTCTCTCGCTAGGGACTGGAACTGGAGAATAGTTTCATAATGTCTTCCCACAAAGTTATCGTTACCTGCCCTATCCAGAGTAGCCTACTTTCCCGCTCTGACAGCTGGAAGTACTAGCTAATCCTTTCACCCTCTTCCATGGCTGTTAGGTAGGTACAAATGTATTTGTATTTATCGTTGTAACTCCATCAAGATAGCTAACTAGTTAATATGAAGTTAGCAAACTGGTGATATTTCATTCACGTAGCTAGTTAGCTGTACAGTATGTGAAGTTAGTACAGTAAACGTTAGCTCATTTGTGTTAGCCTGCACACGAAGTTACTGTAGCAAGCTTTCAAATAGTGCATTTGTTTTTGATCACTTCCAACATTATTTACTTCCTTGAATAGGTTCTCCCACTGCCTCCGTTTTCTGGGTCCTTAGAAAAATGAAATAATGGGCAATCTTCCCAAAGTTTCCAGTGGTAGTAAAACGCAACCATTCATGTGGACGATTGGGAAAACTGTCAGACTTTGTTTGGTCTTCCAACACGGAGCTTGGTGCGGTTGCTAGGCGATTTCTGACGTAACTGCAAGCCTTATAGTACTAAATGGATGGATACATATTTATCTCCCAAGTCCTACGAATTGCCCTGAGATCAGGTTAAACTGTGTGAGTAAAACATGTCATAATCAAGACATCTCTCAAGTTGTATTATTGGATTAATAGGAAACAACATGTATTTTGGTGTCCTAGGTTACGCTCACACTGGCAGACCAATTCTGATATTTTTCCACTAATTGTTCTTTTGACCAATCATGCCAGATATTTTTCAGAGCTGATCTGATTGGTCGAAAGACCAATTAGTGAAAAAGTTATCAGAATTGGGCTGCCTGTCTAAGCACAGCCTAATAGAAACAGCTATATGGCAAAATACAGTTGGTTGTTTCCTGGTTTAAAACCAAGTGATAGTTGTTAAAATGTCAAATTAGATTTTCACCTCCCCATAGTAGGTTATTTATTCTCTGAATTTATTCATCCAATCAGCCTAACATCAAATGATCACTGTTCACATTGATTGCACACAGTTGCGGTTCAAATTGCACATTGACTTTTGAAGGTGCCCTATGAAATTAATTGTGGGATGAACCAACATTTTATAGGGGTGCACATGTTTAACACTTATGGGGGTGACTTTGGGGAGTAACCGGCACTTCTGTAATTTGAACCCTATCCATATTAGGCCAACTGCATTTCCTGCAAGAAGGATACAGTTATTATTGGAGAAAGAAAAGGCACATTTTCCAATTAATTTAGAATTTCTTGTTATGTCCTGAAATTATTGAATTTAAATGTAATTGACGACAGCCAGTCCTGTTTTTTTGACAGGCAACTTGGCTAGGCATGGACTTTTGCAGTGTGTTTTATTATCCACCACCAGAGGGCATCATATCTACTGTGTCTGCATTTCACCATAACAGTTTCCCAATTTACCAACTAGTGAGTGACTGAGAACTACAGATTATTTGTCAATTGAGCTCATTCTGTCAGCTCTAATTTCGACCTACAGTATTTCCTTGTCTGTAGTTTTTTCTACAACCCATATAACTGCAATTTACCTGCAGTGTAGATGATTGATCTTTTCCTGATAAAACTGTGGTTGGAGGCGAGTAGGATTGGTATTCCTGAAGCATTGTTTTGTTTAAGTGTGGTTTAATCTTGGAGAGGTTAGGCTTTATGATTGCACCCAAATTGGCCATTTTAATTTATAAAAAAGATCATAAGCAGTATAATCAGTAATTCATTATTTATAATGAAAACAAGATGACATTGCTTTTGATAGCTGTTAGACTGCTTTAAAACACTACCTCTTTCTGCTTTAACCGTTGAGAGAGAGACCAAAGCTGCTAAACTTGATAACATTAACAAATCAAAAGTCTATCACACAATTCTAGATTTAGAGAGGACGAAGGCTGCATCAGAGAATTGCACCTTCTAGTGCCCACAGCCTGTGGCGCGGACACACACACACACACACACACACACACACACACACACACACACACACACACACACACACACACACACACACACAGAGACACAGCCAGTAGAGTATGTGAGTGCCAATTTACATGTAAATTAAATGGTTCACAGGGCTCCTGTTTCCAACAGTAAAAGTGTCAAGATTAGAAATGTTAGATAGTGTGTGTGTGTGTGCATGTATAAATGTGCATGTATGGATGGATGTGTGTATACATGTACAGTATGTGCACGCATAGAGGTGTGCATGTATTCATGTACGGGTACACAAAAGTGTACTAAATCCATCACTTGTCGCTGAAGCTGGAGCTGGGCTCTGTGCACTGTGCTAACTGTTAGAAGGCAAGACCAGTGACAACTGCAGCAGAAACGTCATGTAATCAAGAGGTACAGAGAAGTAGAGTGGGACCGTTTTACATGCAGTCCTGTTTTGATTGGAGGTGATACTACCATATCATCTGCTCACCTGAATTATACTGCAAGTTGAAAACGTCCTTGTGTCACGGTTCCACCTGTCACCAGAGGGCGGCAGAGACCGTCCTAGAGACATTAACGACACTCAGGTGTGTCCTATTCACTCATTATGATTTCCCTGTTAAAAGTTTTCTGTTGTACTTCTGCAGAAGCTTGAATTGTTTACCGTGTGTGTTTGTTTCCTGAGTGAGGTTGCAAGACTTAGTGTTGGTTGTTTTTCAAGTGTACTGTGATCCTGCTGTTTTTCAAGTGTACTGTGATCCTGCTGTTTTTCAAGTGTACTGTGATCCTGCTGTTTTTCAAGTGTACTGTGATCCTGCTGTTTTTCAAGTGTACTGTGATCCTGCTGTTTTTCAAGTGTACTGTGATCCTGCTGTTTTTCAAGTGTACTGTGATCCTGCTGTTTTTCAAGTGTACTGTGATCCTGCTGTTTTTCAAATAAGTATTATGTTTATCCTTAACCACTGATTCCTTGTCTGGTCTCTTCTCTGCACCTGGGTCCAACCTCACCACGTCACGCCTTGGCTCACACGTATCATACTAATGGCTTTTTGTTGGCTTATATCAGGATCTTTTTTAAGCCTAACATTGGGTTTGTCTTGTAAGAGACATAAAAGATAAACACATGACATACAATAGAACAGCGGTAGTCAACTCCTACCCTACGATGTCCGCAGCCTGTTGGTTTTCTGTTCTACCTGATAATGAATTGCCCTGATTCGAAGGGAACAATAAAAAATGCAGTGGAACTGGCTTTGAGGTCCAGAGTTGAGTTTGAGGGCAATAGAAGATGAAACCATTGCTACGGTGTTAATGTTAGGACAGTCTTGGTCTCAAAAGGACTTGGTGTCATGCAAGACCAGTGTGTTAGAATAGGAAGGAAGTGACCATAAAATTATCAAGTGGATGACAGTGCCCAATACAGATGTAGGATCTTAATTTGAGCTCCCTGTTGCAGGAGAACTTTCCTGCAATGCAGGAAATTAAAAACTTGTAGTGTATTTGAGGTTTAAAAGTTTTTTATTTCCACTTAGTATTGTCTGACTTGATTTTCCCTTACGAAAAATGTATCAACCCCTACATTAATTATCCACAGAATAATTCACATTTCTTGCTGCTGCAGGATTATTTTCCTGCTGTAGCAAACTGGTTTAAATGAAGATCTTACATCTGTATTTTACAGTATGGTCCCTGGTGATTGATGGTGTGCTGTGGCTACTAGTGACACGTCGTGATCACAGGATGGCAACAGTGGCCTTGTTGGGTCCCTCAGACGAGCTTCCCACGTATCTGCCTGCTCAGCCATCCAAATGGCCAGGGATTTATGAATGCACTTTGTTTTGTTTAATACAGTCCGTATTGTCCAGATACACTATGAGACATAAGACATTTCAAAGCAGTTTTTTTCTCTCAAAATGATGAAACACAGACAGACACACACAGATCAAGCAGAAATGTGGAAATGGGCGAAGTCAATCAAAGTAGTTTATATTGGTTCCTTTTGTTGATGTACTTATATAGATCCCAGTGGTGAGGCACTGTAATGGGGAAGATTAAGAGACGTGGTGCATGGGGACCGTACCATAAACCTAAGTAGCCTGGACTCTAGTACTTTACACTGTGTAGCCTATAGTCCCCCACTACCCCTACTACTACCTCTACTACTACCTCTACTACTACCATTACCTCTACCACTACCAATACTACTACCTCTACTACTACCTCTACTACTACTACTACCATTACCTCTACCACTACCACTACCACTACTACTACCACTACCACTACTACTACCTCTACTACTACCACTACTACTACCATTACCACTACTACTACTACTACTACTATCTCTACTACTACCACTACTACCTCTACTACTACCACTGCTACTACCACTCCTACTACTACTACCACTACCACTACCACTACCACTACTACTACCTCTACTACTACCACTACTACCTCTACTACTACTACTACTACCTCTACTACTACCACTACTACTACTACCATTACCTCTACTACTACCACTACCACTACTACTACCTCTACTACTACCACTACTACTACTACTACTACAGTGCCTTGCGAAAGTATTCGGCCCCCTTGAACTTTGCGACCTTTTGCCACATTTCAGGCTTCAAACATAAAGATATAAAACTGTATTTTTTTTGAAGAATCAACAACAAGTGGGACACAATCATGAAGTGGAACGACATTTATTGGATATTTCAAACTTTTTTAACAAATCAAAAACTGAAAAATTGGGCGTGCAAAATTATTCAGCCCCCTTAAGTTAATACTTTGTAGCGCCACCTTTTGCTGCGATTACAGCTGTAAGTAGCTTGGGGTATGTCTCTATCAGTTTTGCACATCGAGAGACTGACATTTTTTCCCATTCCTCCTTGCAAAACAGCTCGAGCTCAGTGAGGTTGGATGGAGAGCATTTGTGAACAGCAGTTTTCAGTTCTTTCCACAGATTCTCGATTGGATTCAGGTCTGGACTTTGACTTGGCCATTCTAACACCTGGATATGTTTATTTTTGAACCATTCCATTGTAGATTTTGCTTTATGTTTTGGATCATTGTCTTGTTGGAAGACAAATCTCCGTCCCAGTCTCAGGTCTTTTGCAGACTCCATCAGGTTTTCTTCCAGAATGGTCCTGTATTTGGCTCCATCCATCTTCCCATCAATTTTAACCATCTTCCCTGTACCTGCTGAAGAAAAGCAGGCCCAAACCATGATGCTGCCACCACCATGTTTGACAGTGGGGATGGTGTGTTGCTTTTACGCCAAACATAACGTTTTGCATTGTTGCCAAAAAGTTAAATTTTGGTTTCATCTGACAAGAGCACCTTCTTCCACATGTTTGGTGTGTCTCCCAGGTGGCTTGTGGCAAACGTTAACTGACACTTTTTATGGATATCTTTAAGAAATGGCTTTCTTCTTGCCACTCTTCCATAAAGGCCAGATTTGTGCAATATACAACTGATTGTTGTCCTATGGACAGAGTCTCCCACCTCAGCTGTAGATCTCTGCAGTTCATCCAGAGTGATCATGGGCCTCTTGGCTGCATCTCTGATCAGTCTTCTCCTTGTATGAGCTGAAAGTTTAGAGGGACGGCCAGGTCTTGGTAGATTTGCAGTGGTCTGATACTCCTTCCATTTCAATATTATCGCTTGCACAGTGCTCCTTGGGATGTTTAAAGCTTGGGAAATCTTTTTGTATCCAAATCCGGCTTTAAACTTCTTCACAACAGTATCTCGGACCTGCCTGGTGTGTTCCTTGTTCTTCATGATGCTCTCTGCGCTTTTAACGGACCTCTGAGACTATCACAGTGCAGGTGCATTTATACGGAGACTTGATTACACACAGGTGGATTGTATTTATCATCATTAGTCATTTAGGTCAACATTGGATCATTCAGAGATCCTCACTGAACTTCTGGAGAGAGTTTGCTGCAGTGAAAGTAAAGGGGCTGAATAATTTTGCACGCCCAATTTTTCCGTTTTTGATTTGTTAAAAAAGTTTGAAATATCCAATAAATGTCGTTCCACTTCATGATTGTGTCCCACTTGTTGTTGATTCTTCACAAAAAAAATACAGTTTTATATCTTTATGTTTGAAGCCTGAAAAGTGCCAAAAGGTCGCAAAGTTCAAGGGGGCCGAATACTTTCGCAAGGCACTGTATATCTATCCTACCCTGTCTTTCTAAGGTCTTCGAAAGCCAAGTTAACAAACAGATTACTGACCATTTCGAATCCCACCATACCTTCTCCACTATGCTATCTGGTTTCAGAGCTGGTCATGGGTGCACCTCAGCCACGCTCAAGGTTCTAAACGACATCATAACCGCCATCGATAAGAGACAATACTGTGCAGCCGTATTCATCGACCTGGCTAAGGCTTTCGACTCTGTCAATCACAACATTCTTATTGGCAGCCTTGGTTTCTCAAATTATTGCCTTGCCTGGTTTAGCAACTACTTCTCTGATAGAGTTCAGTGTGTCAAATCGGAGGGACTGTTGTCCGGTCCTCTGACAGTCTCTATGGGTGTGCTACAGGGTTCAATTCTCGGGCCGACTCTCTTTTCTGTATACATCAATGATGTTGCTCTTGCTGCTGGTGATTCTCTGATCCACCTCTATGCAGACGACACCATTCTGTATACTTCTGGCCCCTCCTTGGACACTGTGTTAACTAACCCCCAGACGAGCTTCAATGCCATACAACTCTCCTTCCGTGGCCTCCAACTGCTCTTAAACGCAAATAAAACTAAATGCATGCTATTCAATCAATCACTGCCCGGCCATCCAGCATCACTACTCTGGACGGCTCTGACTTAGAATATGTGGATAACTACAAATACCTAGGTGTCTGGCTAGACTGTAAACTCTCCTTCCAGACTCACGTTAAACATCTCCAATCCAAAATTAAATCTAGATTCGGCTTCTTATATCGCAACAAAGCATCCTTCACTCATGCTACCAAACATACCCTCGTAAAACTGACCATCCTACCGATCCTCGACTTCGGTGATGTCATCTATAAAATAGCCTCCAACACTCTACTCAACAAACTGGATGCAGTCTATCACAGTGCCATCCTGTCAGCACCATTACTACTACCACTACTACCACTAGCATTACTTCTATGACTACCGTTAATACTACAACTAACACTACCATTACTGTTAACATTAAAATTACTGCTACTACTACTACTACCACTATTACTACTATTACCACTACAACTACTAATACTACTATTACTATTACCACTACATCTACTGCTACCACC